>NC_133556.1:43450577-44092693 GCF_048773025.1 Camelus bactrianus
TCCAATAGTTTTTCCCTAAGGAAACTGCCTGATTTTTGAAACTGTTATTAGGAAAAAGCTGCAAACTCAGACTTAATGTTTCTAGGTGTAAATATGCCTTGCAAGGTGGATGAAAGTTCTGTAATACACATGTACACAACTGAGTAAAAATGTTTCTCAAATCCGTGATGTATGTAGTGTGTTCGGAACACGGAATGTCACATTGAAGGAAACTATGTAAATTACATATCTATTGGTGAGAACCCGCTCCAGGAGCATTTTACTGTATAATCTACCTCTGTTTCGAAACTGGTGTTATGAAAACGCTGCAAAATCTGAGCAAATGCTTTAAGGTGACAATATGTCTTCAATGGTTTATTAAAGAGGTGTAATTCAAATTCTAACAACTCAGCTGTGAATATTTGTTGAATCCATGGTGCATGTATCTCTTTTGGAACATGGAATATTACGGTGATGGTATCTATGAAAATGGGATGTCTATTGGATCGAACATGCAGCAAGAGAATTTTTCTGCGAAAACTGCCTGATTTTCGTAACTGACGTTAGGAAAATCTGCGAAAACTAAGTAAATATTTCTAGGTGTAAATATGCCTTGTATTGTGGTTGAAACATCGGTAATCCACATGCTCACGGTCATTCAATAAAGTTTGTCGAAGCCGTGATGAATGTAACTTTTTCGGAACACGGATAGTCTCGTTGAGTGAAACACGGAAAATAACAATTCTACTGGATAGAACTCGCTTGAGTTGAATTTTTCTGCGAAAATTTCATCATTTTCGAAACAGGATGTTAGGAAAAACCTGCGAAATGAGAATAACTTCTTCTAGGTGTAAATATGCCTTGTATGGTGGATGAAAGTTCGGTAATCCACATGCTCCCACTCATTAAAGAATGTTTGTCGAATTCGTGATGCATGTAACGTGTTCGGAATACGGAATGTCATATTGAAGGAAACAATGTAAATTATATGTCTATTGGGTAGAACTCGCTTGAAGAGAATTTTTCTGCGAAACGTGCCTCATTTTCAAAACTGCCATTAGGAGAACCCTGTGAAATCTGAGAAAATGCTTCTAAGTGTCAATATGCCTTGAATGGTGAATGAAAGTCCGATAATCCACATGTTAATAACAGTGTAGTAAATATTTTTCAAACCGTGATACATGGAGCGCTTTTGGAAAACGGAATTTCAGCGTAATGAAACAATGAAAATTACAATTCTATAGTGTAGAACCAGCTAGAATAGAATTTTTCTGCGAAAATTGCATGATTATCGAATCTGAAATTTGGAGAAAGCTTCAAAATGAGAGTAAATATTTCTGGGTGTAAATATGCCTTTATGTTGGAAGAAAGTTCGGTAATCCATATTTTCACAACATATTAAAGAATCTTTTTCTAATCCGTGATGAATATACCGCGTTCGGATCGTGGAATTTCACAGTGATTGAAGCAATGTAAATTACTTCTCTATTGGGTTGAACTCGCTCCAAGAGAATTTTTCTGCGATAACTGCTTCATTTTTGAAACTGGCGTTTGGAAAACGTTGCAAAATCTGAGAAAATACTTCTACGTATCAATATTCAATCTATTGTGATGAAAGTTCGGTAATCCACATGCTAACAAACCTGTAGTGAATATTTGTCGAAACCATTATGCCTGTAGCATGTTGGGAACACGGAATTTCATGGCCAGGGAGTTTATGTAAATTGCATTTCTCTTGGTTAGAAATCACTCCAACAGATTTTTCATGAGAAACCGGCCTCATTTTCAAAACTGGCATTACGAAAAACTTTCGAAGAATGAGAAAATGCTTCAAAGTGTCAATATGGCTTTTTTGGTGGATGAAAGTGCGGTAATCCTTATGCTAACAACTCTGTATTGAATATATGTCGAATCCGTGATGCATGTATCTTTATCGGAACACGGAACTTCACGATGACTGATTCTATGTAAATTGCATGTCTATAGGTTAGAACTCGATCCAAGAGGATTTTTCTGCGAAAACTGCATGATTTAAAAACTGAAATTAGGAGAAATCTACTAAATCAGAAAAAAATTTCTATGTATAAATATGCATTTTAAGGTGGATGAAAGTTCGGTAATACACATGTTCACAACTCATTAAAGAATTTTTGTCAAATCCGTGATGCATGTAAAGTGTTCAGAACACGGAAAGTCACGGTGAGTGAAACTAGGTAAATTACATATCTTTTGTTTAGAACTCGCTCCAAGAGCATTTTCCTGCCAAATCTGCCTCATTTTCAAACCTGGCATTAAAACTAACCTGTGAAATCTGAGAAAATTCTTCAAAGTGACACTAAGCCATGTATGGTGGATGAAAGTGCTGTAATCCACTTGCTAACAACACGGTAGTGAATATTTCTCGAACCCGAGATGCATGTAACTTGATCTGGACACAGAATTTCACGGTGAGCGAATCCATGTAAATTACATGTGTATTGTTTTGAACCCGCTCCAAGAGTTTTTGACGTGAAATCTGCCTCAGTTTCGAAACTGGCTTTTGGAAAGCTCTGTGAAACCAGAGAAAATGCTTCTAAGCATCAATATCCCTTGTATTGTGATGAAAGACCTGTAATATACATGCAAACAACCTTGTAGTGTATTTTTGTCGAATCCTATCTGCATGTAGCATGTTCGAAACATGGAAGTTCACAGCTGGAGAATCTATGTAATTTACATATCTTTTGGGTAGAACAAGCTCCAATAGTTTTTCCCTAAGGAAACTGCCTGATTTTTGAAACTGTTATTAGGAAAAAGCTGCAAACTCAGACTTAATGTTTCTAGGTGTAAATATGCCTTGCAAGGTGGATGAAAGTTCTGTAATACACATGTACACAACTGAGTAAAAATGTTTCTCAAATCCGTGATGTATGTAGTGTGTTCGGAACACGGAATGTCACATTGAAGGAAACTATGTAAATTACATATCTATTGGTGAGAACCCGCTCCAGGAGCATTTTACTGTATAATCTACCTCTGTTTCGAAACTGGTGTTATGAAAACGCTGCAAAATCTGAGCAAATGCTTTAAGGTGACAATATGTCTTCAATGGTTTATTAAAGAGGTGTAATTCAAATTCTAACAACTCAGCTGTGAATATTTGTTGAATCCATGGTGCATGTATCTCTTTTGGAACATGGAATATTACGGTGATGGTATCTATGAAAATGGGATGTCTATTGGATCGAACATGCAGCAAGAGAATTTTTCTGCGAAAACTGCCTGATTTTCGTAACTGACGTTAGGAAAATCTGCGAAAACTAAGTAAATATTTCTAGGTGTAAATATGCCTTGTATTGTGGTTGAAACATCGGTAATCCACATGCTCACGGTCATTCAATAAAGTTTGTCGAAGCCGTGATGAATGTAACTTTTTCGGAACACGGATAGTCTCGTTGAGTGAAACACGGAAAATAACAATTCTACTGGATAGAACTCGCTTGAGTTGAATTTTTCTGCGAAAATTTCATCATTTTCGAAACAGGATGTTAGGAAAAACCTGCGAAATGAGAATAACTTCTTCTAGGTGTAAATATGCCTTGTATGGTGGATGAAAGTTCGGTAATCCACATGCTCCCACTCATTAAAGAATGTTTGTCGAATTCGTGATGCATGTAACGTGTTCGGAATACGGAATGTCATATTGAAGGAAACAATGTAAATTATATGTCTATTGGGTAGAACTCGCTTGAAGAGAATTTTTCTGCGAAACGTGCCTCATTTTCAAAACTGCCATTAGGAGAACCCTGTGAAATCTGAGAAAATGCTTCTAAGTGTCACTATGCCTTGAATGGTGAATGAAAGTCCGATAATCCACATGTTAATAACAGTGTAGTAAATATTTTTCAAACCGTGATACATGGAGCGCTTTTGGAAAACGGAATTTCAGCGTAATGAAACAATGAAAATTACAATTCTATAGTGTAGAACCAGCTAGAATAGAATTTTTCTGCGAAAATTGCATGATTATCGAATCTGAAATTTGGAGAAAGCTTCAAAATGAGAGTAAATATTTCTGGGTGTAAATATGCCTTTATGTTGGAAGAAAGTTCGGTAATCCATATTTTCACAACATATTAAAGAATCTTTTTCTAATCCGTGATGAATATACCGCGTTCGGATCGTGGAATTTCACAGTGATTGAAGCAATGTAAATTACTTCTCTATTGGGTTGAACTCGCTCCAAGAGAATTTTTCTGCGATAACTGCTTCATTTTTGAAACTGGCGTTTGGAAAACGTTGCAAAATCTGAGAAAATACTTCTACGTATCAATATTCAATCTATTGTGATGAAAGTTCGGTAATCCACATGCTAACAAACCTGTAGTGAATATTTGTCGAAACCATTATGCCTGTAGCATGTTGGGAACACGGAATTTCATGGCCAGGGAGTTTATGTAAATTGCATTTCTCTTGGTTAGAAATCACTCCAACAGATTTTTCATGAGAAACCGGCCTCATTTTCAAAACTGGCATTACGAAAAACTTTCGAAGAATGAGAAAATGCTTCAAAGTGTCAATATGGCTTTTTTGGTGGATGAAAGTGCGGTAATCCTTATGCTAACAACTCTGTATTGAATATATGTCGAATCCGTGATGCATGTATCTTTATCGGAACACGGAACTTCACGATGACTGATTCTATGTAAATTGCATGTCTATAGGTTAGAACTCGATCCAAGAGGATTTTTCTGCGAAAACTGCATGATTTAAAAACTGAAGTTAGGAGAAATCTACTAAATCAGAAAAAAATTTCTATGTATAAATATGCATTTTAAGGTGGATGAAAGTTCGGTAATACACATGTTCACAACTCATTAAAGAATTTTTGTCAAATCCGTGATGCATGTAAAGTGTTCAGAACACGGAAAGTCACGGTGAGTGAAACTAGGTAAATTACATATCTTTTGTTTAGAACTCGCTCCAAGAGCATTTTCCTGCCAAATCTGCCTCATTTTCAAACCTGGCATTAAAACTAACCTGTGAAATCTGAGAAAATTCTTCAAAGTGACACTAAGCCATGTATGGTGGATGAAAGTGCTGTAATCCACTTGCTAACAACACGGTAGTGAATATTTCTCGAACCCGAGATGCATGTAACTTGATCTGGACACAGAATTTCACGGTGAGCGAATCCATGTAAATTACATGTGTATTGTTTTGAACCCGCTCCAAGAGTTTTTGACGTGAAATCTGCCTCAGTTTCGAAACTGGCTTTTGGAAAGCTCTGTGAAACCAGAGAAAATGCTTCTAAGCATCAATATCCCTTGTATTGTGATGAAAGACCTGTAATATACATGCAAACAACCTTGTAGTGTATTTTTGTCGAATCCTATCTGCATGTAGCATGTTCGAAACATGGAAGTTCACAGCTGGAGAATCTATGTAATTTACATATCTTTTGGGTAGAACAAGCTCCAATAGTTTTTCCCTAAGGAAACTGCCTGATTTTTGAAACTGTTATTAGGAAAAAGCTGCAAACTCAGACTTAATGTTTCTAGGTGTAAATATGCCTTGCAAGGTGGATGAAAGTTCTGTAATACACATGTACACAACTGAGTAAAAATGTTTCTCAAATCCGTGATGTATGTAGTGTGTTCGGAACACGGAATGTCACATTGAAGGAAACTATGTAAATTACATATCTATTGGTGAGAACCCGCTCCAGGAGCATTTTACTGTATAATCTACCTCTGTTTCGAAACTGGTGTTATGAAAACGCTGCAAAATCTGAGCAAATGCTTTAAGGTGACAATATGTCTTCAATGGTTTATTAAAGAGGTGTAATTCAAATTCTAACAACTCAGCTGTGAATATTTGTTGAATCCATGGTGCATGTATCTCTTTTGGAACATGGAATATTACGGTGATGGTATCTATGAAAATGGGATGTCTATTGGATCGAACATGCAGCAAGAGAATTTTTCTGCGAAAACTGCCTGATTTTCGTAACTGACGTTAGGAAAATCTGCGAAAACTAAGTAAATATTTCTAGGTGTAAATATGCCTTGTATTGTGGTTGAAACATCGGTAATCCACATGCTCACGGTCATTCAATAAAGTTTGTCGAAGCCGTGATGAATGTAACTTTTTCGGAACACGGATAGTCTCGTTGAGTGAAACACGGAAAATAACAGTTCTACTGGATAGAACTCGCTTGAGTTGAATTTTTCTGCGAAAATTTCATCATTTTCGAAACAGGATGTTAGGAAAAACCTGCGAAATGAGAATAACTTCTTCTAGGTGTAAATATGCCTTGTATGGTGGATGAAAGTTCGGTAATCCACATGCTCCCACTCATTAAAGAATGTTTGTCGAATTCGTGATGCATGTAACGTGTTCGGAATACGGAATGTCATATTGAAGGAAACAATGTAAATTATATGTCTATTGGGTAGAACTCGCTTGAAGAGAATTTTTCTGCGAAACGTGCCTCATTTTCAAAACTGCCATAAGGAGAACACTGTGAAATCTGAGAAAATGCTTCTAAGTGTCTGTATGCCTTGAATGGTGAATGAAAGTCCGGTAATCCACATGTTAATAACTGTGTAGTAACTATTTTTCAAACCGTGATTCATGGAGCGCTTTTGGAAAATGGAATTTCAGTATAATGAAAGAATGTAAATTACAATTCTATTGGGTAGAACTAGATAGAATAGGATTTTTCTGCGAAAATTTCATGATTATCGAATCTGAAGTTTGGAGAAAGCTTCAAAACGGGAGTAAATATTTCTAGGTGCAAATATGCCTTTATGTTGGAAGAAAGTTCGATAATCCAGATTTTCACAACATATTAAAGAATCTTTATCTTATCCGTGATGCATATACCGTGTTCGGAACGTGGAATTTCATGATGATTGAAACAATGTTAATTACTTCTCTACTGGGTAGAACTTGCTCCAAGAGTATTTTTCTGCGGAAACTGCTTCATTTTTGAAACTGGGTTTTGGAAAACGCTGCAAAATTTGAGAAAATACTTCTAAGTATCAATATTCAATCTATTGTGTTGAAAGTTCGGTAATCCACATGCTAACAAATCTGTAGTGAATATTTGTCCAATCATTTATGCATGTAGCATGTTTGGAACACGGAGTTTTATGGCCAGGGAGTTTATGTAAATTACATTTCTCTTGGTTACAAATCACTCCAAGAGGTTTTTCTGAGAAATCTGCCTGATTTTCAAAACTGGCGTTAGGAAAATCCTGCGAACTCAGATGAATAGATTCTCGGTGTAAATATGCCTTGTAGGGTGGATGAAAGTTCGGTAATCCGCATGCTAAAAACTCTGTAGTGAATATTTGTCGAATCCGCAATACATGAAGCGTGTTCGGAACACAGAATATCATGGTGAGCGAATCTATGTAAAATAAATGTCCCTTGGGTAAAACTCGCTCCAAGAGATTTTTCTGCGAATTCTGCCTCATTTTCAAAACTGGCATTAGGAAAATTTTTCGAAATATGAGAAAATGCTTCAAAGTGTCAATATGGCTTTTATGGTGGATGAAAGTGCGGTAATCCTTATGCTAAAGACTCTGTAGTGAATATTTGTCGAATCCGTGATGCATGTAGCTTTTTCGGAACACGGAATTTCACGATGATGGGTTCTATGTAAATTGCATGTCTATTGGGTAGAACTCGCTCCAAGAGGATATTTCTGCGAAAACTGCATGATTTAAAACTGACATTAGGAGAAATCTACTAAATCAGAAAAAACCTTCTATGTATAAATATGCATTGTAAGGTGGATGAAAGTTCGGTAATACACATGTTCACCACTCATTAAAGAATGATTGTCGAATCCGTGATGCATGTAACGTGTTCAGAACACGGAATGTCACGGTGAGTGAAACTCGGTAAATTACATATCTTTTGGGTAGAACTCGCTCCAAGAGAATTTTCCTGCCAAATCTGCCTCATTTTTAAACCTGGCATTAAAACTAAACTGTGAAATCTGAGAAAATTTTTCAAAGTGTCATTAAGCCATGTATGGTGGATGAAAGTTCTGTAATCCACTTTCTAACAACTATGTAGTGAATATTTGTCGAATCCGAGATGCATGTAGCGTGTTCGGAACACGGAATTTCACGGTGAGCGAATCCATGTAAATTACATGTCTTTAGTTTTGAACCCGATCCAAAAGATTTTTGCAGTGAAATCTGCCTCAGTTTCGACACTGGCATTTGGAAATCTCTGTGAAATCAGAGAAAATGCTTGTAAGCATCAATATGCGTTTTATTGTGATGAAAGTCCTGTAATCCACATGCAAACATCTCTGTAGTGTTTTTTTATCGAATCATATCTGCATGAAGCGTGTTCAAAATATGGAATTTCACAGCGGGAGAATCTATGTAATTTACATATCTTTTGGGTAGAAAACTTTCCAAAAGATTTTTTCCTTAGGAAACTGCCTGATTTTTGTAACTGCTATTAGGAAAATGCTGCAAACTCAGAGTTGATATTTTTAGGTATAAATATGCTTGGTATGGAGGATGAAAGTTCTGTAATACACATGTACACAACTCATTAAAAATGTTACTCAAATCCGTGATGTATGTAGTGTGTTCGGAACACGGAATGTCACGTTGAAGGAAACTATGTAAATTACATATCTATTGGTGAGAACCCGCTCCAGGAGCATTTTACTGTAAAATCTACCTCTGTTTGGAAACTGGTGTTATGAAAACCCTGCAAAATCTGAGCAAATGCTTTAAAGTGACATTATGTCTTCAATGGGTTATTAAAGAAGTGTAATTCACATTCTAACAACTCAGCTGTGAGCATTTGTTGAATCCATTGTGCACGTACCTTTTTCGGAACACGGAATGTTACGGTGACGGTATCTATGAAAATGGGTTGTCTATTGGATCGAACATGCAGCAAGAGAATTTTTCTGCGAAAACTGCCTGATTTTCGTAACTGACGTTAGGAAAAACCTGCGAAATCTAAGTAAATATTTCTAGGTGTAAATATGCCTTGTATTGTGGTTGAAACATCGGTAATCCACATGCTCACGGTCATTAAATAATGTTTGTTGAAGCCGTGATTAATGTAACGTTTTCGGAACACGGAATGTCTCGGTGAGTGAACCTCGGAAAATAACAATTCTACTGGATAGAACTCGCTTGAATTGAAATTTTCAGCGAAAATTTCATGATTTTCGAAACTGGATGTTAGGAATAAACAGCGAAATCAGAATAAACACTTCTAGGTGTAAATATGCCTTGTATGGTGGATGAAAGTTTGGTAATCCACATGCTCACACTAATTAAAGAATGTTTTTCGAATTTGTGATGCATGTAACGTGTTCGGAATACGGAATGTCATATTGAAGGAAACAATGTAAATTACATGTCTATTGGGTAGAACTCGCTTGAAGAGAATTTTTCTGAGAAACGTGCCTCATTTTCCTAACTGCCATAAGGAGAACACTGTGAAATCTGAGAAAATGCTTCTAAGTGTCTGTATGCCTTGAATGGTGAATGAAAGTCCGGTAATCCACATGTTAATAACTGTGTAGTAACTATTTTTCAAACCGTGATTCATGGAGCGCTTTTGGAAAATGGAATTTCAGTATAATGAAAGAATGTAAATTACAATTCTATTGGGTAGAACTAGATAGAATAGGATTTTTCTGCGAAAATTTCATGATTATCGAATCTGAAGTTTGGAGAAAGCTTCAAAACGGGAGTAAATATTTCTAGGTGCAAATATGCCTTTATGTTGGAAGAAAGTTCGATAATCCAGATTTTCACAACATATTAAAGAATCTTTATCTTATCCGTGATGCATATACCGTGTTCGGAACGTGGAATTTCATGATGATTGAAACAATGTTAATTACTTCTCTACTGGGTAGAACTTGCTCCAAGAGTATTTTTCTGCGGAAACTGCTTCATTTTTGAAACTGGGTTTTGGAAAACGCTGCAAAATTTGAGAAAATACTTCTAAGTATCAATATTCAATCTATTGTGTTGAAAGTTCGGTAATCCACATGCTAACAAATCTGTAGTGAATATTTGTCCAATCATTTATGCATGTAGCATGTTTGGAACACGGAGTTTTATGGCCAGGGAGTTTATGTAAATTACATTTCTCTTGGTTACAAATCACTCCAAGAGGTTTTTCTGAGAAATCTGCCTGATTTTCAAAACTGGCGTTAGGAAAATCCTGCGAACTCAGATGAATAGATTCTCGGTGTAAATATGCCTTGTAGGGTGGATGAAAGTTCGGTAATCCGCATGCTAAAAACTCTGTAGTGAATATTTGTCGAATCCGCAATACATGAAGCGTGTTCGGAACACAGAATATCATGGTGAGCGAATCTATGTAAAATAAATGTCCCTTGGGTAAAACTCGCTCCAAGAGATTTTTCTGCGAATTCTGCCTCATTTTCAAAACTGGCATTAGGAAAATTTTTCGAAATATGAGAAAATGCTTCAAAGTGTCAATATGGCTTTTATGGTGGATGAAAGTGCGGTAATCCTTATGCTAAAGACTCTGTAGTGAATATTTGTCGAATCCGTGATGCATGTAGCTTTTTCGGAACACGGAATTTCACGATGATGGGTTCTATGTAAATTGCATGTCTATTGGGTAGAACTCGCTCCAAGAGGATATTTCTGCGAAAACTGCATGATTTAAAACTGACATTAGGAGAAATCTACTAAATCAGAAAAAACCTTCTATGTATAAATATGCATTGTAAGGTGGATGAAAGTTCGGTAATACACATGTTCACCACTCATTAAAGAATGATTGTCGAATCCGTGATGCATGTAACGTGTTCAGAACACGGAATGTCACGGTGAGTGAAACTCGGTAAATTACATATCTTTTGGGTAGAACTCGCTCCAAGAGCATTTTCCTGCCAAATCTGCCTCATTTTTAAACCTGGCATTAAAACTAAACTGTGAAATCTGAGAAAATTTTTCAAAGTGTCATTAAGCCATGTATGGTGGATGAAAGTTCTGTAATCCACTTTCTAACAACTATGTAGTGAATATTTGTCGAATCCGAGATGCATGTAGCGTGTTCGGAACACGGAATTTCACGGTGAGCGAATCCATGTAAATTACATGTCTTTAGTTTTGAACCCGATCCAAAAGATTTTTGCAGTGAAATCTGCCTCAGTTTCGACACTGGCATTTGGAAATCTCTGTGAAATCAGAGAAAATGCTTGTAAGCATCAATATGCGTTTTATTGTGATGAAAGTCCTGTAATCCACATGCAAACATCTCTGTAGTGTTTTTTTATCGAATCATATCTGCATGAAGCGTGTTCAAAATATGGAATTTCACAGCGGGAGAATCTATGTAATTTACATATCTTTTGGGTAGAAAACTTTCCAAAAGATTTTTTCCTTAGGAAACTGCCTGATTTTTGTAACTGCTATTAGGAAAATGCTGCAAACTCAGAGTTGATATTTTTAGGTATAAATATGCTTGGTATGGAGGATGAAAGTTCTGTAATACACATGTACACAACTCATTAAAAATGTTACTCAAATCCGTGATGTATGTAGTGTGTTCGGAACACGGAATGTCACGTTGAAGGAAACTATGTAAATTACATATCTATTGGTGAGAACCCGCTCCAGGAGCATTTTACTGTAAAATCTACCTCTGTTTGGAAACTGGTGTTATGAAAACCCTGCAAAATCTGAGCAAATGCTTTAAAGTGACATTATGTCTTCAATGGTTTATTAAAGAAGTGTAATTCACATTCTAACAACTCAGCTGTGAGCATTTGTTGAATCCATTGTGCACGTACCTTTTTCGGAACACGGAATGTTACGGTGACGGTATCTATGAAAATGGGTTGTCTATTGGATCGAACATGCAGCAAGAGAATTTTTCTGCGAAAACTGCCTGATTTTCGTAACTGACGTTAGGAAAAACCTGCGAAATCTAAGTAAATATTTCTAGGTGTAAATATGCCTTGTATTGTGGTTGAAACATCGGTAATCCACATGCTCACGGTCATTAAATAATGTTTGTTGAAGCCGTGATTAATGTAACGTTTTCGGAACACGGAATGTCTCGGTGAGTGAACCTCGGAAAATAACAATTCTACTGGATAGAACTCGCTTGAATTGAAATTTTCAGCGAAAATTTCATGATTTTCGAAACTGGATGTTAGGAATAAACAGCGAAATCAGAATAAACACTTCTAGGTGTAAATATGCCTTGTATGGTGGATGAAAGTTTGGTAATCCACATGCTCACACTAATTAAAGAATGTTTGTCGAATTTGTGATGCATGTAACGTGTTTGGAATACGGAATGTCATATTGAAGGAAACAATGTAAATTACATGTCTATTGGGTAGAACTCGCTTGAAGAGAATTTTTCTGAGAAACGTGCCTCATTTTCCTAACTGCCATAAGGAGAACACTGTGAAATCTGAGAAAATGCTTCTAAGTGTCTGTATGCCTTGAATGGTGAATGAAAGTCCGGTAATCCACATGTTAATAACTGTGTAGTAACTATTTTTCAAACCGTGATTCATGGAGCGCTTTTGGAAAATGGAATTTCAGTATAATGAAAGAATGTAAATTACAATTCTATTGGGTAGAACTAGATAGAATAGGATTTTTCTGCGAAAATTTCATGATTATCGAATCTGAAGTTTGGAGAAAGCTTCAAAACGGGAGTAAATATTTCTAGGTGCAAATATGCCTTTATGTTGGAAGAAAGTTCGATAATCCAGATTTTCACAACATATTAAAGAATCTTTATCTTATCCGTGATGCATATACCGTGTTCGGAACGTGGAATTTCATGATGATTGAAACAATGTTAATTACTTCTCTACTGGGTAGAACTTGCTCCAAGAGTATTTTTCTGCGGAAACTGCTTCATTTTTGAAACTGGGTTTTGGAAAACGCTGCAAAATTTGAGAAAATATTTCTAAGTATCAATATTCAATCTATTGTGTTGAAAGTTCGGTAATCCACATGCTAACAAATCTGTAGTGAATATTTGTCCAATCCTTTATGCATGTAGCATGTTTGGAACACGGAGTTTCATGGCCAGGGAGTTTATGTAAATTACATTTCTCTTGGTTACAAATCTCTCCAAGAGGTTTTTCTGAGAAATCTGCCTGATTTTCAAAACTGGCGTTAGGAAAATCCTGCGAACTCAGATGAATAGATTCTCGGTGTAAATATGCCTTGTAGGGTGGATGAAAGTTCGGTAATCCGCATGCTAACAACTCTGTAGTGAATATTTGTCGAATCCGCAATACATGAAGCGTGTTCGGAACACAGAATATCATGGTGAGCGAATCTATGTAAAATAAATGTACCTTTGGTAGAACTCGCTCCAAGAGCTTTTTCTGCGAATTCTGCCTCATTTTCAAAACTGGCATTAGGAAAATTTTTCGAAATATGAGAAAATGCTTCAAAGTGTCAATATGGCTTTTATGGTGGATGAAAGTGCGGTAATCCTTATGCTAAAGACTCTGTAGTGAATATTTGTCGAATCCGTGATGCATGTAGCTTTTTCGGAACACGGAATTTCACGATGATGGGTTCTATGTAAATTGCATGTCTATTGGGTAGAACTCGCTCCAAGAGGATATTTCTGCGAAAACTGCATGATTTAAAACTGACATTAGGAGAAATCTACTAAATCAGAAAAAACCTTCTATGTATAAATATGCATTGTAAGGTGGATGAAAGTTCGGTAATACACATGTTCACCACTCATTAAAGAATGATTGTCGAATCCGTGATGCATGTAACGTGTTCAGAACACGGAATGTCACGGTGAGTGAAACTCGGTAAATTACATATCTTTTGGGTAGAACTCGCTCCAAGAGCATTTTCCTGCCAAATCTGCCTCATTTTTAAACCTGGCATTAAAACTAAACTGTGAAATCTGAGAAAATTTTTCAAAGTGTCATTAAGCCTTGTATGGTGGATGAAAGTTCTGTAATCCACTTTCTAACAACTATGTAGTGAATATTTGTCGAATCTGAGATGCATGTAGCGTGTTCGGAACACGGAATTTCACGGTGAGCGAATCCATGTAAATTACATGTCTTTAGTTTTGAACCCGATCCAAAAGATTTTTGCAGTGAAATCTGCCTCAGTTTCGACACTGGCGTTTGGAAATCTCTGTGAAATCAGAGAAAATGCTTGTAAGCATCAATATGCGTTTTATTGTGATGAAAGTCCTGTAATCCACATGCAAACATCTCTGTAGTGTTTTTTTATCGAATCATATCTACATGAAGCGTGTTCAAAATATGGAATTTCACAGCGGGAGAATCTATGTAATTTACATATCTTTTGGGTAGAAAACTTTCCAAAAGATTTTTTCCTTAGGAAACTGCCTGATTTTTGTAACTGCTATTAGGAAAATGCTGCAAACTCAGAGTTGATATTTTTAGGTATAAATATGCTTGGTATGGTGGATGAAAGTTCTGTAATACACATGTACACAACTCATTGAAAATGTTACTCAAATCCGTGATGTATGTAGTGTGTTCGGAACACGGAATGTCACGTTGAAGGAAACTATGTAAATTACATATCTATTGGTGAGAACCCGCTCCAGGAGCATTTTACTGTAAAATCTACCTCTGTTTGGAAACTGGTGTTATGAAAACACTGCAAAATCTGAGCAAATGCTTTAAAGTGACATTATGTCTTCAATGGTTTATCAAAGAAGTGTAATTCACATTCTAACAACTCAGCTGTGAGCATTTGTTGAATCCAATGTGCACGTACCTTTTTCGGAACACGGAATGTTACTGTGACGGTATCTATGAAAATGGGTTGTCTATTGGATCGAACATGCAGCAAGAGAATTTTTCTGCGAAAACTGCCTGATTTTCGTAACTGACGTTAGGAAAAACCTGCGAAATCTAAGTAAATATTTCTAGGTGTAAATATGCCTTGTATTGTGGTTGAAACATCGGTAATCCACATGCTCACGGTCATTAAATAATGTTTGTTGAAGCCGTGATTAATGTAACGTTTTCGGAACACGGAATGTCTCGGTGAGTGAACCTCGGAAAATAACAATTCTACTGGATAGAACTCGCTTGAATTGAAATTTTCAGCGAAAATTTCATGATTTTCGAAACTGATTGTTAGGAAAAAACAGCGAAATCAGAATAAACACTTCTAGGTGTAAATATGCCTTGTATGGTGGATGAAAGTTTGGTAATCCACATGCTCACACTAATTAAAGAATGTTTGTCGAATTTGTGATGCATGTAACGTGTTTGGAATACGGAATGTCATATTGAAGGAAATAATGTAAATTACATGTCTATTGGGTAGAACTCGCTTGAAGAGAATTTTTCTGTGAAACGTGCCTCATTTTCCTAACTGCCATTAGGAGAACACTGTGAAATCTGAGAAAATGTTTCTAAGTGTCAGTATGCCTTGAATGATGAATGAAAGTCCGGTAATCCACATGTTAATAACTGTGTAGTAACTATTTTTCAAACCGTGATTCATGGAGCGCTTTTGGAAAATGGAATTTCAGTATAATGAAAGAATGTAAATTACAATTCTATTGGGTAGAACTAGATAGAATAGGATTTTTCTGCGAAAATTTCATGATTATCGAATCTGAAGTTTGGAGAAAGCTTCAAAACGGGAGTAAATATTTCTAGGTGCAAATATGCCTTTATGTTGGAAGAAAGTTCGATAATCCAGATTTTCACAACATATTAAAGAATCTTTATCTTATCCGTGATGCATATACCGTGTTCGGAACGTGGAATTTCATGATGATTGAAACAATGTTAATTACTTCTCTACTGGGTAGAACTTGCTCCAAGAGTATTTTTCTGCGGAAACTGCTTCATTTTTGAAACTGGGTTTTGGAAAACGCTGCAAAATTTGAGAAAATATTTCTAAGTATCAATATTCAATCTATTGTGTTGAAAGTTCGGTAATCCACATGCTAACAAATCTGTAGTGAATATTTGTCCAATCCTTTATGCATGTAGCATGTTTGGAACACGGAGTTTCATGGCCAGGGAGTTTATGTAAATTACATTTCTCTTGGTTACAAATCTCTCCAAGAGGTTTTTCTGAGAAATCTGCCTGATTTTCAAAACTGGCGTTAGGAAAATCCTGCGAACTCAGATGAATAGATTCTCGGTGTAAATATGCCTTGTAGGGTGGATGAAAGTTCGGTAATCCGCATGCTAACAACTCTGTAGTGAATATTTGTCGAATCCGCAATACATGAAGCGTGTTCGGAACACAGAATATCATGGTGAGCGAATCTATGTAAAATAAATGTACCTTTGGTAGAACTCGCTCCAAGAGCTTTTTCTGCGAATTCTGCCTCATTTTCAAAACTGGCATTAGGAAAATTTTTCGAAATATGAGAAAATGCTTCAAAGTGTCAATATGGCTTTTATGGTGGATGAAAGTGCGGTAATCCTTATGCTAAAGACTCTGTAGTGAATATTTGTCGAATCCGTGATGCATGTAGCTTTTTCGGAACACGGAATTTCACGATGATGGGTTCTATGTAAATTGCATGTCTATTGGGTAGAACTCGCTCCAAGAGGATATTTCTGCGAAAACTGCATGATTTAAAACTGACATTAGGAGAAATCTACTAAATCAGAAAAAACCTTCTATGTATAAATATGCATTGTAAGGTGGATGAAAGTTCGGTAATACACATGTTCACCACTCATTAAAGAATGATTGTCGAATCCGTGATGCATGTAACGTGTTCAGAACACGGAATGTCACGGTGAGTGAAACTCGGTAAATTACATATCTTTTGGGTAGAACTCGCTCCAAGAGCATTTTCCTGCCAAATCTGCCTCATTTTTAAACCTGGCATTAAAACTAAACTGTGAAATCTGAGAAAATTTTTCAAAGTGTCATTAAGCCTTGTATGGTGGATGAAAGTTCTGTAATCCACTTTCTAACAACTATGTAGTGAATATTTGTCGAATCTGAGATGCATGTAGCGTGTTCGGAACACGGAATTTCACGGTGAGCGAATCCATGTAAATTACATGTCTTTAGTTTTGAACCCGATCCAAAAGATTTTTGCAGTGAAATCTGCCTCAGTTTCGACACTGGCGTTTGGAAATCTCTGTGAAATCAGAGAAAATGCTTGTAAGCATCAATATGCGTTTTATTGTGATGAAAGTCCTGTAATCCACATGCAAACATCTCTGTAGTGTTTTTTTATCGAATCATATCTACATGAAGCGTGTTCAAAATATGGAATTTCACAGCGGGAGAATCTATGTAATTTACATATCTTTTGGGTAGAAAACTTTCCAAAAGATTTTTTCCTTAGGAAACTGCCTGATTTTTGTAACTGCTATTAGGAAAATGCTGCAAACTCAGAGTTGATATTTTTAGGTATAAATATGCTTGGTATGGTGGATGAAAGTTCTGTAATACACATGTACACAACTCATTGAAAATGTTACTCAAATCCGTGATGTATGTAGTGTGTTCGGAACACGGAATGTCACGTTGAAGGAAACTATGTAAATTACATATCTATTGGTGAGAACCCGCTCCAGGAGCATTTTACTGTAAAATCTACCTCTGTTTGGAAACTGGTGTTATGAAAACCCTGCAAAATCTGAGCAAATGCTTTAAAGTGACATTATGTCTTCAATGGTTTATCAAAGAAGTGTAATTCACATTCTAAGAACTCAGCTGTGAGCATTTGTTGAATCCAATGTGCACGTACCTTTTTCGGAACACGGAATGTTACTGTGACGGTATCTATGAAAATGGGTTGTCTATTGGATCGAACATGCAGCAAGAGAATTTTTCTGCGAAAACTGCCTGATTTTCGTAACTGACGTTAGGAAAAACCTGCGAAATCTAAGTAAATATTTCTAGGTGTAAATATGCCTTGTATTGTGGTTGAAACATCGGTAATCCACATGCTCACGGTCATTAAATAATGTTTGTTGAAGCCGTGATTAATGTAACGTTTTCGGAACACGGAATGTCTCGGTGAGTGAACCTCGGAAAATAACAATTCTACTGGATAGAACTCGCTTGAATTGAAATTTTCAGCGAAAATTTCATGATTTTCGAAACTGGATGTTAGGAAAAAACAGCGAAATCAGAATAAACACTTCTAGGTGTAAATATGCCTTGTATGGTGGATGAAAGTTTGGTAATCCACATGCTCACACTAATTAAAGAATGTTTGTCGAATTTGTGATGCATGTAACGTGTTTGGAATACGGAATGTCATATTGAAGGAAATAATGTAAATTACATGTCTATTGGGTAGAACTCGCTTGAAGAGAATTTTTCTGTGAAACGTGCCTCATTTTCCTAACTGCCATTAGGAGAACACTGTGAAATCTGAGAAAATGTTTCTAAGTGTCAGTATGCCTTGAATGATGAATGAAAGTCCGGTAATCCACATGTTAATAACTGTGTAGTAACTATTTTTCAAACCGTGATTCATGGAGCGCTTTTGGAAAATGGAATTTCAGTATAATGAAAGAATGTAAATTACATTTCTATTGGGTAGAACTAGATAGAATAGGATTTTTCTGCGAAAATTGCATGATTATCGAATCTGAAATTTGGAGAAAGCTTCAAAATGAGAGTAAATATTTCTAGGTGCAAATATGCCTTTATGTTGGAAAAAGTTCGGTAATCCAGATTTTCACAACATATTAAAGAATCTTTATCTTATCCGTGATGCATATACCGTGTTCAATACGTGGAATTTCATGGTGATTGAAACAATGTTAATTAATTCTCTACTGGGTAGAACTTGCTCCAAGAGTATTTTTCTGCGGAAACTGCTTCATTTTTGAAACTGGGTTTTGGATAACGCTGCAAAATTTGAGAAAATACTTCTAAGTATCAATATTCAATCTATTGTGTTGAAAGTTCGGTAATCCACATGCTATCAAATCTGTAGTGAATATTTATCCAATCCTATATGCATGTAGCATGTTTGGAACACGGAATTACATGGCCAGGGAGTTTATGTAAATTACATTTCTCTTGGTTACAAATCACTCCAGGAGGTTTTTCTGAGAAATCTGCCTGATTTTCAAAACTGGCGTTAGGAAAATCCTGCGAACTCAGATGAATAGATTCTCGGTGTAAATATGCCTTGTAGGGTGGATGAAAGTTCGGTAATCCGCATGCTAACAACTCTGTAGTGAATATTTGTCGAATCCGCAATACATGAAGCGTGTTCGGAACACAGAATATCACGGTGAGTGAATCTATGTAACATAAATCTCCCTTGGGTAGAACTCACTCCAAGAGCTTTTTCTGCGAATTCTGCCTCATTTTCAAAACTGGCATTAGGAAAATTTTTCGAAATATGAGAAAATGCTTCAAAGTGTCAATATGGCTTTTATGGTGGATGAAAGTGCGGTAATCCTTATGCTAAAGACTCTGTAGTGAATATTTGTCGAATCCGTGATGCATGTAGCTTTTTCGGAACACGGAATTTCACGATGATGGGTTCTATGTAAATTGCATGTCTATTGGGTAGAACTCGCTCCAAGAGGATATTTCTGCGAAAACTGCATGATTTAAAACTGACATTAGGAGAAATCTACTAAATCAGAAAAAACCTTCTATGTATAAATATGCATTGTAAGGTGGATGAAAGTTCGGTAATACACATGTTCACCACTCATTAAAGAATGATTGTCGAATCCGTGATGCATGTAACGTGTTCAGAACACGGAATGTCACGGTGAGTGAAACTCGGTAAATTACATATCTTTTGGTTAGAACTCGCTCCAAGAGCATTTTCCTGCCAAATCTGCCTCATTTTTAAACCTGGCATTAAAACTAAACTGTGAAATCTGAGAAAATTTTTCAAAGTGTCATTAAGCCTTGTATGGTGGATGAAAGTTCTGTAATCCACTTTCTAACAACTATGTAGTGAATATTTGTCGAATCCGAGATGCATGTAGTGTGTTCGGAACACGGAATTTCACGGTGAGCGAATCCATGTAAATTACATGTCTTTAGTTTTGAACCCGATCCAAAAGATTTTTGCAGTGAAATCTGCCTCAGTTTCGACACTGGCGTTTGGAAATCTCTGTGAAATCAGAGAAAATGCTTGTAAGCATCAATATGCGTTTTATTGTGATGAAAGACCTGTAATCCACATGCAAACATCTCTGTAGTGTTTTTTTATCGAATCATATCTGCATGAAGCGTGTTCAAAATATGGAATTTCACAGCGGGAGAATCTATGTAATTTACATATCTTTTGGGTAGAAAACTTTCCAAAAGATTTTTTCCTTAGGAAACTGCCTGATTTTTGTAACTGCTATTAGGAAAATGCTGCAAACTCAGAGTTGATATTTTTAGGTATAAATATGCTTGGTATGGTGGATGAAAGTTCTGTAATACACATGTACACAACTCATTGAAAATGTTACTCAAATCCGTGATGTATGTAGTGTGTTCGGAACACGGAATGTCACGTTGAAGGAAACTATGTAAATTACATATCTATTGGTGAGAACCCGCTCCAGGAGCATTTTACTGTAAAATCTACCTCTGTTTGGAAACTGGTGTTATGAAAACACTGCAAAATCTGAGCAAATGCTTTAAAGTGACATTATGTCTTCAATGGTTTATCAAAGAAGTGTAATTCACATTCTAACAACTCAGCTGGGAGCATTTGTTGAATCCAATGTGCACGTACCTTTTTCGGAACACGGAATGTTACTGTGATGGTATCTATGAAAATGGGTTCTCTATTGGATCGAACATGCAGCAAGAGAATTTTTCTGCGAAAACTGCCTGATTTTCGTAACTGACGTTAGGAAAAACCTGCGAAATCTAAGTAAATATTTCTAGGTGTAAATATGCCTTGTATTGTGGTTGAAACATCGGTAATCCACATGCTCACGGTCATTAAATAATGTTTGTTGAAGCCGTGATTAATGTAACGTTTTCGGAACACGGAATGTCTCGGTGAGTGAACCTCGGAAAATAACAATTCTACTGGATAGAACTCGCTTGAATTGAAATTTTCAGCGAAAATTTCATGATTTTCGAAACTGATTGTTAGGAAAAAACAGCGAAATCAGAATAAACACTTCTAGGTGTAAATATGCCTTGTATGGTGGATGAAAGTTTGGTAATCCACATGCTCACACTAATTAAAGAATGTTTGTCGAATTTGTGATGCATGTAACGTGTTTGGAATACGGAATGTCATATTGAAGGAAATAATGTAAATTACATGTCTATTGGGTAGAACTCGCTTGAAGAGAATTTTTCTGTGAAACGTGCCTCATTTTCCTAACTGCCATTAGGAGAACTTTGTGAAATCTGAGAAAATGTTTCTAAGTGTCAGTATGCCTTGAATGATGAATGAAAGTCCGGTAATCCACATGTTAATAACTGTGTAGTAAGTATTTTTCAAACCGTGATTCATGGAGCGCTTTTGGAAAACGGAATTTCAGTATAATGAAAGAATGTAAATTACAATTCTATTGGGTAGAACTAGATAGAATAGGATTTTTCTGCGAAAATTGCATGATTATCGAATCTGAAATTTGGAGAAAGCTTCAAAATGAGAGTAAATATTTCTAGGTGCAAATATGCCTTTATGTTGGAAAAAGTTCGGTAATCCAGATTTTCACAACATATTAAAGAATCTTTATCTTATCCGTGATGCATATACCGTGTTCAATACGTGGAATTTCATGGTGATTGAAACAATGTTAATTAATTCTCTACTGGGTAGAACTTGCTCCAAGAGTATTTTTCTGCGGAAACTGCTTCATTTTTGAAACTGGGTTTTGGAAAACGCTGCTAAATTTGAGAAAATACTTCTAAGTATCAATATTCAATCTATTGTGTTGAAAGTTCGGTAATCCACATGCTATCAAATCTGTAGTGAATATTTATCCAATCCTATATGCATGTAGCATGTTTGGAACACGGAATTACATGGCCAGGGAGTTTATGTAAATTACATTTCTCTTGGTTACAAATCACTCCAGGAGGTTTTTCTGAGAAATCTGCCTGATTTTCAAAACTGGCATTAGGAAAATCCTGCGAACTCAGATGAATAGATTCTCGGTGTAAATATGCCTTGTAGGGTGGATGAAAGTTCGGTAATCCGCATGCTAACAACTCTGTAGTGAATATTTGTCGAATCCGCAATACATGAAGCGTGTTCGGAACACAGAATATCACGGTGAGTGAATCTATGTAACATAAATCTCCCTTGGGTAGAACTCACTCCAAGAGCTTTTTCTGCGAATTCTGCCTCATTTTCAAAACTGGCATTAGGAAAATTTTTCGAAATATGAGAAAATGCTTCAAAGTGTCAATATGGCTTTTATGGTGGATGAAAGTGCGGTAATCCTTATGCTAAAGACTCTGTAGTGAATATTTGTCGAATCCGTGATGCATGTAGCTTTTTCGGAACACGGAATTTCACGATGATGGGTTCTATGTAAATTGCATGTCTATTGGGTAGAACTCGCTCCAAGAGGATATTTCTGCGAAAACTGCATGATTTAAAACTGACATTAGGAGAAATCTACTAAATCAGAAAAAACCTTCTATGTATAAATATGCATTGTAAGGTGGATGAAAGTTCGGTAATACACATGTTCACCACTCATTAAAGAATGATTGTCGAATCCGTGATGCATGTAACGTGTTCAGAACACGGAATGTCACGGTGAGTGAAACTCGGTAAATTACATATCTTTTGGGTAGAACTCGCTCCAAGAGCATTTTCCTGCCAAATCTGCCTCATTTTTAAACCTGGCATTAAAACTAAACTGTGAAATCTGAGAAAATTTTTCAAAGTGTCATTAAGCCTTGTATGGTGGATGAAAGTTCTGTAATCCACTTTCTAACAACTATGTAGTGAATATTTGTCGAATCTGAGATGCATGTAGCGTGTTCGGAACACGGAATTTCACGGTGAGCGAATCCATGTAAATTACATGTCTTTAGTTTTGAACCCGATCCAAAAGATTTTTGCAGTGAAATCTGCCTCAGTTTCGACACTGGCGTTTGGAAATCTCTGTGAAATCAGAGAAAATGCTTGTAAGCATCAATATGCGTTTTATTGTGATGAAAGACCTGTAATCCACATGCAAACATCTCTGTAGTGTTTTTTTATCGAATCATATCTGCATGAAGCGTGTTCAAAATATGGAATTTCACAGCGGGAGAATCTATGTAATTTACATATCTTTTGGGTAGAAAACTTTCCAAAAGATTTTTTCCTTAGGAAACTGCCTGATTTTTGTAACTGCTATTAGGAAAATGCTGCAAACTCAGAGTTGATATTTTTAGGTATAAATATGCTTGGTATGGTGGATGAAAGTTCTGTAATACACATGTACACAACTCATTGAAAATGTTACTCAAATCCGTGATGTATGTAGTGTGTTCGGAACACGGAATGTCACGTTGAAGGAAACTATGTAAATTACATATCTATTGGTGAGAACCCGCTCCAGGAGCATTTTACTGTAAAATCTACCTCTGTTTGGAAACTGGTGTTATGAAAACACTGCAAAATCTGAGCAAATGCTTTAAAGTGACATTATGTCTTCAATGGTTTATCAAAGAAGTGTAATTCACATTCTAACAACTCAGCTGGGAGCATTTGTTGAATCCAATGTGCACGTACCTTTTTCGGAACACGGAATGTTACGGTGACGGTATCTATGAAAATGGGATGTCTATTGGATTGAACATGCAGCAAGAGAATTTTTCTGCGAAAACTGCCTGATTTTCGTAAGTGACGTTAGGAAAAACCTGCGAAATCTAAGTAAATATTTCTAGGTGTAAATATGCCTTGTATTGTGGTTGAAACATCGGTAATCCACATGCTCACGGTCATTAAATAATGTTTGTTGAAGCCGTGATTAATGTAACGTTTTCGGAACACGGAATGTCTCGGTGAGTGAACCTCGGAAAATAACAATTCTACTGGATAGAACTCGCTTGAATTGAAATTTTCAGCGAAAATTTCATGATTTTTGAAACTGGATGTTAGGAAAAAACAGCGAAATCAGAATAAACACTTCTAGGTGTAAATATGCCTTGTATGGTGGATGAAAGTTTGGTAATCCACATGCTCACACTAATTAAAGAATGTTTGTCGAATTTGTGATGCATGTAACGTGTTTGGAATACGGAATGTCATATTGAAGGAAATAATGTAAATTACATGTCTATTGGGTAGAACTCGCTTGAAGAGAATTTTTCTGTGAAACGTGCCTCATTTTCCTAACTGCCATTAGGAGAACTTTGTGAAATCTGAGAAAATGTTTCTAAGTGTCAGTATGCCTTGAATGATGAATGAAAGTCCGGTAATCCACATGTTAATAACTGTGTAGTAACTATTTTTCAAACCGTGATTCATGGAGCGCTTTTGGAAAACGGAATTTCAGTATAATGAAAGAATGTAAATTACAATTCTATTGGGTAGAACTAGATAGAATAGGATTTTTCTGCGAAAATTGCATGATTATCGAATCTGAAATTTGGAGAAAGCTTCAAAATGAGAGTAAATATTTCTAGGTGCAAATATGCCTTTATGTTGGAAAAAGTTCGGTAATCCAGATTTTCACAACATATTAAAGAATCTTTATCTTATCCGTGATGCATATACCGTGTTCAATACGTGGAATTTCATGGTGATTGAAACAATGTTAATTAATTCTCTACTGGGTAGAACTTGCTCCAAGAGTATTTTTCTGCGGAAACTGCTTCATTTTTGAAACTGGGTTTTGGAAAACGCTGCAAAATTTGAGAAAATACTTCTAAGTATCAATATTCAATCTATTGTGTTGAAAGTTCGGTAATCCACATGCTATCAAATCTGTAGTGAATATTTATCCAATCCTATATGCATGTAGCATGTTTGGAACACGGAATTACATGGCCAGGGAGTTTATGTAAATTACATTTCTCTTGGTTACAAATCACTCCAGGAGGTTTTTCTGAGAAATCTGCCTGATTTTCAAAACTGGCGTTAGGAAAATCCTGCGAACTCAGATGAATAGATTCTCGGTGTAAATATGCCTTGTAGGGTGGATGAAAGTTCGGTAATCCGCATGCTAACAACTCTGTAGTGAATATTTGTCGAATCCGCAATACATGAAGCGTGTTCGGAACACAGAATATCACGGTGAGTGAATCTATGTAACATAAATCTCCCTTGGGTAGAACTCACTCCAAGAGCTTTTTCTGCGAATTCTGCCTCATTTTCAAAACTGGCATTAGGAAAATTTTTCGAAATATGAGAAAATGCTTCAAAGTGTCAATATGGCTTTTATGGTGGATGAAAGTGCGGTAATCCTTATGCTAAAGACTCTGTAGTGAATATTTGTCGAATCCGTGATGCATGTAGCTTTTTCGGAACACGGAATTTCACGATGATGGGTTCTATGTAAATTGCATGTCTATTGGGTAGAACTCGCTCCAAGAGGATATTTCTGCGAAAACTGCATGATTTAAAACTGACATTAGGAGAAATCTACTAAATCAGAAAAAACCTTCTATGTATAAATATGCATTGTAAGGTGGATGAAAGTTCGGTAATACACATGTTCACCACTCATTAAAGAATGATTGTCGAATCCGTGATGCATGTAACGTGTTCAGAACACGGAATGTCACGGTGAGTGAAACTCGGTAAATTACATATCTTTTGGTTAGAACTCGCTCCAAGAGCATTTTCCTGCCAAATCTGCCTCATTTTTAAACCTGGCATTAAAACTAAACTGTGAAATCTGAGAAAATTCTTCAAAGTGTCATTAAGCCATGTATGGTGGATGAAAGTTCTGTAATCCACTTGCTAACAACTCTGTAGTGAATATTTGTCGAATACGAGATGCATGTAGCGTGTTCGGAACACGGAATTTCACGGTGAGCGAATCCATGTAAATTACATGTCTTTAGTTTAAACCCGATCCAAGAGATTTTTGCCGCGATATCTGCCTCAGTTTCGACACTGGCGTTTGGAAATCTCTGTGAAATCTGAGAAAATGCTTCTAAGCATCAATATGCGTTGTATTGTGATGAAAGTCCTGTAATCCACATGCAAACATCTCTGTAGTGTATTTTTATAGAATCATATCTGCATGAAGCGTGTTCAAAATATGGAATTTCACAGCGGGAGAATCTATGTAATTTACATATCTATTGGGTAGAACACGCTCCAACAGATTTTTTCCTTAGGAAACTGCCTGATTTTTGTAACTGCTATTAGGAAAATGCTGCAAACTCAGAGTTGATATTTTTAGGTATAAATATGCTTGGTATGGTGGATGAAAGTTCTGTAATACACATGTACACAACTCATTGAAAATGTTACTCAAATCCGTGATGTATGTAGTTTGTTCGGAACACGGAATGTCACGTTGAAGGAAACTATGTAAATTACATATCTATTGGTGAGAACCCGCTCCAGGAGCATTTTACTGCAAAATCTACCTCTGTTTGGAAACTGGTGTTATGAAAACGCTGCAAAATCTGAGCAAATGCTTTAAAGTGACATTATGTCTTCAATGGTTTATTAAAGAAGTGTAATTCACATTCTAACAACTCAGCTGGGAGCATTTGTTGAATCCAATGTGCACGTACCATTTTTGGAACACGGAATGTTACGGTGACGGTATCTATGAAAATGGGATGTCTATTGGATCGAACATGCAGCAAGAGAATTTTTCTGCGAAAACTGCCTGATTTTCGTAAGTGACGTTAGGAAAAACCTGCGAAATCTAAGTAAATATTTCTAGGTGTAAATATGCCTTGTATTGTGGTTGAAACATCGGTAATCCACATGCTCACGGTCATTAAATAATGTTTGTGGAAGCCGTGATTAATGTAACGTTTTCGGAACAAGGAATGTCTCGGTGAGTGAACCTCGGAAAATAACAATTCTACTGGATAGAACTGGCTTGAATTGAAATTTTCAGCGAAAATTTCATGATTTTCGAAACTGGATGTTAGGAAAAAACAGCGAAATCAGAATAAACACTTCTAGGTGTAAATATGCCTTGTATGATGGATGAAAGTTTGGTAATCCACATGCTCACACTAATTAAAGAATGTTTGTCTAATTTGTGATGCATGTAACGTGTTCGGAATACGGAATGTCATATTGAAGGGAACAATGTAAATTACATGTCTATTGGGTAGAACTCGCTTGAAGAGAATTTTTCTGCGAAACGTGCCTCATTTTCCTAACTGCCATTAGGAGAACCCTGTGAAATCTGAGTAAATGCTTCTAAGTGTCTGTATGCCTGAAATGGTGAATGAAAGTCCGGTAATCCACATGTTAATAACTGTGTAGTAACTATTTTTCAAACCGTGATTCATGGAGCGCTTTTGGAAAGCAGAATTTCAGTATAATGAAAGAATGTAAATTACAATTCTATTGGGTAGAACTAGATAGAATACGATTTTTCTGCGAAAATTGCATGATTATCGAATCTGAAGATTGGAGAAAGCTTGAAAATGAGAGTAAATATTTCTAGGTGCAAATATGCCTTTATGTTGGAAGAAAGTTCGGTAATCCACATTTTCACAACATATTAAAGAATCTTTATCTTATCCGTGATGCATATACCGTGTTCGGAACGTGGAATTTCACGGTGATTGAAACAATGTTAATTACTTCTCTACTGGGTAGAACTTGCTCGAAGAGTATTTTTCTGCGGAAACTGCTTCATTTTTGAAACTGGGTTTTGGAAAACGCTGCAAAATTTGAGAAAATACTTCTAAGTATCAATATTCAATCTATTGTGTTGAAAGTTCGGTAATCCACATTCTAACAAATCTGTAGTGAATATTTGTCCAATCCATTATGCATGTAGCATGTTTGGAACACGGAATTACATGGCCAGGGAGTTTATGTAAATTACATTTTTCTTGGTTACAAATCACTCCAAGAGGTTTTTCTGAGAAATCTGCCTGATTTTCAAAACTGGCGTTAGGAAAATCCTGCGAACTCAGATGAATAGATTCTCGGTGTAAATATGCCTTGTAGGGTGGATGAAAGTTCGGTAATTCGCATGCTAAAAACTCTGTAGTGAATATTTGTCGAATCCGCAATACATGAAGCGTGTTCGGAACACAGAATATCACGGTGAGCGAATCTATGTAAAATAAATCTCCCTTGGGTAGAACTCACTCCAAGAGCTTTTTCTGCGAATTCTGCCTCATTTTCAAAACTGGCATTAGGAAAATTTTTCGAAATATGAGAAAATGCTTCAAAGTGTCAATATGGCTTTTATGGTGGATGAAAGTGCGGTAATCCTTATGCTAAAGAGTCTGTAGTGAATATTTGTCGAATCCGTGATGCATGTAGCTTTTTCGGAACACGGAATTTCACGATGATGGGTTCTATGTAAATTGCATGTCTATTGGGTAGAACTCGCTCCAAGAGGATATTTCTGTGAAAACTGCATGATTTAAAACTGACATTAGCAGAAATCTACTAAATCAGAAAAAAACTTCTATGTATAAATATGCATTGTAAGGTGGATGAAAGTTCGGTAATACACATGTTCACCACTCATTAAAGAATGATTGTCGAATCCGTGATGCATGTAACGTGTTCAGAACACGGAATGTCACGGTGAGTGAAACTCGGTAAATTACATATCTTTTGGTTAGAACTCGCTCCAAGAGCATTTTCCTGCCAAATCTGCCTCATTTTTAAACCTGGCATTAAAACTAACCTGTGAAATCTGAGAAAATTCTTCAAAGTGTCATTAAGCCATGTATGGTGGATGAAAGTTCTGTAATCCACTTGCTAACAACTCTGTAGTGAATATTTGTCGAATCCGAGATGCATGTAGCGCGTTTGGAACACGGAATTTCACGGTGAGCGAATCCATGTAAATTACATGTATTTAGTTTTGAACCCGTTCCAAGAGATTTTTGCCGTGAAATCTGCCTCAGTTTCGACACTGGCGTTTGGAAATCTCTGTGAAATCAGAGAAAATGCTTCTAAGCATCAATATGCATTGTATTGTGATGAAAGTCCTGTAATCCACATGCAAACATCTCTGTAGTGTATTTTTATCGAATCATATCTGCATGAAGCGTGTTCAAAATATGGAATTTCACAGCGGGAGAATCTATGTAATTTACATATCTTTTGGGTAGAAAACGTTCCAAAAGATTTTTTCCTTAGGAAACTGCCTGATTTTTGTAACTGCTATTAGGAAAATGCTGCAAACTCAGAGTTGATATTTTTAGGTATAAATATGCTTGGTATGGTGGATGAAAGTTCTGTAATACACATGTACACAACTCATTGAAAATGTTACTCAAATCCGTGATGTATGTAGTGTGTTTGGAACACGGAATGTCACGTTGAAGGAAACTATGTAAATTACATATCTATTGGTGAGAACCCGCTCCAGGAGCATTTTACTGTAAAATCTACCTCTGTTTGGAAACTGGTGTTATGAAAACACTGCAAAATCTGAGCAAATGCTTTAAAGTGACATTATGTCTTCAATGGTTTATTAAAGAAGTGTAATTCACATTCTAACAACTCAGCTGTGAGCATTTGTTGAATCCAATGTGCACGTAACTTTTTCGGAACACGGAATGTTACGGTGACGGTATCTATGAAAATGGGATGTCTATTGGATCGAACATGCAGCAAGAGAATTTTTCTGCGAAAACTGCCTGATTTTCGTAACTGACGTTAGGAAAAACCTGCGAAATCTAAGTAAATATTTCTAGGTGTAAATATGCCTTGTATTGTGGTTGAAACATCGGTAATCCACATGCTCACGGTCATTAAATAATGTTTGTGGAAGCCGTGATTAATGTAACGTTTTCGGAACACGGAATGTCTCGGTGAGTGAACCTCGGAAAATAACAATTCTACTGGATAGAACTCGCTTGAATTGAAATTTTCAGCGAAAATTTCATGATTTTCGAAACTGGATGTTAGAAAAAACAGCGAAATCAGAATAAACACTTCTAGGTGTAAATATGCCTTGTATGGTGGATGAAAGTTTGGTAATCCACATGCTCACACTAATTAAAGAATGTTTGTCGAATTTGTGATGCATGTAACGTGTTCGGAATACGGAATGTCATATTGAAGGAAACAATGTAAATTACATGTCTATTGGGTAGAACTCGCTTGAAGAGAATTTTTCTGCGAAACGTGCCTCATTTTCCTAACTGCCATTAGGAGAACCCTGTGAAATCTGAGAAAATGCTTCTAAGTGTCAGTATGCCTTGAATGGTGAATGAAAGTCCGGTAATCCACATGTTAATAACTGTGTAGTAACTATTTTTCAAACCGTGATTCATGGAGCGATTTTGAAAAACGGAATTTCAGCATAATGAAAGAATGTAAATTACAATTCTATTGGGTAGAACTAGATAGAATAGGATTTTTCTGCGAAAATTGCATGATTATCGAATCTGAAGTTTGGAGAAAGCTTCAAAATGAGAGTAAATATTTCTAGGTGCAAATATGCCTTTATGTTGGAAGAAAGTTCGGTAATCCACATTTTCACAACATATTAAAGAATCTTTTTCTTATCCGTGATGCATATACCGTGTTCGGAACGTGGAATTTCACGGTGATTGAAACAATGTAAATTACTTCTCTATTGGTTAGAAGTTGCTCCAAGAGTATTTTTCTGCGAAAACTGCTTCATTTTTGAAACTGGGGTTTGGAAAACGCTGCAAAATTTGAGAAAATAGTTCTAAGTATCAATATTCAATCTATTGTGATGAAAGTTCGGTAATCCACATGCTAACAAATCTGTAGTGAATATTTGTCGAAACAATTATGCATGTAGCATGTATGGAACACGGAATTTCATGGCCAAGGAGTTTATGTAAATTACATTTCTCTTGGTTACAAATCACTCCAAGAGATTTTTCTGAGAAATCTGCCTGATTTTCAAAACTGGCGTTAGGAAAACCATGGGAACTCAGATGAATAGATTCTCGGTGTAATATGCCTTGTAGGGTGGATGAAAGTTCGGTAATTCGCATGCTAACAACTCTGTAGTGAATATTTGTCGAATCCGCGATACATGAAGCGTGTTCGGAACACAGAATATCACGGTGAGCGAATCTATGTAAAATAAATGTCCCTTGGGTAGAACTCGCTCCAAGAGCTTTTTCTGCGAATTCTGCCTCATTTTCAAAACTGGCATTAGGAAAATCTTTCAAAATATGTGAAAATGCCTCAAAGTGTCAATATGGCTTTTATGGTGGATGAAAGTGCGGTAATCCTTATGCTAAAGACTGTGTAGTGAATATTTGTCGAATCCGTGATGCATGTAGCTTTTTCGGAACACGGAATTTCACGATGATGGGTTCTATGTAAATTGCATGTCTATTGAGTAGAACTCGCTCCAAGAGGATAATTCTGCGAAAACTGCATGATTTAAAACTGACATTAGGAGAAATCTACTAAATCAGAAAAAACCTTCTATGTATAAATATGCATTGTAAGGTGGATGAAAGTTCGGTAATACACATGTTCACCACTCATTAAAGAATGATTGTCGAATCCGTGATGCATGTAACGTGTTCAGAACACGGAATGTCACGGTGAGTGAAACTCGGTAAATTACATATCTTTTGGTTAGAACTCGCTCCAAGAGCATTTTCCTGCCAAATCTGCCTCATTTTCAAACCTGGCATTAAAACTAACCTGTGAAATCTGAGAAAATTCTTCAAAGTGTCATTAAGCCATGTATGGTGGATGAAAGTTCTGTAATCCACTTGCTAACAACTCTGTAGTGAATATTTGTCGAATCCGAGATGCATGTAGTGTGTTCGGAACACGGAATTTCACGGTGAGCGAATCCATGCAAATTACATGTCTTTAGTTTTGAACCCGATCCAAGAGATTTTTGCCGTGAAATCTGCCTCAGTTTCGACACTGGCATTTGGAAATCTCTGTGAAATCAGAGAAAATGCTTCTAAGCATCAATATGCGTTGTATTGTGATGAAAGTCCTGTAATCCACATGCAAACATCTCTGTAGTGTATTTTTATCGAATCATATCTGCATGAAGCGTGTTCAAAATATGGAATTTCACAGCGGGAGAATCTATGTAATTTACATATCTTTTGGGTAGAAAACGTTCCAAAATATTTTTTCCTTAGGAAACTGCCTGATTTTTGTAACTGCTATTAGGAAAATGCTGCAAACTCAGAGTTGATATTTTTAGGTATAAATATGCTTGGTATGGTGGATGAAAGTTCTGTAATACACATGTACACAACTCATTGAAAATGTTACTCAAATCCGTGATGTATGTAGTGTGTTTGGAACACGGAATGTCACGTTGAAGGAAACTATGTAAATTACATATCTATTGGTGAGAACCCACTCCAGGAGCATTTTACTGTAAAATCTACCTCTGTTTGGAAACTGGTGTTATGAAAACACTGCAAAATCTGAGCAAATGCTTTAAAGTGACATTATGTCTTCAATGGTTTATTAAAGAAGTGTAATTCACATTCTAACAACTCAGCTGTGAGCATTTGTTGAATCCAATGTGCACGTAACTTTTTCGGAACACGGAATGTTACGGTGACGGTATCTATGAAAATGGGATGTCTATTGGATCGAACATGCAGCAAGAGAATTTTTCTGCGAAAACTGCCTGATTTTCGTAACTGACGTTAGGAAAAACCTGCGAAATCTAAGTAAATATTTCTAGGTGTAAATATGCCTTGTATTGTGGTTGAAACATCGGTAATCCACATGCTCACGGTCATTAAATAATGTTTGTGGAAGCCGTGATTAATGTAACGTTTTCGGAACACGGAATGTCTCGGTGAGTGAACCTCGGAAAATAACAATTCTACTGGATAGAACTCGCTTGAATTGAAATTTTCAGCGAAAATTTCATGATTTTCGAAACTGGATGTTAGGAAAAAACAGCGAAATCAGAATAAACACTTCTAGGTATAAATATGCCTTGTATGGTGGATGAAAGTTTGGTAATCCACATGCTCACACTAATTAAAGAATGTTTGTCGAATTTGTGATGCATGTAACGTGTTCGGAATACGGAATGTCATATTGAAGGAAACAATGTAAATTACATGTCTATTGGGTAGAACTCGCTTGAAGAGAATTTTTCTGCGAAACGTGCCTCATTTTCCTAACTGCCATTAGGAGAACCCTGTGAAATCTGAGAAAATGCTTCTAAGTGTCAGTATGCCTTGAATGGTGAATGAAAGTCCGGTAATCCACATGTTAATAACTGTGTAGTAACTATTTTTCAAACCGTGATTCATGGAGCGATTTTGAAAAACGGAATTTCAGCATAATGAAAGAATGTAAATTACAATTCTATTGGGTAGAACTAGATAGAATAGGATTTTTCTGCGAAAATTGCATGATTATCGAATCTGAAGTTTGGAGAAAGCTTCAAAATGAGAGTAAATATTTCTAGGTGCAAATATGCCTTTATGTTGGAAGAAAGTTCGGTAATCCACATTTTCACAACATATTAAAGAATCTTTTTCTTATCCGTGATGCATATACCGTGTTCGGAACGTGGAATTTCACGGTGATTGAAACAATGTAAATTACTTCTCTATTGGTTAGAAGTTGCTCCAAGAGTATTTTTCTGCGAAAACTGCTTCATTTTTGAAACTGGGGTTTGGAAAACGCTGCAAAATTTGAGAAAATAGTTCTAAGTATCAATATTCAATCTATTGTGATGAAAGTTCGGTAATCCACATGCTAACAAATCTGTAGTGAATATTTGTCGAAACAATTATGCATGTAGCATGTTTGGAACACGGAATTTCATGGCCAAGGAGTTTATGTAAATTACATTTCTCTTGGTTACAAATCACTCCAAGAGATTTTTCTGAGAAATCTGCCTGATTTTCAAAACTGGCGTTAGGAAAACCATGGGAACTCAGATGAATAGATTCTCGGTGTAAATATGCCTTGTAGGGTGGATGAAAGTTCGGTAATTCGCATGCTAACAACTCTGTAGTGAATATTTGTCGAATCCGCGATACATGAAGCGTGTTCGGAACACAGAATATCACGGTGAGCGAATCTATGTAAAATAAATGTCCCTTGGGTAGAACTCGCTCCAAGAGCTTTTTCTGCGAATTCTGCCTCAGTTTCAAAACTGGCATTAGGAAAATCTTTCAAAATATGAGAAAATGCCTCAAAGTGTCAATATGGCTTTTATGGTGGATGAAAGTGCGGTAATCCTTATGCTAAAGACTGTGTAGTGAATATTTGTCGAATCCGTGATGCATGTAGCTTTTTCGGAACACGGAATTTCACGATGATGGGTTCTATGTAAATTGCATGTCTATTGAGTAGAACTCGCTCCAAGAGGATAATTCTGCGAAAACTGCATGATTTAAAACTGACATTAGGAGAAATCTACTAAATCAGAAAAAACCTTCTATGTATAAATATGCATTGTAAGGTGGATGAAAGTTCGGTAATACACATGTTCACCACTCATTAAAGAATGATTGTCGAATCCGTGATGCATGTAACGTGTTCAGAACACGGAATGTCACGGTGAGTGAAACTCGGTAAATTACATATCTTTTGGTTAGAACTCGCTCCAAGAGCATTTTCCAGCCAAATCTGCCTCATTTTCAAACCTGGCATTAAAACTAACCTGTGAAATCTGAGAAAATTCTTCAAAGTGTCATTAAGCCATGTATGGTGGATGAAAGTTCTGTAATCCACTTGCTAACAACTCTGTAGTGAATATTTGTCCAATCCGAGATGCATGTAGTGTGTTCGGAACACGGAATTTCACGGTGAGCGAATCCATGCAAATTACATGTCTTTAGTTTTGAACCCGATCCAAGAGATTTTTGCCGTGAAATCTGCCTCAGTTTCGACACTGGCATTTGGAAATCTCTGTGAAATCAGAGAAAATGCTTCTAAGCATCAATATGCGTTGTATTGTGATGAAAGTCCTGTAATCCACATGCAAACATCTCTGTAGTGTATTTTTATCGAATCATATCTGCATGAAGCGTGTTCAAAATATGGAATTTCACAGCGGGAGAATCTATGTAATTTACATATCTTTTGGGTAGAAAACGTTCCAAAAGATTTTTTCCTTAGGAAACTGCCTGATTTTTGTAACTGCTATTAGGAAAATGCTGCAAACTCAGAGTTGATATTTTTAGGTATAAATATGCTTGGTATGGTGGATGAAAGTTCTGTAATACACATGTACACAACTCATTGAAAATGTTACTCAAATCCGTGATGTATGTAGTGTGTTTGGAACACGGAATGTCACGTTGAAGGAAACTATGTAAATTACATATCTATTGGTGAGAACCCGCTCCAGGAGCATTTTACTGTAAAATCTACCTCTGTTTGGAAACTGGTGTTATGAAAACACTGCAAAATCTGAGCAAATGCTTTAAAGTGACATTATGTCTTCAATGGTTTATTAAAGAAGTGTAATTCACATTCTAACAACTCAGCTGTGAGCATTTGTTGAATCCAATGTGCACGTAACTTTTTCGGAACACGGAATGTTACGGTGACGGTATCTATGAAAATGGGATGTCTATTGGATCGAACATGCAGCAAGAGAATTTTTCTGCGAAAACTGCCTGATTTTCGTAACTGACGTTAGGAAAAACCTGCGAAATCTAAGTAAATATTTCTAGGTGTAAATATGCCTTGTATTGTGGTTGAAACATCGGTAATCCACATGCTCACGGTCATTAAATAATGTTTGTGGAAGCCGTGATTAATGTAACGTTTTCGGAACACGGAATGTCTCGGTGAGTGAACCTCGGAAAATAACAATTCTACTGGATAGAACTCGCTTGAATTGAAATTTTCAGCGAAAATTTCATGATTTTCGAAACTGGATGTTAGAAAAAACAGCGAAATCAGAATAAACACTTCTAGGTGTAAATATGCCTTGTATGGTGGATGAAAGTTTGGTAATCCACATGCTCACACTAATTAAAGAATGTTTGTCGAATTTGTGATGCATGTAACGTGTTCGGAATACGGAATGTCATATTGAAGGAAACAATATAAATTACATGTCTATTGGGTAGAACTCGCTTGAAGAGAATTTTTCTGTGAAACGTGCCTCATTTTCCTAACTGCCATTAGGAGAACCCTGTGAAATCTGAGAAAATGCTTCTAAGTGTCAGTATGCCTTGAATGGTGAATGAAAGTCCGGTAATCCACATGTTAATAACTGTGTAGTAACTATTTTTCAAACCGTGATTCATGGAGCGATTTTGAAAAACGGAATTTCAGCATAATGAAAGAATGTAAATTACAATTCTATTGGGTAGAACTAGATAGAATAGGATTTTTCTGCGAAAATTGCATGATTATCAAATCTGAAGTTTGGAGAAAGCTTCAAAATGAGAGTAAATATTTCTAGGTGCAAATATGCCTTTATGTTGGAAGAAAGTTCGGTAATCCACATTTTCACAACATATTAAAGAATCTTTTTCTTATCCGTGATGCATATACCGTGTTCGGAACGTGGAATTTCACGGTGATTGAAACAATGTAAATTACTTCTCTATTGGTTAGAAGTTGCTCCAAGAGTATTTTTCTGCGAAAACTGCTTCATTTTTGAAACTGGGGTTTGGAAAACGCTGCAAAATTTGAGAAAATAGTTCTAAGTATCAATATTCAATCTATTGTGATGAAAGTTCGGTAATCCACATGCTAACAAATCTGTAGTGAATATTTGTCGAAACAATTATGCATGTAGCATGTATGGAACACGGAATTTCATGGCCAAGGAGTTTATGTAAATTACATTTCTCTTGGTTACAAATCACTCCAAGAGATTTTTCTGAGAAATCTGCCTGATTTTCAAAACTGGCGTTAGGAAAACCATGGGAACTCAGATGAATAGATTCTCGGTGTAAATATGCCTTGTAGGGTGGATGAAAGTTCGGTAATTCGCATGCTAACAACTCTGTAGTGAATATTTGTCGAATCCGCGATACATGAAGCGTGTTCGGAACACAGAATATCACGGTGAGCGAATCTATGTAAAATAAATGTCCCTTGGGTAGAACTCGCTCCAAGAGCTTTTTCTGCGAATTCTGCCTCATTTTCAAAACTGGCATTAGGAAAATCTTTCAAAATATGAGAAAATGCCTCAAAGTGTCAATATGGCTTTTATGGTGGATGAAAGTGCGGTAATCCTTATGCTAAAGACTGTGTAGTGAATATTTGTCGAATCCGTGATGCATGTAGCTTTTTCGGAACACGGAATTTCACGATGATGGGTTCTATGTAAATTGCATGTCTATTGAGTAGAACTCGCTCCAAGAGGATAATTCTGCGAAAACTGCATGATTTAAAACTGACATTAGGAGAAATCTACTAAATCAGAAAAAACCTTCTATGTATAAATATGCATTGTAAGGTAGATGAAAGTTCGGTAATACACATGTTCACCACTCATTAAAGAATGATTGTCGAATCCGTGATGCATGTAACGTGTTCAGAACACGGAATGTCACGGTGAGTGAAACTCGGTAAATTACATATCTTTTGGGTAGAACTCGCTCCAAGAGCATTTTCCTGCCAAATCTGCCTCATTTTCAAACCTGGCATTAAAACTAACCTGTGAAATCTGAGAAAATTCTTCAAAGTGTCATTAAGCCATGTATGGTGGATGAAAGTTCTGTAATCCACTTGCTAACAACTCTGTAGTGAATATTTGTCGAATACGAGATGCATGTAGCGTGTTCGGAACACGGAATTTCACGGTGAGCGAATCCATGTAAATTACATGTCTTTAGTTTAAACCCGATCCAAGAGATTTTTGCCGTGATATCTGCCTCAGTTTCGACACTGGCGTTTGGAAATCTCTGTGAAATCTGAGAAAATGCTTCTAAGCATCAATATGCGTTGTATTGTGATGAAAGTCCTGTAATCCACATGCAAACATCTCTGTAGTGTATTTTTATAGAATCATATCTGCATGAAGCGTGTTCAAAATATGGAATTTCACAGCGGGAGAATCTATGTAATTTACATATCTATTGGGTAGAACACGCTCCAACAGATTTTTTCCTTAGGAAACTGCCTGATTTTTGTAACTGCTATTAGGAAAATGCTGCAAACTCAGAGTTGATATTTTTAGGTATAAATATGCTTGGTATGGTGGATGAAAGTTCTGTAATACACATGTACACAACTCATTGAAAATGTTACTCAAATCCGTGATGTATGTAGTGTGTTTGGAACACGGAATGTCACGTTGAAGGAAACTATGTAAATTACATATCTATTGGTGAGAACCCGCTCCAGGAGCATTTTACTGTAAAATCTACCTCTGTTTGGAAACTGGTGTTATGAAAACACTGCAAAATCTGAGCAAATGCTTTAAAGTGACATTATGTCTTCAATGGTTTATTAAAGAAGTGTAATTCACATTCTAACAACTCAGCTGTGAGCATTTGTTGAATCCAATGTGCACGTAACTTTTTCGGAACACGGAATGTTACGGTGACGGTATCTATGAAAATGGGATGTCTATTGGATCGAACATGCAGCAAGAGAATTTTTCTGCGAAAACTGCCTGATTTTCGTAACTGACGTTAGGAAAAACATGCGAAATCTAAGTAAATATTTCTAGGTGTAAATATGCCTTGTATTGTGGTTGAAACATCGGTAATCCACATGCTCACGGTCATTAAATAATGTTTGTGGAAGCCGTGATTAATGTAACGTTTTCGGAACACGGAATGTCTCGGTGAGTGAACCTCGGAAAATAACAATTCTACTGGATAGAACTCGCTTGAATTGAAATTTTCAGCGAAAATTTCATGATTTTCGAAACTGGATGTTAGGAAAAAACAGCGAAATCAGAATAAACACTTCTAGGTGTAAATATGCCTTGTATGGTGGATGAAAGTTTGGTAATCCACATGCTCACACTAATTAAAGAATGTTTGTCGAATTTGTGATGCATGTAACGTGTTCGGAATACGGAATGTCATATTGAAGGAAACAATGTAAATTACAAGTCTATTGGGTAGAACTCGCTTGAAGAGAATTTTTCTGCGAAACGTGCCTCATTTTCCTAACTGCCATTAGGAGAACCCTGTGAAATCTGAGAAAATGCTTCTAAGTGTCAGTATGCCTTGAATGGTGAATGAAAGTCCGGTAATCCACATGTTAATAACTGTGTAGTAACTATTTTTCAAACCGTGATTCATGGAGCGATTTTGAAAAACGGAATTTCAGCATAATGAAAGAATGTAAATTACAATTCTATTGGGTAGAACTAGATAGAATAGGATTTTTCTGCGAAAATTGCATGATTATCGAATCTGAAGTTTGGAGAAAGCTTCAAAATGAGAGTAAATATTTCTAGGTGCAAATATGCCTTTATGTTGGAAGAAAGTTCGGTAATCCACATTTTCACAACATATTAAAGAATCTTTTTCTTATCCGTGATGCATATACCGTGTTCGGAATGTGGAATTTCACGGTGATTGAAACAATGTAAATTATTTCTCTATTGGTTAGAAGTTGCTCCAAGAGTATTTTTCTGCGAAAACTGCTTCATTTTTGAAACTGGGGTTTGGAAAACGCTGCAAAATTTGAGAAAATACTTCTAAGTATCAATATTCAATCTATTGTGATGAAAGTTCGGTAATCCACATGCTAACAAATCTGTAGTGAATATTTGTCGAAACAATTATGCATGTAGCATGTTTGGAACACGGAATTTCATGGCCAAGGAGTTTATGTAAATTACATTTCTCTTGGTTACAAATCACTCCAAGAGATTTTTCTGAGAAATCTGCCTGATTTTCAAAACTGGCGTTAGGAAAACCATGGGAACTCAGATGAATAGATTCTCGGTGTAAATATGCCTTGTAGGGTGGATGAAAGTTCGGTAATTCGCATGCTAACAACTCTGTAGTGAATATTTGTCGAATCCACGATACATGAAGCGTGTTCGGAACACAGAATATCACGGTGAGCGAATGTATGTAAAATAAATGTCCCTTGGGTAGAACTCGCTCCAAGAGCTTTTTCTGCGAATTCTGCCTCATTTTCAAAACTGGCATTAGGAAAATCTTTCAAAATATGAGAAAATGCCTCAAAGTGTCAATATGGCTTTTATGGTGGATGAAAGTGCGGTAATCCTTATGCTAAAGACTGTGTAGTGAATATTTGTCGAATCCGTGATGCATGTAGCTTTTTCGGAACACGGAATTTCACGATGATGGGTTCTATGTAAATTGCATGTCTATTGAGTAGAACTCGCTCCAAGAGGATAATTCTGCGAAAACTGCATGATTTAAAACTGACATTAGGAGAAATCTACTAAATCAGAAAAAACCTTCTATGTATAAATATGCATTGTAAGGTAGATGAAAGTTCGGTAATACACATGTTCACCACTCATTAAAGAATGATTGTCGAATCCGTGATGCATGTAACGTGTTCAGAACACGGAATGTCACGGTGAGTGAAACTCGGTAAATTACATATCTTTTGGGTAGAACTCGCTCCAAGAGCATTTTCCTGCCAAATCTGCCTCATTTTCAAACCTGGCATTAAAACTAACCTGTGAAATCTGAGAAAATTCTTCAAAGTGTCATTAAGCCATGTATGGTGGATGAAAGTTCTGTAATCCACTTGCTAACAACTCTGTAGTGAATATTTGTCGAATACGAGATGCATGTAGCGTGTTCGGAACACGGAATTTCACGGTGAGCGAATCCATGTAAATTACATGTCTTTAGTTTAAACCCGATCCAAGAGATTTTTGCCGTGATATCTGCCTCAGTTTCGACACTGGCGTTTGGAAATCTCTGTGAAATCTGAGAAAATGCTTCTAAGCATCAATATGCGTTGTATTGTGATGAAAGTCCTGTAATCCACATGCAAACATCTCTGTAGTGTATTTTTATAGAATCATATCTGCATGAAGCGTGTTCAAAATATGGAATTTCACAGCGGGAGAATCTATGTAATTTACATATCTATTGGGTAGAACACGCTCCAACAGATTTTTTCCTTAGGAAACTGCCTGATTTTTGTAACTGCTATTAGGAAAATGCTGCAAACTCAGAGTTGATATTTTTAGGTATAAATATGCTTGGTATGGTGGATGAAAGTTCTGTAATACACATGTACACAACTCATTGAAAATGTTACTCAAATCCGTGATGTATGTAGTGTGTTTGGAACACGGAATGTCACGTTGAAGGAAACTATGTAAATTACATATCTATTGGTGAGAACCCGCTCCAGGAGCATTTTACTGTAAAATCTACCTCTGTTTGGAAACTGGTGTTATGAAAACACTGCAAAATCTGAGCAAATGCTTTAAAGTGACATTATGTCTTCAATGGTTTATTAAAGAAGTGTAATTCACATTCTAACAACTCAGCTGTGAGCATTTGTTGAATCCAATGTGCACGTAACTTTTTCGGAACACGGAATGTTACGGTGACGGTATCTATGAAAATGGGATGTCTATTGGATCGAACATGCAGCAAGAGAATTTTTCTGCGAAAACTGCCTGATTTTCGTAACTGACGTTAGGAAAAACATGCGAAATCTAAGTAAATATTTCTAGGTGTAAATATGCCTTGTATTGTGGTTGAAACATCGGTAATCCACATGCTCACGGTCATTAAATAATGTTTGTGGAAGCCGTGATTAATGTAACGTTTTCGGAACACGGAATGTCTCGGTGAGTGAACCTCGGAAAATAACAATTCTACTGGATAGAACTCGCTTGAATTGAAATTTTCAGCGAAAATTTCATGATTTTCGAAACTGGATGTTAGGAAAAAACAGCGAAATCAGAATAAACACTTCTAGGTGTAAATATGCCTTGTATGGTGGATGAAAGTTTGGTAATCCACATGCTCACACTAATTAAAGAATGTTTGTCGAATTTGTGATGCATGTAACGTGTTCGGAATACGGAATGTCATATTGAAGGAAACAATGTAAATTACAAGTCTATTGGGTAGAACTCGCTTGAAGAGAATTTTTCTGCGAAACGTGCCTCATTTTCCTAACTGCCATTAGGAGAACCCTGTGAAATCTGAGAAAATGCTTCTAAGTGTCAGTATGCCTTGAATGGTGAATGAAAGTCCGGTAATCCACATGTTAATAACTGTGTAGTAACTATTTTTCAAACCGTGATTCATGGAGCGATTTTGAAAAACGGAATTTCAGCATAATGAAAGAATGTAAATTACAATTCTATTGGGTAGAACTAGATAGAATAGGATTTTTCTGCGAAAATTGCATGATTATCGAATCTGAAGTTTGGAGAAAGTTTCAAAATGAGAGTAAATATTTCTAGGTGCAAATATGCCTTTATGTTGGAAGAAAGTTCGGTAATCCACATTTTCACAACATATTAAAGAATCTTTTTCTTATCCGTGATGCATATACCGTGTTCGGAATGTGGAATTTCACGGTGATTGAAACAATGTAAATTATTTCTCTATTGGTTAGAAGTTGCTCCAAGAGTATTTTTCTGCGAAAACTGCTTCATTTTTGAAACTGGGGTTTGGAAAACGCTGCAAAATTTGAGAAAATACTTCTAAGTATCAATATTCAATCTATTGTGATGAAAGTTCGGTAATCCACATGCTAACAAATCTGTAGTGAATATTTGTCGAAACAATTATGCATGTAGCATGTTTGGAACACGGAATTTCATGGCCAAGGAGTTTATGTAAATTACATTTCTCTTGGTTACAAATCACTCCAAGAGATTTTTCTGAGAAATCTGCCTGATTTTCAAAACTGGCGTTAGGAAAACCATGGGAACTCAGATGAATAGATTCTCGGTGTAAATATGCCTTGTAGGGTGGATGAAAGTTCGGTAATTCGCATGCTAACAACTCTGTAGTGAATATTTGTCGAATCCACGATACATGAAGCGTGTTCGGAACACAGAATATCACGGTGAGCGAATGTATGTAAAATAAATGTCCCTTGGGTAGAACTCGCTCCAAGAGCTTTTTCTGCGAATTCTGCCTCATTTTCAAAACTGGCATTAGGAAAATCTTTCAAAATATGAGAAAATGCCTCAAAGTGTCAATATGGCTTTTATGGTGGATGAAAGTGCGGTAATCCTTATGCTAAAGACTGTGTAGTGAATATTTGTCGAATCCGTGATGCATGTAGCATTTTCGGAACACGGAATTTCACGATGATGGGTTCTATGTAAATTGCATGTCTATTGAGTAGAACTCGCTCCAAGAGGATAATTCTGTGAAAACTGCATGATTTAAAACTGACATTAGGAGAAATCTACTAAATCAGAAAAAACCTTCTATGTATAAATATGCATTGTAAGGTGGATGAAAGTTCGGTAATACACATGTTCACCACTCATTAAAGAATGATTGTCGAATCCGTGATGCATGTAACGTGTTCAGAACACGGAATGTCACGGTGAGTGAAACTCGGTAAATTACATATCTTTTGGTTAGAACTCGCTCCAAGAGCATTTTCCTGCCAAATCTGCCTCATTTTCAAACCTGGCATTAAAACTAACCAGTGAAATCTCAGAAAATACTTCAAAGTGTCATTAAGCCATGTATGGTGGATGAAAGTGCTGTAATCCACTTGCTAACAACTCTGTAGTGAATATTTGTCGAATCCGAGATGCATGTACCGTGTTTCGAACACAGAATTTCACGGTGAGTGAATCAAAGTAAATTACATGTCTATTGTTTTGAAACCGCTGCAAGAAGTTTTTGCCATGAAATCTGCCTCAGGTTCGACACTGGCGTTTGGAAAGCTCTTTGAAATCAGAGAAAATGCTTCTAAGCATCAATATGCCTTTATTGTGATGAAAGTCCTGAAATCCACATGCAAACAACTCTGTAGTGTATTTTTGTCGAAACCTATCTGCATGAAGTGTGTTCAAAATATGGAATTTCACAGCGGGAGATTCTATGTAATTTACATATCTTTTGGGTAGAAGACGCTCCAACAGTTTTTTCCTTAGGAAACTGCCTGATTATTGATACTGCTATTAATAAAATGCTGCAAACACAGAGTTGATATTTCAAGGTGTAAAAATGCCTTGTATGGAGGATGAAAGTTCTGTAATACACATGTACACAACTCATTCAAAATGTTACTCAAATCCGTGATGTATGTAGTGTGTTCGGAACACGGAATTTTACGTTGAAGGAAACTATGAAAATTACATATCTATTGGTGAGAACCCGCTCCAGGAGCATTTTACAGTAAAATCTACCTCTGTTTGGAAACTGGTGTTATGCAAACACTGCAAAATCTGAGCAAATGCTTTAAAGTGACATTATGTCTTCAATGGTTTATTAAAGAATTGTAATTCACTTTCTCACAACTCAGCTGTGAGCATTTGTTGAATCCAATGTGCACGTACCTTTTTCGGAACACGGAATATTACTGTGACGGTATCTATGAAAATGAGATGTCTATTGGATCGAACATGCAGCAAGAGAATTTTTCTGCGAAAACTGCCTGATTTTCGTAAGTGACGTTAGGAAAAATCTGCGAAACATAAGTAAATATTTCTAGGTGTTAGTATGCCTTGTATGGTGGATGAAAGTTCTGTAATACACATGTACTCAACTTATTGAAAATGTTACTCAAATCCGTGAAGTATGTAGTGTGTTCGGAACACGGAATGTCACGTTGAAGGAAACTATGTAAATTACATATCTATTGGTGAGAACCCGCTCCCGGAGCATTGTACTGTAAAATCTACCACTATTTGGAAACTGGTGTTATGAAAACCCTGCAAAATCTAAGCAAATGCTTTAAAGTGACATTATGTCTTCAATGGTTTATTAAAGAAGTATAATTCACATTCTAACAACTCAGCTGTGAGCTTTTTTTGAATCCAATGTGCACGTACCTTTTTCGGATCACGGAATATTACGGTGACGTTATCTATGAAAATGGGATGTCTATTGGATCGAACATGCAGCAAGAGAATTTTTCTGCGAAAACTGCCTGATTTTCGTAACTGACGTTAGGAAAAATCTGCGAAATCTAAGTATATATTTCTAGGTGTATATATGCCTTGTACTGTGTTTGAAACTTCGGTAATCCACATGTTCATGGTCATTAAATAATGTTTGTTGAAGCCGTGATTAATGTAACGTTTTCGGAACACGGAATGTCTCGGGGAGTGAACCTCGGAAAATAACAATTCTACTGGATAGAACTCGCTTGAATTGAAATTTTCAGCGAAAATTTCATGATTTTCGAAACTGGATGTTAGGAAAAAACTGCAAAATCCGAATAAAAACTTCTAGGTGTAAATATGCCTTGTATGATGGATGAAAGTTCGGTAATCCACATGCTCCCACTCATTAACGAATGTTTGTCGAATTCGTGATGCATGTAACGTGTTCGGTATACGGAATGTCATATTGAAGGAAACAATGTAAATTACATGTCTATTGGGTAGAACTCGCTTGAATAGAATTTTTATGAGAAACGAGCCTCATTTTCTAAACTGCCATTAGGAGAACACTGTGAAATCTGAGTAAATGCTTCTAAGTGTCTGTATGCCTTGAATGGTGAATGAAAGTCCGGTAATCCACATGTTAATAACAGTGTAGTAATTATTTTTCAAACCGTGATTCATGCAGAGCTTTTGGAAAACAGAATTTCAGCGTAATGAAACAATTTAAATTACAATTCTATTGGGTAGAACTAGATAGAATAGGATATTTCTGCGAAAATTGCATGATTATCGAATCTGAATTTTGGAGAAAGCTTCAAAATGAGATTAAATATTTCTAGGTGCAAATATGCCTTTATGTTGGAAGAAAGTTCGGTAATCCATATTTTCACAACATATTAAAGAATCTTTTTCTAATCCGTGATGCATATACAGTGTTCGGAACGTGGAATTTCATGGTGATTGGAACAATGTTAATTACTTCTCTACTGGGTAGAACTTGCTCCAAGAGTATTTTTCTGCGAAAACTGTTTCATTTTTGAAACTGAGTTTTGGAAAACGCTGCAAAATTTGAGAAAATACTTCTAAGAATCAATATTCAATCTATTGTGATGAAAGTTCGGTAATCCACATGCTAACAAATCTGTAGTGAATATTTGTCGAATATGTGATGCATGTAGCTTTTTCGGAACACGGAATTTCACGATGACGGGTTCTATGTAAATTGCATGTCTATTGGGTAGAACTCGCTCCAAGAGGATATTTCTGCGAAAACTGCATGTTTTAAAAACTGACATTAGGAGAAATCTAGTAAAAAAAAAAACTTTCTATGTATAAATATGCATTGTAAAGTGGATGAAAGTTCGGTAATACACATGTTCACCACTCATTAAAGAATGTTTGTCGTGTCCGTGAAGCATGTAACGTGTTCTGAACACGGAATGTCACGGTGACTGAAACTAGGTAAATTACATATCTTTTGGGTAGAACTCGCTCCAAGAGCATTTTCCTGCCAAATCTGCCTCATTTTCAAACCTGGCATTAAAACTAAACTGTGAAATTTGAGAAAATTCTTCAAAGTGTCAGTAAGTAATCTATGGTGGATGAAAGTGCTGTAATCCACTTGCTAACAAATCTGTAGTGAATACTTGTCGAAACAATTATGCATGTAGCATGTTTGGAACACGGAATTTCATGGCCAAGGAGTTTATGTAAATTACATTTCTCTTGGTTAGAAATCACTCCAAGAGATTTTTCTGAGAAATCTGCCTGATTTTCAAAACTGGCGTTAGGAAAACCATGGGAACTCAGATAAATAGATTCTCGGTGTAAATATGCCTTGTAGGGTGGATGAAAGTTCGGTAATCCGCATGCTAACAACTCTGTAGTGAATATTTTCGAATCCGCGATACATGAAGTGTGTTCGGATCACAGAATATCACGGTGAGCGAATCTATGTAAAATAAATATCACTTGGGTAGAACTCGCTCCAAGAGCTTTTTCTGCGAATTCTGCCTCATTTTCAAAACTGGCATTAGGAAAATATTTCGAAATATGAGAAAATGCTTCAAAGTGTCAATATGGCTTTTATGGTGGATGAAAGTGCGGTAATCCTTATGCTAAAGACTGTGTAGTGAATATTTGTCGAATCCGTGATGCATGTAGCTTTTTCGGAACACGGAATTTCACGATGACGGGTTCTATGTAAATTGCATGTCTATTGGGTAGAACTCGCTCCAAGAGGATATTTCTGCGAAAACTGCATGTTTTAAAAACTGACATTAGGAGAAATCTAGTAAAAAAAAAAACTTTCTATGTATAAATATGCATTGTAAAGTGGATGAAATTTCGGTAATACACATGTTCACCACTCATTAAAGAATGTTTGTCGTGTCCGTGAAGCATGTAACGTGTTCTGAACACGGAATGTCACGGTGACTGAAACTAGGTAAATTACATATCTTTTGGGTAGAACTCGCTCCAAGAGCATTTTCCTGCCAAATCTGCCTCATTTTCAAACCTGGCATTAAAACTAAACTGTGAAATTTGAGAAAATTCTTCAAAGTGTCAGTAAGTAATCTATGGTGGATGAAAGTTCTGTAATCCACTTGCTAACAAATCTGTAGTGAATACTTGTCGAAACAATTATGCATGTAGCATGTTTGGAACACGGAATTTCATGGCCAAGGAGTTTATGTAAATTACATTTCTCTTGGTTAGAAATCACTCCAAGAGATTTTTCTGAGAAATCTGCCTGATTTTCAAAACTGGCGTTAGGAAAACCATGGGAACTCAGATGAATAGATTCTCGGTGTAAATATGCCTTGTAGGGTGGATGAAAGTTCGGTAATCCGCATGCTAACAACTCTGTAGTGAATATTTTCGAATCCGCGATACATGAAGTGTGTTCGGATCACAGAATATCACGGTGAGCGAATCTATGTAAAATAAATATCACTTGGGTAGAACTCGCTCCAAGAGCTTTTTCTGCGAATTCTGCCTCATTTTCAAAACTGGCATTAGGAAAATATTTCGAAATATGAGAAAATGCTTCAAAGTGTCAATATGGCTTTTATGGTGGATGAAAGTGCGGTAATCCTTATGCTAAAGACTGTGTAGTGAATATTTGTCGAATCCGTGATGCATGTAGCTTTTTCGGAACACGGAATTTCACGATGACGGGTTCTATGTAAATTGCATGTCTATTGGGTAGAACTCGCTCCAAGAGGATATTTCTGCGAAAACTGCATGATTTAAAACTAACATTTGGAGAAATCTACTAAATCAGAAAAAACCTTCTATGTATAAATATGCATTGTAAGGTGGATTAAAGTTCGGTAATACACATGTTCACCACTCATTAAAGAATGATTGTCGAATCCGTGATGCATGTAACGTGTTCAGAACACGGAATGTCACGGTGAGTGAAACTCGGTAAATTACATATCTTTTGGTTAGAACTCGCTCCAAGAGCATTTTCCTGCCAAATCTGCCTCATTTTCAAACCTGGCATTAAAACTAACCTGTGAAATCTCAGAAAATTCTTCAAAGTGTCATTAAGCCATGTATGGTGGATGAAAGTTCTGTAATCCACTTGCTAACAACTCTGTAGTGAATATTTGTCGAATCCGAGATGCATGTAGTGTGTTCGGAACACGGAATTTCACGGTGAGCGAATCCATGTAAATTACATGTCTTTAGTTTTGAACCCGATCCAAGAGATTTTTGCCGTGAAATCTGCCTCAGTTTCGACACTGGCGTTTGGAAATCTCTGTGAAATCAGAGAAAATGCTTCTAAGCATCAATATGCGTTGTATTGTGATGAAAGTCCTGTAATCCACATGCAATCATCTCTGTAGTGTATTTTTATCGAATCATATCTGCATGAAGCGTGTTCAAAATATGGAATTTCACAGCAGGAGAATCTATGTAATTTACATATCTTTTGGGTAGAAAACGTTCCAAAAGATTTTTTCCTTAGGAAACTGCCTGATTTTTGTAACTGCTATTAGGAAAATGCTGCAAACTCAGAGTTGATATTTTTAGGTATAAATATGCTTGGTATGGTGGATGAAAGTTCTGTAATACACATGTACACAACTCATTGAAAATGTTACTCAAATCCATGATGTATGTAGTGTGTTCGGAACACGGAATGTCACGTTGAAGGAAACTATGTAAATTACATATCTATTGGTGAGAAATCGCTCCAGGAGCATTTTACTGTAAAATCTACCTCTGTTTGGAAACTGGTGTTATGAAAACACTGCAAAATCTGAGCAAGTGCTTTAAAGTGACATTATGTCTTCAATGGTTTATTAAAGAAGTGTAATTCACATTCTAACAACTCAGCTGGGAGCATTTGTTGAATCCAATGTGCACGTAACTTTTTCGGAACACGGAATGTTACGGTGACGGTATCTATGAAAATGGGATGTCTATTGGATCGAACATGCAGCAAGAGAATTTTTCTGCGAAAACTGCCTGATTTTGGTAAGTGACGTTAGGAAAAATCTGCGAAATCTAAGTCAATATTTCTAGGTGTAAATATGCCTTGTATTGTGGTTGAAACATCGGTAATCCACATGCTCACGGTCATTAAATAATTTTTGTTGAAGCCGTGATTAATGTAACGTTTTCGGAACACGGAATATCTCGGTGAGTGAACCTCAGAAAATAACAATTCTTCTGGATAGAACTCGCTTGAATTGAAATTTTCAGTGAAAATTTCATGATTTTCGAAACTGGATGTTAGGAAAAAACAGCGAAATCAGAATAAACACTTCTAGGTGTAAATATGCCTTGTATGGTGGATGGAAGTTTGGTAATCCACATGCTCACACTAATTAAAGAATCTTTGTCGAATTTGTGATGCATGTAACGTGTTCGGAATACGGAATGTCATATTGAAAGAAACAATGTAAATTACATGTCTATTGGGTAGAACTCGCTTGAAGAGAATTTTTCTGCGAAACGTGCCTCATTTTCCTAACTGCCATTAGGAGAACCCTGTGAAATCTGAGAAAATGCTTCTAAGTGTCAGTATGCCTTGAATGGTGAATGAAATTCCGGTAATCCACATATTAATAACTGTTCAGTAACTATTTTTCAAACCGTGATTCATGGAGCGCTTTTGGAAAACGGAATTTCAGCATAATAAAAGAATATAAATTAAAATTCTATTGGGTAGAACTAGATAGAATAGGATTTTTCTGCGAAAATTGCATGATTATCGAATCTGAAGTTTGGAGAAAGCTTCAAAATGAGAGTAAATATTTCTAGGTGCAAATATGCCTTTATGTTGGAAGAAAGTTCGGTAATCCACATTTTCACAACATATTAAAGAATCTTTATCTTATCCGTGATGCATATACCGTGTTCGGAGCGTGGAATTTCACGGTGATTGAAACAATGTAAATTACTTCTCTATTGGTTAGAAGTTGCTCCAAGAGTATTTTTCTGCGAAAACTGCTTCATTTTTGAAACTGGGGTTTGGAAAACGCTGCAAAATTTGAGAAAATAGTTCTAAGTATCAATATTCAATCTATTGTGATGAAAGTTCGGTAATCCACATGCTAACAAATCTGTAGTGAATATTTGTCGAAACAATTATGCATGTAGCATGTTTGGAACACGGAATTTCATGGCCAAGGAGTTTATGTAAATTACATTTCTCTTGGTTACAAATCACTCCAAGAGATTTTTCTGAGAAATCTGCCTGATTTTCAAAACTGAAGTTAGGAAAACCATGGGAACTCAGATGAATAGATTCTCGGTGTAAATATGCCTTTTAGGGTGGATGAAAGTTCGGTAATTCGCATGCTAACAACTCTGTAGTGAATATTTGTCGAATCCGCGATACATGAAGCGTGTTCGGAACACAGAGTATCACGGTGAGCGAATCTATGTAAAATAAATGTCCCTTGGGTAGAACTCGCTCCAAGAGCTTTTTCTGCGAATTCTGCCTCATTTTCAAAACTGGCATTAGGAAAATCTTTCGAAATATGAGAAAATGCCTCAAAGTGTCAATATGGCTTTTATGGTGGATGAAAGTGCGGTAATCCTTATGCTAAAGACTCAGTAGTGAATATTTGTCGAATCCGTGATGCATGTAGCTTTTTCGGAACACGGAATTTCACGATGACGGGTTCTATGTAAATTGCATGTCTATTGGGTAGAACTCGCTCCAAGAGGATATTTCTGCGAAAACTGCATGATTTAAAACAGACATTAGGAGAAATCTAGTAAAAAAAAAAACTTTCTATGTATAAATATGCATTGTAAAGTGGATGAAATTTCGGTAATACACATGTTCACCACTCATTAAAGAATGTTTGTCGTGTCCGTGAAGCATGTAACGTGTTCTGAACACGGAATGTCACGGTGACTGAAACTAGGTAAATTACATATCTTTTGGGTAGAACTCGCTCCAAGAGCATTTTCCTGCCAAATCTGCCTCATTTTCAAACCTGGCATTAAAACTAAACTGTGAAATTTGAGAAAATTCTTCAAAGTGTCAGTAAGTAATCTATGGTGGATGAAAGTGCTGTAATCCACTTGCTAACAAATCTGTAGTGAATACTTGTCGAAACAATTATGCATGTAGCATGTTTGGAACACGGAATTTCATGGCCAAGGAGTTTATGTAAATTACATTTCTCTTGGTTAGAAATCACTCCAAGAGATTTTTCTGAGAAATCTGCCTGATTTTCAAAACTGGCGTTAGGAAAACCATGGGAACTCAGATGAATAGATTCTCGGTGTAAATATGCCTTGTAGGGTGGATGAAAGTTCGGTAATCTGCATGCTAACAACTCTGTAGTGAATATTTTCGAATCCGCGATACATGAAGTGTGTTCGGATCACAGAATATCACGGTGAGCGAATCTATGTAAAATAAATATCACTTGGGTAGAACTCGCTCCAAGAGCTTTTTCTGCGAATTCTGCCTCATTTTCAAAACTGGCATTAGGAAAATATTTCGAAATATGAGAAAATGCTTCAAAGTGTCAATATGGCTTTTATGGTGGATGAAAGTGCGGTAATCCTTATGCTAAAGACTGTGTAGTGAATATTTGTCGAATCCGTGATGCATGTAGCTTTTTCGGAACACGGAATTTCACGATGATGGGTTCTATGTAAATTGCATGTCTATTGGGTAGAACTCGCTCCAAGAGGATATTTCTGCGAAAACTGCATGATTTAAAACTAACATTTGGAGAAATCTACTAAATCAGAAAAAACCTTCTATGTATAAATATGCATTGTAAGGTGGATTAAAGTTCGGTAATACACATGTTCACCACTCATTAAAGAATGATTGTCGAATCCGTGATGCATGTAACGTGTTCAGAACACGGAATGTCACGGTGAGTGAAACTCGGTAAATTACATATCTTTTGGGTAGAACTCGCTCCAAGAGCATTTTCCTGCCAAATCTGCCTCATTTTTAAACCTGGCATTAAAACTAACCTGTGAAATCTCAGAAAATTCTTCAAAGTGTCATTAAGCCATGTATGGTGGATGAAAGTTCTGTAATCCACTTGCTAACAACTCTGTAGTGAATATTTGTCGAATACGAGATGCATGTAGCGTGTTCGGAACACGGAATTTCACGGTGAGCGAATCCATGTAAATTACATGTCTTTAGTTTTGAACCCGATCCAAGAGATTTTTGCCGTGAAATCTGCCTCAGTTTCGACACTGGCGTTTGGAAATCTCTGTGAAATCTGAGAAAATGCTTCTAAGCATCAATATGCGTTGTATTGTGATGAAAGTCCTGTAATCCACATGCAATCATCTCTGTAGTGTATTTTTATCGAATCATATCTGCATGAAGCGTGTTCAAAATATGGAATTTCACAGCAGGAGAATCTATGTAATTTACATATCTTTTGGGTAGAAAACGTTCCAAAAGATTTTTTCCTTAGGAAACTGCCTGATTTTTGTAACTGCTATTAGGAAAATGCTGCAAACTCAGAGTTGATATTTTTAGGTATAAATATGCTTGGTATGGTGGATGAAAGTTCTGTAATACACATGTACACAACTCATTGAAAATGTTACTCAAATCCATGATGTATGTAGTGTGTTCGGAACACGGAATGTCACGTTGAAGGAAACTATGTAAATTACATATCTATTGGTGAGAAATCGCTCCAGGAGCATTTTACTGTAAAATCTACCTCTGTTTGGAAACTGGTGTTATGAAAACACTGCAAAATCTGAGCAAGTGCTTTAAAGTGACATTATGTCTTCAATGGTTTATTAAAGAAGTGTAATTCACATTCTAACAACTCAGCTGTGAGCATTTGTTGAATCCAATGTGCACGTACATTTTTCGGAACACGGAATGTTACGGTGACGGTATCTATGAAAATGGGATGTCTATTGGATCGAACATGCAGCAAGAGAATTTTTCTGCGAAAACTGCCTGATTTTGGTAAGTGACGTTAGGAAAAATCTGCGAAATCTAAGTCAATATTTCTAGGTGTAAATATGCCTTGTATTGTGGTTGAAACATCGGTAATCCACATGCTCACGGTCATTAAATAATTTTTGTTGAAGCCGTGATTAATGTAACGTTTTCAGAACACGGAATATCTCGGTGAGTGAACCTCAGAAAATAACAATTCTTCTGGATAGAACTCGCTTGAATTGAAATTTTCAGTGAAAATTTCATGATTTTCGAAACTGGATGTTAGGAAAAAACAGCAAAATCAGAATAAACACTTCTAGGTGTAAATATGCCTTGTATGGTGGATGGAAGTTTGGTAATCCACATGCTCACACTAATTAAAGAATGTTTGTCGAATTTGTGATGCATGTAACGTGTTCGGAATACGGAATGTCATATTGAAAGAAACAATGTAAATTACATGTCTATTGGGTAGAACTCGCTTGAAGAGAATTTTTCTGCGAAACGTGCCTCATTTTCCTAACTGCCATTAGGAGAACCCTGTGAAATCTGAGAAAATGCTTCTAAGTGTCAGTATGCCTTGAATGGTGAATGAAATTCCGGTAATCCACATATTAATAACTGTTTAGTAACTATTTTTCAAACCGTGATTCATGGAGCGCTTTTGGAAAACGGAATTTCAGCATAATAAAAGAATATAAATTACAATTCTATTGGGCAGAACTAGATAGAATAGGATTTTTCTGCGAAAATTGCATGATTATCGAATCTGAAGTTTGGAGAAAGCTTCAAAATGAGAGTAAATATTTCTAGGTGCAAATATGCCTTTATGTTGGAAGAAAGTTCGGTAATCCACATTTTCAGAACATATTAAAGAATCTTTATCTTATCCGTGATGCATATACCGTGTTCGGAGCGTGGAATTTCACGGTGATTGAAACAATGTAAATTACTTCTCTATTGGTTAGAAGTTGCTCCAAGAGTATTTTTCTGCGAAAACTGCTTCATTTTTGAAACTGGGGTTTGGAAAACGCTGCAAAATTTGAGAAAATAGTTCTAAGTATCAATATTCAATCTATTGTGATGAAAGTTCGGTAATCCACATGCTAACAAATCTGTAGTGAATATTTGTCGAAACAATTATGCATGTAGCATGTTTGGAACACGGAATTTCATGGCCAAGCAGTTTATGTAAATAACATTTCTCTTGGTTACAAAACACTCCAAGAGATTTTTCTGAGAAATCTGCCTGATTTTCAAAACTGGCATTAGGAAAACCATGGGAACTCAGATGAATAGATTCTCGGAGTAAATATGCCTTTTAGGGTGGATGAAAGTTCGGTAATTCGCATGCTAACAACTCTGTAGTGAATATTTGTCGAATCCGCGATACATGAAGCGTGTTCGGAACACAGAATATCACGGTGAGCGAATCTATGTAAAATAAATGTCCCTTGGGTAGAACTCGCTCCAAGAGCTTTTTCTGCGAATTCTGCCTCATTTTCAAAACTGGCATTAGGAAAATCTTTCGAAATATGAGAAAATGCCTCAAAGTGTCAATATGGCTTTTATGGTGGATGAAAGTGCGGTAATCCTTATGCTAAAGACTGTGTAGTGAATATTTGTCGAATCCGTGATGCATGTAGCTTTTTCGGAACACGGAATTTCACGATGATGGGTTCTATGTAAATTGCATGTCTATTGAGTAGAACTCGCTCCAAGAGTATTATTCTGCGAAAACTGCATGATTTAAAACTGACATTAGGAGAAATCTACTAAATCAGAAAAAACCTTCTATGTATAAATATGCATTGTAAGGTGGATGAAAGTTCGGTAATACACATGTTCACCACTCATTAAAGAATGATTGTCGAATCCGTGATGCATGTTACGTGTTCAGAACACTGAATGTAACGGTGAGTGAAACTCGGTAAATTACATATCTTTTGGTTAGAACTTGCTCCAAGAGCATTTTCCTGCCAAATCTGCCTCATTTTCAAACCTGGCATTAAAACTAACCTGTGAAATCTGAGAAAATTCTTCAAAGTGTCATTAAGCCATGTATGGTGGATGAAAGTGCTGTAATCCACTTGCTAACATCTCTGTAGTGAATATTTGTCGAATCAGTGATGCATGTACCGTGTTTAGAACACAGAATTTCACGGTGAGTGAATCAAAGTAAATTACATGTCTATTGTTTTGTAACCGCTCCAAGAAGTTTTTGCCGTGAAATCTGCCTCAGGTTCGACACTGGCGTTTCGAAAGCTCTGTGAAATCAGAGAAAATGCTTCTAAGCATCAATATGCCTTTATTGTGATGAAAGTCCTGAAATCCACATGCAAACAACTCTGTAGTGTATTTTTGTCGAAACCTATCTGCATGAAGTGTGTTCAAAGTATGGAATTTCACAGCGGGAGATTCTATGTAAATTACATATCTTTTGGGTAGAAGACGCTCCAACAGTTTTTTCCTTAGGAAACTGCCTGATTATTGAAACTGCTATTAAGAAAATGCTGCAAACACAGAGTTGATATTTCAAGGTGTAAAAAGGCCTTGTATGGTGGATGAAAGTTCTGTAATACACATGTACACAACTCATTCAAAATGTTACTCAAATCTGTGATGTATGTAGTGTGTTCGGAACACGGAATGTCACGTTGAAGGAAACTATGTAAATTACAAATCTATTGGTGAGAACCCGCTCCAGGAGCATTTTACAGTAAAATCTACCTCTGTTTGGAAACTGGTGTTATGAAAACCTTGCAAAATCTGAGCAAATGCTTTAAAGTGACATTATGGCTTCAATGGTTTATTAAAGAATTGTAATTCACTTTCTCACAACTCAGCTGTGAGCATTTGTTGAATCCAATGTGCACGTAACTTTTTCGGAACACGGAATGTTACGGTGACGGTATCTATGAAAATGAGATGTCTATTGGATCGAACATGCAGCAAGAGAATTTTTCTGCGAAAACTGCCTGATTTTTGTAAGTGACGTTAGGAAAAATCTGCGAAACATAAGTAAATATTTCTAGGTGTTAGTATGCCTTGTATGGTGGATGAAAGTTCTGTAATACACATGTACTCAACTTATTGAAAATGTTACTCAAATCCGTGAAGTATGTAGTGTGTTCGGAACACGGAATGTCACGTTGAAGGAAACTATGTAAATTACATATCTATTGGTGAGAACCCGCTCCAGGAGCATTGTACTGTAAAATCTACCACTATTTGGAAACTGGTGTTATGAAAACCCTGCAAAATCTGAGCAAATGCTTTAAAGTGACATTATGTCTTCAATGGTTTATTAAAGAAGTATAATTCACATTCTAACAACTCAGCTGGGAGCTTTTTTTGAATCCAATGTGCACGTAACTTTTTCGAATCATGGAATATTACGGTGACGTTATCTATGAAAATGGGATGTCTATTGGATCGAACATGCAGCAACAGAATTTTTCTGCGAAAACTGCCTGATTTTCGTAACTGACTTTAGGAAAAATCTGCGAAATCTAAGTAAATATTTCTAGGTGTAAATATGCCTTGTACTGTGTTTGAAACTTCGGTAATCCACATGTTCATGGTCATTAAATAATGTTTGTTGAAGCCGTGATTAATGTAACGTTTTCGGAACACGGAATGTCTCGGTGAGTGAACCTCAGAAAATAACAGTTCTACTGGATAGAACTCGCTTGAATTGAAATTTTCAGCGAAAATTTCATGATTTTCGAAACTGGATGTTAGGAAAAACCTGCAAAATACGAATAAAAACTTCTAGGTGTAAATATGCCTTGTATGATGGATGAAAGTTCGGTAATCCACATGCTCCCACTCATTAACGAATGTTTGTCGATTCGTGATGCATGTAACGTGTACGGAATACGGAATGTCAAATTGAAGGAAACAATGTAAATTACATGTTTATTGGGTAGAACTCGCTTGAAGAGAATTTTTCTGCGAAACGTGCCTCATTTTCCTAACTGCCATTAGGAGAAACCTGTGAAATCTGAGAAAATGCTTCTAAGTGTCAGTATGCCTTGAATGGTGAATGAAAGTCCGGTAATCCACATGTTAATAACTGTGTAGTAACTATTTTTCAAACCATGATTCATGGAGCGCTTTTGGAAAACGGAATTTCAGCATAATAAAAGAATGTAAATTACAATTCTATTGGGTAGAAGTAGATAGAATAGGATTTTTCTGCGAAAATTGCATGATTATCGAATCTGAAGTTTGGAGAAAACTTCAAAATGAGAGTAAATATTTCTAGGTGCAAATATGCCTTTATGTTGGAAGAAAGTTCGGTAATCCACATTTTCAGAACATATTAAAGAATCTTTATCTTATCCGTGATGCATATACCGTGTTCGGAATGTGGAATTTCACGGTGATTGAAACAATGTAAATTACTTCTCTATTGGTTAGAAGTTGCTCCAAGAGAATTTTTCTGCGAAAACTGCTTCATTTTTGAAACTGCGGTTTGGAAAACGCTGCAAAATTTGAGAAAATAGTTCTAAGTATCAATATTCAATCTATTGTGATGAAAGTTCGGTAATCCACATGCTAAGAAATCTGTAGTGAATATTTGTCGAAACAATTATGCATGTAGCATGTTTGGAACACGGAATTTCATGGCCAAGGAGTTTATGTAAATTACATTTCTCTTGGTTACAAATCACTCCAAGAGATTTTTCTGAGAAATCTGCCTGATTTTCAAAACTGACGTTAGGAAAACCATGGGAACTCAGATGAATATATTCTCGGTGTAAATATGCCTTTTAGGGTGGATGAAAGTTCGGTAATTCGCATGCTAACAACTCTGTAGTGAATATTTGTCGAATCCGCGATACATGAAGCGTGTTCGGAACACAGAATATCACGGTGAGCGAATCTATGTAAAATAAATGTCCCTTGGGTAGAACTCGCTCCAAGAGCTTTTTCTGCGAATTCTGCCTCATTTTCAAAACTGGCATTAGGAAAATATTTCGAAATATGAGAAAATGCCTCAAAGTGTCAATATGGCTTTTATGGTGGATGAAAGTGCGGTAATCCTTATGCTAAAGACTGTGTAGTGAATATTTGTCGAATCCGTGATGCATGTAGCTTTTTCGGAACACGGAATTTCACGATGATGGGTTCTATGTAAATTGCATGTCTATTGAGTAGAACTCGCTCCAAGAGGATTATTCTGTGAAAACTGCATGATTTAAAACTGACATTAGGAGAAATCTACTAAATAAGAAAAAACCTTCTATGTATAAATATGCATTGTAAGGTGGATGAAAGTTCGGTAATACACATGTTCACCACTCATTAAAGAATGATTGTCGAATCCGTGATGCATGTAACGTGTTCAGAACACGGAATGTCACGGTGAGTGAAACTCGGTAAATTACATATCTTTTGGTTAGAACTTGCTCCAAGAGCATTTTCCTGCCAAATCTGCCTCATTTTCAAACCTGGCATTAAAACTAACCTGTGAAATCTGAGAAAATTCTTCAAAGTGTCATTAAGCCATGTATGGTGGATGAAAGTTCTGTAATCCACTTGCTAACAACTCTGTAGTGAATATTTGTCGAATCAGAGATGCATGTACCGTGTTTAGAACACAGAATTTCACGGTGAGTGAATCAAAGTAAATTACATGTCTATTGTTTTGTAACCGCTCCAAGAAGTTTTTGCCGTGAAATCTGCCTCAGGTTCGACACTGGCGTTTCGAAAGCTCTGTGAAATCAGAGAAAATGCTTCTAAGCATCAATATGCCTTTATTGTGATGAAAGTCCTGAAATCCATATGCAAACAACTCTGTAGTGTATTTTTGTCGAAAACTATCTGCATGAAGTGTGTTCAAAATATGGAATTTCACAGCGGGAGATTTTATGTAATTTACATATCTTTTGGGTAGAACACGCTCCAACAGTTTTTTCCTTAGGAAACTGCCTGATTTTTGAAACTGCTATTAAGAAAACGCTGCAAACACAGAGTTGATATTTCAAGGTGTAAAAATGCCTTGTATGGTGGATGAAAGTTCTGTAATACACATGTACACAACTCATTCAAAATGTTACTCAAATCCGTGATGTATGTATTGTGTTCGGAACACGGAATGTCATGTTGAAGGAAACTATGTAACTTACAAATCTATTGGTGAGAACCCGCTCCAGGAGCATTTTACAGTAAAATCTACCTCTGTTTGGAAACTGGTGTTATGAAAACACTGCAAAATCTGAGCAAATGCTTTAAAGTGACATTATGTCTTCAATGGTTTATTAAAGAATTGTAATTCACTTTCTCACAACTCAGCTGTGAGCATTTGTTGAATCCAATGTGCACGTACCTTTTTCAGAACACGGAATATTACTGTGACGGTATCTATGAAAATGAGATGTCTATTGGATCGAACATGCAGCAACAGAATTTTTCTGCGAAAACTGCCTGATTTTCGTAAGTGACATTAGGAAAAATCTGCGAAACATAAGTAAATATTTCTAGGTGTTAGTATGCCTTGTATGGTGGATGAAAGTTCTGTAATACACATGTACTCAACTTATTGAAAATGTTACTCAAATCCGTGAAGTATGTAGTGTGTTCGGAACACGGAATGTCACGTTGAAGGAAACTATGTAAATTACATATCTATTGGTGAGAACCCGCTCCAGGAGCATTGTACTGTAAAATCTACCACTATTTGGAAACTGGTGTTATGAAAACCCTGCAAAATCTGAGCAAATGCTTTAAAGTGACATTATGTCTTCAATGGTTTATTAAAGAAGTATAATTCACATTCTAACAACTCAGCTGTGAGCTTTTTTTGAATCCAATATGCACGTACCTTTTTCGAATCACGGAATATTACGGTGACGTTATCTATGATAATGGGATGTCTATTGGATCGAACATGCAGCAAGAGAATTTTTCTGCGAAAACTGCCTGATTTTCGTAACTGACGTTAGGAAAAATCTGCGAAATCTAAGTAAATATTTCTAGGTGTAAATATGCCTTGTACTGTGTTTGAAAATTCGGTAATCCACATGTTCATGTTCATTAAATAATGTTTGTTGAAGCCGTGATTAATGTAACGTTTTCGGAACACGGAATGTCTCGGTGAGTGAACCTCGGGAAATAACATTTCTACTGGATAGAACTCGCTTGAATTGAAATTTTCAGTGAAAATTTCATGATTTTCGAAACTGGATGTTAGGAAAAACCTGCAAAATCCGAATAAAAACTTCTAGGTGTAAATATGCCTTGTATGATGGATGAAAGTTAGGTAATCCACATGCTCCCACTCATTAACGAATGTTTGTTGAATTCGTGATGCATGTAACGTGTTCGGGATACGAAATGTCATATTGAAGGAAACAATGTAAATTACATGTCTATTGGGTAGAACTCGCTTGAAGAGAATTTTTCTGAGAAACGAGCCTCATTTTCTAAACTTCCATTAGGAGAACACTGTGAAATCTGAGTAAATGCTTCTAAGTGTCTGTATGCCTTGAATGGTGAATGAAAGTCCGGTAATCCACATGTTAATAACAGTGTAGTAATTATTTTTCAAACCGTGATTCATGGAGCGCTTTTGGAAAACAGAATTTCAGCGTAATGAAACAATTTAAATTACAATTCTATTGGGTAGAACTAGATAGAATAGGATATTTCTGCGAAAATTGCATGATTATCGAATCTGAATTTTGGAGAAAGCTTCAAAATGAGATTAAATATTTCTAGGTGCAAATATGCCTTTATGTTGGAAGAAAGTTCGGTAATCCATATTTTCACAACATATTAAAGAATCTTTTTCTAATCCGTGATGCATATACCGTGTTCGGAACGTGGAATTTCATGGTGATTGAAACAATGTTAATTACTTCTCTACTGGGTAGAACTTGCTCCAAGAGTATTTTTCAGAGTAAACTGTTTCATTTTTGAAACTGAGTTTTGGAAAACGCTGCAAAATTTGAGAAAATACTTCTAAGTATCAATATTCAATCTATTGTGATGAAAGTTCAGTAATCCACATGCTAACAAATCTGTAGTGAATATTTGTCGAATACGTGATGCATGTAGCTTTTTCGGAACACGGAATTTCACGATGACGGGTTCTATGTAAATTGCATGTCTATTGGGTAGAACTCGCTCCAAGAGGATAATTCTGCGAAAACTGCATGTTTTAAAAACTGAAATTAGGAGAAATCTACTAAAAAAAAAAACTTTCTATGTATAAATATGTATTGTAAGGTGGATAAAAGTTCGGTAATACACATGTTCACCACTCATTAAAGAATGTTTGTCGTGTCCATGATGCATGTAACCTGTTCAGAACACGGAATGTCACGGTGACTGAAACTAGGTAAATTACATATCTTTTGGGTAGAACTCGCCCCAAGAGCATTTTCCTGCCAAATCTGCCTCATTTTCCAACCTGGCATTAAAACTAAACTTTGAAATTTGAGAAAATTCTTCAAAGTGTCAGTAAGTAATCTATGGTGGATGAAAGTGCTGTAATCCACTTGCTAACAACTCTGTTGTGAATATTTATCAAATCCGAGATGCATGTAGTGTGTTCGGAACACGGAATTTCACGGTGAGCGAATCCATGTAAATTACATGTCTTTAGTTTTGAACCCGCTCCAAGAGGTTTTTGCCGTGAAATCTGCCTCATTTCGAAACTGGCTTTTGGAAAGATCTGTGAAATCAGAGAAAATGCTTCTAAGCATCAATATGCCTTGTATTGTGATGAAAGTACTGTAATCCACATGGAAACAACTCTGTAGTGTGTTTTTGTCGAATCCTATCTGCATGAAGCGTGTTCGAAGCACGGAATTTCACAGCGGGAGAATCTATGTAATTTACATATCTTTTGGGTAGAACACGCTCCAACAGTTTTTTCCTTAGGAAACTGCCTGATTTTTGAAACTGCTATTAGGAAAATGCAGCAAACAGAGGGTTTATATTTCTAGGTGTAAAAATGCCTTGTATGGTGGATGAAAGTTCTGTAATACACATGTACACAACTCATTAATAATGTTTCTCAAATCGGTGATGTATGTAGTGTGTTCGGAACACGGAATGTCACGTTGAAGGAAACTATGTAAATTACATATCTATTGGTGAGAAACCGCTCCAGGAGCATTTTACTGTAAAATCTACCTCTGTTTGGAAACTAGTGTTATGAAAACCTTGCAAAATCTGAGCAAATGCTTTAAAGTGACATTATGCCTTCAATGGTTTATTAAAGAAGTGTAATTCACATTCTAACAACTCAGCTGGGAGCATTTGTTGAATCCAATGTGCACGTTACTTTTTCGGAACACGGAATGTTACGGTGACGTTATCTATGAAAATGGAATGTCTATTGGATCGAACATGCAGCAAGAGAATTTTTCTGCGAAAACTGCCTGATTTTCGTAACTGACGTTAGGAAAAATCTGCGAAATCTAAGTAAATATATCTAGGTGTAAATATGCCTTGAACTGTGGTTGAAACTTCGGTAATCCTCATGCTCATGGTCATTAAATAATGTTTGTTGAAGCCGTGATTAATGTAATGTTTTCGGAACACAGAATGTCTCGGTGAGTGAAACTCGGAAAATAACATTTCTACTGGATAGAACTCGCTTGAATTGAAATTTTCAGCGAAAATTTCATGATTTTCGAAACTGGATGTAAGGAAAAACCTGCAAAATCTCAATAAAAATTTCAAGGTGTAAATATGCCTTGTATGATGGATGAAAGTTCGGTAATCCACATGCTTACACTTATTAAATAATGTTTGTCGAATTCGTGATGCATGTAACGTGTTCCGAATACGGAATGTCATATTGAAGGAAACAATGTAAATTACATGTCTATTGGGTAGAACTCGCTTGAAGAGAATTTTTCTGAGAAACGTGCCTCATTTTCAAAACTGCCATTAGGAGAACACTGTGAAATCTGAGTAAATGCTTCTAAGTGTCTGTATGCCTTGAATGGTGAATGAAAGTCCGGTAATCCACATGTTAATAACAGTGTAGTAATTATTTTTCAAACCGTGATTCATGGAGCGCTTTTGAAAAACGGAATTTCAGCATAATGAAAAAGTGTAAATTAAATTCTATTGGGTAGAACTAGATAGAATAGGATTTTTCTGCGAAAATTGCATGATTATCGAATCTGAAGTGTGGAGAAAGTTCAAAATGAGATTAAATATTTCTAGGTGCAAATATGCCTTTATGTTGGAAGAAAGTTCGGTAATCCATATTTTCACAACATATTAAAGAATCTTTTTCTAATCCGTGATGCATATAACCTGTTCGGAACGTAGAATTTCATGGTGATTGAAACAACTTTATTTACTTCTCTATTGGGTAGAACTTGCTCCAAGAGTATTTTTCTGCGAAAACTGCTTCATTTTTGAAACTGGGTTTTGGAAAACACTGCAAAATTTGAGAAAATTCTTCTAAGTATCAATATTCCATCTATTGTGATGAAAGTTCGGTAATCCAAATGCCAACAAATCTGTAGTGAATATTTGTCCAATCCATTATGCATGTAGCATGTTTGGAACACGGAGTTTCATGGCCAGGGAGTTTATGTAAATTACATTTCTCTTGGTTACAAATCACTCCAAGAGGTTTTTCTGAGAAATCTGCCTGATTCCCAAAACTGGCGTTAGGAAAACACTGCGAACTCAGATGAATAGATTCTCGGTGTAAATATGCCTTGTAGGGTGGATGAAAGTTCGGTAATCCGCATGCTAACAACTCTGTAGTGAATATTTGTCGAATCCGGGATACATGAAGCGTGTTCGGAACACAGAATATCACGGTGAGCGAATCTATGTAAAATAAATGTCCCTTGGGTAGAACTCGCTCCAAGAGCTTTTTCTGCGAATTCTGCCTCATTTTCAAAACTGGCATTAGGAAAACCTTTCGAAATATGAGAAAATGCTTCAAAGTGTCAATATGGCTTTTATGATGGATGAAAGTGCGGTAATCCTTATGCTAAAGACTGTGTAGTGAATATTTGTCGAATCCGTGATGCATGTAGCTTTTTCGGAACACGGAACTTCACGATGATGGGTTCTATGTAAATTGCATGTCTATTGGGTAGAACTCGCTCCAAGAGGATTTTTCTGCAAAAACTGCATGATTTAAAACTGACATTAGGAGAAATCTACTAAATCAGAAAAAAACCTTCTATGTATAAATATGCATTGTAAGGTGGATGAAAGTTCGGTAATACACATGTTCACCACTCATTAAAGAATGATTGTCGAATCCGTGATGCATGTAACGTGTTCAGAACACGGAATGTCACGGTGAGTGAAACTCGGTAAATTACATATCTTTTGGGTAGAATTCGCTCCAAGAGCATTTTCCTGCCAAATCTGCCTCATTTTCAAACCTGGCATTAAAACTAAACTGTGAAATCTCAGAAAATTCTTCAAAGTGTCAGTAAGTCATGTATGGTGGATGAAAGTTCTGTAATCCACTTGCTAACATCTCTGTAGTGAATATTTGTCGAATCCGAGATGCATGTAGCGTGTTTCGAACACAGAATTTCACGGTGAGTGAATCAATGTAAATTACATGTCTATTGTTTTGAACCCGCTCCAAGAAGTTTTTGCCGTGAAATCTGCCTCAGTTTCGACACTGGCATTTGGAAAGCTCTGTGAAATCAGAGAAAGTACTTCTAAGCATCAATATGCCTTTATTGTGATGAAAGTCCTAAAATCCACATGCAAACAACTCTGTAGTGTATTTTTGTCGAAACCTATCTACATGAAGCGTGTTCAAAATATGGAATTTCACAGCGGGAGAATCTATGTAATTTACAAATCTTTTGGGTAGAACCCGCTTCAACAGATTTTTCCTTAGGAAACTGCCTGATTTTTGAAACTGCTATTAAGAAAATGCTGCAAACCCAGAGTTGATATTTCTAGGTGTAAAAATGCCTTGTATGGTGGATGAAAGTTCTGTAATACACATGTACTCAACTTATAGAAAATGTTACTCAAATCCGTGATGTATGTAGTGTGTTCGGAACACGGAATGTCACGTTGAAGGAAACTATTTAAATTACATATCTATTGGTGAGAACCCGCTGCAGGAGCATTGTACTGTAAAATCTACCTCTGTTTGGAAACTAGTGTTATGAAAACCTTGCAAAATCTGAGCAAATGCTTTAAAGTGACATTATGTGTTCAATGGTTTATTAAAGAAGTGTAATTCACATTCTAACAACTCAGCTGGGAGCATTTGTTGAATCCAATGTGCACGTAACTTTTTCGGAACACGGAATGTTACGGTGACGGTATCTATGAAAATGGGATATCTATTGGATCGAACATGCAGCAAGAGAATTTTTCTGCGAAAACTTCCTGATTTTCGTAACTGACGTTAGGAAAAATCTGCGAAATCTAAGTAAATATATCTCGGTGTAAATATGCCTTGTACTGTGGTTGAAACTTCGGTAATCCTCATGCTCATGGTCATTAAATAATGTTTGTTGAAGCCGTGATTAATGTAACGTTTTCGGAACACGGAATGTCTCGGTGAGTGAAACTCGGAAAATAACATTTCTACTGGATAGAACTCGCTTGAATTGAAATTTTCAGCGAAAATTTCATGATTTTCGAAACTGGATGTAAGGAAAAACCTGCAAAATCTCAATAAAAATTTCAAGGTGTAAATATGCATTGTATGATGGATGAAAGTTCGGTAATCCACATGCTTACACTTATTAAATAATGATTGTCGAATTCGTGATGCATGTAACGTGTTCGGAATACGGAATGTCATATTGAAGGAAACAATGTAAATTACATGTCTATTGGGTAGAACTCGCTTGAAGAGTATTTTTCTGAGAAACGTGCCTCATTTTCAAAACTGCCATTAGGAGAACACTGTGAAATCTGAGTAAATGCTTCTAAGTGTCTGTATGCCTTGAATGGTGAATGAAAGTCCGGTAATCCACATGTTAATAACAGTGTAGTAATTATTTTTCAAACCGTGATTCATGGAGCGCTTTTGGAAAACGGAATTTCAGCGTAATGAAAAAATGTAAATTAAATTCTATTGGGTAGAACTAGATAGAATAGGATTTTTCTGCGAAAATTGCATGATTATCGAATCTGAAGTTTGGAGAATGTTCAAAATGAGATTAAATATTTCTAGGTGCAAATATGCCTTTATGTTGGAAGAAAGTTCGGTAATCCACATTTTCACAACATATTAAAGAATCTTTTTCTAATCCGTGATGCATATACCATGTTCGGATCGTGGAATTTCATGGTGATTGAAACAATTTTATTTACTTCTCTATTGGGTAGAACTTGCTCCAAGGGTATTTTTCTGCGAAAACTGCTTCATTTTTGAAACTGGGTTTTGGAAAACGCTGCAAAATTTGAGAAAATACTTCTAAGTATCAATATTCCATCTATTGTGATGAAAGTTCGGTAATCCAAATGCTAACAAATCTGTAGTGAATATTTGTCCAATCCATTATGCATGTAGCATGTTTGGATCACGGAGTTTCATGGCCAGGGAGTTTATGTAAATTACATTTCTCTTGGTTACAAATCACTCCAAGAGGTTTTTCTGAGAAATCTGCCTGATTCCCAAAACTGGCGTTAGGAAAACCCTGCGAACTCAGATGAATAGATTCTCGGTGTAAATATGCCTTGTAGGGTGGATGAAAGTTCGGTAATCCGCATGCTAACAACTCTGTAGTGAATATTTGTCGAATCCGGGATACATGAAGCGTGTTCGGAACACAGAATATCACGGTGAGCGAATCTATGTAAAATAAATGTCCCTTGGGTAGAACTCGCTCCAAGAGCTTTTTCTGCGAATTCTGCCTCATTTTCAAAACTGGCATTAGGAAAACCTTTCGAAATATGAGAAAATGCTTCAAAGTGTCAATATGGCTTTTATGATGGATGAAAGTGCGGTAATCCTTATGCTAAAGACTGTGTAGTGAATATTTGTCGAATCCGTGATGCATGTAGCTTTTTCGGAACACGGAACTTCACGATGATGGGTTCTATGTAAATTGCATGTCTATTGGGTAGAACTCGCTCCAAGAGGATTTTTCTGCGAAAACTGCATGATTTAAAACTGACATTAGGAGAAATCTACTAAATCAGAAAAAAACCTTCTATGTATAAATATGCATTGTAAGGTGGATGAAAGTTCGGTAATACACATGTTCACCACTCATTAAAGAATGATTGTCGAATCCGTGATGCATGTAACGTGTTCAGAACACGGAATGTCACGGTGAGTGAAACTCGGTAAATTACATATCTTTTGGGTAGAACTCGCTCCAAGAGCATTTTCCTGCCAAATCTGCCTCATTTTCAAACCTGGCATTAAAACTAAACTGTGAAATCTCAGAAAATTCTTCAAAGTGTCAGTAAGTCATGTATGGTGGATGAAAGTTCTGTAATCCACTTGCTAACATCTCTGTAGTGAATATTTGTCGAATCCGAGATGCATGTAGCGTGTTTCGAACACAGAATTTCACGGTGAGTGAATCAATGTAAATTACATGTCTATTGTTTTGAACCCGCTCCAAGAAGTTTTTGCCGTGAAATCTGCCTCAGTTTCGACACTGGCATTTGGAAAGCTCTGTGAAATCAGAGAAAGTACTTCTAAGCATCAATATGCCTTTATTGTGATGAAAGTCCTATAACCCACATGCAAACAACTCTGTAGTGTATTTTTGTCGAAACCTATCTACATGAAGCGTGTTCAAAATATGGAATTTCACAGCGGGAGAATCTATGTAATTTACATATCTTTTGGGTAGAACACGCTTCAACAGATTTTTCCTTAGGAAACTGCCTGATTTTTGAAACTGCTATTAAGAAAATGCTGCAAACCCAGAGTTGATATTTCTAGGTGTAAAAATGCCTTGTATGGTGGATGAAAGTTCTGTAATACACATGTACTCAACTTATTGAAAATGTTACTCAAATCCGTGATGTATGTAGTGTGTTCGGAACACGGAATGTCACGTTGAAGGAAACTATTTAAATTACATATCTATTGGTGAGAACCCGCTCCAGGAGCATTGTACTGTAAAATCTACCTCTGTTTGGAAACTAGTGTTATGAAAACCTTGCAAAATCTGAGCAAATGCTTTAAAGTGACATTATGTCTTCAATGGTTTATTAAAGAAGTGTAATTCACATTCTAACAACTCAGCTGTGAGCTTTTTTTGAATCCAATGTGCACGTAACTTTTTCGGAACACGGAATGTTACGGTGACGGTATCTATGAAAATGGGATGTCTATAGGATCGAACATGCAGCAAGAGAATTTTTCTGCGAAAACTGCCTGATTTTCGTAACTGACGTTAGGAAAAATCTGCTAAATCTAAGTAAATATATCTCGGTGTAAATATGCCTTGTACTGTGGTTGAAACTTCGGTAATCCACATGCTCATGGTCATTAAATAATGTTTGTTGAAGCCGTGATTAATGTAATGTTTTCGGAACACGGAATGTCTCGGTGAGTGGAACTCGGATAATAACAGTTCTACTGGATAGAACTCGCTTGAATTGAAATTTTCAGCGAAAATTTCATGATTTTCGAAACTGGATGTAAGGAAAAACCTGCAAAATCACAATAAAAATTTCAAGGTGTAAATATGCCTTGTATGATGGATGAAAGTTCGGTAATCCACATGCTTACACTTATTAAATAATGTTTGTCGAATTCGTGATGCATGTAACGTGTTCGGAATATGGAATGTCATATTGAAGGAAACAATGTAAATTACATGTCTATTGGGTAGAACTCGCTTGAAGAGAATTTTTCTGAGAAACGTGCCTCATTTTCAAAACTGCCATTAGGAGAACACTGTGAAATCTGAGTAAATGCTTCTAAGTGTCTGTATGCCTTGAATGGTGAATGAAAGTCCGGTAATCCACATGTTAATAACAGTGTAGTAATTATTTTTCAAACCGTGATTCATGGAGCGCTTTTGGAAAACGGAATTTCAGCGTAATGAAAAAATGTAAATTAAATTCTATTGGGTAGAACTAGATAGAATAGGATTTTTCTGCGAAAATTGCATGATTATCGAATCTGAAGTTTGGAGAAAGTTCAAAATGAGATTAAATATTTCTAGGTGCAAATATGCCTTTATGTTGGAAGAAAGTTCGGTAATCCACATTTTCACAACATATTAAAGAATCTTTTTCTAATCCGTGATGCATATACCATGTTCGGAACGTGGGATTTCATGGTGATTAAAACAATTTTATTTACTTCTCTATTGGGTAGAACTTGCTCCAAGAGTATTTTTCTGCGAAAACTGCTTCATTTTTGAAACTGGGTTTTGGAAAACGCTGCAAAATTTGAGAAAATACTTCTAAGTATCAATATTCCATCTATTGTGATGAAAGTTCGGTAATCCAAATGCTAACAAATCTGTAGTGAATATTTGTCCAATCCATTATGCATGTAGCATGTTTGGATCACGGAGTTTCATGGCCAGGGAGTTTATGTAAATTACATTTCTTTTGGTTACAAATCACTCCAAGAGGTTTTTCTGAGAAATCTGCCTGATTCCCAAAACTGGCGTTAGGAAAACCCTGCGAACTCAGATGAATAGATTCTCGGTGTAAATATGCCTTGTAGGGTGGATGAAAGTTCGGTAATCCGCATGCTAAAAACTCTGTAGTGAATATTTGTCGAATCCGGGATACATGAAGCGTGTTCGGAACACAGAATATCACGGTGAGCGAATCTATGTAAAATAAATGTCCCTTGGGTAGAACTCGCTCCAAGAGCTTTTTCTGCGAATTCTGCCTCATTTTCAAAACTGGCATTAGGAAAACCTTTCGAAATATGAGAAAATGCTTCAAAGTGTCAATATGGCTTTTATGATGGATGAAAGTGCGGTAATCCTTATGCTAAAGACTGTGTAGTGAATATTTGTCGAATCCGTGATGCATGTAGCTTTTTCGGAACACGGAACTTCACGATGATGGGTTCTATGTAAATTGCATGTCTATTGGGTAGAACTCGCTCCAAGAGGATTTTTCTGCGAAAACTGCATGATTTAAAACTGACATTAGGAGAAATCTACTAAATCAGAAAAAAACCTTCTATGTATAAATATGCATTGTAAGGTGGATGAAAGTTCGGTAATACACATGTTCACCACTCATTAAAGAATGATTGTCGAATCCGTGATGCATGTAACGTGTTCAGAACACGGAATGTCACGGTGAGTGAAACTCGGTAAATTACATATCTTTTGGGTAGAACTCGCTCCAAGAGCATTTTCCTGCCAAATCTGCCTCATTTTCAAACCTGGCATTAAAACTAAACTGTGAAATCTCAGAAAATTCTTCAAAGTGTCAGTAAGTCATGTATGGTGGATGAAAGTTCTGTAATCCACTTGCTAACATCTCTGTAGTGAATATTTGTCGAATCCGAGATGCATGTAGCGTGTTTCGAACACAGAATTTCACGGTGAGTGAATCAATGTAAATTACATGTCTATTGTTTTGAACCCGCTCCAAGAAGTTTTTGCCGTGAAATCTGCCTCAGTTTCGACACTGGCATTTGGAAAGCTCTGTGAAATCAGAGAAAGTACTTCTAAGCATCAATATGCCTTTATTGTGATGAAAGTCCTATAATCCACATGCAAACAACTCTGTAGTGTATTTTTGTCGAAACCTATCTACATGAAGCGTGTTCAAAATATGGAATTTCACAGCGGGAGAATCTATGTAATTTACATATCTTTTGGGTAGAACACGCTTCAACAGATTTTTCCTTAGGAAACTGCCTGATTTTTGAAACTGCTATTAAGAAAATGCTGCAAACCCAGAGTTGATATTTCTAGGTGTAAAAATGCCTTGTATGGTGGATGAAAGTTCTGTAATACACATGTACTCAACTTATTGAAAATGTTACTCAAATCCGTGATGTATGTAGTGTGTTCGGAACACGGAATGTCACGTTGAAGGAAACTATTTAAATTACATATCTATTGGTGAGAACCCGCTCCAGGAGCATTGTACTGTAAAATCTACCTCTGTTTGGAAACTAGTGTTATGAAAACCTTGCAAAATCTGAGCAAATGCTTTAAAGTGACATTATGTCTTCAATGGTTTATTAAAGAAGTGTAATTCACATTCTAACAACTCAGCTGGGAGCATTTGTTGAATCCAATGTGCACGTAACTTTTTCGGAACACGGAATGTTACGGTGACGGTATCTATGAAGATGGGATGTCTATAGGATCGAACATGCAGCAAGAGAATTTTTCTGCGAAAACTGCCTGATTTTCGTAACTGACGTTAGGAAAAATCTGCGAAATCTAAGTAAATATATCTCGGTGTAAATATGCCTTGTACTGTGGTTGAAACTTCGGTAATCCACATGCTCATGGTCATTAAATAATGTTTGTTGAAGCCGTGATTAATGTAATGTTTTCGGAACACGGAATGTCTCGGTGAGTGAAACTCGGATAATAACAGTTCTACTGGATAGAACTCGCTTGAATTGAAATTTTCAGCGAAAATTTCATGATTTTCGAAACTGGATGTAAGGAAAAACCTGCAAAATCACAATAAAAATTTCAAGGTGTAAATATGCCTTGTATGATGGATGAAAGTTCGGTAATTAACATGCTTACACTTATTAAATAATGTTTGTCGAATTCGTGATGCATGTAACGTGTTCGGAATATGGAATGTCATATTGAAGGAAACAATGTAAATTACATGTCTATTGGGTAGAACTCGCTTGAAGAGAATTTTTCTGAGAAACGTGCCTCATTTTCAAAACTGCCATTAGGAGAACACTGTGAAAACTGAGTAAATGCTTCTAAGTGTCTGTATGCCTTGAATGGTGAATGAAAGTCCGGTAATCCACATGTTAATAACAGTGTAGTAATTATTTTTCAAACCGTGATTCATGGAGCGCTTTTGGAAAACGGAATTTCAGCGTAATGAAAAAATGTAAATTAAATTCTATTGGGTAGAACTAGATAGAATAGGATTTTTCTGCGAAAATTGCATGATTATCGAATCTGAAGTTTGGAGAAAGTTCAAAATGAGATTAAATATTTCTAGGTGCAAATATGCCTTTATGTTGGAAGAAAGTTCGGTAATCCACATTTTCACAACATATTAAAGAATCTTTTTCTAATCCGTGATGCATATACCATGTTCGGATCGTGGGATTTCATGGTGATTAAAACAATTTTATTTACTTCTCTATTGGGTAGAACTTGCTCCAAGAGTATTTTTCTGCGAAAACTGCTTCATTTTTGAAACTGGGTTTTGGAAAACGCTGCAAAATTTGAGAAAATACTTCTAAGTATCAATATTCCATCTATTGTGATGAAAGTTTGGTAATCCAAATGCTAACAAATCTGTAGTGAATATTTGTCCAATCCATTATGCATGTAGCATGTTTGGATCACGGAGTTTCATGGCCAGGGTGTTTATGTAAATTACATTTCTCTTGGTTACAAATCACTCCAAGAGGTTTTTCTGAGAAATCTGCCTGATTCCCAAAACTGGCGTTAGGAAAACCCTGCGAACTCAGATGAATAGATTCTCGGTGTAAATATGCCTTGTAGGGTGGATGAAAGTTCGGTAATCCGCATGCTAAAAACTCTGTAGTGAATATTTGTCGAATCCGGGATACATGAAGCGTGTTCGGAACACAGAATATCACGGTGAGCGAATCTATGTAAAATAAATGTCCCTTGGGTAGAACTCGCTCCAAGAGCTTTTTCTGCGAATTCTGCCTCATTTTCAAAACTGGCATTAGGAAAACCTTTCGAAATATGAGAAAATGCTTCAAAGTGTCAATATGGCTTTTATGATGGATGAAAGTGCGGTAATCCTTATGCTAAAGACTGTGTAGTGAATATTTGTCGAATCCGTGATGCATGTAGCTTTTTCGGAACACGGAACTTCACGATGATGGGTTCTATGTAAATTGCATGTCTATTGGGTAGAACTCGCTCCAAGAGGATTTTTCTGCGAAAACTGCATGATTTAAAACTGACATTAGGAGAAATCTACTAAATCAGAAAAAAACCTTCTATGTATAAATATGCATTGTAAGGTGGATGAAAGTTCGGTAATACACATGTTCACCACTCATTAAAGAATGATTGTCGAATCCGTGATGCATGTAACGTGTTCAGAACACGGAATGTCACGGTGAGTGAAACTCGGTAAATTACATATCTTTTGGGTAGAACTCGCTCCAAGAGCATTTTCCTGCCAAATCTGCCTCATTTTCAAACCTGGCATTAAAACTAAACTGTGAAATCTCAGAAAATTCTTCAAAGTGTCAGTAAGTCATGTATGGTGGATGAAAGTTCTGTAATCCACTTGCTAACATCTCTGTAGTGAATATTTGTCGAATCCGAGATGCATGTAGCGTGTTTCGAACGCAGAATTTCACGGTGAGTGAATCAATGTAAATTACATGTCTATTGTTTTGAACCCGCTCCAAGAAGTTTTTGCCGTGAAATCTGCCTCAGTTTCGACACTGGCATTTGGAAAGCTCTGTGAAATCAGAGAAAGTACTTCTAAGCATCAATATGCCTTTATTGTGATGAAAGTCCTAAAATCCACATGCAAACAACTCTGTAGTGTATTTTTGTCGAAACCTATCTACATGAAGCGTGTTCAAAATATGGAATTTCACAGCGGGAGAATCTATGTAATTTACAAATCTTTTGGGTAGAACCCGCTTCAACAGATTTTTCCTTAGGAAACTGCCTGAATTTTGAAACTGCTATTAAGAAAATGCTGCAAACCCAGAGTTGATATTTCTAGGTGTAAAAATGCCTTGTATGGTGGATGAAAGTTCTGTAATACACATGTACTCAACTTATTGAAAATGTTACTCAAATCCGTGATGTATGTAGTGTGTTCGGAACACGGAATGTCACGTTGAAGGAAACTATTTAAATTACATATCTATTGGTGAGAACCCGCTGCAGGAGCATTGTACTCTAAAATCTACCTCTGTTTGGAAACTAGTGTTATGAAAACCTTGCAAAATCTGAGCAAATGCTTTAAAGTGACATTATGTGTTCAATGGTTTATTAAAGAAGTGTAATTCACATTCTAACAACTCAGCTGGGAGCATTTGTTGTATCCAATGTGCACGTAACTTTTTCGGAACACGGAATGTTACGGTGACGGTATCTATGAAAATGGGATATCTATTGGATCGAACATGCAGCAAGAGAATTTTTCTGCGAAAACTTCCTGATTTTCGTAACTGACGTTAGGAAAAATCTGCGAAATCTAAGTAAATATATCTCGGTGTAAATATGCCTTGTACTGTGGTTGAAACTTCGGTAATCCTCATGCTCATGGTCATTAAATAATGTTTGTTGAAGCCGTGATTAATGTAACGTTTTCGGAACACGGAATGTCTCGGTGAGTGAAACTCCGAAAATAACATTTCTACTGGATAGAACTCGCTTGAATTGAAATTTTCAGCGAAAATTTCATGATTTTCGAAACTGGATGTAAGGAAAAACCTGCAAAATCTCAATAAAAATTTCAAGGTGTAAATATGCATTGTATGATGGATGAAAGTTCGGTAATCCACATGCTTACACTTATTAAATAATGATTGTCGAATTCGTGATGCATGTAACGTGTTCGGAATACGGAATGTCATATTGAAGGAAACAATGTAAATTACATGTCTATTGGGTAGAACTCGCTTGAAGAGAATTTTTCTGAGAAACGTGCCTCATTTTCAAAACTGCCATTAGGAGAACACTGTGAAATCTGAGTAAATGCTTCTAAGTGTCTGTATGCCTTGAATGGTGAATGAAAGTCCGGTAATCCACATGTTAATAACAGTGTAGTAATTATTTTTCAAACCGTGATTCATGGAGCGCTTTTGGAAAACGGAATTTCAGCGTAATGAAAAAATGTAAATAAAATTCTATTGGGTAGAACTAGATAGAATAGGATTTTTCTGCGAAAATTGCATGATTATCGAATCTGAAGTTTGGAGAAAGTTCAAAATGAGATTAAATATTTCTAGGTGCAAATATGCCTTTATGTTGGAAGAAAGTTCGGTAATCCACATTTTCACAACATATTAAAGAATCTTTTTCTAATCCGTGATGCATATACCATGTTCGGATCGTGGAATTTCATGGTGATTGAAACAATTTTATTTACTTCTCTATTGGGTAGAACTTGCTCCAAGGGTATTTTTCTGCGAAAACTGCTTCATTTTTGAAACTGGGTTTTGGAAAACGCTGCAAAATTTGAGAAAATGCTTCTAAGTATCAATATTCCATCTATTGTGATGAAAGTTCGGTAATCCAAATGCCAACAAATCTGTAGTGAATATTTGTCCAATCCATTATGCATGTAGCATGTTTGGATCACGGAGTTTCATGGCCAGGGAGTTTATGTAAATTACATTTCTCTTGGTTACAAATCACTCCAAGAAGTTTTTCTGAGAAATCTGCCTGATTCCCAAAACTGGCGTTAGGAAAACCCTGCGAACTCAGATGAATAGATTCTCGGTGTAAATATGCCTTGTAGGGTGGATGAAAGTTCGGTAATCCGCATGCTAACAACTCTGTAGTGAATATTTGTCGAATCCGGGATACATGAAGCGTGTTCGGAACACAGAATATCACGGTGAGCGAATCTATGTAAAATAAATGTCCCTTGGGTAGAACTCGCTCCAAGAGCTTTTTCTGCGAATTCTGCCTCATTTTCAAAACTGGCATTAGGAAAATCTTTCAAAATATGAGAAAATGCCTCAAAGTGTCAATATGGCTTTTATGGTGGATGAAAGTGCGGTAATCCTTATGCTAAAGACTGTGTAGTGAATATTTGTCGAATCCGTGATGCATGTAGCTTTTTCGGAACACGGAATTTCACGATGATGGGTTCTATGTAAATTGCATGTCTATTGAGTAGAACTCGCTCCAAGAGGATAATTCTGCGAAAACTGCATGATTTAAAACTGACATTAGGAGAAATCTACTAAATCAGAAAAAACCTTCTATGTATAAATATGCATTGTAAGGTGGATGAAAGTTCGGTAATACACATGTTCACCACTCATTAAAGAATGATTGTCGAATCCGTGATGCATGTAACGTGTTCAGAACACGGAATGTCACGGTCAGTGAAACTCGGTAAATTACATATCTTTTGGTTAGAACTCGCTCCAAGAGCATTTTCCTGCCAAATCTGCCTCATTTTCAAACCTGGCATTAAAACTAACCTGTGAAATCTGAGAAAATTCTTCAAAGTGTCATTAAGCCATGTATGGTGGATGAAAGTTCTGTAATCCACTTGCTAACAACTCTGTAGTGAATATTTGTCGAATCCGAGATGCATGTAGTGTGTTCGGAACACGGAATTTCACGGTGAGCGAATCCATGCAAATTACATGTCTTTAGTTTTGAACCCGATCCAAGAGATTTTTGCCGTGAAATCTGCCTCAGTTTCGACACTGGCATTTGGAAATCTCTGTGAAATCAGAGAAAATGTTTCTAAGCATCAATATGCGTTGTATTGTGATGAAAGTCCTGTAATCCACATGCAAACATCTCTGTAGTGTATTTTTATCGAATCATATCTGCATGAAGCGTGTTCAAAATATGGAATTTCACAGCGGGAGAATCTATGTAATTTACATATCTTTTGGGTAGAAAACGTTCCAAAAGATTTTTTCCTTAGGAAACTGCCTGATTTTTGTAACTGCTATTAGGAAAATGCTGCAAACTCAGAGTTGATATTTTTAGGTATAAATATGCTTGGTATGGTGGATGAAAGTTCTGTAATACACATGTACACAACTCATTGAAAATGTTACTCAAATCCGTGATGTATGTAGTGTGTTTGGAACACGGAATGTCACGTTGAAGGAAACTATGTAAATTACATATCTATTGGTGAGAACCCGCTCCAGGAGCATTTTACTGTAAAATCTACCTCTGTTTGGAAACTGGTGTTATGAAAACACTGCAAAATCTGAGCAAATGCTTTAAAGTGACATTATGTCTTCAATGGTTTATTAAAGAAGTGTAATTCACATTCTAACAACTCAGCTGTGAGCATTTGTTGAATCCAATGTGCACGTAACTTTTTCGGAACACGGAATGTTACGGTGACGGTATCTATGAAAATGGGATGTCTATTGGATCGAACATGCAGCAAGAGAATTTTTCTGCGAAAACTGCCTGATTTTCGTAACTGACGTTAGGAAAAACCTGCGAAATCTAAGTAAATATTTCTAGGTGTAAATATGCCTTGTATTGTGGTTGAAACATCGGTAATCCACATGCTCACGGTCATTAAATAATGTTTGTGGAAGCCGTGATTAATGTAACGTTTTCGGAACACGGAATGTCTCGGTGAGTGAACCTCGGAAAATAACAATTCTACTCGATAGAACTCGCTTGAATTGAAATTTTCAGTGAAAATTTCATGATTTTCGAAACTGGATGTTAGGAAAAAACAGCGAAATCAAAATAAACACTTCTAGGTGTAAATATGCCTTGTATGGTGGATGAAAGTTTGGTAATCCACATGCTCACACTAATTAAAGAATGTTTGTCGAATTTGTGATGCATGTAACGTGTTCGGAATACGGAATGTCATATTGAAGGAAACAATGTAAATTACATGTCTATTGGGTAGAACTCGCTTGAAGAGAATTTTTCTGCGAAACGTGCCTCATTTTCCTAACTGCCATTAGGAGAACCCTGTGAAATCTGAGAAAATGCTTCTAAGTGTCAGTATGCCTTGAATGGTGAATGAAAGTCCGGTAATCCACATGTTAATAACTGTGTAGTAACTATTTTTCAAACCGTGATTCATGGAGCGATTTTGAAAAACGGTATTTCAGCATAATGAAAGAATGTAAATTACAATTCTATTGGGTAGAACTAGATAGAATAGGATTTTTCTGCGAAAATTGCATGATTATCGAATCTGAAGTTTGGAGAAAGCTTCAAAATGAGAGTAAATATTTCTAGGTGCAAATATGCCTTTATGTTGGAAGAAAGTTCGGTAATCCACATTTTCACAACATATTAAAGAATCTTTTTCTTATCCGTGATGCATATACCGTGTTCGGAATGTGGAATTTCACGGTGATTGAAACAATGTAAATTATTTCTCTATTGGTTAGAAGTAGCTCCAAGAGTATTTTTCTGCAAAAACTGCTTCATTTTTGAAACTGGGGTTTGGAAAACGCTGCAAAATTTGAGAAAATACTTCTAAGTATCAATATTCAATCTATTGTGATGAAAGTTCGGTAATCCACTTGCTAACAAATCTGTAGTGAATATTTGTCGAAACAATTATGCATGTAGCATGTTTGGAACACGGAATTTCATGGCCAAGGAGTTTATGTAAATTACATTTCTCTTGGTTACAAATCACTCCAAGAGATTTTTCTGAGAAATCTGCCTGATTTTCAAAACTGGCGTTAGGAAAACCATGGGAACTCAGATGAATAGATTCTCGGTGTAAATATGCCTTGTAGGGTGGATGAAAGTTCGGTAATTCGCATGCTAACAACTCTGTAGTGAATATTTGTCGAATCCACGATACATGAAGCGTGTTCGGAACACAGAATATCACGGTGAGCGAATGTATGTAAAATAAATGTCCCTTGGGTAGAACTCGCTCCAAGAGCTTTTTCTGCGAATTCTGCCTCATTTTCAAAACTGGCATTAGGAAAATCTTTCAAAATATGAGAAAATGCCTCAAAGTGTCAATATGGCTTTTATGGTGGATGAAAGTGCGGTAATCCTTATGCTAAAGACTGTGTAGTGAATATTTGTCGAATCCGTGATGCATGTAGCATTTTCGGAACACGGAATTTCACGATGATGGGTTCTATGTAAATTGCATGTCTATTGAGTAGAACTCGCTCCAAGAGGATAATTCTGCGAAAACTGCATGATTTAAAACTGACATTAGGAGAAATCTACTAAATCAGAAAAAACCTTCTATGTATAAATATGCATTGTAAGGTGGATGAAAGTTCGGTAATACACATGTTCACCACTCATTAAAGAATGATTGTCGAATCCGTGATACATGTAACGTGTTCAGAACACGGAATGTCACGGTGAGTGAAACTCGGTAAATTACATATCTTTTGGTTAGAACTTGCTCCAAGAGCATTTTCCTGCCAAATCTGCCTCATTTTCAAACCTGGCATTAAAACTAACCAGTGAAATCTCAGAAAATACTTCAAAGTGTCATTAAGCCATGTATGGTGGATGAAAGTGCTGTAATCCACTTGCTAACAACTCTGTAGTGAATATTTGTCGAATCCGAGATGCATGTACCGTGTTTCGAACACAGAATTTCACGGTGAGTGAATCAAAGTAAATTACATGTCTATTGTTTTGAAACCGCTCCAAGAAGTTTTTGCCATGAAATCTGCCTCAGGTTCGACACTGGCGTTTGGAAAGCTCTTTGAAATCAGAGAAAATGCTTCTAAGCATCAATATGCCTTTATTGTGATGAAAGTCCTGAAATCCACATGCAAACAACTCTGTAGTGTATTTTTGTCGAAACCTATCTGCATGAAGTGTGTTCAAAATATGGAATTTCACAGCGGGAGATTCTATGTAATTTACATATCTTTTGGGTAGAAGACGCTCCAACAGTTTTTTCCTTAGGAAACTGCCTGATTATTGATACTGCTATTAAGAAAATGCTGCAAACACAGAGTTGATATTTCAAGGTGTAAAAATGCCTTGTATGGAGGATGAAAGTTCTGTAATACACATGTACACAACTCATTCAAAATGTTACTCAAATCCGTGATGTATGTAGTGTGTTCGGAACATGGAATGTTACGTTGAAGGAAACTATGAAAATTACATATCTATTGGTGAGAACCCGCTCCAGTAGCATTTTACAGTAAAATCTACCTCTGTTTGGAAACTGGTGTTATGCAAACACTGCAAAATCTGAGCAAATGCTTTAAAGTGACATTATGTCTTCAATGGTTTATTAAAGAATTGTAATTCACTTTCTCACAACTCAGCTGTGAGCATTTGTTGAATCCAATGTGCATGTACCTTTTTCGGAACACGGAATGTTACTGTGACGGTATCTATGAAAATGAGATGTCTATTCGATCGAACATGCAGCAAGAGAATTTTTCTGCGAAAACTGCCTGATTTTCGTAAGTGACGTTAGGAAATATCTGCGAAACATAAGTAAATATTTCTAGGTGTTAGTATGCCTTGTATGGTGGATGAAAGTTCTGTAATACACATGTACCCAACTTATTGAAAATGTTACTCAAATCCGTGAAGTATGTAGTGTGTTCGGAACACGGAATGTCACGTTGAAGGAAACTATGTAAATTACATATCTATTGGTGAGAACCCGCTCCAGGAGCATTGTACTGTAAAATCTACCACTATTTGGAAACTGGTGTTATGAAAACCCTGCAAAATCTAAGCCAATGCTTTAAAGTGACATTATGTCTTCAATGGTTTATTAAAGAAGTATAATTCACATTCTAACAACTCAGCTGTGAGCTTTTTTTGAATCCAATGTGCACGTACCTTTTTCGGATCACAGAATATTACGGTGATGTTATCTATGAAAATGGGATGTCTATTGGATCGAACATGCAGCAAGAGAATTTTTCTGCGAAAACTGCCTGATTTTCGTAACTGACATTAGGAAAAATCTGCGAAATCTAAGTATATATTTCTAGGTGTATATATGCCTTGTACTGTGTTTGAAACTTCGGTAATCCACATGTTCATGGTCATTAAATAATGTTTGTTGAAGCCGTGATTAATGTAACGTTTTCGGAACACGGAATGTCTCGGGGAGTGAACCTCGGAAAATAACAATTCTACTGGATAGAACTCGCTTGAATTGAAATTTTCAGCGAAAATTTCATGATTTTCGAAACTGGATGTTAGGAAAAACCTGCAAAATCCGAATAAAAACTTCTAGGTGTAAATATGCCTTGTATGATGGATGAAAGTTCGGTAATCCACATGCTCCCACTCATTAACGAATGTTTGTCGAATTCGTGATGCATGTAACGTGTTCGGAATACGGAATGTCATATTGAAGGAAACAATGTAAATTACATGTCTATTGGGTAGAACTCGCTTGAAGAGAATTTTTCTGAGAAACGTGCCTCATTTTCAAAACTGCCATTAGGAGAACACTGTGAAATCTGAGTAAATGCTTCTAAGTGTCTGTATGCCTTGAATGGTGAATGAAAGTCCGGTAATCCACATGTTAATAACAGTGTAGTAATTATTTTTCAAACCGTGATTCATGCAGAGCTTTTGGAAAACAGAATTTCAGCGTAATGAAACAATTTAAATTACAATTCTATTGGGTAGAACTAGAAAGAATAGGATATTTCTGCGAAAATTGCATGATTATCGAATCTGAATTTTGGAGAAAGCTTCAAAATGAGATTAAATATTTCTAGGTGCAAATATGCCTTTATGTTGGAAGAAAGTTCGGTAATCCATATTTTCACAACATATTAAAGAATCTTTTTCTAATCCGTGATGCATATACAGTGTTCGGAACGTGGAATTTCATGGTGATTGGAACAATGTTAATTACTTCTCTACTGGGTAGAACTTGCTCCAAGAGTATTTTTCTGCGAAAACTGTTTCATTTTTGAAACTGAGTTTTGGAAAACGCTGCAAAATTTGAGAAAATACTTCTAAGAATCAATGTTCAATCTATTGTGATGAAAGTTCGGTAATCCACATGCTAACAAATCTGTAGTGAGTATTTGTCGAATATGTGATGCATGTAGCTTTTTCGTAACACGGAATTTCACGATGACGGGTTCTATGTAAATTGCATGTCTATTGGGTAGAACTCGCTCCAAGAGGATATTTCTGCGAAAACTGCATGTTTTAAAAACTGACATTAGGAGAAATCTAGTAAAAAAAAAAACTTTCTATGTATAAATATGCATTGTAAAGTGGATGAAAGTTCGGTAATACACATGTTCACCACTCATTAAAGAATGTTTGTCGTGTCCGTGAAGCATGTAACGTGTTCTGAACACGGAATGTCACGGTGACTGAAACTAGGTAAATTACATATCTTTTGGGTAGAACTCGCTCCAAGAGCATTTTCCTGCCAAATCTGCCTCATTTTCAAACCTGGCATTAAAACTAAACTGTGAAATTTGAGAAAATTCTTCAAAGTGTCAGTAAGTAATCTATGGTGGATGAAAGTGCTGTAATCCACTTGCTAACAAATCTGTAGTGAATACTTGTCGAAACAATTATGCATGTAGCATGTTTGGAACACGGAATTTCATGGCCAAGGAGTTTATGTAAATTACATTTCTCTTGGTTAGAAATCACTCCAAGAGATTTTTCTGAGAAATCTGCCTGATTTTCAAAACTGGAGTTAGGAAAACCATGGGAACTCAGATGAATAGATTCTCGGTGTAAATATGCCTTGTAGGGTGGATGAAAGTTCGGTAATCCGCATGCTAACAACTCTGTAGTGAATATTTTCGAATCCGCGATACATGAAGTGTGTTCGGATCACAGAATATCACGGTGAGCGAATCTATGTAAAATAAATATCACTTGGGTAGAACTCGCTCCAAGAGCTTTTTCTGCGAATTCTGCCTCATTTTCAAAACTGGCATTAGGAAAATATTTCGAAATATGAGAAAATGCTTCAAAGTGTCAATATGGCTTTTATGGTGGATGAAAGTGCGGTAATCCTTATGCTAAAGACTGTGTAGTGAATATTTGTCGAATCCGTGATGCATGTACCTTTTTCGGAACACGGAATGTTACTGTGACGGTATCTATGAAAATGAGATGTCTATTCGATCGAACATGCAGCAAGAGAATTTTTCTGCGAAAACTGCCTGATTTTCGTAAGTGACGTTAGGAAATATCTGCGAAACATAAGTAAATATTTCTAGGTGTTAGTATGCCTTGTATGGTGGATGAAAGTTCTGTAATACACATGTACCCAACTTATTGAAAATGTTACTCAAATCCGTGAAGTATGTAGTGTGTTCGGAACACGGAATGTCACGTTGAAGGAAACTATGTAAATTACATATCTATTGGTGAGAACCCGCTCCAGGAGCATTGTACTGTAAAATCTACCACTATTTGGAAACTGGTGTTATGAAAACCCTGCAAAATCTAAGCCAATGCTTTAAAGTGACATTATGTCTTCAATGGTTTATTAAAGAAGTATAATTCACATTCTAACAACTCAGCTGTGAGCTTTTTTTGAATCCAATGTGCACGTACCTTTTTCGGATCACAGAATATTACGGTGATGTTATCTATGAAAATGGGATGTCTATTGGATCGAACATGCAGCAAGAGAATTTTTCTGCGAAAACTGCCTGATTTTCGTAACTGACATTAGGAAAAATCTGCGAAATCTAAGTATATATTTCTAGGTGTATATATGCCTTGTACTGTGTTTGAAACTTCGGTAATCCACATGTTCATGGTCATTAAATAATGTTTGTTGAAGCCGTGATTAATGTAACGTTTTCGGAACACGGAATGTCTCGGGGAGTGAACCTCGGAAAATAACAATTCTACTGGATAGAACTCGCTTGAATTGAAATTTTCAGCGAAAATTTCATGATTTTCGAAACTGGATGTTAGGAAAAACCTGCAAAATCCGAATAAAAACTTCTAGGTGTAAATATGCCTTGTATGATGGATGAAAGTTCGGTAATCCACATGCTCCCACTCATTAACGAATGTTTGTCGAATTCGTGATGCATGTAACGTGTTCGGAATACGGAATGTCATATTGAAGGAAACAATGTAAATTACATGTCTATTGGGTAGAACTCACTTGAAGAGAATTTTTCTGAGAAACGTGCCTCATTTTCAAAACTGCCATTAGGAGAACACTGTGAAATCTGAGTAAATGCTTCTAAGTGTCTGTATGCCTTGAATGGTGAATGAAAGTCCGGTAATCCACATGTTAATAACAGTGTAGTAATTATTTTTCAAACCGTGATTCATGCAGAGCTTTTGGAAAACAGAATTTCAGCGTAATGAAACAATTTAAATTACAATTCTATTGGGTAGAACTAGAAAGAATAGGATATTTCTGCGAAAATTGCATGATTATCGAATCTGAATTTTGGAGAAAGCTTCAAAATGAGATTAAATATTTCTAGGTGCAAATATGCCTTTATGTTGGAAGAAAGTTCGGTAATCCATATTTTCACAACATATTAAAGAATCTTTTTCTAATCCGTGATGCATATACAGTGTTCGGAACGTGGAATTTCATGGTGATTGGAACAATGTTAATTACTTCTCTACTGGGTAGAACTTGCTCCAAGAGTATTTTTCTGCGAAAACTGTTTCATTTTTGAAACTGAGTTTTGGAAAACGCTGCAAAATTTGAGAAAATACTTCTAAGAATCAATGTTCAATCTATTGTGATGAAAGTTCGGTAATCCACATGCTAACAAATCTGTAGTGAGTATTTGTCGAATATGTGATGCATGTAGCTTTTTCGTAACACGGAATTTCACGATGACGGGTTCTATGTAAATTGCATGTCTATTGGGTAGAACTCGCTCCAAGAGGATATTTCTGCGAAAACTGCATGTTTTAAAAACTGACATTAGGAGAAATCTAGTAAAAAAAAAAACTTTCTATGTATAAATATGCATTGTAAAGTGGATGAAAGTTCGGTAATACACATGTTCACCACTCATTAAAGAATGTTTGTCGTGTCCGTGAAGCATGTAACGTGTTCTGAACACGGAATGTCACGGTGACTGAAACTAGGTAAATTACATATCTTTTGGGTAGAACTCGCTCCAAGAGCATTTTCCTGCCAAATCTGCCTCATTTTCAAACCTGGCATTAAAACTAAACTGTGAAATTTGAGAAAATTCTTCAAAGTGTCAGTAAGTAATCTATGGTGGATGAAAGTGCTGTAATCCACTTGCTAACAAATCTGTAGTGAATACTTGTCGAAACAATTATGCATGTAGCATGTTTGGAACACGGAATTTCATGGCCAAGGAGTTTATGTAAATTACATTTCTCTTGGTTAGAAATCACTCCAAGAGATTTTTCTGAGAAATCTGCCTGATTTTCAAAACTGGAGTTAGGAAAACCATGGGAACTCAGATGAATAGATTCTCGGTGTAAATATGCCTTGTAGGGTGGATGAAAGTTCGGTAATCCGCATGCTAACAACTCTGTAGTGAATATTTTCGAATCCGCGATACATGAAGTGTGTTCGGATCACAGAATATCACGGTGAGCGAATCTATGTAAAATAAATATCACTTGGGTAGAACTCGCTCCAAGAGCTTTTTCTGCGAATTCTGCCTCATTTTCAAAACTGGCATTAGGAAAATATTTCGAAATATGAGAAAATGCTTCAAAGTGTCAATATGGCTTTTATGGTGGATGAAAGTGCGGTAATCCTTATGCTAAAGACTGTGTAGTGAATATTTGTCGAATCCGTGATGCATGTAGCTTTTTCGGAACACGGAATTTCACGATGACGGGTTCTATGTAAATTGCATGTCTATTGGGTAGAACTCGCTCCAAGAGGATATTTCTGCGAAAACTGCATGTTTTAAAAACTGACATTAGGAGAAATCTAGTAAAAAAAAAACTTTCTATGTATAAATATGCATTGTAAAGTGGATGAAATTTCGGTAATACACATGTTCACCACTCATTAAAGAATGTTTGTCGTGTCCGTGAAGCATGTAACGTGTTCTGAACACGGAATGTCACGGTGACTGAAACTAGGTAAATTACATATCTTTTGGGTAGAACTCGCTCCAAGAGCATTTTCCTGCCAAATCTGCCTCATTTTCAAACCTGGCATTAAAACTAAACTGTGAAATTTGAGAAAATTCTTCAAAGTGTCAGTAAGTAATCTATGGTGGATGAAAGTGCTGTAATCCACTTGCTAACAAATCTGTGTGAATACTTGTCGAAACAATTATGCATGTAGCATTTTTGGAACACGGAATTTCATGGCCAAGGAGTTTATGTAAATTACATTTCTCTTGGTTAGAAATCACTCCAAGAGATTTTTCTGAGAAATCTGCCTGATTTTCAAAACTGGCGTTAGGAAAACCATGGGAACTCAGATGAATAGATTCTCGGTGTAAATATGCCTTGTTGGGTGGATGAAAGTTCGGTAATCCGCATGCTAACAACTCTGTAGTGAATATTTTCGAATCCGCGATACATGAAGTGTGTTCGGATCACAGAATATCACGGTGAGCGAATCTATGTAAAATAAATATCACTTGGGTAGAACTCGCTCCAAGAGCTTTTTCTGCGAATTCTGCCTCATTTTCAAAACTGGCATTAGGAAAATATTTCGAAATATGAGAAAATGCTTCAAAGTGTCAATATGGCTTTTATGGTGGATGAAAGTGCGATAATCCTTATGCTAAAGACTGTGTAGTGAATATTTGTCGAATCCGTGATGCATGTAGCTTTTTCGGAACACGGAATTTCACGATGATGGGTTCTATGTAAATTGCATGTCTATTGGGTAGAACTCGCTCCAAGAGGATATTTCTGCGAAAACTGCATGATTTAAAACTAACATTTGGAGAAATCTACTAAATCAGAAAAAACCTTCTATGTATAAATATGCATTGTAAGGTGGATTAAAGTTCGGTAATACACATGTTCACCACTCATTAAAGAATGATTGTCGAATCCGTGATGCATGTAACGTGTTCAGAACACGGAATGTCACGGTGAGTGAAACTCGGTAAATTACATATCTTTTGGTTAGAACTCGCTCCAAGAGCATTTTCCTGCCAAATCTGCCTCATTTTTAAACCTGGCATTAAAACTAACCTGTGAAATCTCAGAAAATTCTTCAAAGTGTCATTAAGCCATGTATGGTGGATGAAAGTTCTGTAATCCACTTGCTAACAACTCTGTAGTGAATATTTGTCGAATCCGAGATGCATGTAGTGTGTTCGGAACACGGAATTTCACGGTGAGCGAATCCATGTAAATTACATGTCTTTAGTTTTGAACCCGATCCAAGAGATTTTTGCCGTGAAATCTGCCTCAGTTTCGACACTGGCGTTTGGAAATCTCTGTGAAATCAGAGAAAATGCTTCTAAGCATCAATATGCGTTGTATTGTGATGAAAGTCCTGTAATCCACATGCAATCATCTCTGTAGTGTATTTTTATCGAATCATATCTGCATGAAGCGTGTTCAAAATATGGAATTTCACAGCAGGAGAATCTATGTAATTTACATATCTTTTGGGTAGAAAACGTTCCAAAAGATTTTTTCCTTAGGAAACTGCCTGATTTTTGTAACTGCTATTAGGAAAATGCTGCAAACTCAGAGTTGATATTTTTAGGTATAAATATGCTTGGTATGGTGGATGAAAGTTCTGTAATACACATGTACACAACTCATTGAAAATGTTACTCAAATCCATGATGTATGTAGTGTGTTCGGAACACGGAATGTCACGTTGAAGGAAACTATGTAAATTACATATCTATTGGTGAGAAATCACTCCAGGAGCATTTTACTGTAAAATTTACCTCTGTTTGGAAACTGGTGTTATGAAAACCCTGCAAAATCTGAGCAAGTGCTTTAAAGTGACATTATGTCTTCAATGGTTTATTAAAGAAGTGTAATTCACATTCTAACAACTCAGCTGTGAGCATTTGTTGAATCCAATGTGCACGTAACTTTTTCGGAACACGGAATGTTACGGTGACGGTATCTATGAAAATGGGATGTCTATTGAATCGAACATGCAGCAAGAGAATTTTTCTGCGAAAACTGCCTGATTTTGGTAAGTGACGTTAGGAAAAATCTGCGAAATCTAAGTCAATATTTCTAGGTGTAAATATGCCTTGTATTGTGGTTGAAACATCGGTAATCCACATGCTCACGGTCATTAAATAATTTTTGTTGAAACCGTGATTAATGTAACGTTTTCGGAACACGGAATATCTCGGTGAGTGAACCTCAGAAAATAACAATTCTTCTGGATAGAACTCGCTTGAATTGAAATTTTCAGTGAAAATTTCATGATTTTCGAAACTGGATGTTAGGAAAAAACAGCGAAATCAGAATAAACACTTCTAGGTGTAAATATGCCTTGTATGGTGGATGGAAGTTTGGTAATCCACATGCTCACACTAATTAAAGAATCTTTGTCGAATTTGTGATGCATGTAACGTGTTCGGAATACGGAATGTCATATTGAAAGAAACAATGTAAATTACATGTCTATTGGGTAGAACTCGCTTGAAGAGAATTTTTCTGCGAAACGTGCCTCATTTTCCTAACTGCCATTAGGAGAACCCTGTGAAATCTGAGAAAATGCTTCTAAGTGTCAGTATGCCTTGAATGGTGAATGAAATTCCGGTAATCCACATATTAATAACTGTTCAGTAACTATTTTTCAAACCGTGATTCATGGAGCGCTTTTGGAAAACGGAATTTCAGCATAATAAAAGAATATAAATTACAATTCTATTGGGCAGAACTAGATAGAATAGGATTTTTCTGCGAAAATTGCATGATTATCGAATCTGAAGTTTGGAGAAAGCTTCAAAATGAGAGTAAATATTTCTAGGTGCAAATATGCCTTTATGTTGGAAGAAAGTTCGGTAATCCACATTTTCACAACATATTAAAGAATCTTTATCTTATCCGTGATGCATATACCGTGTTCGGAGCGTGGAATTTCACGGTGATTGAAACAATGTAAATTACTTCTCTATTGGTTAGAAGTTGCTCCAAGAGTATTTTTCTGCGAAAACTGCTTCATTTTTGAAACTGGGGTTTGGAAAACGCTGCAAAATTTGAGAAAATAGTTCTAAGTATCAATATTCAATCTATTGTGATGAAAGTTCGGTAATCCACATGCTAACAAATCTGTAGTGAATATTTGTCGAAACAATTATGCATGTAGCATGTTTGGAACACGGAATTTCATGGCCAAGGAGTCTATGTAAATTACATTTCTCTTGGTTACAAATCACTCCAAGAGATTTTTCTGAGAAATCTGCCTGATTTTCAAAACTGAAGTTAGGAAAACCATGGGAACTCAGATGAATAGATTCTCGGTGTAAATATGCCTTTTAGGGTGGATGAAAGTTCGGTAATTCGCATGCTAACAACTCTGTAGTGAATATTTGTCGAATCCGCGATACATGAAGCGTGTTCGGAACACAGAATATCACGGTGAGCGAATCTATGTAAAATAAATGTCCCTTGGGTAGAACTCGCTCCAAGAGCTTTTTCTGCGAATTCTGCCTCATTTTCAAAACTGGCATTAGGAAAATCTTTCGAAATATGAGAAAATGCTTCAAAGTGTCAATATGGCTTTTATGGTGGATGAAAGTGCGGTAATCCTTATGCTAAAGACTGTGTAGTGAATATTTGTCGAATCCGTGATGCATGTAGCTTTTTCGGAACACGGAATTTCACGATGACGGGTTCTATGTAAATTGCATGTCTATTGGGTAGAACTCGCTCCAAGAGGATATTTCTGCGAAAACTGCATGATTTAAAACTAACATTTGGAGAAATCTACTAAATCAGAAAAAACCTTCTATGTATAAATATGCATTGTAAGGTGGATTAAAGTTCGGTAATACACATGTTCACCACTCATTAAAGAATGATTGTCGAATCCGTGATGCATGTAACGTGTTCAGAACACGGAATGTCACGGTGAGTGAAACTCGGTAAATTACATATCTTTTGGGTAGAATTCGCTCCAAGAGCATTTTCCTGCCAAATCTGCCTCATTTTCAAACCTGGCATTAAAACTAAACTGTGAAATCTCAGAAAATTCTTCAAAGTGTCAGTAAGTCATGTATGGTGGATGAAAGTTCTGTAATCCACTTGCTAACATCTCTGTAGTGAATATTTGTCGAATCAGAGATGCATGTACCGTGTTTCGAACACAGAATTTCACGGTGAGTGAATCAAAGTAAATTACATGTCTATTGTTTTGAAACCGCTCCAAGAAGTTTTTGCCGTGAAATCTGCCTCAGGTTAGACACTGGCATTTGGAAAGCTCTGTGAAATCAGAGAAAATGCTTCTAAGCATCAATATGCCTTTATTGTGATGAAAGTCCTGAAATCCACATGCAAACAACTCTGTAGTGTATTTTTGTCGAAACCTATCTGCATGAAGTGTGTTCAAAGTATGGAATTTCACAGCGGGAGATTCTATGTAAATTACATATCTTTTGGGTAGAAGACGCTCCAACAGTTTTTTCCTTAGGAAACTGCCTGATTATTGAAACTGCTATTAAGAAAATGCTGCAAACACAGAGTTGATATTTCAAGGTGTAAAAAGGCCTTGTATGGTGGATGAAAGTTCTGTAATACACATGTACACAACTCATTCAAAATGTTACTCAAATCTGTGATGTATGTAGTGTGTTCGGAACACGGAATGTCACGTTGAAGGAAACTATGTAAATTACAAATCTATTGGTGAGAACCCGCTCCAGGAGCATTTTACAGTAAAATCTACCTCTGTTTGGAAACTGGTGTTATGAAAACCTTGCAAAATCTGAGCAAATGCTTTAAAGTGACATTATGGCTTCAATGGTTTATTAAAGAATTGTAATTCACTTTCTCACAACTCAGCTGTGAGCATTTGTTGAATCCAATGTGCACGTAACTTTTTCGGAACACGGAATGTTACGGTGACGGTATCTATGAAAATGAGATGTCTATTGGATCGAACATGCAGCAAGAGAATTTTTCTGCGAAAACTGCCTGATTTTCGTAAGTGACGTTAGGAAAAATCTGCGAAACATAAGTAAATATTTCTAGGTGTTAGTATGCCTTGTATGGTGGATGAAAGTTCTGTAATACACATGTACTCAACTTATTGAAAATGTTACTCAAATCCGTGAAGTATGTAGTGTGTTCGGAACACGGAATGTCACGTTGAAGGAAACTAGGTAAATTACATATCTATTGGTGAGAACCCGCTCCAGGAGCATTGTACAGTAAAATCTACCACTATTTGGAAACTGGTGTTATGAAAACCCTGCAAAATCTGAGCAAATGCTTTAAAGTGACATTATGTCTTCAATGGTTTATTAAAGAAGTATAATTCACATTCTAACAACTCAGCTGGGAGCTTTTTTTGAATCCAATGTGCACGTAACTTTTTCGAATCATGGAATATTACGGTGACGTTATCTATGAAAATGGGATGTCTATTGGATCGAACATGCAGCAACAGAATTTTTCTGCGAAAACTGCCTGATTTTCGTAACTGACGTTAGGAAAAATCTGCGAAATCTAAGTAAATATTTCTAGGTGTAAATATGCCTTGTACTGTGTTTGAAACTTCGGTAATCCACATGTTCATGGTCATTAAATAATGTTTGTTGAAGCCGTGATTAATGTAACGTTTTCGGAACACGGAATGTCTCGGTGAGTGAACCTCAGAAAATAACAGTTCTACTGGATAGAACTCGCTTGAATTGAAATTTTCAGCGAAAAGTTCATGATTTTCGAAACTGGATGTTAGGAAAAACCTGCAAAATACGAATAAAAACTTCTAGGTGTAAATATGCCTTGTATGATGGATGAAATTTCGGTAATCCACATGCTCCCACTCATTAACGAATGTTTGTCGAATTCGTGATGCATGTAACGTGTACGGAATACGGAATGTCAAATTGAAGGAAACAATGTAAATTACATGTTTATTGGGTAGAACTCGCTTGAAGAGTATTTTTCTGCGAAACCTGCCTCATTTTCCTAACTGCCATTAGGAGAAACCTGTGAAATCTGAGAAAATGCTTCTAAGTGTCAGTATGCCTTGAATGGTGAATGAAAGTCCGGTAATCCACATGTTAATAACTGTGTAGTAACTATTTTTCAAACCATGATTCATGGAGCGCTTTTGGAAAACGGAATTTCAGCATAATAAAAGAATGTAAATTACAATTCTATTGGGTAGAACTAGATAGAATAGGATTTTTCTGCGAAAATTGCATGATTATCGAATCTGAAGTTTGGAGAAAACTTCAAAATGAGAGTAAATATTTCTAGGTGCAAATATGCCTTTATGTTGGAAGAAAGTTCGGTAATCCACATTTTCAGAACATATTAAAGAATCTTTATCTTATCCGTGATGCATACACCGTGTTCGGAATGTGGAATTTCACGGTGATTGAAACAATGTAAATTACTTCTCTATTGGTTAGAAGTTGCTCCAAGAGAATTTTTCTGCGAAAACTGCTTCATTTTTGAAACTGCGGTTTGGAAAACGCTGCAAAATTTGAGAAAATAGTTCTAAGTATCAATATTCAATCTATTGTGATGAAAGTTCGGTAATCCACATGCTAAGAAATCTGTAGTGAATATTTGTCGAAACAATTATGCATGTAGCATGTTTGGAACACGGAATTTCATGGCCAAGGAGTTTATGTAAATTACATTTCTCTTGGTTACAAATCACTCCAAGAGATTTTTCTGAGAAATCTGCCTGATTTTCAAATCTGACGTTAGGAAAACCATGGGAACTCAGATGAATAGATTCTCGGTGTAAATATGCCTTTTAGGGTGGATGAAAGTTCGGTAATTCGCATGCTAACAACTCTGTAGTGAATATTTGTCGAATCCGCGATACATGAAGCGTGTTCGGAACACAGAATATCACGGTGAGCGAATCTATGTAAAATAAATGTCCCTTGGGTAGAACTCGCTCCAAGAGCTTTTTCTGCGAATTCTGCCCCATTTTCAAAACTGGCATTAGGAAAATCTTTCGAAATATGAGAAAATGCCTCAAAGTGTCAATATGGCTTTTATGGTGGATGAAAGTGCGGTAATCCTTATGCTAAAGACTGTGTAGTGAATATTTGTCGAATCCGTGATGCATGTAGCTTTTTCGGAACACGGAATTTCACGATGATGGGTTCTATGTAAATTGCATGTCTATTGAGTAGAACTCGCTCCAAGAGGATTATTCTGCGAAAACTGCATGATTTAAAACTGACATTAGGAGAAATCTACTAAATCAGAAAAAACCTTCTATGTATAAATATGCATTGTAAGGTGGATGAAAGTTCGGTAATACACATGTTCACCACTCATTAAAGAATGATTGTCGAATCCGTGATGCATGTAACGTGTTCAGAACACGGAATGTCACGGTGAGTGAAACTCGGTAAATTACATATCTTTTGGTTAGAACTTGCTCCAAGAGCATTTTCCTGCCAAATCTGCCTCATTTTCAAACCTGGCATTAAAACTAACCTGTGAAATCTGAGAAAATTCTTCAAAGTGTCATTAAGCCATGTATGGTGGATGAAAGTTCTGTAATCCACTTGCTAACAACTCTGTAGTGAATATTTGTCGAATCAGAGATGCATGTACCGTGTTTAGAACACAGAATTTCACGGTGAGTGAATCAAAGTAAATTACATGTCTATTGTTTTGTAACCGCTCCAAGAAGTTTTTGCCGTGAAATCTGCCTCAGGTTCGACACTGGCGTTTCGAAAGCTCTGTGAAATCAGAGAAAATGCTTCTAAGCATCAATATGCCTTTATTGTGATGAAAGTCCTGAAATCCATATGCAAACAACTCTGTAGTGTATTTTTGTCGAAAACTATCTACATGAAGTGTGTTCAAAATATGGAATTTCACAGCGGGAGATTCTATGTAATTTACATATCTTTTGGGTAGAACACGCTCCAACAGTTTTTTCCTTAGGAAACTGCCTGATTTTTGAAACTGCTATTAAGAAAACGCTGCAAACACAGAGTTGATATTTCAAGGTGTAAAAATGCCTTGTATGGTGGATGAAAGTTCTGTAATACACATGTACACAACTCATTCAAAATGTTACTCTAATCCGTGATGTATGTATTGTGTTCGGAACACGGAATGTCACGTTGAAGGAAACTATGTAACTTACAAATCTATTGGTGAGAACCCGCTCCAGGAGCATTTTACAGTAAAATCTACCTCTGTTTGGAAACTAGTGTTATGAAAACCTTGCAAAATCTGAGCAAATGCTTTAAAGTGACATTATGTCTTCAATGGTTTATTAAAGAATTGTAATTCACTTTCTCACAACTCAGCTGTGAGCATTTGTTGAATCCAATGTGCACGTACCTTTTTCAGAACACGGAATATTACTGTGACGGTATCTATGAAAATGAGATGTCTATTGGATCGAACATGCAGCAACAGAATTTTTCTGCGAAAACTGCCTGATTTTCGTAAGTGACATTACGAAAAATCTGCGAAACATAAGTAAATATTTCTAGGTGTTAGTATGCCTTGTATGGTGGATGAAAGTTCTGTAATACACATGTACTCAACTTATTGAAAATGTTACTCAAATCCGTGAAGTATGTAGTGTGTTCGGAACACGGAATGTCACGTTGAAGGAAACTATGTAAATTACATATCTATTGGTGAGAACCCGCTCCAGGAGCATTGTACTGTAAAATCTACCACTATTTGGAAACTGGTGTTATGAAAACCCTGCAAAATCTGAGCAAATGCTTTAAAGTGACATTATGTCTTCAATGGTTTATTAAAGAAGTATAATTCACATTCTAACAACTCAGCTGTGAGCTTTTTTTGAATCCAATATGCACGTACCTTTTTCGAATCACGGAATATTACGGTGACGTTATCTATGAAAATGGGATGTCTATTGGATCGAACATGCAGCAAGAGAATTTTTCTGCGAAAACTGCCTGATTTTCGTAACTGACGTTAGGAAAAATCTGCGAAATCTAAGTAAATATTTCTAGGTGTAAATATGCCTTGTACTGTGTTTGAAAATTCGGTAATCCACATGTTCATGTTCATTAAATAATGTTTGTTGAAGCCGTGATTAATGTAACGTTTTCGGAACACGGAATGTCTCGGTGAGTGAACCTCGGGAAATAACATTTCTACTGGATAGAACTCGCTTGAATTGAAATTTTCAGTGAAAATTTCATGATTTTCGAAACTGGATGTTAGGAAAAACCTGCAAAATCCGAATAAAAACTTCTAGGTGTAAATATGCCTTGTATGATGGATGAAAGTTAGGTAATCCACATGCTCCCACTCATTAACGAATGTTTGTTGAATTCGTGATGCATGTAACGTGTTCGGGATACGAAATGTCATATTGAAGGAAACAATGTAAATTACATGTCTATTGGGTAGAACTCGCTTGAAGAGAATTTTTCTGAGAAACGAGCCTCATTTTCTAAACTTCCATTAGGAGAACACTGTGAAATCTGAGTAAATGCTTCTAAGTGTCTGTATGCCTTGAATGGTGAATGAAAGTCCGGTAATCCACATGTTAATAACAGTGTAGTAATTATTTTTCAAACCGTGATTCATGGAGCGCTTTTGGAAAACAGAATTTCAGCGTAATGAAACAATTTAAATTACAATTCTATTGGGTAGAACTAGATAGAATAGGATATTTCTGCGAAAATTGCATGATTATCGAATCTGAATTTTGGAGAAAGCTTCAAAATGAGATTAAATATTTCTAGGTGCAAATATGCCTTTATGTTGGAAGAAAGTTCGGTAATCCATATTTTCACAACATATTAAAGAATCTTTTTCTAATCCGTGATGCATATACAGTGTTCGGAACGTGGAATTTCATGGTGATTGAAACAATGTTAATTACTTCTCTACTGGGTAGAACTTGCTCCAAGAGTATTTTTCAGAGAAAACTGTTTGATTTTTGAAACTGAGTTTTGGAAAACGCTGCAAAATTTGAGAAAATACTTCTAAGTATCAATATTCAATCTATTGTGATGAAAGTTCAGTAATCCACATGCTAACAAATCTGTAGTGAATATTTGTCGAATACGTGATGCATGTAGCTTTTTCGGAACACGGAATTTCACGATGACGGGTTCTATGTAAATTGCATGTCTATTGGGTAGAACTCGCTCCAAGAGGATAATTCTGCGAAAACTGCATGTTTTAAAAACTGAAATTAGGAGAAATCTACTAAAAAAAAAAACTTTCTATGTATAAATATGTATTGTAAGGTGGATAAAAGTTCGGTAATACACATGTTCACCACTCATTAAAGAATGTTTGTCGTGTCCATGATGCATGTAACCTGTTCAGAACACGGAATGTCACGGTGACTGAAACTAGGTAAATTACATATCTTTTGGGTAGAACTCGCTCCAAGAGCATTTTCCTGCCAAATCTGCCTCATTTTCCAACCTGGCATTAAAACTAAACTTTGAAATTTGAGAAAATTCTTCAAAGTGTCAGTAAGTAATCTATGGTGGATGAAAGTGCTGTTATCCACTTGCTAACAACTCTGTAGTGAATATTTATCAAATCCGAGATGCATGTAGCGTGTTCGGAACACGGAATTTCACGGTGAGCGAATCCATGTAAATTACATGTCTTTAGTTTTGAACCCGCTCCAAGAGGTTTTTGCCGTGAAATCTGCCTCATTTCGAAACTGGCTTTTGGAAAGATCTGTGAAATCAGAGAAAATGCTTCTAAGCATCAATATGCCTTGTATTGTGATGAAAGTACTGTAATCCACATGGAAATAACTCTGTAGTGTGTTTTTGTCGAAAACTATCTGCATGAAGCGTGTTCGAAGCAAGGAATTTCACAGCGGGAGAATCTATGTAATTTACATATCTTTTGGGTAGAACACGCTCCAACAGTTTTTTCCTTAGGAAACTGCCTGATTTTTGAAACTGCTATTAGGAAAATGCAGCAAACAGAGGGTTTATATTTCTAGGTGTAAAAATGCCTTGTATGGTGGATGAAAGTTCTGTAATACACATGTACACAACTCATTAATAATGTTTCTCAAATCGGTGATGTATGTAGTGTGTTCGGAACACGGAATGTCACGTTGAAGGAAACTATGTAAACTACATATCTATTGGTGAGAAACCGCTCCAGGAGCATTTTACTGTAAAATCTACCTCTGTTTGGAAACTAGTGTTATGAAAACCTTGCAAAATCTGAGCAAATGCTTTAAAGTGACATTATGCCTTCAATGGTTTATTAAAGAAGTATAATTCACATTCTAACAACTCAGCTGGGAGCATTTGTTGAATCCAATGTGCACGTTACTTTTTCGGAACACGGAATGTTACGGTGACGTTATCTATGAAAATGGAATGTCTATTGGATCGAACATGCAGCAAGAGAATTTTTCTGCGAAAACTGCCTGATTTTCGTAACTGACGTTAGGAAAAATCTGCGAAATCTAAGTAAATATATCTAGGTGTAAATATGCCTTGAACTGTGGTTGAAACTTCGGTAATCCTCATGCTCATGGTCATTAAATAATGTTTGTTGAAGCCGTGATTAATGTAATGTTTTCGGAACACAGAATGTCTCGGTGAGTGAAACTCGGAAAATAATATTTCTACTGGATAGAACTCGCTTGAATTGAAATTTTCAGCGAAAATTTCATGATTTTCGAAACTGGATGTAAGGAAAAACCTGCAAAATCACAATAAAAATTTCAAGGTGTAAATATGCCTTGTATGATGGATGAAAGTTCGGTAATCCACATGCTTACACTTATTAAATAATGTTTGTCGAATTCGTGATGCATGTAACGTGTTCGGAATACGGAATGTCATATTGAAGGAAACAATGTAAATTACATGTCTATTGGGTAGAACTCGCTTGAAGAGAATTTTTCTGAGAAACGTGCCTCATTTTCAAAACTGCCATTAGGAGAACACTGTGAAATCTGAGTAAATGCTTCTAAGTGTCTGTATGCCTTGAATGGTGAATGAAAGTCCGGTAATCCACATGTTAATAACAGTGTAGTAATTATTTTTCAAACCGTGATTCATGGAGCGCTTTTGAAAAACGGAATTTCAGCATAATGAAAAAGTGTAAATTAAATTCTATTGGGTAGAACTAGATAGAATAGGATTTTTCTGCGAAAATTGCATGATTATCGAATCTGAAGTGTGGAGAAAGTTCAAAATGAGATTAAATATTTCTAGGTGCAAATATGCCTTTATGTTGGAAGAAAGTTCGGTAATCCACATTTTCACAACATATTAAAGAATATTTTTCTAATCCGTGATGCATATACCCTGTTCGGAACGTAGAATTTCATGGTGATTGAAACAACTTTATTTACTTCTCTATTGGGTAGAACTTGCTCCAAGAGTATTTTTCTGCGAAAACTGCTTCATTTTTGAAACTGGGTTTTGGAAAACGCTGCAAAATTTGAGAAAATGCTTCTAAGTATCAATATTCCATCTATTGTGATGAAAGTTCGGTAATCCAAATGCCAACAAATCTGTAGTGAATATTTGTCCAATCCATTATGCATGTAGCATGTTTGGAACACTGAGTTTCATGGCCAGGGAGTTTATGTAAATTACATTTCTCTTGGTTACAAATCACTCCAAGAGGTTTTTCTGAGAAATCTGCCTGATTCCCAAAACTGGCGTTAGGAAAACCCTGCGAACTCAGATGAATAGATTCTCGGTGTAAATATGCCTTGTAGGGTGGATGAAATTTCGGTAATCCGCATGCTAACAACTCTGTAGTGAATATTTGTCGAATCCGGGATACATGAAGCGTGTTCGGAACACAGAATATCACGGTGAGCGAATCTATGTAAAATAAATGTCCCTTGGGTAGAACTCGCTCCAAGAGCTTTTTCTGCGAATTCTGCCTCATTTTCAAAACTGGCATTAGGAAAACCTTTCGAAATATGAGAAAATGCTTCAAAGTGTCAATATGGCTTTTATGATGGATGAAAGTGCGGTAATCCTTATGCTAAAGACTGTGTAGTGAATATTTGTCGAATCCGTGATGCATGTAGCTTTTTCGGAACACGGAACTTCACGATGATGGGTTCTATGTAAATTGCATGTCTATTGGGTAGAACTCGCTCCAAGAGGATTTTTCTGCAAAAACTGCATGATTTAAAACTGACATTAGGAGAAATCTACTAAATCAGAAAAAAACCTTCTATGTATAAATATGCATTGTAAGGTGGATGAAAGTTCGGTAATACACATGTTCACCACTCATTAAAGAATGATTGTCGAATCCGTGATGCATGTAACGTGTTCAGAACACGGAATGTCACGGTGAGTGAAACTCGGTAAATTACATATCTTTTGGGTAGAACTCGCTCCAAGAGCATTTTCCTGCCAAATCTGCCTCATTTTCAAACCTGGCATTAAAACTAAACTGTGAAATCTCAGAAAATTCTTCAAAGTGTCAGTAAGTCATGTATGGTGGATGAAAGTTCTGTAATCCACTTGCTAACATCTCTGTAGTGAATATTTGTCGAATCCGAGATGCATGTAGCGTGTTTCGAACACAGAATTTCACGGTGAGTGAATCAATGTAAATTACATGTCTATTGTTTTGAACCCGCTCCAAGAAGTTTTTGCCGTGAAATCTGCCTCAGTTTCGAAACTGGCATTTGGAAAGCTCTGTGAAATCAGAGAAAGTACTTCTAAGCATCAATATGCCTTTATTGTGATGAAAGTCCTATAATCCACATGCAAACAACTCTGTAGTGTATTTTTGTCGAAACCTATCTGCATGAAGCGTGTTCAAAGTATGGAATTTCACAGCGGGAGAATCTATTTAATTTACATATCTTTTGGGTAGAACACGCTTCAACAGATTTTTCCTTAGGAAACTGCCTGATTTTTGAAACTGCTATTAAGAAAATGCTGCAAACCCAGAGTTGATATTTCTAGGTGTAAAAATGCCTTGTATGGTGGATGAAAGTTCTGTAATACACATGTACTCAACTTATTGAAAATGTTACTCAAATCCGTGATGTATGTAGTGTGTTCGGAACACGGAATGTCACGTTGAAGGAAACTATTTAAATTACATATCTATTGGTGAGAACCCGCTCCAGGAGCATTGTACTCTAAAATCTACCTCTGTTTGGAAACTAGTGTTATGAAAACCTTGCAAAATCTGAGCAAATGCTTTAAAGTGACATTATGTGTTCAATGGTTTATTAAAGAAGTGTTATTCACATTCTAACAACTCAGCTGGGAGCATTTGTTGAATCCAATGTGCACGTAACTTTTTCGGAACACGGAATGTTACGGTGACGGTATCTATGAAAATGGGATGTCTATTGGATCGAACATGCAGCAAGAGAATTTTTCTGCGAAAACTGCCTGATTTTCGTAACTGACGTTAGGAAAAATCTGCGAAATCTAAGTAAATATATCTAGGTGTAAATATGCCTTCTACTGTGGTTGAAACTTCGGTAATCCTCATGCTCATGGTCATTAAATAATGTTTGTTGAAGCCGTGATTAATGTAACGTTTTCGGAACACGGAATGTCTCGGTGAGTGAAACTCGGAAAATAACAATTCTACTGGATAGAACTCGCTTGAATTGAAATTTTCAGCGAAAATTTCATGATTTTCGAAACTGGATGTAAGGAAAAACCTGCAAAATCACAATAAAAATTTCAAGGTGTAAATATGCCTTGTATGATGGATGAAAGTTCGGTAATCCACATGCTTACACTTATTAAATAATGTTTGTCGAATTCGTGATGCATGTAACGTGTTCGGAATACGGAATGTCATATTGAAGGAAACAATGTAAATTACATGTCTATTGGGTAGAACTCGCTTGAAGAGAATTTTTCTGAGAAACGTGCCTCATTTTCAAAACTGCCATTAGAACACTGTGAAATCTGAGTAAATGCTTCTAAGTGTCTGTATGCCTTGAATGGTGAATGAAAGTCCGGTAATCCACATGTTAATAACAGTGTAGTAATTATTTTTCAAACCGTGATTCATGGAGCGCTTTTGGAAAACGGAATTTCAGCGTAATGAAAAAGTGTAAATTAAATTCTATTGGGTAGAACTAGATAGAATAGGATTTTTCTGCGAAAATTGCATGATTATCGAATCTGAAGTGTGGAGAAAGTTCAAAATGAGATTGAATATTTCTAGGTGCAAATATGCCTTTATGTTGGAAGAAAGTTCGGTAATCCACATTTTCACAACATATTAAAGAATCTTTTTCTAATCCGTGATGCATATACCCTGTTCGGAACGTAGAATTTCATGGTGATTGAAACAACTTTATTTACTTCTCTATTGGGTAGAACTTGCTCCAAGAGTATTTTTCTGCGAAAACTGCTTCATTTTTGAAACTGGGTTTTGGAAAACGCTGCAAAATTTGAGAAAATACTTCTAAGTATCAATATTCCATCTATTGTGATGAAAGTTCGGTAATCCAAATGCCAACAAATCTGTAGTGAATATTTGTCCAATCCATTATGCATGTAGCATGTTTGGAACACGGAGTTTCATGGCCAGGGAGTTTATGTAAATTACATTTCCCTTGGTTACAAATCACTCCAAGAGGTTTTTCTGAGAAATCTGCCTGATTCCCAAAACTGGCGTTAGGAAAACCCTGCGAACTCAGATGAATAGATTCTCGGTGTAAATATGCCTTGTAGGGTGGATGAAAGTTCGGTAATCCGCATGCTAACAACTCTGTAGTGAATATTTGTCGAATCCGGGATACATGAAGCGTGTTCGGAACACAGAATATCACGGTGAGCGAATCTATGTAAAATAAATGTCCCTTGGGTAGAACTCGCTCCAAGAGCTTTTTCTGCGAATTCTGCCTCATTTTCAAACTGGCATTAGGAAAACCTTTCGAAATATGAGAAAATGCTTCAAAGTGTCAATATGGCTTTTATGATGGATGAAAGTGCGGTAATCCTTATGCTAAAGACTGTGTAGTGAATATTTGTCGAATCCGTGATGCATGTAGCTTTTTCGGAACACGGAACTTCACGATGATGGGTTCTATGTAAATTGCATGTCTATTGGGTAGAACTCGCTCCAAGAGGATTTTTCTGCGAAAACTGCATGATTTAAAACTGACATTAGGAGAAATCTACTAAATCAGAAAAAAACCTTCTATGTATAAATATGCATTGTAAGGTGGATGAAAGTTCGGTAATACACATGTTCACCACTCATTAAAGAATGATTGTCGAATCCGTGATGCATGTAACGTGTTCAGAACACGGAATGTCACGGTGAGTGAAACTCGGTAAATTACATATCTTTTGGGTAGAACTCGCTCCAAGAGCATTTTCCTGCCAAATCTGCCTCATTTTCAAACCTGGCATTAAAACTAAACTGTGAAATCTCAGAAAATTCTTCAAAGTGTCAGTAAGTCATGTATGGTGGATGAAAGTTCTGTAATCCACTTGCTAACATCTCTGTAGTGAATATTTGTCGAATCCGAGATGCATGTAGCGTGTTTCGAACACAGAATTTCACGGTGAGTGAATCAATGTAAATTACATGTCTATTGTTTTGAACCCGCTCCAAGAAGTTTTTGCCGTGAAATCTGCCTCAGTTTCGACACTGGCATTTGGAAAGCTCTGTGAAATCAGAGAAAGTACTTCTAAGCATCAATATGCCTTTATTGTGATGAAAGTCCTATAATCCACATGCAAACAACTCTGTAGTGTATTTTTGTCGAAACCTATCTACATGAAGCGTGTTCAAAATATGGAATTTCACAGCGGGAGAATCTATGTAATTTACATATCTTTTGGGTAGAACCCGCTTCAACAGATTTTTCCTTAGGAAACTGCCTGATTTTTGAAACTGCTATTAAGAAAATGCTGCAAACCCAGAGTTGATATTTCTAGGTGTAAAAATGCCTTGTATGGTGGATGAAAGTTCTGTAATACACATGTACTCAACTTATTGAAAATGTTACTCAAATCCGTGATGTATGTAGTGTGTTCGGAACACGGAATGTCACGTTGAAGGAAACTATTTAAATTACATATCTATTGGTGAGAACCTGCTCCAGGAGCATTGTACTGTAAAATCTACCTCTGTTTGGAAACTAGTGTTATGAAAACCTTGCAAAATCTGAGCAAATGCTTTAAAGTGACATTATGTGTTCAATGGTTTATTAAAGAAGTGTAATTCACATTCTAACAACTCAGCTGGGAGCATTTGTTGAATCCAATGTGCACGTAACTTTTTCGGAACACGGAATGTTACGGTGACGGTATCTATGAAAATGGGATGTCTATAGGATCGAACATGCAGCAAGAGAATTTTTCTGCGAAAACTGCCTGATTTTCGTAACTGACGTTAGGAAAAATCTGCGAAATCTAAGTAAATATATCTCGGTGTAAATATGCCTTGTACTGTGGTTGAAACTTCGGTAATCCACATGCTCATGGTCATTAAATAATGTTTGTTGAAGCCGTGATTAATGTAATGTTTTCGGAACACGGAATGTCTCGGTGAGTGAAACTCGGATAATAACAGTTCTACTGGATAGAACTCGCTTGAATTGAAATTTTCAGCGAAAATTTCATGATTTTCGAAACTGGATGTAAGGAAAAACCTGCAAAATCACAATAAAAATTTCAAGGTGTAAATATGCCTTGTATGATGGATGAAAGTTCGGTAATCCACATGCTTACACTTATTAAATAATGTTTGTCGAATTCGTGATGCATGTAACGTGTTCGGAATACGGAATGTCATATTGAAGGAAACAATGTAAATTACAAGTCTATTGGGTAGAACTCGCTTGAAGAGAATTTTTCTGAGAAACGTGCCTCATTTTCAAAACTGCCATTAGGAGAACACTGTGAAATCTGAGTAAATGCTTCTAAGTGTCTGTATGCCTTGAATGGTGAATGAAAGTCCGGTAATCCACATGTTAATAACAGTGTAGTAATTATTTTTCAAACCGTGATTCATGGAGCGCTTTTGGAAAACGGAATTTCAGCGTAATGAAAAAATGTAAATTAAATTCTATTGGGTAGAACTAGATAGAATAGGATTTTTCTGCGAAAATTGCATGATTATCGAATCTGAAGTTTGGAGAAAGTTCAAAATGAGATTAAATATTTCTAGGTGCAAATATGCCTTTATGTTGGAAGAAAGTTCGGTAATCCACATTTTCACAACATATTAAAGAATCTTTTTCTAATCCGTGATGCATATACCATGTTCGGAACGTGGGATTTCATGGTGATTGAAACAATTTTATTTACTTCTCTATTGGGTAGAACTTGCTCCAAGAGTATTTTTCTGCGAAAACTGCTTCATTTTTGAAACTGGGTTTTGGAAAACGCTGCAAAATTTGAGAAAATACTTCTAAGTATCAATATTCCATCTATTGTGATGAAAGTTCGGTAATCCAAATGCTAACAAATCTGTAGTGAATATTTGTCCAATCCATTATGCATGTAGCATGTTTGGATCACGGAGTTTCATGGCCAGGGAGTTTATGTAAATTACATTTCTCTTGGTTACAAATCACTCCAAGAGGTTTTTCTGAGAAATCTGCCTGATTCCCAAAACTGGCGTTAGGAAAACCCTGCGAACTCAGATGAATAGATTCTCGGTGTAAATATGCCTTGTAGGGTGGATGAAAGTTCGGTAATCTGCATGCTAACAACTCTGTAGTGAATATTTGTCGAATCCGGGATACATGAAGCGTTATCGGAACACAGAATATCACGGTGAGCGAATCTATGTAAAATAAATGTCCCTTGGGTAGAACTCGCTCCAAGAGCTTTTTCTGCGAATTCTGCCTCATTTTCAAAACTGGCATTAGGAAAACCTTTCGAAATATGAGAAAATGCTTCAAAGTGTCAATATGGCTTTTATGATGGATGAAAGTGCGGTAATCATTATGCTAAAGACTGTGTAGTGAATATCTGTCGAATCCGTGATGCATGTAGCTTTTTCGGAACACGGAACTTCACGATGATGGGTTCTATGTAAATTGCATGTCTATTGGGTAGAACTCGCTCCAAGAGGATTTTTCTGCGAAAACTGCATGATTTAAAACTGACATTAGGAGAAATCTACTAAATCAGAAAAAAACCTTCTATGTATAAATATGCATTGTAAGGTGGATGAAAGTTCGGTAATACACATGTTCACCACTCATTAAAGAATGATTGTCGAATCCGTGATGCATGTAACGTGTTCAGAACACGGAATGTCACGGTGAGTGAAACTCGGTAAATTACATATCTTTTGGGTAGAACTCGCTCCAAGAGCATTTTCCTGCCAAATCTGCCTCATTTTCAAACCTGGCATTAAAACTAAACTGTGAAATCTCAGAAAATTCTTCAAAGTGTCAGTAAGTCATGTATGGTGGATGAAAGTTCTGTAATCCACTTGCTAACATCTCTGTAGTGAATATTTGTCGAATCCGAGATGCATGTAGCGTGTTTCGAACACAGAATTTCACGGTGAGTGAATCAATGTAAATTACATGTCTATTGTTTTGAACCCGCTCCAAGAAGTTTTTGCCGTGAAATCTGCCTCAGTTTCGACACTGGCATTTGGAAAGCTCTGTGAAATCAGAGAAAGTACTTCTAAGCATCAATATGCCTTTATTGTGATGAAAGTCCTAAAATCCACATGCAAACAACTCTGTAGTGTATTTTTGTCGAAACCTATCTACATGAAGCGTGTTCAAAATATGGAATTTCACAGCGGGAGAATCTATGTAATTTACAAATCTTTTGGGTAGAACCCGCTTCAACAGATTTTTCCTTAGGAAACTGCCTGATTTTTGAAACTGCTATTAAGAAAATGCTGCAAACCCAGAGTTGATATTTCTAGGTGTAAAAATGCCTTGTATGGTGGATGAAAGTTCTGTAATACACATGTACTCAACTTATTGAAAATGTTACTCAAATCCGTGATGTATGTAGTGTGTTCGGAACACGGAATGTCACGTTGAAGGAAACTATTTAAATTACATATCTATTGGTGAGAACCCGCTCCAGGAGCATTGTACTGTAAAATCTACCTCTGTTTGGAAACTAGTGTTATGAAAACCTTGCAAAATCTGAGCAAATGCTTTAAAGTGACATTATGTGTTCAATGGTTTATTAAAGAAGTGTAATTCACATTCTAACAACTCAGCTGGGAGCATTTGTTGAATCCAATGTGCACGTAACTTTTTCGGAACACGGAATGTTACGGTGACGGTATCTATGAAAATGGGATATCTATTGGATCGAACATGCAGCAAGAGAATTTTTCTGCGAAAACTTCCTGATTTTCGTAACTGACGTTAGGAAAAATCTGCGAAATCTAAGTAAATATATCTCGGTGTAAATATGCCTTGTACTGTGGTTGAAACTTCGGTAATCCTCATGCTCATGGTCATTAAATAATGTTTGTTGAAGCCGTGATTAATGTAACGTTTTCGGAACACGGAATGTCTCGGTGAGTGAAACTCGGAAAATAACATTTCTACTGGATAGAACTCGCTTGAATTGAAATTTTCAGCGAAAATTTCATGATTTTCGAAACTGGATGTAAGGAAAAACCTGCAAAATCTCAATAAAAATTTCAAGGTGTAAATATGCATTGTATGATGGATGAAAGTTCGGTAATCCACATGCTTACACTTATTAAATAATGATTGTCGAATTCGTGATGCATGTAACGTGTTCGGAATACGGAATGTCATATTGAAGGAAACAATGTAAATTACATGTCTATTGGGTAGAACTCGCTTGAAGAGTATTTTTCTGAGAAACGTGCCTCATTTTCAAAACTGCCATTAGGAGAACACTGTGAAATCTGAGTAAATGCTTCTAAGTGTCTGTATGCCTTGAATGGTGAATGAAAGTCCGGTAATCCACATGTTAATAACAGTGTAGTAATTATTTTTCAAACCGTGATTCATGGAGCGCTTTTGGAAAACGGAATTTCAGCGTAATGAAAAAATGTAAATTAAATTCTATTGGGTAGAACTAGATAGAATAGGATTTTTCTGCGAAAATTGCATGATTATCGAATCTGAAGTTTGGAGAAAGTTCAAAATGAGATTAAATATTTCTAGGTGCAAATATGCCTTTATGTTGGAAGAAAGTTCGGTAATCCACATTTTCACAACATATTAAAGAATCTTTTTCTAATCCGTGATGCATATACCATGTTCGGATCGTGGAATTTCATGGTGATTGAAACAATTTTATTTACTTCTCTATTGGGTAGAACTTGCTCCAAGAGTATTTTTCTGCGAAAACTGCTTCATTTTTGAAACTGGGTTTTGGAAAACGCTGCAAAATTTGAGAAAATACTTCTAAGTATCAATATTCCATCTATTGTGATGAAAGTTCGGTAATCCAAATGCTAACAAATCTGTAGTGAATATTTGTCCAATCCATTATGCATGTAGCATGTTTGGATCACGGAGTTTCATGGCCAGGGAGTTTATGTAAATTACATTTCCCTTGGTTACAAATCACTCCAAGAAGTTTTTCTGAGAAATCTGCCTGATTCCCAAAACTGGCGTTAGGAAAACCCTGCGAACTCAGATGAATAGATTCTCGGTGTAAATATGCCTTGTAGGGTGGATGAAAGTTCGGTAATCCGCATGCTAACAACTCTGTAGTGAATATTTGTCGAATCCGGGATACATGAAGCGTGTTCGGAACACAGAATATCACGGTGAGCGAATCTATGTAAAATAAATGTCCCTTGGGTAGAACTCGCTCCAAGAGCTTTTTCTGCGAATTCTGCCTCATTTTCAAAACTGGCATTAGGAAAACCTTTCGAAATATGAGAAAATGCTTCAAAGTGTCAATATGGCTTTTATGATGGATGAAAGTGCGGTAATCCTTATGCTAAAGACTGTGTAGTGAATATTTGTCGAATCCGTGATGCATGTAGCTTTTTCGGAACACGGAACTTCACGATGATGGGTTCTATGTAAATTGCATGTCTATTGGGTAGAACTCGCTCCAAGAGGATTTTTCTGCGAAAACTGCATGATTTAAAACTGACATTAGGAGAAATCTACTAAATCAGAAAAAAACCTTCTATGTATAAATATGCATTGTAAGGTGGATGAAAGTTCGGTAATACACATGTTCACCACTCATTAAAGAATGATTGTCGAATCCGTGATGCATGTAACGTGTTCAGAACACGGAATGTCACGGTGAGTGAAACTCGGTAAATTACATATCTTTTGGGTAGAACTCGCTCCAAGAGCATTTTCCTGCCAAATCTGCCTCATTTTCAAACCTGGCATTAAAACTAAACTGTGAAATCTCAGAAAATTCTTCAAAGTGTCAGTAAGTCATGTATGGTGGATGAAAGTTCTGTAATCCACTTGCTAACATCTCTGTAGTGAATATTTGTCGAATCCGAGATGCATGTAGCGTGTTTCGAACACAGAATTTCACGGTGAGTGAATCAATGTAAATTACATGTCTATTGTTTTGAACCCGCTCCAAGAAGTTTTTGCCGTGAAATCTGCCTCAGTTTCGACACTGGCATTTGGAAAGCTCTGTGAAATCAGAGAAAGTACTTCTAAGCATCAATATGCCTTTATTGTGATGAAAGTCCTATAATCCACATGCAAACAACTCTGTAGTGTATTTTTGTCGAAACCTATCTACATGAAGCGTGTTCAAAATATGGAATTTCACAGCGGGAGAATCTATGTAATTTACATATCTTTTGGGTAGAACACGCTTCAACAGATTTTTCCTTAGGAAACTGCCTGATTTTTGAAACTGCTATTAAGAAAATGCTGCAAACCCAGAGTTGATATTTCTAGGTGTAAAAATGCCTTGTATGGTGGATGAAAGTTCTGTAATACACATGTACTCAACTTATTGAAAATGTTACTCAAATCCGTGATGTATGTAGTGTGTTCGGAACACGGAATGTCACGTTGAAGGAAACTATTTAAATTACATATCTATTGGTGAGAACCCGCTCCAGGAGCATTGTACTGTAAAATCTACCTCTGTTTGGAAACTAGTGTTATGAAAACCTTGCAAAATCTGAGCAAATGCTTTAAAGTGACATTATGTGTTCAATGGTTTATTAAAGAAGTGTAATTCACATTCTAACAACTCAGCTGGGAGCATTTGTTGAATCCAATGTGCACGTAACTTTTTCGGAACACGGAATGTTACGGTGACGGTATCTATGAAGATGGGATATCTATAGGATCGAACATGCAGCAAGAGAATTTTTCTGCGAAAACTGCCTGATTTTCGTAACTGACGTTAGGAAAAATCTGCGAAATCTAAGTAAATATATCTCGGTGTAAATATGCCTTGTACTGTGGTTGAAACTTCGGTAATCCACATGCTCATGGTCATTAAATAATGTTTGTTGAAACCGTGATTAATGTAATGTTTTCGGAACACGGAATGTCTCGGTGAGTGAAACTCGGATAATAACAGTTCTACTGGATAGAACTCGCTTGAATTGAAATTTTCAGCGAAAATTTCATGATTTTCGAAACTGGATGTAAGGAAAAACCTGCAAAATCACAATAAAAATTTCAAGGTGTAAATATGCCTTGTATGATGGATGAAAGTTCGGTAATCCACATGCTTACACTTATTAAATAATGTTTGTCGAATTCGTGATGCATGTAACGTGTTCGGAATACGGAATGTCATATTGAAGGAAACAATGTAAATTACAAGTCTATTGGGTAGAACTCGCTTGAAGAGAATTTTTCTGAGAAACGTGCCTCATTTTCAAAACTGCCATTAGGAGAACACTGTGAAATCTGAGTAAATGCTTCTAAGTGTCTGTATGCCTTGAATGGTGAATGAAAGTCCGGTAATCCACATGTTAATAACAGTGTAGTAATTATTTTTCAAACCGTGATTCATGGAGCGCTTTTGGAAAACGGAATTTCAGCGTAATGAAAAAATGTAAATTAAATTCTATTGGGTAGAACTAGATAGAATAGGATTTTTCTGCGAAAATTGCATGATTATCGAATCTGAAGTTTGGAGAAAGTTCAAAATGAGATTAAATATTTCTAGGTGCAAATATGCCTTTATGTTGGAAGAAAGTTCGGTAATCCACATTTTCACAACATATTAAAGAATCTTTTTCTAATCCGTGATGCATATACCATGTTCGGAACGTGGGATTTCATGGTGATTAAAACAATTTTATTTACTTCTCTATTGGGTAGAACTTGCTCCAAGAGTATTTTTCTGCGAAAACTGCTTCATTTTTGAAACTGGGTTTTGGAAAACGCTGCAAAATTTGAGAAAATACTTCTAAGTATCAATATTCCATCTATTGTGATGAAAGTTCGGTAATCCAAATGCTAACAAATCTGTAGTGAATATTTGTCCAATCCATTATGCATGTAGCATGTTTGGATCACGGAGTTTCATGGCCAGGGAGTTTATGTAAATTACATTTCTCTTGGTTACAAATCACTCCAAGAGGTTTTTCTGAGAAATCTGCCTGATTCCCAAAACTGGCGTTAGGAAAACCCTGCGAACTCAGATGAATAGATTCTCGGTGTAAATATGCCTTGTAGGGTGGATGAAAGTTCGGTAATCCGCATGCTAAAAACTCTGTAGTGAATATTTGTCGAATCCGGGATACATGAAGCGTGTTCGGAACACAGAATATCACGGTGAGCGAATCTATGTAAAATAAATGTCCCTTGGGTAGAACTCGCTCCAAGAGCTTTTTCTGCGAATTCTGCCTCATTTTCAAAACTGGCATTAGGAAAACCTTTCGAAATATGAGAAAATGCTTCAAAGTGTCAATATGGCTTTTATGATGGATGAAAGTGCGGTAATCATTATGCTAAAGACTGTGTAGTGAATATCTGTCGAATCCGTGATGCATGTAGCTTTTTCGGAACACGGAACTTCACGATGATGGGTTCTATGTAAATTGCATGTCTATTGGGTAGAACTCGCTCCAAGAGGATTTTTCTGCGAAAACTGCATGATTTAAAACTGACATTAGGAGAAATCTACTAAATCAGAAAAAAACCTTCTATGTATAAATATGCATTGTAAGGTGGATGAAAGTTCGGTAATACACATGTTCACCACTCATTAAAGAATGATTGTCGAATCCGTGATGCATGTAACGTGTTCAGAACACGGAATGTCACGGTGAGTGAAACTCGGTAAATTACATATCTTTTGGGTAGAACTCGCTCCAAGAGCATTTTCCTGCCAAATCTGCCTCATTTTCAAACCTGGCATTAAAACTAAACTGTGAAATCTCAGAAAATTCTTCAAAGTGTCAGTAAGTCATGTATGGTGGATGAAAGTTCTGTAATCCACTTGCTAACATCTCTGTAGTGAATATTTGTCGAATCCGAGATGCATGTAGCGTGTTTCGAACACAGAATTTCACGGTGAGTGAATCAATGTAAATTACATGTCTATTGTTTTGAACCCGCTCCAAGAAGTTTTTGCCGTGAAATCTGCCTCAGTTTCGACACTGGCATTTGGAAAGCTCTGTGAAATCAGAGAAAGTACTTCTAAGCATCAATATGCCTTTATTGTGATGAAAGTCCTAAAATCCACATGCAAACAACTCTGTAGTGTATTTTTGTCGAAACCTATCTACATGAAGCGTGTTCAAAATATGGAATTTCACAGCGGGAGAATCTATGTAATTTACAAATCTTTTGGGTAGAACCCGCTTCAACAGATTTTTCCTTAGGAAACTGCCTGATTTTTGAAACTGCTATTAAGAAAATGCTGCAAACCCAGAGTTGATATTTCTAGGTGTAAAAATGCCTTGTATGGTGGATGAAAGTTCTGTAATACACATGTACTCAACTTATTGAAAATGTTACTCAAATCCGTGATGTATGTAGTTTGTTCGGAACACGGAATGTCACGTTCAAGGAAACTATGTAAATTACATATCTATTGGTGAGAACCCGCTCCAGGAGCATTGTACTGTAAAATCTACCTCTGTTTGGAAACTAGTGTTATGAAAACCTTGCAAAATCTGAGCAAATGCTTTAAAGTGACATTATGTGTTCAATGGTTTATTAAAGAAGTGTAATTCACATTCTAACAACTCAGCTGGGAGCATTTGTTGAATCCAATGTGCACGTAACTTTTTCGGAACATGGAATGTTACGGTGACGGTATCTATGAAAATGGGATATCTATTGGATCGAACATGCAGCAAGAGAATTTTTCTGCGAAAACTTCCTGATTTTCGTAACTGACGTTAGGAAAAATCTGCGAAATCTAAGTAAATATATCTCGGTGTAAATATGCCTTGTACTGTGGTTGAAACTTCGGTAATCCTCATGCTCATGGTCATTAAATAATGTTTGTTGAAGCCGTGATTAATGTAACGTTTTCGGAACACGGAATGTCTCGGTGAGTGAAACTCGGAAAATAACATTTCTACTGGATAGAACTCGCTTGAATTGAAATTTTCAGCGAAAATTTCATGATTTTCGAAACTGGATGTAAGGAAAAACCTGCAAAATCTCAATAAAAATTTCAAGGTGTAAATATGCATTGTATGATGGATGAAAGTTCGGTAATCCACATGCTTACACTTATTAAATAATGATTGTCGAATTCGTGATGCATGTAACGTGTTCGGAATACGGAATGTCATATTGAAGGAAACAATGTAAATTACATGTCTATTGGGTAGAACTCGCTTGAAGAGTATTTTTCTGAGAAACGTGCCTCATTTTCAAAACTGACATTAGGAGAACACTGTGAAATCTGAGTAAATGCTTCTAAGTGTCTGTATGCCTTGAATGGTGAATGAAAGTCCGGTAATCCACATGTTAATAACAGTGTAGTAATTATTTTTCAAACCGTGATTCATGGAGCGCTTTTGGAAAACGGAATTTCAGCGTAATGAAAAAATGTAAATTAAATTCTATTGGGTAGAACTAGATAGAATAGGATTTTTCTGCGAAAATTGCATGATTATCGAATCTGAAGTTTGGAGAAAGTTCAAAATGAGATTAAATATTTCTAGGTGCAAATATGCCTTTATGTTGGAAGAAAGTTCGGTAATCCACATTTTCACAACATATTAAAGAATCTTTTTCTAATCCGTGATGCATATACCATGTTCGGAACGTGGGATTTCATGGTGATTAAAACAATTTTATTTACTTCTCTATTGGGTAGAACTTGCTCCAAGAGTATTTTTCTGCGAAAACTGCTTCATTTTTGAAACTGGGTTTTGGAAAACGCTGCAAAATTTGAGAAAATACTTCTAAGTATCAATATTCCATCTATTGTGATGAAAGTTCGGTAATCCAAATGCTAACAAATCTGTAGTGAATATTTGTCCAATCCATTATGCATGTAGCATGTTTGGATCACGGAGTTTCATGGCCAGGGAGTTTATGTAAATTACATTTCTCTTGGTTACAAATCACTCCAAGAGGTTTTTCTGAGAAATCTGCCTGATTCCCAAAACTGGTGTTAGGAAAACCCTGCGAACTCAGATGAATAGATTCTCGGTGTAAATATGCCTTGTAGGGTGGATGAAAGTTCGGTAATCCGCATGCTAAAAACTCTGTAGTGAATATTTGTCGAATCCGGGATACATGAAGCGTGTTCGGAACACAGAATATCACGGTGAGCGAATCTATGTAAAATAAATGTCCCTTGGGTAGAACTCGCTCCAAGAGCTTTTTCTGCGAATTCTGCCTCATTTTCAAAACTGGCATTAGGAAAACCTTTCGAAATATGAGAAAATGCTTCAAAGTGTCAATATGGCTTTTATGATGGATGAAAGTGCGGTAATCCTAATGCTAAAGACTGTGTAGTGAATATTTGTCGAATCCGTGATGCATGTAGTTTTTCGGAACACGGAACTTCACGATGATGGGTTCTATGTAAATTGCATGTCTATTGGGTAGAACTCGCTCCAAGAGGATTTTTCTGCGAAAACTGCATGATTTAAAACTGACATTAGGAGAAATCTACTAAATCAGGAAAAAACCTTCTATGTATAAATATGCATTGTAAGGTGGATGAAAGTTCGGTAATACACATGTTCACCACTCATTAAAGAATGATTGTCGAATCCGTGATGCATGTAACGTGTTCAGAACACGGAATGTCACGGTGAGTGAAACTCGGTAAATTACATATCTTTTGGGTAGAACTCGCTCCAAGAGCATTTTCCTGCCAAATCTGCCTCATTTTCAAACCTGGCATTAAAACTAAACTGTGAAATCTCAGAAAATTCTTCAAAGTGTCAGTAAGTCATGTATGGTGGATGAAAGTTCTGTAATCCACTTGCTAACATCTCTGTAGTGAATATTTGTCGAATCCGAGATGCATGTAGCGTGTTTCGAACACAGAATTTCACGGTGAGTGAATCAATGTAAATTACATGTCTATTGTTTTGAACCCGCTCCAAGAAGTTTTTGCCGTGAAATCTGCCTCAGTTTCGACACTGGCATTTGGAAAGCTCTGTGAAATCAGAGAAAGTACTTCTAAGCATCAATATGCCTTTATTGTGATGAAAGTCCTATAATCCACATGCAAACAACTCTGTAGTGTATTTTTGTCGAAACCTATCTACATGAAGCGTGTTCAAAATATGGAATTTCACAGCGGGAGAATCTATGTAATTTACATATCTTTTGGGTAGAACACGCTTCAACAGATTTTTCCTTAGGAAACTGCCTGATTTTTGAAACTGCTATTAAGAAAATGCTGCAAACCCAGAGTTGATATTTCTAGGTGTAAAAATGCCTTGTATGGTGGATGAAAGTTCTGTAATACACATGTACTCAACTTATTGAAAATGTTACTCAAATCCGTGATGTATGTAGTGTGTTCGGAACACGGAATGTCACGTTGAAGGAAACTATTTAAATTACATATCTATTGGTGAGAACCCGCTCCAGGAGCATTGTACTGTAAAATCTACCTCTGTTTGGAAACTAGTGTTATGAAAACCTTGCAAAATCTGAGCAAATGCTTTAAAGTGACATTATGTCTTCAATGGTTTATTAAAGAAGTGTAATTCACATTCTAACAACTCAGCTGGGAGCATTTGTTGAATCCAATGTGCACGTAACTTTTTCGGAACACGGAATGTTACGGTGACGGTATCTATGAAAATGGGATGTCTATAGGATCGAACATGCAGCAAGAGAATTTTTCTGCGAAAACTGCCTGATTTTCGTAACTGACGTTAGGAAAAATCTGCGAAATCTAAGTAAATATATCTCGGTGTAAATATGCCTTGTACTGTGGTTGAAACTTCGGTAATCCACATGCTCATGGTCATTAAATAATGATTGTTGAAGCCGTGATTAATGTAATGTTTTCGGAACACGGAATGTCTCGGTGAGTGAAACTCGGATAATAACAGTTCTACTGGATAGAACTCGCTTGAATTGAAATTTTCAGCGAAAATTTCATGATTTTCGAAACTGGATGCAAGGAAAAACCTGCAAAATCTCAATAAAAATTTCAAGGTGTAAATATGCATTGTATGATGGATGAAAGTTCGGTAATCCACATGCTTACACTTATTAAATAATGTTTGTCGAATTCGTGATGCATGTAACGTGTTCGGAATATGGAATGTCATATTGAAGGAAACAATGTAAATTACATGTCTATTGGGTAGAACTCGCTTGAAGAGAATTTTTCTGAGAAACGTGCCTCATTTTCAAAACTGCCATTAGGAGAACACTGTGAAATCTGAGTAAATGCTTCTAAGTGTCTGTATGCCTTGAATGGTGAATGAAAGTCCGGTAATCCACATGTTAATAACAGTGTAGTAATTATTTTTCAAACCGTGATTCATGGAGCGCTTTTGGAAAACGGAATTTCAGCGTAATGAAAAAATGTAAATTAAATTCTATTGGGTAGAACTAGATAGAATAGGATTTTTCTGCGAAAATTGCATGATTATCGAATCTGAAGTTTGGAGAAAGTTCAAAATGAGATTAAATATTTCTAGGTGCAAATATGCCTTTATGTTGGAAGAAAGTTCGGTAATCCACATTTTCACAACATATTAAAGAATCTTTTTCTAATCCGTGATGCATATACCATGTTCGGATCGTGGAATTTCATGGTGATTGAAACAATTTTATTTACTTCTCTATTGGGTAGAACTTGCTCCAAGGGTATTTTTCTGCGAAAACTGCTTCATTTTTGAAACTGGGTTTTGGAAAACGCTGCAAAATTTGAGAAAATACTTCTAAGTATCAATATTCCATCTATTGTGATGAAAGTTCGGTAATCCAAATGCTAACAAATCTGTAGTGAATATTTGTCCAATCCATTATGCATGTAGCATGTTTGGATCACGGAGTTTCATGGCCAGGGAGTTTATGTAAATTACATTTCTCTTGGTTACAAATCACTCCAAGAAGTTTTTCTGAGAAATCTGCCTGATTCCCAAAACTGGCGTTAGGAAAACCCTGCGAACTCAGATGAATAGATTCTCTGTGTAAATATGCCTTGTAGGGTGGATGAAAGTTCGGTAATCCGCATGCTAACAACTCTGTAGTGAATATTTGTCGAATCTGGGATACATGAAGCGTGTTCGGAACACAGAATATCACGGTGAGCGAATCTATGTAAAATAAATGTCCCTTGGGTAGAATTCGCTCCAAGAGCTTTTTCTGCGAATTCTGCCTCATTTTCAAAACTGGCATTAGGAAAACCTTTCGAAATATGAGAAAATGCTTCAAAGTGTCAATATGGCTTTTATGATGGATGAAAGTGCGGTAATCCTTATGCTAAAGACTGTGTAGTGAATATTTGTCGAATCCGTGATGCATGTAGTTTTTCGGAACACGGAACTTCACGATGATGGGTTCTATGTAAATTGCATGTCTATTGGGTAGAACTCGCTCCAAGAGGATTTTTCTGCGAAAACTGCATGATTTAAAACTGACATTAGGAGAAATCTACTAAATCAGAAAAAAACCTTCTATGTATAAATATGCATTGTAAGGTGGATGAAAGTTCGGTAATACACATGTTCACCACTCATTAAAGAATGATTGTCGAATCCGTGATGCATGTAACGTGTTCAGAACACGGAATGTCACGGTGAGTGAAACTCGGTAAATTACATATCTTTTGGGTAGAACTCGCTCCAAGAGCATTTTCCTGCCAAATCTGCCTCATTTTCAAACCTGGCATTAAAACTAAACTGTGAAATCTCAGAAAATTCTTCAAAGTGTCAGTAAGTCATGTATGGTGGATGAAAGTTCTGTAATCCACTTGCTAACATCTCTGTAGTGAATATTTGTCGAATCCGAGATGCATGTAGCGTGTTTCGAACACAGAATTTCACGGTGAGTGAATCAATGTAAATTACATGTCTATTGTTTTGAACCCGCTCCAAGAAGTTTTTGCCGTGAAATCTGCCTCAGTTTCGACACTGGCATTTGGAAAGCTCTGTGAAATCAGAGAAAGTACTTCTAAGCATCAATATGCCTTTATTGTGATGAAAGTCCTATAATCCACATGCAAACAACTCTGTAGTGTATTTTTGTCGAAACCTATCTACATGAAGCGTGTTCAAAATATGGAATTTCACAGCGGGAGAATCTATGTAATTTACATATCTTTTGGGTAGAACACGCTTCAACAGATTTTTCCTTAGGAAACTGCCTGATTTTTGAAACTGCTATTAAGAAAATGCTGCAAACCCAGGGTTGATATTTCTAGGTGTAAAAATGCCTTGTATGGTGGATGAAAGTTCTGTAATACACATGTACTCAACTTATTGAAAATGTTACTCAAATCCGTGATGTATGTAGTGTGTTCGGAACACGGAATGTCACGTTGAAGGAAACTATTTAAATTACATATCTATTGGTGAGAACCCGCTCCAGGAGCATTGTACTGTAAAATCTACCTCTGTTTGGAAACTAGTGTTATGAAAACCTTGCAAAATCTGAGCAAATGCTTTAAAGTGACATTATGTATTCAATGGTTTATTAAAGAAGTGTAATTCACATTCTAACAACTCAGCTGGGAGCATTTGTTGAATCCAATGTGCACGTAACTTTTTCGGAACACGGAATGTTACGGTGACAGTATCTATGAAAATGGGATGTCTATTGGATCGAACATGCAGCAAGAGAATTTTTCTGCGAAAACTGCCTGATTTTCGTAACTGACGTTAGGAAAAATCTGCGAAATCTAAGTAAATATATCTCGGTGTAAATATGCCTTGTACTGTGGTTGAAACTTCGGTAATCCACATGCTCATGGTCATTAAATAATGTTTGTTGAAGCCGTGATTAATGTAATGTTTTCGGAACACGGAATGTCTCGGTGAGTGAAACTCGGATAATAACAGTTCTACTGGATAGAACTCGCTTGAATTGAAATTTTCAGCGAAAATTTCATGATTTTCGAAACTGGATGTAAGGAAAAACCTGCAAAATCACAATAAAAATTTCAAGGTGTAAATATGCCTTGTATGATGGATGAAAGTTCGGTAATCCACATGCTTACACTTATTAAATAATGTTTGTCGAATTCGTGATGCATGTAACGTGTTCGAAATATGGAATGTCATATTGAAGGAAACAATGTAAATTACATGTCTATTGGGTAGAACTCGCTTGAAGAGAATTTTTCTGAGAAACGTGCCTCATTTTCAAAACTGCCATTAGGAGAACACTGTGAAATCTGAGTAAATGCTTCTAAGTGTCTGTATGCCTTGAATGGTGAATGAAAGTCCGGTAATCCACATGTTAATAACAGTGTAGTAATTATTTTTCAAACCGTGATTCATGGAGCGCTTTTGGAAAACGGAATTTCAGCGTAATGAAAAAATGTAAATTAAATTCTATTGGGTAGAACTAGATAGAATAGGATTTTTCTGCGAAAATTGCATGATTATCGAATCTGAAGTTTGGAGAAAGTTCAAAATGAGATTAAATATTTCTAGGTGCAAATATGCCTTTATGTTGGAAGAAAGTTCGGTAATCCACATTTTCACAACATATTAAAGAATCTTTTTCTAATCCGTGATGCATATACCATGTTCGGAACGTGGGATTTCATGGTGATTAAAACAATTTTATTTACTTCTCTATTGGGTAGAACTTGCTCCAAGAGTATTTTTCTGCGAAAACTGCTTCATTTTTGAAACTGGGTTTTGGAAAACGCTGCAAAATTTGAGAAAATACTTCTAAGTATCAATATTCCATCTATTGTGATGAAAGTTCGGTAATCCAAATGCTAACAAATCTGTAGTGAATATTTGTCCAATCCATTATGCATGTAGCATGTTTGGATCACGGAGTTTCATGGCCAGGGAGTTTATGTAAATTACATTTCTCTTGGTTACAAATCACTCCAAGAGGTTTTTCTGAGAAATCTGCCTGATTCCCAAAACTGGCGTTAGGAAAACCCTGCGAACTCAGATGAATAGATTCTCGGTGTAAATATGCCTTGTAGGGTGGATGAAAGTTCGGTAATCCGCATGCTAACAACTCTGTAGTGAATATTTGTCGAATCCGGGATACATGAAGCGTGTTCGGAACACAGAATATCACGGTGAGCGAATCTATGTAAAATAAATGTCCCTTGGGTAGAACTCGCTCCAAGAGCTTTTTCTGCGAATTCTGCCTCATTTTCAAAACTGGCATTAGGAAAACCTTTCGAAATATGAGAAAATGCTTCAAAGTGTCAATATGGCTTTTATGATGGATGAAAGTGCGGTAATCCTTATGCTAAAGACTGTGTAGTGAATATTTGTCGAATCCGTGATGCATGTAGCTTTTTCGGAACACGGAACTTCACGATGATGGGTTCTATGTAAATTGCATGTCTATTGGGTAGAACTCGCTCCAAGAGGATTTTTCTGCGAAAACTGCATGATTTAAAACTGACATTAGGAGAAATCTACTAAATCAGAAAAAAACCTTCTATGTATAAATATGCATTGTAAGGTGGATGAAAGTTCGGTAATACACATGTTCACCACTCATTAAAGAATGATTGTCGAATCCGTGATGCATGTAACGTGTTCAGAACACGGAATGTCACGGTGAGTGAAACTCGGTAAATTACATATCTTTTGGGTAGAACTCGCTCCAAGAGCATTTTCCTGCCAAATCTGCCTCATTTTCAAACCTGGCATTAAAACTAAACTGTGAAATCTCAGAAAATTCTTCAAAGTGTCAGTAAGTCATGTATGGTGGATGAAAGTTCTGTAATCCACTTGCTAACATCTCTGTAGTGAATATTTGTCGAATCCGAGATGCATGTAGTGTGTTTCGAACACAGAATTTCACGGTGAGTGAATCAATGTAAATTACATGTCTATTGTTTTGAACCCGCTCCAAGAAGTTTTTGCCGTGAAATCTGCCTCAGTTTCGACACTGGCATTTGGAAAGCTCTGTGAAATCAGAGAAAGTACTTCTAAGCATCAATATGCCTTTATTGTGATGAAAGTCCTAAAATCCACATGCAAACAACTCTGTAGTGTATTTTTGTCGAAACCTATCTACATGAAGCGTGTTCAAAATATGGAATTTCACAGCGGGAGAATCTATGTAATTTACAAATCTTTTGGGTAGAACACGCTTCAACAGATTTTTCCTTAGGAAACTGCCTGATTTTTGAAACTGCTATTAAGAAAATGCTGCAAACCCAGAGTTGATATTTCTAGGTGTAAAAATGCCTTGTATGGTGGATGAAAGTTCTGTAATACACATGTACTCAACTTATTGAAAATGTTACTCAAATCCGTGATGTATGTAGTGTGTTCGGAACACGGAATGTCACGTTGAAGGAAACTATTTAAATTACATATCTATTGGTGAGAACCCGCTGCAGGAGCATTGTACTCTAAAATCTACCTCTGTTTGGAAACTAGTGTTATGAAAACCTTGCAAAATCTGAGCAAATGCTTTAAAGTGACATTATGTGTTCAATGGTTTATTAAAGAAGTGTAATTCACATTCTAACAACTCAGCTGGGAGCATTTGTTGAATCCAATGTGCACGTAACTTTTTCGGAACACGGAATGTTACGGTGACGGTATCTATGAAAATGGGATATCTATTGGATCGAACATGCAGCAAGAGAATTTTTCTGCGAAAACTTCCTGATTTTCGTAACTGACGTTAGGAAAAATCTGCGAAATCTAAGTAAATATATCTCGGTGTAAATATGCCTTGTACTGTGGTTGAAACTTCGGTAATCCTCATGCTCATGGTCATTAAATAATGTTTGTTGAAGCCGTGATTAATGTAACGTTTTCGGAACACGGAATGTCTCGGTGAGTGAAACTCGGAAAATAACATTTCTACTGGATAGAACTCGCTTGAATTGAAATTTTCAGCGAAAATTTCATGATTTTCGAAACTGGATGTAAGGAAAAACCTGCAAAATCTCAATAAAAATTTCAAGGTGTAAATATGCATTGTATGATGGATGAAAGTTCGGTAATCCACATGCTTACACTTATTAAATAATGATTGTCGAATTCGTGATGCATGTAACGTGTTCGGAATACGGAATGTCATATTGAAGGAAACAATGTAAATTACATGTCTATTGGGTAGAACTCGCTTGAAGAGTATTTTTCTGAGAAACGTGCCTCATTTTCAAAACTGCCATTAGGAGAACACTGTGAAATCTGAGTAAATGCTTCTAAGTGTCTGTATGCCTTGAATGGTGAATGAAAGTCCGGTAATCCACATGTTAATAACAGTGTAGTAATTATTTTTCAAACCGTGATTCATGGAGCGCTTTTGGAAAACGGAATTTCAGCGTAATGAAAAAATGTAAATTAAATTCTATTGGGTAGAACTAGATAGAATAGGATTTTTCTGCGAAAATTGCATGATTATCGAATCTGAAGTTTGGAGAAAGTTCAAAATGAGATTAAATATTTCTAGGTGCAAATATGCCTTTATGTTGGAAGAAAGTTCGGTAATCCACATTTTCACAACATATTAAAGAATCTTTTTCTAATCCGTGATGCATATACCATGTTCGGATCGTGGAATTTCATGGTGATTGAAACAATTTTATTTACTTCTCTATTGGGTAGAACTTGCTCCAAGGGTATTTTTCTGCGAAAACTGCTTCATTTTTGAAACTGGGTTTTGGAAAACGCTGCAAAATTTGAGAAAATACTTCTAAGTATCAATATTCCATCTATTGTGATGAAAGTTCGGTAATCCAAATGCTAACAAATCTGTAGTGAATATTTGTCCAATCCATTATGCATGTAGCATGTTTGGATCACGGAGTTTCATGGCCAGGGAGTTTATGTAAATTACATTTCTCTTGGTTACAAATCACTCCAAGAAGTTTTTCTGAGAAATCTGCCTGATTCCCAAAACTGGCGTTAGGAAAACCCTGCGAACTCAGATGAATAGATTCTCGGTGTAAATATGCCTTGTAGGGTGGATGAAAGTTCGGTAATCCGCATGCTAAAAACTCTGTAGTGAATATTTGTCGAATCCGGGATACATGAAGCGTGTTCGGAACACAGAATATCACGGTGAGCGAATCTATGTAAAATAAATGTCCCTTGGGTAGAACTCGCTCCAAGAGCTTTTTCTGCGAATTCTGCCTCATTTTCAAAACTGGCATTAGGAAAACCTTTCGAAATATGAGAAAATGCTTCAAAGTGTCAATATGGCTTTTATGATGGATGAAAGTGCGGTAATCCTTATGCTAAAGACTGTGTAGTGAATATTTGTCGAATCCGTGATGCATGTAGTTTTTCGGAACACGGAACTTCACGATGATGGGTTCTATGTAAATTGCATGTCTATTGGGTAGAACTCGCTCCAAGAGGATTTTTCTGCGAAAACTGCATGATTTAAAACTGACATTAGGAGAAATCTACTAAATCAGAAAAAAACCTTCTATGTATAAATATGCATTGTAAGGTGGATGAAAGTTCGGTAATACACATGTTCACCACTCATTAAAGAATGATTGTCGAATCCGTGATGCATGTAACGTGTTCAGAACACGGAATGTCACGGTGAGTGAAACTCGGTAAATTACATATCTTTTGGGTAGAACTCGCTCCAAGAGCATTTTCCTGCCAAATCTGCCTCATTTTCAAACCTGGCATTAAAACTAAACTGTGAAATCTCAGAAAATTCTTCAAAGTGTCAGTAAGTCATGTATGGTGGATGAAAGTTCTGTAATCCACTTGCTAACATCTCTGTAGTGAATATTTGTCGAATCCGAGATGCATGTAGCGTGTTTCGAACACAGAATTTCACGGTGAGTGAATCAATGTAAATTACATGTCTATTGTTTTGAACCCGCTCCAAGAAGTTTTTGCCGTGAAATCTGCCTCAGTTTCGACACTGGCATTTGGAAAGCTCTGTGAAATCAGAGAAAGTACTTCTAAGCATCAATATGCCTTTATTGTGATGAAAGTCCTAAAATCCACATGCAAACAACTCTGTAGTGTATTTTTGTCGAAACCTATCTACATGAAGCGTGTTCAAAATATGGAATTTCACAGCGGGAGAATCTATGTAATTTACATATCTTTTGGGTAGAACACGCTTCAACAGATTTTTCCTTAGGAAACTGCCTGATTTTTGAAACTGCTATTAAGAAAATGCTGCAAACCCAGAGTTGATATTTCTAGGTGTAAAAATGCCTTGTATGGTGGATGAAAGTTCTGTAATACACATGTACTCAACTTATTGAAAATGTTACTCAAATCCGTGATGTATGTAGTGTGTTCGGAACACGGAATGTCACGTTGAAGGAAACTATTTAAATTACATATCTATTGGTGAGAACCCGCTCCAGGAGCATTGTACTGTAAAATCTACCTCTGTTTGGAAACTAGTGTTATGAAAACCTTGCAAAATCTGAGCAAATGCTTTAAAGTGACATTATGTCTTCAATGGTTTATTAAAGAAGTGTAATTCACATTCTAACAACTCAGCTGGGAGCATTTGTTGAATCCAATGTGCACGTAACTTTTTCGGAACACGGAATGTTACGGTGACGGTATCTATGAAAATGGGATGTCTATAGGATCGAACATGCAGCAAGAGAATTTTTCTGCGAAAACTGCCTGATTTTCGTAACTGACGTTAGGAAAAATCTGCGAAATCTAAGTAAATATATCTAGGTGTAAATATGCCTTGTACTGTGGTTGAAACTTCGGTAATCCACATGCTCATGGTCATTAAATAATGTTTGTTGAAGCCGTGATTAATGTAATGTTTTCGGAACACGGAATGTCTCGGTGAGTGAAACTCGGATAATAACAGTTCTACTGGATAGAACTCGCTTGAATTGAAATTTTCAGCGAAAATTTCATGATTTTCGAAACTGGATGTAAGGAAAAACCTGCAAAATCACAATAAAAATTTCAAGGTGTAAATATGCATTGTATGATGGATGAAAGTTCGGTAATCCACATGCTTACACTTATTAAATAATGTTTGTCGAATTCGTGATGCATGTAACGTGTTCGGAATATGGAATGTCATATTGAAGGAAACAATGTAAATTACATGTCTATTGGGTAGAACTCGCTTGAAGAGAATTTTTCTGAGAAACGTGCCTCATTTTCAAAACTGCCATTAGGAGAACACTGTGAAATCTGAGTAAATGCTTCTAAGTGTCTGTATGCCTTGAATGGTGAATGAAAGTCCGGTAATCCACATGTTAATAACAGTGTAGTAATTATTTTTCAAACCGTGATTCATGGAGCGCTTTTGGAAAACGGAATTTCAGCGTAATGAAAAAATGTAAATTAAATTCTATTGGGTAGAACTAGATAGAATAGGATTTTTCTGCGAAAATTGCATGATTATCGAATCTGAAGTTTGGAGAAAGTTCAAAATGAGATTAAATATTTCTAGGTGCAAATATGCCTTTATGTTGGAAGAAAGTTCGGTAATCCACATTTTCACAACATATTAAAGAATCTTTTTCTAATCCGTGATGCATATACCATGTTCGGAACGTGGGATTTCATGGTGATTAAAACAATTTTATTTACTTCTCTATTGGGTAGAACTTGCTCCAAGAGTATTTTTCTGCGAAAACTGCTTCATTTTTGAAACTGGGTTTTGGAAAACGCTGCAAAATTTGAGAAAATACTTCTAAGTATCAATATTCCATCTATTGTGATGAAAGTTCGGTAATCCAAATGCTAACAAATCTGTAGTGAATATTTGTCCAATCCATTATGCATGTAGCATGTTTGGATCACGGAGTTTCATGGCCAGGGAGTTTATGTAAATTACATTTCTCTTGGTTACAAATCACTCCAAGAGGTTTTTCTGAGAAATCTGCCTGATTCCCAAAACTGGCGTTAGGAAAACCCTGCGAACTCAGATGAATAGATTCTCGGTGTAAATATGCCTTGTAGGGTGGATGAAAGTTCGGTAATCCGCATGCTAAAAACTCTGTAGTGAATATTTGTCGAATCCGGGATACATGAAGCGTGTTCGGAACACAGAATATCACGGTGAGCGAATCTATGTAAAATAAATGTCCCTTGGGTAGAACTCGCTCCAAGAGCTTTTTCTGCGAATTCTGCCTCATTTTCAAAACTGGCATTAGGAAAACCTTTCGAAATATGAGAAAATGCTTCAAAGTGTCAATATGGCTTTTATGATGGATGAAAGTGCGGTAATCCTTATGCTAAAGACTGTGTAGTGAATATTTGTCGAATCCGTGATGCATGTAGCTTTTTCGGAACACGGAACTTCACGATGATGGGTTCTATGTAAATTGCATGTCTATTGGGTAGAACTCGCTCCAAGAGGATTTTTCTGCGAAAACTGCATGATTTAAAACTGACATTAGGAGAAATCTACTAAATCAGAAAAAAACCTTCTATGTATAAATATGCATTGTAAGGTGGATGAAAGTTCGGTAATACACATGTTCACCACTCATTAAAGAATGATTGTCGAATCCGTGATGCATGTAACGTGTTCAGAACACGGAATGTCACGGTGAGTGAAACTCGGTAAATTACATATCTTTTGGGTAGAACTCGCTCCAAGAGCATTTTCCTGCCAAATCTGCCTCATTTTCAAACCTGGCATTAAAACTAAACTGTGAAATCTCAGAAAATTCTTCAAAGTGTCAGTAAGTCATGTATGGTGGATGAAAGTTCTGTAATCCACTTGCTAACATCTCTGTAGTGAATATTTGTCGAATCCGAGATGCATGTAGCGTGTTTCGAACACAGAATTTCACGGTGAGTGAATCAATGTAAATTACATGTCTATTGTTTTGAACCCGCTCCAAGAAGTTTTTGCCGTGAAATCTGCCTCAGTTTCGACACTGGCATTTGGAAAGCTCTGTGAAATCAGAGAAAGTACTTCTAAGCATCAATATGCCTTTATTGTGATGAAAGTCCTAAAATCCACATGCAAACAACTCTGTAGTGTATTTTTGTCGAAACCTATCTACATGAAGCGTGTTCAAAATATGGAATTTCACAGCGGGAGAATCTATGTAATTTACAAATCTTTTGGGTAGAACCCGCTTCAACAGATTTTTCCTTAGGAAACTGCCTGATTTTTGAAACTGCTATTAAGAAAATGCTGCAAACCCAGAGTTGATATTTCTAGGTGTAAAAATGCCTTGTATGGTGGATGAAAGTTCTGTAATACACATGTACTCAACTTATTGAAAATGTTACTCAAATCCGTGATGTATGTAGTGTGTTCGGAACACGGAATGTCACGTTGAAGGAAACTATTTAAATTACATATCTATTGGTGAGAACCCGCTGCAGGAGCATTGTACTCTAAAATCTACCTCTGTTTGGAAACTAGTGTTATGAAAACCTTGCAAAATCTGAGCAAATGCTTTAAAGTGACATTATGTGTTCAATGGTTTATTAAAGAAGTGTAATTCACATTCTAACAACTCAGCTGGGAGCATTTGTTGAATCCAATGTGCACGTAACTTTTTCGGAACACGGAATGTTACGGTGACGGTATCTATGAAAATGGGATATCTATTGGATCGAACATGCAGCAAGAGAATTTTTCTGCGAAAACTTCCTGATTTTCGTAACTGACGTTAGGAAAAATCTGCGAAATCTAAGTAAATATATCTCGGTGTAAATATGCCTTGTACTGTGGTTGAAACTTCGGTAATCCTCATGCTCATGGTCATTAAATAATGTTTGTTGAAGCCGTGATTAATGTAACGTTTTCGGAACACGGAATGTCTCGGTGAGTGAAACTCGGAAAATAACATTTCTACTGGATAGAACTCGCTTGAATTGAAATTTTCAGCGAAAATTTCATGATTTTCGAAACTGGATGCAAGGAAAAACCTGCAAAATCTCAATAAAAATTTCAAGGTGTAAATATGCATTGTATGATGGATGAAAGTTCGGTAATCCACATGCTTACACTTATTAAATAATGTTTGTCGAATTCGTGATGCATGTAACGTGTTCGGAATATGGAATGTCATATTGAAGGAAACAATGTAAATTACATGTCTATTGGGTAGAACTCGCTTGAAGAGAATTTTTCTGAGAAACGTGCCTCATTTTCAAAACTGCCATTAGGAGAACACTGTGAAATCTGAGTAAATGCTTCTAAGTGTCTGTATGCCTTGAATGGTGAATGAAAGTCCGGTAATCCACATGTTAATAACAGTGTAGTAATTATTTTTCAAACCGTGATTCATGGAGCGCTTTTGGAAAACGGAATTTCAGCGTAATGAAAAAATGTAAATTAAATTCTATTGGGTAGAACTAGATAGAATAGGATTTTTCTGCGAAAATTGCATGATTATCGAATCTGAAGTTTGGAGAAATTTCAAAATGAGATTAAATATTTCTAGGTGCAAATATGCCTTTATGTTGGAAGAAAGTTCGGTAATCCACATTTTCACAACATATTAAAGAATCTTTTTCTAATCCGTGATGCATATACCATGTTCGGAACGTGGGATTTCATGGTGATTAAAACAATTTTATTTACTTCTCTATTGGGTAGAACTTGCTCCAAGAGTATTTTTCTGCGAAAACTGCTTCATTTTTGAAACTGGGTTTTGGAAAACGCTGCAAAATTTGAGAAAATACTTCTAAGTATCAATATTCCATCTATTGTGATGAAAGTTCGGTAATCCAAATGCTAACAAATCTGTAGTGAATATTTGTCCAATCCATTATGCATGTAGCATGTTTGGATCACGGAGTTTCATGGCCAGGGAGTTTATGTAAATTACATTTCTCTTGGTTACAAATCACTCCAAGAGGTTTTTCTGAGAAATCTGCCTGATTCCCAAAACTGGCGTTAGGAAAACCCTGCGAACTCAGATGAATAGATTCTCGGTGTAAATATGCCTTGTAGGGTGGATGAAAGTTCGGTAATCCGCATGCTAAAAACTCTGTAGTGAATATTTGTCGAATCCGGGATACATGAAGCGTGTTCGGAACACAGAATATCACGGTGAGCGAATCTATGTAAAATAAATGTCCCTTGGGTAGAACTCGCTCCAAGAGCTTTTTCTGCGAATTCTGCCTCATTTTCAAAACTGGCATTAGGAAAACCTTTCGAAATATGAGAAAATGCTTCAAAGTGTCAATATGGCTTTTATGATGGATGAAAGTGCGGTAATCCTTATGCTAAAGACTGTGTAGTGAATATTTGTCGAATCCGTGATGCATGTAGCTTTTTCGGAACACGGAACTTCACGATGATGGGTTCTATGTAAATTGCATGTCTATTGGGTAGAACTCGCTCCAAGAGGATTTTTCTGCGAAAACTGCATGATTTAAAACTGACATTAGGAGAAATCTACTAAATCAGAAAAAAACCTTCTATGTATAAATATGCATTGTAAGGTGGATGAAAGTTCGGTAATACACATGTTCACCACTCATTAAAGAATGATTGTCGAATCCGTGATGCATGTAACGTGTTCAGAACACGGAATGTCACGGTGAGTGAAACTCGGTAAATTACATATCTTTTGGGTAGAACTCGCTCCAAGAGCATTTTCCTGCCAAATCTGCCTCATTTTCAAACCTGGCATTAAAACTAAACTGTGAAATCTCAGAAAATTCTTCAAAGTGTCAGTAAGTCATGTATGGTGGATGAAAGTTCTGTAATCCACTTGCTAACATCTCTGTAGTGAATATTTGTCGAATCCGAGATGCATGTAGCGTGTTTCGAACACAGAATTTCACGGTGAGTGAATCAATGTAAATTACATGTCTATTGTTTTGAACCCGCTCCAAGAAGTTTTTGCCGTGAAATCTGCCTCAGTTTCGACACTGGCATTTGGAAAGCTCTGTGAAATCAGAGAAAGTACTTCTAAGCATCAATATGCCTTTATTGTGATGAAAGTCCTAAAATCCACATGCAAACAACTCTGTAGTGTATTTTTGTCGAAACCTATCTACATGAAGCGTGTTCAAAATATGGAATTTCACAGCGGGAGAATCTATGTAATTTACAAATCTTTTGGGTAGAACCCGCTTCAACAGATTTTTCCTTAGGAAACTGCCTGATTTTTGAAACTGCTATTAAGAAAATGCTGCAAACCCAGAGTTGATATTTCTAGGTGTAAAAATGCCTTGTATGGTGGATGAAAGTTCTGTAATACACATGTACTCAACTTATTGAAAATGTTACTCAAATCCGTGATGTATGTAGTGTGTTCGGAACACGGAATGTCACGTTGAAGGAAACTATTTAAATTACATATCTATTGGTGAGAACCCGCTGCAGGAGCATTGTACTCTAAAATCTACCTCTGTTTGGAAACTAGTGTTATGAAAACCTTGCAAAATCTGAGCAAATGCTTTAAAGTGACATTATGTGTTCAATGGTTTATTAAAGAAGTGTAATTCACATTCTAACAACTCAGCTGGGAGCATTTGTTGAATCCAATGTGCACGTAACTTTTTCGGAACACGGAATGTTACGGTGACGGTATCTATGAAAATGGGATATCTATTGGATCGAACATGCAGCAAGAGAATTTTTCTGCGAAAACTTCCTGATTTTCGTAACTGACGTTAGGAAAAATCTGCGAAATCTAAGTAAATATATCTCGGTGTAAATATGCCTTGTACTGTGGTTGAAACTTCGGTAATCCTCATGCTCATGGTCATTAAATAATGTTTGTTGAAGCCGTGATTAATGTAACGTTTTCGGAACACGGAATGTCTCGGTGAGTGAAACTCGGAAAATAACATTTCTACTGGATAGAACTCGCTTGAATTGAAATTTTCAGCGAAAATTTCATGATTTTCGAAACTGGATGTAAGGAAAAACCTGCAAAATCTCAATAAAAATTTCAAGGTGTAAATATGCATTGTATGATGGATGAAAGTTCGGTAATCCACATGCTTACACTTATTAAATAATGATTGTCGAATTCTTGATGCATGTAACGTGTTCGGAATACGGAATGTCATATTGAAGGAAACAATGTAAATTACATGTCTATTGGGTAGAACTCGCTTGAAGAGTATTTTTCTGAGAAACGTGCCTCATTTTCAAAACTGCCATTAGGAGAACACTGTGAAATCTGAGTAAATGCTTCTAAGTGTCTGTATGCCTTGAATGGTGAATGAAAGTCCGGTAATCCACATGTTAATAACAGTGTAGTAATTATTTTTCAAACCGTGATTCATGGAGCGCTTTTGGAAAACGGAATTTCAGCGTAATGAAAAAATGTAAATTAAATTCTATTGGGTAGAACTAGATAGAATAGGATTTTTCTGCGAAAATTGCATGATTATCGAATCTGAAGTTTGGAGAAAGTTCAAAATGAGATTAAATATTTCTAGGTGCAAATATGCCTTTATGTTGGAAGAAAGTTCGGTAATCCACATTTTCACAACATATTAAAGAATCTTTTTCTAATCCGTGATGCATATACCATGTTCGGATCGTGGAATTTCATGGTGATTGAAACAATTTTATTTACTTCTCTATTGGGTAGAACTTGCTCCAAGGGTATTTTTCTGCGAAAACTGCTTCATTTTTGAAACTGGGTTTTGGAAAACGCTGCAAAATTTGAGAAAATACTTCTAAGTATCAATATTCCATCTATTGTGATGAAAGTTCGGTAATCCAAATGCTAACAAATCTGTAGTGAATATTTGTCCAATCCATTATGCATGTAGCATGTTTGGATCACGGAGTTTCATGGCCAGGGAGTTTATGTAAATTACATTTCTCTTGGTTACAAATCACTCCAAGAAGTTTTTCTGAGAAATCTGCCTGATTCCCAAAACTGGCGTTAGGAAAACCCTGCGAACTCAGATGAATAGATTCTCGGTGTAAATATGCCTTGTAGGGTGGATGAAAGTTCGGTAATCCGCATGCTAAAAACTCTGTAGTGAATATTTGTCGAATCCGGGATACATGAAGCGTGTTCGGAACACAGAATATCACGGTGAGCGAATCTATGTAAAATAAATGTCCCTTGGGTAGAACTCGCTCCAAGAGCTTTTTCTGCGAATTCTGCCTCATTTTCAAAACTGGCATTAGGAAAACCTTTCGAAATATGAGAAAATGCTTCAAAGTGTCAATATGGCTTTTATGATGGATGAAAGTGCGGTAATCCTTATGCTAAAGACTGTGTAGTGAATATTTGTCGAATCCGTGATGCATGTAGCTTTTTCGGAACACGGAACTTCACGATGATGGGTTCTATGTAAATTGCATGTCTATTGGGTAGAACTCGCTCCAAGAGGATTTTTCTGCGAAAACTGCATGATTTAAAACTGACATTAGGAGAAATCTACTAAATCAGAAAAAACCTTCTATGTATAAATATGCATTGTAAGGTGGATGAAAGTTCGGTAATACACATGTTCACCACTCATTAAAGAATGATTGTCGAATCCGTGATGCATGTAACGTGTTCAGAACACGGAATGTCACGGTGAGTGAAACTCGGTAAATTACATATCTTTTGGGTAGAACTCGCTCCAAGAGCATTTTCCTGCCAAATCTGCCTCATTTTCAAACCTGGCATTAAAACTAAACTGTGAAATCTCAGAAAATTCTTCAAAGTGTCAGTAAGTCATGTATGGTGGATGAAAGTTCTGTAATCCACTTGCTAACATCTCTGTAGTGAATATTTGTCGAATCTGAGATGCATGTAGTGTGTTTCGAACACAGAATTTCACGGTGAGTGAATCAATGTAAATTACATGTCTATTGTTTTGAACCCGCTCCAAGAAGTTTTTGCCGTGAAATCTGCCTCAGTTTCGACACTGGCATTTGGAAAGCTCTGTGAAATCAGAGAAAGTACTTCTAAGCATCAATATGCCTTTATTGTGATGAAAGTCCTAAAATCCACATGCAAACAACTCTGTAGTGTATTTTTGTCGAAACCTATCTACATGAAGCGTGTTCAAAATATGGAATTTCACAGCGGGAGAATCTATGTAATTTACAAATCTTTTGGGTAGAACCCGCTTCAACAGATTTTTCCTTAGGAAACTGCCTGATTTTTGAAACTGCTATTAAGAAAATGCTGCAAACCCAGAGTTGATATTTCTAGGTGTAAAAATGCCTTGTATGGTGGATGAAAGTTCTGTAATACACATGTACTCAACTTATTGAAAATGTTACTCAAATCCGTGATGTATGTAGTGTGTTCGGAACACGGAATGTCACGTTGAAGGAAACTATTTAAATTACATATCTATTGGTGAGAACCCGCTGCAGGAGCATTGTACTCTAAAATCTACCTCTGTTTGGAAACTAGTGTTATGAAAACCTTGCAAAATCTGAGCAAATGCTTTAAAGTGACATTATGTGTTCAATGGTTTATTAAAGAAGTGTAATTCACATTCTAACAACTCAGCTGGGAGCATTTGTTGAATCCAATGTGCACGTAACTTTTTCGGAACACGGAATGTTACGGTGACGGTATCTATGAAAATGGGATATCTATTGGATCGAACATGCAGCAAGAGAATTTTTCTGCGAAAACATCCTGATTTTCGTAACTGACGTTAGGAAAAATCTGCGAAATCTAAGTAAATATATCTCGGTGTAAATATGCCTTGTACTGTGGTTGAAACTTCGGTAATCCTCATGCTCATGGTCATTAAATAATGTTTGTTGAAGCCGTGATTAATGTAACGTTTTCGGAACACGGAATGTCTCGGTGAGTGAAACTCGGAAAATAACATTTCTACTGGATAGAACTCGCTTGAATTGAAATTTTCAGCGAAAATTTCATGATTTTCGAAACTGGATGTAAGGAAAAACCTGCAAAATCTCAATAAAAATTTCAAGGTGTAAATATGCATTGTATGATGGATGAAAGTTCGGTAATCCACATGCTTACACTTATTAAATAATGATTGTCGAATTCGTGATGCATGTAACGTGTTCGGAATACGGAATGTCATATTGAAGGAAACAATGTAAATTACATGTCTATTGGGTAGAACTCGCTTGAAGAGTATTTTTCTGAGAAACGTGCCTCATTTTCAAAACTGCCATTAGGAGAACACTGTGAAATCTGAGTAAATGCTTCTAAGTGTCTGTATGCCTTGAATGGTGAATGAAAGTCCGGTAATCCACATGTTAATAACAGTGTAGTAATTATTTTTCAAACCGTGATTCATGGAGCGCTTTTGGAAAACGGAATTTCAGCGTAATGAAAAAATGTAAATTAAATTCTATTGGGTAGAACTAGATAGAATAGGATTTTTCTGCGAAAATTGCATGATTATCGAATCTGAAGTTTGGAGAAAGTTCAAAATGAGATTAAATATTTCTAGGTGCAAATATGCCTTTATGTTGGAAGAAAGTTCGGTAATCCACATTTTCACAACATATTAAAGAATCTTTTTCTAATCCGTGATGCATATACCATGTTCGGATCGTGGAATTTCATGGTGATTGAAACAATTTTATTTACTTCTCTATTGGGTAGAACTTGCTCCAAGGGTATTTTTCTGCGAAAACTGCTTCATTTTTGAAACTGGGTTTTGGAAAACGCTGCAAAATTTGAGAAAATACTTCTAAGTATCAATATTCCATCTATTGTGATGAAAGTTCGGTAATCCAAATGCTAACAAATCTGTAGTGAATATTTGTCCAATCCATTATGCATGTAGCATGTTTGGATCACGGAGTTTCATGGCCAGGGAGTTTATGTAAATTACATTTCTCTTGGTTACAAATCACTCCAAGAAGTTTTTCTGAGAAATCTGCCTGATTCCCAAAACTGGCGTTAGGAAAACCCTGCGAACTCAGATGAATAGATTCTCGGTGTAAATATGCCTTGTAGGGTGGATGAAAGTTCGGTAATCCGCATGCTAAAAACTCTGTAGTGAATATTTGTCGAATCCGGGATACATGAAGCGTGTTCGGAACACAGAATATCACGGTGAGCGAATCTATGTAAAATAAATGTCCCTTGGGTAGAACTCGCTCCAAGAGCTTTTTCTGCGAATTCTGCCTCATTTTCAAAACTGGCATTAGGAAAACCTTTCGAAATATGAGAAAATGCTTCAAAGTGTCAATATGGCTTTTATGATGGATGAAAGTGCGGTAATCCTTATGCTAAAGACTGTGTAGTGAATATTTGTCGAATCCGTGATGCATGTAGCTTTTTCGGAACACGGAACTTCACGATGATGGGTTCTATGTAAATTGCATGTCTATTGGGTAGAACTCGCTCCAAGAGGATTTTTCTGCGAAAACTGCATGATTTAAAACTGACATTAGGAGAAATCTACTAAATCAGAAAAAAACCTTCTATGTATAAATATGCATTGTAAGGTGGATGAAAGTTCGGTAATACACATGTTCACCACTCATTAAAGAATGATTGTCGAATCCGTGATGCATGTAACGTGTTCAGAACACGGAATGTCACGGTGAGTGAAACTCGGTAAATTACATATCTTTTGGGTAGAACTCGCTCCAAGAGCATTTTCCTGCCAAATCTGCCTCATTTTCAAACCTGGCATTAAAACTAAACTGTGAAATCTCAGAAAATTCTTCAAAGTGTCAGTAAGTCATGTATGGTGGATGAAAGTTCTGTAATCCACTTGCTAACATCTCTGTAGTGAATATTTGTCGAATCCGAGATGCATGTAGTGTGTTTCGAACACAGAATTTCACGGTGAGTGAATCAATGTAAATTACATGTCTATTGTTTTGAACCCGCTCCAAGAAGTTTTTGCCGTGAAATCTGCCTCAGTTTCGACACTGGCATTTGGAAAGCTCTGTGAAATCAGAGAAAGTACTTCTAAGCATCAATATGCCTTTATTGTGATGAAAGTCCTAAAATCCACATGCAAACAACTCTGTAGTGTATTTTTGTCGAAACCTATCTACATGAAGCGTGTTCAAAATATGGAATTTCACAGCGGGAGAATCTATGTAATTTACAAATCTTTTGGGTAGAACCCGCTTCAACAGATTTTTCCTTAGGAAACTGCCTGATTTTTGAAACTGCTATTAAGAAAATGCTGCAAACCCAGAGTTGATATTTCTAGGTGTAAAAATGCCTTGTATGGTGGATGAAAGTTCTGTAATACACATGTACTCAACTTATTGAAAATGTTACTCAAATCCGTGATGTATGTAGTGTGTTCGGAACACGGAATGTCACGTTGAAGGAAACTATTTAAATTACATATCTATTGGTGAGAACCCGCTGCAGGAGCATTGTACTCTAAAATCTACCTCTGTTTGGAAACTAGTGTTATGAAAACCTTGCAAAATCTGAGCAAATGCTTTAAAGTGACATTATGTGTTCAATGGTTTATTAAAGAAGTGTAATTCACATTCTAACAACTCAGCTGGGAGCATTTGTTGAATCCAATGTGCACGTAACTTTTTCGGAACACGGAATGTTACGGTGACGGTATCTATGAAAATGGGATATCTATTGGATCGAACATGCAGCAAGAGAATTTTTCTGCGAAAACTTCCTGATTTTCGTAACTGACGTTAGGAAAAATCTGCGAAATCTAAGTAAATATATCTCGGTGTAAATATGCCTTGTACTGTGGTTGAAACTTCGGTAATCCTCATGCTCATGGTCATTAAATAATGTTTGTTGAAGCCGTGATTAATGTAACGTTTTCGGAACACGGAATGTCTCGGTGAGTGAAACTCGGAAAATAACATTTCTACTGGATAGAACTCGCTTGAATTGAAATTTTCAGCGAAAATTTCATGATTTTCGAAACTGGATGTAAGGAAAAACCTGCAAAATCTCAATAAAAATTTCAAGGTGTAAATATGCATTGTATGATGGATGAAAGTTCGGTAATCCACATGCTTACACTTATTAAATAATGATTGTCGAATTCGTGATGCATGTAACGTGTTCGGAATACGGAATGTCATATTGAAGGAAACAATGTAAATTACATGTCTATTGGGTAGAACTCGCTTGAAGAGTATTTTTCTGAGAAACGTGCCTCATTTTCAAAACTGCCATTAGGAGAACACTGTGAAATCTGAGTAAATGCTTCTAAGTGTCTGTATGCCTTGAATGGTGAATGAAAGTCCGGTAATCCACATGTTAATAACAGTGTAGTAATTATTTTTCAAACCGTGATTCATGGAGCGCTTTTGGAAAACGGAATTTCAGCGTAATGAAAAAATGTAAATTAAATTCTATTGGGTAGAACTAGATAGAATAGGATTTTTCTGCGAAAATTGCATGATTATCGAATCTGAAGTTTGGAGAAAGTTCAAAATGAGATTAAATATTTCTAGGTGCAAATATGCCTTTATGTTGGAAGAAAGTTCGGTAATCCACATTTTCACAACATATTAAAGAATCTTTTTCTAATCCGTGATGCATATACCATGTTCGGATCGTGGAATTTCATGGTGATTGAAACAATTTTATTTACTTCTCTATTGGGTAGAACTTGCTCCAAGGGTATTTTTCTGCGAAAACTGCTTCATTTTTGAAACTGGGTTTTGGAAAACGCTGCAAAATTTGAGAAAATACTTCTAAGTATCAATATTCCATCTATTGTGATGAAAGTTCGGTAATCCAAATGCTAACAAATCTGTAGTGAATATTTGTCCAATCCATTATGCATGTAGCATGTTTGGATCACGGAGTTTCATGGCCAGGGAGTTTATGTAAATTACATTTCTCTTGGTTACAAATCACTCCAAGAAGTTTTTCTGAGAAATCTGCCTGATTCCCAAAACTGGCGTTAGGAAAACCCTGCGAACTCAGATGAATAGATTCTCGGTGTAAATATGCCTTGTAGGGTGGATGAAAGTTCGGTAATCCGCATGCTAAAAACTCTGTAGTGAATATTTGTCGAATCCGGGATACATGAAGCGTGTTCGGAACACAGAATATCACGGTGAGCGAATCTATGTAAAATAAATGTCCCTTGGGTAGAACTCGCTCCAAGAGCTTTTTCTGCGAATTCTGCCTCATTTTCAAAACTGGCATTAGGAAAACCTTTCGAAATATGAGAAAATGCTTCAAAGTGTCAATATGGCTTTTATGATGGATGAAAGTGCGGTAATCCTTATGCTAAAGACTGTGTAGTGAATATTTGTCGAATCCGTGATGCATGTAGCTTTTTCGGAACACGGAACTTCACGATGATGGGTTCTATGTAAATTGCATGTCTATTGGGTAGAACTCGCTCCAAGAGGATTTTTCTGCGAAAACTGCATGATTTAAAACTGACATTAGGAGAAATCTACTAAATCAGAAAAAAACCTTCTATGTATAAATATGCATTGTAAGGTGGATGAAAGTTCGGTAATACACATGTTCACCACTCATTAAAGAATGATTGTCGAATCCGTGATGCATGTAACGTGTTCAGAACACGGAATGTCACGGTGAGTGAAACTCGGTAAATTACATATCTTTTGGGTAGAACTCGCTCCAAGAGCATTTTCCTGCCAAATCTGCCTCATTTTCAAACCTGGCATTAAAACTAAACTGTGAAATCTCAGAAAATTCTTCAAAGTGTCAGTAAGTCATGTATGGTGGATGAAAGTTCTGTAATCCACTTGCTAACATCTCTGTAGTGAATATTTGTCGAATCCGAGATGCATGTAGCGTGTTTCGAACGCAGAATTTCACGGTGAGTGAATCAATGTAAATTACATGTCTATTGTTTTGAACCCGCTCCAAGAAGTTTTTGCCGTGAAATCTGCCTCAGTTTCGACACTGGCATTTGGAAAGCTCTGTGAAATCAGAGAAAGTACTTCTAAGCATCAATATGCCTTTATTGTGATGAAAGTCCTAAAATCCACATGCAAACAACTCTGTAGTGTATTTTTGTCGAAACCTATCTACATGAAGCGTGTTCAAAATATGGAATTTCACAGCGGGAGAATCTATGTAATTTACAAATCTTTTGGGTAGAACCCGCTTCAACAGATTTTTCCTTAGGAAACTGCCTGATTTTTGAAACTGCTATTAAGAAAAAGCTGCAAACCCAGAGTTGATATTTCTAGGTGTAAAAATGCCTTGTATGGTGGATGAAAGTTCTGTAATACACATGTACTCAACTTATTGAAAATGTTACTCAAATCCGTGATGAATGTAGTGTGTTCGGAACACGGAATGTCACGTTGAAGGAAACTATTTAAATTACATATCTATTGGTGAGAACCCGCTGCAGGAGCATTGTACTCTAAAATCTACCTCTGTTTGGAAACTAGTGTTATGAAAACCTTGCAAAATCTGAGCAAATGCTTTAAAGTGACATTATGTGTTCAATGGTTTATTAAAGAAGTGTAATTCACATTCTAACAACTCAGCTGGGAGCATTTGTTGAATCCAATGTGCACGTAACTTTTTCGGAACACGGAATGTTACGGTGATGGTATCTATGAAAATGGGATGTCTATTGGATCGAACATGCAGCAAGAGAATTTTTCTGCGAAAACTGCCTGATTTTCGTAACTGACGTTAGGAAAAATCTGCGAAATCTAAGTAAATATATCTCGGTGTAAATATGCCTTGTACTGTGGTTGAAACTTCGGTAATCCACATGCTCATGGTCATTAAATAATGTTTGTTGAAGCCGTGATTAATGTAATGTTTTCGGAACACGGAATGTCTCGGTGAGTGAAACTCGGAAAATAACATTTCTACTGGATAGAACTCGCTTGAATTGAAATTTTCAGCGAAAATTTCATGATTTTCGAAACTGGATGTAAGGAAAAACCTGCAAAATCACAATAAAAATTTCAAGGTGTAAATATGCCTTGTATGATGGATGAAAGTTCGGTAATCCACATGCTTACACTTATTAAATAATGTTTGTCGAATTCGTGATGCATGTAACGTGTTCGGAATATGGAATGTCATATTGAAGGAAACAATGTAAATTACATGTCTATTGGGTAGAACTCGCTTGAAGAGAATTTTTCTGAGAAACGTGCCTCATTTTCAAAACTGCCATTAGGAGAACACTGTGAAATCTGAGTAAATGCTTCTAAGTGTCTGTATGCCTTGAATGGTGAATGAAAGTCCGATAATCCACATGTTAATAACAGTGTAGTAATTATTTTTCAAACCGTGATTCATGGAGTGCTTTTGGAAAACGGAATTTCAGCGTAATGAAAAAATGTAAATTAAATTCTATTGGGTAGAACTAGATAGAATAGGATTTTTCTGCGAAAATTGCATGATTATCGAATCTGAATTTTGGAGAAAGTTCAAAATGATATTAAATATTTCTAGGTGCAAATATGCCTTTATGTTGGAAGAAAGTTCAGTAATCCACATTTTCACAACATATTAAAGAATCTTTTTCTAATCCGTGATGCATATACCATGTTCGGAACGTGGGATTTCATGGTGATTGAAACAATTTTATTTACTTCTCTATTGGGTAGAACTTGCTCCAAGAGTATTTTTCTGCGAAAACTGCTTCATTTTTGAAACTGGGTTTTGGAAAAAGCTGCAAAATTTGAGAAAATACTTCTAAGTATCAATATTCCATCTATTGTGATGAAAGTTCGGTAATCCAAATGCTAACAAATCTGTTGTGGATATTTGTCCAATCCATTATGCATGTAGCATGTTTGGAAGACGGAGTTTCATGGCCAGGGATTTTATGTAAATTACATTTCTCTTGGTTACAAATCACTCCGAGAAGTTTTTCTGAGAAATCTGCCTGATTCCCAAAACTGGCGTTAGGAAAACCCTGCGAACTCAGATGAATAGATTCTCGGTGTAAATATGCCTTGTAGGGTGGATGAAAGTTCGGTAATCCGCATGCTAAAAACTCTGTAGTGAATATTTGTCGAATCCGGGATACATGAAGCGTGTTCGGAACACAGAATATCACGGTGAGCGAATCTATGTAAAATAAATGTCCCTTGGGTAGAACTCGCTCCAAGAGCTTTTTCTGCGAATTCTGCCTCATTTTCAAAACTGGCATTAGGAAAACCTTTCGAAATATGAGAAAATGCTTCAAAGTGTCAACATGGCTTTTATGATGGATGAAAGTGCGGTAATCCTTATGCTAAAGACTGTGTAGTGAATATTTGTCGAATCCGTGATGCATGTAGCTTTTTCAGAACACGGAACTTCAAGATGATGGGTTCTATGTAAATTGCATGTCTATTGGGTAGAACTCGCTCCAAGAGGATTTTTCTGCGAAAACTGCATGATTTAAAACTGACATTAGGAGAAATCTACTAAATCAGAAAAAAACCTTCTATGTATAAATATGCATTGTAAGGTGGATGAAAGTTCGGTAATACACATGTTCACCACTCATTAAAGAATGATTGTCGAATCCGTGATGCATGTAACGTGTTCAGAACACGGAATGTCACGGTGAGTGGAACTCGGTAAATTACATATCTTTTGGGTAGAACTTGCTCCAAGAGCATTTTCCTGCCAAATCTGCCTCATTTTCAAACCTGGCATTAAAACTAAACTGTGAAATCTCAGAAAATTCTTCAAAGTGTCAGTAAGTCATGTATGGTGGATGAAAGTTCTGTAATCCACTTGCTAACATCTCTGTAGTGAATATTTGTCGAATCCGAGATGCATGTAGCGTGTTTCGAACACAGAATTTCACGGTGAGTGAATCAATGTAAATTACATGTCTATTGTTTTGAACCCGCTCCAAGAAGTTTTTGCCGTGAAATCTGCCTCAGTTTCGACACTGGCATTTGGAAAGCTCTGTGAAATCAGAGAAAGTACTTCTAAGCATCAATATGCCTTTATTGTGATGAAAGTCCTAAAATCCACATGCAAACAACTCTGTAGTGTATTTTTGTCGAAACCTATCTACATGAAGCGTGTTCAAAATATGGAATTTCACAGCGGGAGAATCTATGTAATTTACAAATCTTTTGGGTAGAACCCGCTTCAACAGATTTTTCCTTAGGAAACTGCCTGATTTTTGAAACTGCTATTAAGAAAATGCTGCAAACCCAGAGTTGATATTTCTAGGTGTAAAAATGCCTTGTATGGTGGATGAAAGTTCTGTAATACACATGTACTCAACTTATTGAAAATGTTACTCAAATCCGTGATGTATGTAGTGTGTTCGGAACACGGAATGTCACGTTGAAGGAAACTATTTAAATTACATATCTATTGGTGAGAACCCGCTGCAGGAGCATTGTACTGTAAAATCTACCTCTGTTTGGAAACTAGTGTTATGAAAACCTTGCAAAATCTGAGCAAATGCTTTAAAGTGACATTATGTGTTCAATGGTTTATTAAAGAAGTGTAATTCACATTCTAACAACTCAGCTGGGAGCATTTGTTGAATCCAATGTGCACGTAACTTTTTCGGAACACGGAATGTTACGGTGACGGTATCTATGAAAATGGGATATCTATTGGATCGAACATGCAGCAAGAGAATTTTTCTGCGAAAACTGCCTGATTTTCGTAACTGACGTTAGGAAAAATCTGCGAAATCTAAGTAAATATATCTCGGTGTAAATATGCCTTGTACTGTGGTTGAAACTTCGGTAAACATCATGCTCATGGTCATTAAATAATGTTTGTTGAAGCCGTGATTAATGTAACGTTTTCGGAACACGGAATGTCTCGGTGAGTGAAACTCGGAAAATAACATTTCTACTGGATAGAACTCGCTTGAATTGAAATTTTCAGCAAAAATTTCATGATTTTCGAAACTGGATGTAAGGAAAAACCTGCAAAATCTCAATAAAAATTTCAAGGTGTAAATATGCATTGTATGATGGATGAAAGTTCGGTAATCCACATGCTTACACTTATTAAATAATGATTGTCGAATTCGTGATGCATGTAACGTGTTCAGAATACGGAATGTCATATTGAAGGAAACAATGTAAATTACATGTCTATTGGGTAGAACTCGCTTGAAGAGTATTTTTCTGAGAAACGTGCCTCATTTTCAAAACTGCCATTAGGAGAACACTGTGAAATCTGAGTAAATGCTTCTAAGTGTCTGTATGCCTTGAATGGTGAATGAAAGTCCGGTAATCCACATGTTAATAACAGTGTAGTAATTATTTTTCAAACCGTGATTCATGGAGCGCTTTTGGAAAACGGAATTTCAGCGTAATGAAAAAATGTAAATTAAATTCTATTGGGTAGAACTAGATAGAATAGGATTTTTCTGCGAAAATTGCATGATTATCGAATCTGAAGTTTGGAGAAAGTTCAAAATGAGATTAAATATTTCTAGGTGCAAATATGCCTTTATGTTGGAAGAAAGTTCGGTAATCCACATTTTCACAACATATTAAAGAATCTTTTTCTAATCCGTGATGCATATACCATGTTCGGATCGTGGAATTTCATGGTGATTGAAACAATTTTATTTACTTCTCTATTGGGTAGAACTTGCTCCAAGGGTATTTTTCTGCGAAAACTGCTTCATTTTTGAAACTGGGTTTTGGAAAACGCTGCAAAATTTGAGAAAATACTTCTAAGTATCAATATTCCATCTATTGTGATGAAAGTTCGGTAATCCAAATGCTAACAAATCTGTAGTGAATATTTGTCCAATCCATTATGCATGTAGCATGTTTGGATCACGGAGTTTCATGGCCAGGGAGTTTATGTAAATTACATTTCTCTTGGTTACAAATCACTCCAAGAAGTTTTTCTGAGAAATCTGCCTGATTCCCAAAACTGGCGTTAGGAAAACCCTGCGAACTCAGATGAATAGATTCTCGGTGTAAATATGCCTTGTAGGGTGGATGAAAGTTCGGTAATCCGCATGCTAAAAACTCTGTAGTGAATATTTGTCGAATCCGGGATACATGAAGCGTGTTCGGAACACAGAATATCACGGTGAGCGAATCTATGTAAAATAAATGTCCCTTGGGTAGAACTCGCTCCAAGAGCTTTTTCTGCGAATTCTGCCTCATTTTCAAAACTGGCATTAGGAAAACCTTTCGAAATATGAGAAAATGCTTCAAAGTGTCAATATGGCTTTTATGATGGATGAAAGTGCGGTAATCCTTATGCTAAAGACTGTGTAGTGAATATTTGTCGAATCCGTGATGCATGTAGCTTTTTCAGAACACGGAACTTCAAGATGATGGGTTCTATGTAAATTGCATGTCTATTGGGTAGAACTCGCTCCAAGAGGATTTTTCTGCGAAAACTGCATGATTTAAAACTGACATTAGGAGAAATCTACTAAATCAGAAAAAAACCTTCTATGTATAAATATGCATTGTAAGGTGGATGAAAGTTCGGTAATACACATGTTCACCACTCATTAAAGAATGATTGTCGAATCCGTGATGCATGTAACGTGTTCAGAACACGGAATGTCACGGTGAGTGGAACTCGGTAAATTACATATCTTTTGGGTAGAACTTGCTCCAAGAGCATTTTCCTGCCAAATCTGCCTCATTTTCAAACCTGGCATTAAAACTAAACTGTGAAATCTCAGAAAATTCTTCAAAGTGTCAGTAAGTCATGTATGGTGGATGAAAGTTCTGTAATCCACTTGCTAACATCTCTGTAGTGAATATTTGTCGAATCCGAGATGCATGTAGCGTGTTTCGAACGCAGAATTTCACGGTGAGTGAATCAATGTAAATTACATGTCTATTGTTTTGAACCCGCTCCAAGAAGTTTTTGCCGTGAAATCTGCCTCAGTTTCGACACTGGCATTTGGAAAGCTCTGTGAAATCAGAGAAAGTACTTCTAAGCATCAATATGCCTTTATTGTGATGAAAGTCCTAAAATCCACATGCAAACAACTCTGTAGTGTATTTTTGTCGAAACCTATCTACATGAAGCGTGTTCAAAATATGGAATTTCACAGCGGGAGAATCTATGTAATTTACAAATCTTTTGGGTAGAACCCGCTTCAACAGATTTTTCCTTAGGAAACTGCCTGATTTTTGAAACTGCTATTAAGAAAATGCTGCAAACCCAGAGTTGATATTTCTAGGTGTAAAAATGCCTTGTATGGTGGATGAAAGTTCTGTAATACACATGTACTCAACTTATTGAAAATGTTACTCAAATCCGTGATGTATGTAGTGTGTTCGGAACACGGAATGTCACGTTGAAGGAAACTATTTAAATTACATATCTATTGGTGAGAACCCGCTGCAGGAGCATTGTACTGTAAAATCTACCTCTGTTTGGAAACTAGTGTTATGAAAACCTTGCAAAATCTGAGCAAATGCTTTAAAGTGACATTATGTGTTCAATGGTTTATTAAAGAAGTGTAATTCACATTCTAACAACTCAGCTGGGAGCATTTGTTGAATCCAATGTGCACGTAACTTTTTCGGAACACGGAATGTTACGGTGACGGTATCTATGAAAATGGGATATCTATTGGATCGAACATGCAGCAAGAGAATTTTTCTGCGAAAACTGCCTGATTTTCGTAACTGACGTTAGGAAAAATCTGCGAAATCTAAGTAAATATATCTCGGTGTAAATATGCCTTGTACTGTGGTTGAAACTTCGGTAAACATCATGCTCATGGTCATTAAATAATGTTTGTTGAAGCCGTGATTAATGTAACGTTTTCGGAACACGGAATGTCTCGGTGAGTGAAACTCGGAAAATAACATTTCTACTGGATAGAACTCGCTTGAATTGAAATTTTCAGCAAAAATTTCATGATTTTCGAAACTGGATGTAAGGAAAAACCTGCAAAATCTCAATAAAAATTTCAAGGTGTAAATATGCATTGTATGATGGATGAAAGTTCGGTAATCCACATGCTTACACTTATTAAATAATGATTGTCGAATTCGTGATGCATGTAACGTGTTCAGAATACGGAATGTCATATTGAAGGAAACAATGTAAATTACATGTCTATTGGGTAGAACTCGCTTGAAGAGTATTTTTCTGAGAAACGTGCCTCATTTTCAAAACTGCCATTAGGAGAACACTGTGAAATCTGAGTAAATGCTTCTAAGTGTCTGTATGCCTTGAATGGTGAATGAAAGTCCGGTAATCCACATGTTAATAACAGTGTAGTAATTATTTTTCAAACCGTGATTCATGGAGCGCTTTTGGAAAACGGAATTTCAGCGTAATGAAAAAATGTAAATTAAATTCTATTGGGTAGAACTAGATAGAATAGGATTTTTCTGCGAAAATTGCATGATTATCGAATCTGAAGTTTGGAGAAAGTTCAAAATGAGATTAAATATTTCTAGGTGCAAATATGCCTTTATGTTGGAAGAAAGTTCGGTAATCCACATTTTCACAACATATTAAAGAATCTTTTTCTAATCCGTGATGCATATACCATGTTCGGATCGTGGAATTTCATGGTGATTGAAACAATTTTATTTACTTCTCTATTGGGTAGAACTTGCTCCAAGGGTATTTTTCTGCGAAAACTGCTTCATTTTTGAAACTGGGTTTTGGAAAACGCTGCAAAATTTGAGAAAATACTTCTAAGTATCAATATTCCATCTATTGTGATGAAAGTTCGGTAATCCAAATGCTAACAAATCTGTAGTGAATATTTGTCCAATCCATTATGCATGTAGCATGTTTGGATCACGGAGTTTCATGGCCAGGGAGTTTATGTAAATTACATTTCTCTTGGTTACAAATCACTCCAAGAAGTTTTTCTGAGAAATCTGCCTGATTCCCAAAACTGGCGTTAGGAAAACCCTGCGAACTCAGATGAATAGATTCTCGGTGTAAATATGCCTTGTAGGGTGGATGAAAGTTCGGTAATCCGCATGCTAAAAACTCTGTAGTGAATATTTGTCGAATCCGGGATACATGAAGCGTGTTCGGAACACAGAATATCACGGTGAGCGAATCTATGTAAAATAAATGTCCCTTGGGTAGAACTCGCTCCAAGAGCTTTTTCTGCGAATTCTGCCTCATTTTCAAAACTGGCATTAGGAAAACCTTTCGAAATATGAGAAAATGCTTCAAAGTGTCAATATGGCTTTTATGATGGATGAAAGTGCGGTAATCCTTATGCTAAAGACTGTGTAGTGAATATTTGTCGAATCCGTGATGCATGTAGCTTTTTCAGAACACGGAACTTCAAGATGATGGGTTCTATGTAAATTGCATGTCTATTGGGTAGAACTCGCTCCAAGAGGATTTTTCTGCGAAAACTGCATGATTTAAAACTGACATTAGGAGAAATCTACTAAATCAGAAAAAAACCTTCTATGTATAAATATGCATTGTAAGGTGGATGAAAGTTCGGTAATACACATGTTCACCACTCATTAAAGAATGATTGTCGAATCCGTGATGCATGTAACGTGTTCAGAACACGGAATGTCACGGTGAGTGGAACTCGGTAAATTACATATCTTTTGGGTAGAACTTGCTCCAAGAGCATTTTCCTGCCAAATCTGCCTCATTTTCAAACCTGGCATTAAAACTAAACTGTGAAATCTCAGAAAATTCTTCAAAGTGTCAGTAAGTCATGTATGGTGGATGAAAGTTCTGTAATCCACTTGCTAACATCTCTGTAGTGAATATTTGTCGAATCCGAGATGCATGTAGCGTGTTTCGAACGCAGAATTTCACGGTGAGTGAATCAATGTAAATTACATGTCTATTGTTTTGAACCCGCTCCAAGAAGTTTTTGCCGTGAAATCTGCCTCAGTTTCGACACTGGCATTTGGAAAGCTCTGTGAAATCAGAGAAAGTACTTCTAAGCATCAATATGCCTTTATTGTGATGAAAGTCCTAAAATCCACATGCAAACAACTCTGTAGTGTATTTTTGTCGAAACCTATCTACATGAAGCGTGTTCAAAATATGGAATTTCACAGCGGGAGAATCTATGTAATTTACAAATCTTTTGGGTAGAACCCGCTTCAACAGATTTTTCCTTAGGAAACTGCCTGATTTTTGAAACTGCTATTAAGAAAATGCTGCAAACCCAGAGTTGATATTTCTAGGTGTAAAAATGCCTTGTATGGTGGATGAAAGTTCTGTAATACACATGTACTCAACTTATTGAAAATGTTACTCAAATCCGTGATGTATGTAGTGTGTTCGGAACACGGAATGTCACGTTGAAGGAAACTATTTAAATTACATATCTATTGGTGAGAACCCGCTGCAGGAGCATTGTACTGTAAAATCTACCTCTGTTTGGAAACTAGTGTTATGAAAACCTTGCAAAATCTGAGCAAATGCTTTAAAGTGACATTATGTGTTCAATGGTTTATTAAAGAAGTGTAATTCACATTCTAACAACTCAGCTGGGAGCATTTGTTGAATCCAATGTGCACGTAACTTTTTCGGAACACGGAATGTTACGGTGACGGTATCTATGAAAATGGGATATCTATTGGATCGAACATGCAGCAAGAGAATTTTTCTGCGAAAACTGCCTGATTTTCGTAACTGACGTTAGGAAAAATCTGCGAAATCTAAGTAAATATATCTCGGTGTAAATATGCCTTGTACTGTGGTTGAAACTTCGGTAAACATCATGCTCATGGTCATTAAATAATGTTTGTTGAAGCCGTGATTAATGTAACGTTTTCGGAACACGGAATGTCTCGGTGAGTGAAACTCGGAAAATAACATTTCTACTGGATAGAACTCGCTTGAATTGAAATTTTCAGCAAAAATTTCATGATTTTCGAAACTGGATGTAAGGAAAAACCTGCAAAATCTCAATAAAAATTTCAAGGTGTAAATATGCATTGTATGATGGATGAAAGTTCGGTAATCCACATGCTTACACTTATTAAATAATGATTGTCGAATTCGTGATGCATGTAACGTGTTCAGAATACGGAATGTCATATTGAAGGAAACAATGTAAATTACATGTCTATTGGGTAGAACTCGCTTGAAGAGTATTTTTCTGAGAAACGTGCCTCATTTTCAAAACTGCCATTAGGAGAACACTGTGAAATCTGAGTAAATGCTTCTAAGTGTCTGTATGCCTTGAATGGTGAATGAAAGTCCGGTAATCCACATGTTAATAACAGTGTAGTAATTATTTTTCAAACCGTGATTCATGGAGCGCTTTTGGAAAACGGAATTTCAGCGTAATGAAAAAATGTAAATTAAATTCTATTGGGTAGAACTAGATAGAATAGGATTTTTCTGCGAAAATTGCATGATTATCGAATCTGAAGTTTGGAGAAAGTTCAAAATGAGATTAAATATTTCTAGGTGCAAATATGCCTTTATGTTGGAAGAAAGTTCGGTAATCCACATTTTCACAACATATTAAAGAATCTTTTTCTAATCCGTGATGCATATACCATGTTCGGATCGTGGAATTTCATGGTGATTGAAACAATTTTATTTACTTCTCTATTGGGTAGAACTTGCTCCAAGGGTATTTTTCTGCGAAAACTGCTTCATTTTTGAAACTGGGTTTTGGAAAACGCTGCAAAATTTGAGAAAATACTTCTAAGTATCAATATTCCATCTATTGTGATGAAAGTTCGGTAATCCAAATGCTAACAAATCTGTAGTGAATATTTGTCCAATCCATTATGCATGTAGCATGTTTGGATCACGGAGTTTCATGGCCAGGGAGTTTATGTAAATTACATTTCTCTTGGTTACAAATCACTCCAAGAAGTTTTTCTGAGAAATCTGCCTGATTCCCAAAACTGGCGTTAGGAAAACCCTGCGAACTCAGATGAATAGATTCTCGGTGTAAATATGCCTTGTAGGGTGGATGAAAGTTCGGTAATCCGCATGCTAAAAACTCTGTAGTGAATATTTGTCGAATCCGGGATACATGAAGCGTGTTCGGAACACAGAATATCACGGTGAGCGAATCTATGTAAAATAAATGTCCCTTGGGTAGAACTCGCTCCAAGAGCTTTTTCTGCGAATTCTGCCTCATTTTCAAAACTGGCATTAGGAAAACCTTTCGAAATATGAGAAAATGCTTCAAAGTGTCAATATGGCTTTTATGATGGATGAAAGTGCGGTAATCCTTATGCTAAAGACTGTGTAGTGAATATTTGTCGAATCCGTGATGCATGTAGTTTTTCGGAACACGGAACTTCACGATGATGGGTTCTATGTAAATTGCATGTCTATTGGGTAGAACTCGCTCCAAGAGGATTTTTCTGCGAAAACTGCATGATTTAAAACTGACATTAGGAGAAATCTACTAAATCAGAAAAAAACCTTCTATGTATAAATATGCATTGTAAGGTGGATGAAAGTTCGGTAATACACATGTTCACCACTCATTAAAGAATGATTGTCGAATCCGTGATGCATGTAACGTGTTCAGAACACGGAATGTCACGGTGAGTGAAACTCGGTAAATTACATATCTTTTGGGTAGAACTCGCTCCAAGAGCATTTTCCTGCCAAATCTGCCTCATTTTCAAACCTGGCATTAAAACTAAACTGTGAAATCTCAGAAAATTCTTCAAAGTGTCAGTAAGTCATGTATGGTGGATGAAAGTTCTGTAATCCACTTGCTAACATCTCTGTAGTGAATATTTGTCGAATCCGAGATGCATGTAGCGTGTTTCGAACACAGAATTTCACGGTGAGTGAATCAATGTAAATTACATGTCTATTGTTTTGAACCCGCTCCAAGAAGTTTTTGCCGTGAAATCTGCCTCAGTTTCGACACTGGCATTTGGAAAGCTCTGTGAAATCAGAGAAAGTACTTCTGAGCATCAATATGCCTTTATTGTGATGAAAGTCCTATAATCCACATGCAAACAACTCTGTAGTGTATTTTTGTCGAAACCTATCTACATGAAGCGTGTTCAAAATATGGAATTTCACAGCGGGAGAATCTATGTAATTTACATATCTTTTGGGTAGAACCCGCTTCAACAGATTTTTCCTTAGGAAACTGCCTGATTTTTGAAACTGCTATTAAGAAAATGCTGCAAACCCAGAGTTGATATTTCTAGGTGTAAAAATGCCTTGTATGGTGGATGAAAGTTCTGTAATACACATGTACTCAACTTATTGAAAATGTTACTCAAATCCGTGATGTATGTAGTGTGTTCGGAACACGGAATGTCACGTTGAAGGAAACTATTTAAATTACATATCTATTGGTGAGAACCCGCTCCAGGAGCATTGTACTGTAAAATCTACCTCTGTTTGGAAACTAGTGTTATGAAAACCTTGCAAAATCTGAGCAAATGCTTTAAAGTGACATTATGTCTTCAATGGTTTATTAAAGAAGTGTAATTCACATTCTAACAACTCAGCTGGGAGCATTTGTTGAATCCAATGTGCACATAACTTTTTCGGAACACGGAATGTTACGGTGACGGTATCTATGAAAATGGGATGTCTATAGGATCGAACATGCAGCAAGAGAATTTTTCTGCGAAAACTGCCTGATTTTCGTAACTGACGTTAGGAAAAATCTGCGAAATCTAAGTAAATATATCTAGGTGTAAATATGCCTTGTACTGTGGTTGAAACTTCGGTAATCCACATGCTCATGGTCATTAAATAATGTTTGTTGAAGCCGTGATTAATGTAATGTTTTCGGAACACGGAATGTCTCGGTGAGTGAAACTCGGATAATAACAGTTCTACTGGATAGAACTCGCTTGAATTGAAATTTTCAGCGAAAATTTCATGATTTTCGAAACTGGATGTAAGGAAAAACCTGCAAAATCACAATAAAAATTTCAAGGTGTAAATATGCCTTGTATGATGGATGAAAGTTCGGTAATCCACATGCTTACACTTATTAAATAATGTTTGTCGAATTCGTGATGCATGTAACGTGTTCGGAATATGGAATGTCATATTGAAGGAAACAATGTAAATTACATGTCTATTGGGTAGAACTCGCTTGAAGAGAATTTTTCTGAGAAACGTGCCTCATTTTCAAAACTGCCATTAGGAGAACACTGTGAAATCTGAGTAAATGCTTCTAAGTGTCTGTATGCCTTGAATGGTGAATGAAAGTCCGGTAATCCACATGTTAATAACAGTGTAGTAATTATTTTTCAAACCGTGATTCATGGAGCGCTTTTGGAAAACGGAATTTCAGCGTAATGAAAAAATGTAAATTAAATTCTATTGGGTAGAACTAGATAGAATAGGATTTTTCTGCGAAAATTGCATGATTATCGAATCTGAAGTTTGGAGAAAGTTCAAAATGAGATTAAATATTTCTAGGTGCAAATATGCCTTTATGTTGGAAGAAAGTTCGGTAATCCACATTTTCACAACATATTAAAGAATCTTTTTCTAATCCGTGATGCATATACCATGTTCGGAACGTGGGATTTCATGGTGATTAAAACAATTTTATTTACTTCTCTATTGGGTAGAACTTGCTCCAAGAGTATTTTTCTGCGAAAACTGCTTCATTTTTGAAACTGGGTTTTGGAAAACGCTGCAAAATTTGAGAAAATACTTCTAAGTATCAATATTCCATCTATTGTGATGAAAGTTCGGTAATCCAAATGCTAACAAATCTGTAGTGAATATTTGTCCAATCCATTATGCATGTAGCATGTTTGGATCACGGAGTTTCATGGCCAGGGAGTTTATGTAAATTACATTTCTCTTGGTTACAAATCACTCCAAGAGGTTTTTCTGAGAAATCTGCCTGATTCCCAAAACTGGCGTTAGGAAAACCCTGCGAACTCAGATGAATAGATTCTCGGTGTAAATATGCCTTGTAGGGTGGATGAAAGTTCGGTAATCCGCATGCTAAAAACTCTGTAGTGAATATTTGTCGAATCCGGGATACATGAAGCGTGTTCGGAACACAGAATATCACGGTGAGCGAATCTATGTAAAATAAATGTCCCTTGGGTAGAACTCGCTCCAAGAGCTTTTTCTGCGAATTCTGCCTCATTTTCAAAACTGGCATTAGGAAAACCTTTCGAAATATGAGAAAATGCTTCAAAGTGTCAATATGGCTTTTATGATGGATGAAAGTGCGGTAATCCTTATGCTAAAGACTGTGTAGTGAATATTTGTCGAATCCGTGATGCATGTAGCTTTTTCGGAACACGGAACTTCACGATGATGGGTTCTATGTAAATTGCATGTCTATTGGGTAGAACTCGCTCCAAGAGGATTTTTCTGCGAAAACTGCATGATTTAAAACTGACATTAGGAGAAATCTACTAAATCAGAAAAAAACCTTCTATGTATAAATATGCATTGTAAGGTGGATGAAAGTTCGGTAATACACATGTTCACCACTCATTAAAGAATGATTGTCGAATCCGTGATGCATGTAACGTGTTCAGAACACGGAATGTCACGGTGAGTGAAACTCGGTAAATTACATATCTTTTGGGTAGAACTCGCTCCAAGAGCATTTTCCTGCCAAATCTGCCTCATTTTCAAACCTGGCATTAAAACTAAACTGTGAAATCTCAGAAAATTCTTCAAAGTGTCAGTAAGTCATGTATGGTGGATGAAAGTTCTGTAATCCACTTGCTAACATCTCTGTAGTGAATATTTGTCGAATCCGAGATGCATGTAGCGTGTTTCGAACACAGAATTTCACGGTGAGTGAATCAATGTAAATTACATGTCTATTGTTTTGAACCCGCTCCAAGAAGTTTTTGCCGTGAAATCTGCCTCAGTTTCGACACTGGCATTTGGAAAGCTCTGTGAAATCAGAGAAAGTACTTCTAAGCATCAATATGCCTTTATTGTGATGAAAGTCCTAAAATCCACATGCAAACAACTCTGTAGTGTATTTTTGTCGAAACCTATCTACATGAAGCGTGTTCAAAATATGGAATTTCACAGCGGGAGAATCTATGTAATTTACAAATCTTTTGGGTAGAACCCGCTTCAACAGATTTTTCCTTAGGAAACTGCCTGATTTTTGAAACTGCTATTAAGAAAATGCTGCAAACCCAGAGTTGATATTTATAGGTGTAAAAATGCCTTGTATGGTGGATGAAAGTTCTGTAATACACATGTACTCAACTTATTGAAAATGTTACTCAAATCCGTGATGTATGTAGTGTGTTCGGAACACGGAATGTCACGTTGAAGGAAACTATTTAAATTACATATCTATTGGTGAGAACCCGCTGCAGGAGCATTGTACTCTAAAATCTACCTCTGTTTGGAAACTAGTGTTATGAAAACCTTGCAAAATCTGAGCAAATGCTTTAAAGTGACATTATGTGTTCAATGGTTTATTAAAGAAGTGTAATTCACATTCTAACAACTCAGCTGGGAGCATTTGTTGAATCCAATGTGCACGTAACTTTTTCGGAACACGGAATGTTACGGTGACGGTATCTATGAAAATGGGATATCTATTGGATCGAACATGCAGCAAGAGAATTTTTCTGCGAAAACTTCCTGATTTTCGTAACTGACGTTAGGAAAAATCTGCGAAATCTAAGTAAATATATCTCGGTGTAAATATGCCTTGTACTGTGGTTGAAACTTCGGTAATCCTCATGCTCATGGTCATTAAATAATGTTTGTTGAAGCCGTGATTAATGTAACGTTTTCGGAACACGGAATGTCTCGGTGAGTGAAACTCGGAAAATAACATTTCTACTGGATAGAACTCGCTTGAATTGAAATTTTCAGCGAAAATTTCATGATTTTCGAAACTGGATGTAAGGAAAAACCTGCAAAATCTCAATAAAAATTTCAAGGTGTAAATATGCATTGTATGATGGATGAAAGTTCGGTAATCCACATGCTTACACTTATTAAATAATGATTGTCGAATTCGTGATGCATGTAACGTGTTCGGAATACGGAATGTCATATTGAAGGAAACAATGTAAATTACATGTCTATTGGGTAGAACTCGCTTGAAGAGTATTTTTCTGAGAAACGTGCCTCATTTTCAAAACTGCCATTAGGAGAACACTGTGAAATCTGAGTAAATGCTTCTAAGTGTCTGTATGCCTTGAATGGTGAATGAAAGTCCGGTAATCCACATGTTAATAACAGTGTAGTAATTATTTTTCAAACCGTGATTCATGGAGCGCTTTTGGAAAACGGAATTTCAGCGTAATGAAAAAATGTAAATTAAATTCTATTGGGTAGAACTAGATAGAATAGGATTTTTCTGCGAAAATTGCATGATTATCGAATCTGAAGTTTGGAGAAAGTTCAAAATGAGATTAAATATTTCTAGGTGCAAATATGCCTTTATGTTGGAAGAAAGTTCGGTAATCCACATTTTCACAACATATTAAAGAATCTTTTTCTAATCCGTGATGCATATACCATGTTCGGATCGTGGAATTTCATGGTGATTGAAACAATTTTATTTACTTCTCTATTGGGTAGAACTTGCTCCAAGGGTATTTTTCTGCGAAAACTGCTTCATTTTTGAAACTGGGTTTTGGAAAACGCTGCAAAATTTGAGAAAATACTTCTAAGTATCAATATTCCATCTATTGTGATGAAAGTTCGGTAATCCAAATGCTAACAAATCTGTAGTGAATATTTGTCCAATCCATTATGCATGTAGCATGTTTGGATCACGGAGTTTCATGGCCAGGGAGTTTATGTAAATTACATTTCTCTTGGTTACAAATCACTCCAAGAAGTTTTTCTGAGAAATCTGCCTGATTCCCAAAACTGGCGTTAGGAAAACCCTGCGAACTCAGATGAATAGATTCTCGGTGTAAATATGCCTTGTAGGGTGGATGAAAGTTCGGTAATCCGCATGCTAAAAACTCTGTAGTGAATATTTGTCGAATCCGGGATACATGAAGCGTGTTCGGAACACAGAATATCACGGTGAGCGAATCTATGTAAAATAAATGTCCCTTGGGTAGAACTCGCTCCAAGAGCTTTTTCTGCGAATTCTGCCTCATTTTCAAAACTGGCATTAGGAAAACCTTTCGAAATATGAGAAAATGCTTCAAAGTGTCAATATGGCTTTTATGATGGATGAAAGTGCGGTAATCCTTATGCTAAAGACTGTGTAGTGAATATTTGTCGAATCCGTGATGCATGTAGCTTTTTCGGAACACGGAACTTCACGATGATGGGTTCTATGTAAATTGCATGTCTATTGGGTAGAACTCGCTCCAAGAGGATTTTTCTGCGAAAACTGCATGATTTAAAACTGACATTAGGAGAAATCTACTAAATCAGAAAAAACCTTCTATGTATAAATATGCATTGTAAGGTGGATGAAAGTTCGGTAATACACATGTTCACCACTCATTAAAGAATGATTGTCGAATCCGTGATGCATGTAACGTGTTCAGAACACGGAATGTCACGGTGAGTGAAACTCGGTAAATTACATATCTTTTGGGTAGAACTCGCTCCAAGAGCATTTTCCTGCCAAATCTGCCTCATTTTCAAACCTGGCATTAAAACTAAACTGTGAAATCTCAGAAAATTCTTCAAAGTGTCAGTAAGTCATGTATGGTGGATGAAAGTTCTGTAATCCACTTGCTAACATCTCTGTAGTGAATATTTGTCGAATCTGAGATGCATGTAGTGTGTTTCGAACACAGAATTTCACGGTGAGTGAATCAATGTAAATTACATGTCTATTGTTTTGAACCCGCTCCAAGAAGTTTTTGCCGTGAAATCTGCCTCAGTTTCGACACTGGCATTTGGAAAGCTCTGTGAAATCAGAGAAAGTACTTCTAAGCATCAATATGCCTTTATTGTGATGAAAGTCCTAAAATCCACATGCAAACAACTCTGTAGTGTATTTTTGTCGAAACCTATCTACATGAAGCGTGTTCAAAATATGGAATTTCACAGCGGGAGAATCTATGTAATTTACAAATCTTTTGGGTAGAACCCGCTTCAACAGATTTTTCCTTAGGAAACTGCCTGATTTTTGAAACTGCTATTAAGAAAATGCTGCAAACCCAGAGTTGATATTTCTAGGTGTAAAAATGCCTTGTATGGTGGATGAAAGTTCTGTAATACACATGTACTCAACTTATTGAAAATGTTACTCAAATCCGTGATGTATGTAGTGTGTTCGGAACACGGAATGTCACGTTGAAGGAAACTATTTAAATTACATATCTATTGGTGAGAACCCGCTGCAGGAGCATTGTACTCTAAAATCTACCTCTGTTTGGAAACTAGTGTTATGAAAACCTTGCAAAATCTGAGCAAATGCTTTAAAGTGACATTATGTGTTCAATGGTTTATTAAAGAAGTGTAATTCACATTCTAACAACTCAGCTGGGAGCATTTGTTGAATCCAATGTGCACGTAACTTTTTCGGAACACGGAATGTTACGGTGACGGTATCTATGAAAATGGGATATCTATTGGATCGAACATGCAGCAAGAGAATTTTTCTGCGAAAACTTCCTGATTTTCGTAACTGACGTTAGGAAAAATCTGCGAAATCTAAGTAAATATATCTCGGTGTAAATATGCCTTGTACTGTGGTTGAAACTTCGGTAATCCTCATGCTCATGGTCATTAAATAATGTTTGTTGAAGCCGTGATTAATGTAACGTTTTCGGAACACGGAATGTCTCGGTGAGTGAAACTCGGAAAATAACATTTCTACTGGATAGAACTCGCTTGAATTGAAATTTTCAGCGAAAATTTCATGATTTTCGAAACTGGATGTAAGGAAAAACCTGCAAAATCTCAATAAAAATTTCAAGGTGTAAATATGCATTGTATGATGGATGAAAGTTCGGTAATCCACATGCTTACACTTATTAAATAATGATTGTCGAATTCGTGATGCATGTAACGTGTTCGGAATACGGAATGTCATATTGAAGGAAACAATGTAAATTACATGTCTATTGGGTAGAACTCGCTTGAAGAGTATTTTTCTGAGAAACGTGCCTCATTTTCAAAACTGCCATTAGGAGAACACTGTGAAATCTGAGTAAATGCTTCTAAGTGTCTGTATGCCTTGAATGGTGAATGAAAGTCCGGTAATCCACATGTTAATAACAGTGTAGTAATTATTTTTCAAACCGTGATTCATGGAGCGCTTTTGGAAAACGGAATTTCAGCGTAATGAAAAAATGTAAATTAAATTCTATTGGGTAGAACTAGATAGAATAGGATTTTTCTGCGAAAATTGCATGATTATCGAATCTGAAGTTTGGAGAAAGTTCAAAATGAGATTAAATATTTCTAGGTGCAAATATGCCTTTATGTTGGAAGAAAGTTCGGTAATCCACATTTTCACAACATATTAAAGAATCTTTTTCTAATCCGTGATGCATATACCATGTTCGGATCGTGGAATTTCATGGTGATTGAAACAATTTTATTTACTTCTCTATTGGGTAGAACTTGCTCCAAGGGTATTTTTCTGCAAAAACTGCTTCATTTTTGAAACTGGGTTTTGGAAAACGCTGCAAAATTTGAGAAAATACTTCTAAGTATCAATATTCCATCTATTGTGATGAAAGTTCGGTAATCCAAATGCTAACAAATCTGTAGTGAATATTTGTCCAATCCATTATGCATGTAGCATGTTTGGATCACGGAGTTTCATGGCCAGGGAGTTTATGTAAATTACATTTCTCTTGGTTACAAATCACTCCAAGAAGTTTTTCTGAGAAATCTGCCTGATTCCTAAAACTGGCGTTAGGAAAACCCTGCGAACTCAGATGAATAGATTCTCGGTGTAAATATGCCTTGTAGGGTGGATGAAAGTTCGGTAATCCGCATGCTAAAAACTCTGTAGTGAATATTTGTCGAATCCGGGATACATGAAGCGTGTTCGGAACACAGAATATCACGGTGAGCGAATCTATGTAAAATAAATGTCCCTTGGGTAGAACTCGCTCCAAGAGCTTTTTCTGCGAATTCTGCCTCATTTTCAAAACTGGCATTAGGAAAACCTTTCGAAATATGAGAAAATGCTTCAAAGTGTCAATATGGCTTTTATGATGGATGAAAGTGCGGTAATCCTTATGCTAAAGACTGTGTAGTGAATATTTGTCGAATCCGTGATGCATGTAGCTTTTTCGGAACACGGAACTTCACGATGATGGGTTCTATGTAAATTGCATGTCTATTGGGTAGAACTCGCTCCAAGAGGATTTTTCTGCGAAAACTGCATGATTTAAAACTGACATTAGGAGAAATCTACTAAATCAGAAAAAAACCTTCTATGTATAAATATGCATTGTAAGGTGGATGAAAGTTCGGTAATACACATGTTCACCACTCATTAAAGAATGATTGTCGAATCCGTGATGCATGTAACGTGTTCAGAACACGGAATGTCACGGTGAGTGAAACTCGGTAAATTACATATCTTTTGGGTAGAACTCGCTCCAAGAGCATTTTCCTGCCAAATCTGCCTCATTTTCAAACCTGGCATTAAAACTAAACTGTGAAATCTCAGAAAATTCTTCAAAGTGTCAGTAAGTCATGTATGGTGGATGAAAGTTCTGTAATCCACTTGCTAACATCTCTGTAGTGAATATTTGTCGAATCCGAGATGCATGTAGCGTGTTTCGAACACAGAATTTCACGGTGAGTGAATCAATGTAAATTACATGTCTATTGTTTTGAACCCGCTCCAAGAAGTTTTTGCCGTGAAATCTGCCTCAGTTTCGACACTGGCATTTGGAAAGCTCTGTGAAATCAGAGAAAGTACTTCTAAGCATCAATATGCCTTTATTGTGATGAAAGTCCTAAAATCCACATGCAAACAACTATGTAGTGTATTTTTGTCGAAACCTATCTACATGAAGCGTGTTCAAAATATGGAATTTCACAGCGGGAGAATCTATGTAATTTACAAATCTTTTGGGTAGAACCCGCTTCAACAGATTTTTCCTTAGGAAACTGCCTGATTTTTGAAACTGCTATTAAGAAAATGCTGCAAACCCAGAGTTGATATTTCTAGGTGTAAAAATGCCTTGTATGGTGGATGAAAGTTCTGTAATACACATGTACTCAACTTATTGAAAATGTTACTCAAATCCGTGATGTATGTAGTGTGTTCGGAACACGGAATGTCACGTTGAAGGAAACTATTTAAATTACATATCTATTGGTGAGAACCCGCTGCAGGAGCATTGTACTCTAAAATCTACCTCTGTTTGGAAACTAGTGTTATGAAAACCTTGCAAAATCTGAGCAAATGCTTTAAAGTGACATTATGTGTTCAATGGTTTATTAAAGAAGTGTAATTCACATTCTAACAACTCAGCTGGGAGCATTTGTTGAATCCAATGTGCACGTAACTTTTTCGGAACACGGAATGTTACGGTGACGGTATCTATGAAAATGGGATATCTATTGGATCGAACATGCAGCAAGAGAATTTTTCTGCGAAAACTTCCTGATTTTCGTAACTGACGTTAGGAAAAATCTGCGAAATCTAAGTAAATATATCTCGGTGTAAATATGCCTTGTACTGTGGTTGAAACTTCGGTAATCCTCATGCTCATGGTCATTAAATAATGTTTGTTGAAGCCGTGATTAATGTAACGTTTTCGGAACACGGAATGTCTCGGTGAGTGAAACTCGGAAAATAACATTTCTACTGGATAGAACTCGCTTGAATTGAAATTTTCAGCGAAAATTTCATGATTTTCGAAACTGGATGTAAGGAAAAACCTGCAAAATCTCAATAAAAATTTCAAGGTGTAAATATGCATTGTATGATGGATGAAAGTTCGGTAATCCACATGCTTACACTTATTAAATAATGATTGTCGAATTCGTGATGCATGTAACGTGTTCGGAATACGGAATGTCATATTGAAGGAAACAATGTAAATTACATGTCTATTGGGTAGAACTCGCTTGAAGAGTATTTTTCTGAGAAACGTGCCTCATTTTCAAAACTGCCATTAGGAGAACACTGTGAAATCTGAGTAAATGCTTCTAAGTGTCTGTATGCCTTGAATGGTGAATGAAAGTCCGGTAATCCACATGTTAATAACAGTGTAGTAATTATTTTTCAAACCGTGATTCATGGAGCGCTTTTGGAAAACGGAATTTCAGCGTAATGAAAAAATGTAAATTAAATTCTATTGGGTAGAACTAGATAGAATAGGATTTTTCTGCGAAAATTGCATGATTATCGAATCTGAAGTTTGGAGAAAGTTCAAAATGAGATTAAATATTTCTAGGTGCAAATATGCCTTTATGTTGGAAGAAAGTTCGGTAATCCACATTTTCACAACATATTAAAGAATCTTTTTCTAATCCGTGATGCATATACCATGTTCGGATCGTGGAATTTCATGGTGATTGAAACAATTTTATTTACTTCTCTATTGGGTAGAACTTGCTCCAAGGGTATTTTTCTGCGAAAACTGCTTCATTTTTGAAACTGGGTTTTGGAAAACGCTGCAAAATTTGAGAAAATACTTCTAAGTATCAATATTCCATCTATTGTGATGAAAGTTCGGTAATCCAAATGCTAACAAATCTGTAGTGAATATTTGTCCAATCCATTATGCATGTAGCATGTTTGGATCACGGAGTTTCATGGCCAGGGAGTTTATGTAAATTACATTTCTCTTGGTTACAAATCACTCCAAGAAGTTTTTCTGAGAAATCTGCCTGATTCCCAAAACTGGCGTTAGGAAAACCCTGCGAACTCAGATGAATAGATTCTCGGTGTAAATATGCCTTGTAGGGTGGATGAAAGTTCGGTAATCCGCATGCTAACAACTCTGTAGTGAATATTTGTCGAATCCGGGATACATGAAGCGTGTTCGGAACACAGAATATCACGGTGAGCGAATCTATGTAAAATAAATGTCCCTTGGGTAGAACTCGCTCCAAGAGCTTTTTCTGCGAATTCTGCCTCATTTTCAAAACTGGCATTAGGAAAACCTTTCGAAATATGAGAAAATGCTTCAAAGTGTCAATATGGCTTTTATGATGGATGAAAGTGCGGTAATCCTTATGCTAAAGACTGTGTAGTGAATATTTGTCGAATCCGTGATGCATGTAGCTTTTTCGGAACACGGAACTTCACGATGATGGGTTCTATGTAAATTGCATGTCTATTGGGTAGAACTCGCTCCAAGAGGATTTTTCTGCGAAAACTGCATGATTTAAAACTGACATTAGGAGAAATCTACTAAATCAGAAAAAAACCTTCTATGTATAAATATGCATTGTAAGGTGGATGAAAGTTCGGTAATACACATGTTCACCACTCATTAAAGAATGATTGTCGAATCCGTGATGCATGTAACGTGTTCAGAACACGGAATGTCACGGTGAGTGAAACTCGGTAAATTACATATCTTTTGGGTAGAACTCGCTCCAAGAGCATTTTCCTGCCAAATCTGCCTCATTTTCAAACCTGGCATTAAAACTAAACTGTGAAATCTCAGAAAATTCTTCAAAGTGTCAGTAAGTCATGTATGGTGGATGAAAGTTCTTTAATCCACTTGCTAACATCTCTGTAGTGAATATTTGTCGAATCCGAGATGCATGTAGCGTGTTTCGAACGCAGAATTTCACGGTGAGTGAATCAATGTAAATTACATGTCTATTGTTTTGAACCCGCTCCAAGAAGTTTTTGCCGTGAAATCTGCCTCAGTTTCGACACTGGCATTTGGAAAGCTCTGTGAAATCAGAGAAAGTACTTCTAAGCATCAATATGCCTTTATTGTGATGAAAGTCCTAAAATCCACATGCAAACAACTCTGTAGTGTATTTTTGTCGAAACCTATCTACATGAAGCGTGTTCAAAATATGGAATTTCACAGCGGGAGAATCTATGTAATTTACAAATCTTTTGGGTAGAACCCGCTTCAACAGATTTTTCCTTAGGAAACTGCCTGATTTTTGAAACTGCTATTAAGAAAAAGCTGCAAACCCAGAGTTGATATTTCTAGGTGTAAAAATGCCTTGTATGGTGGATGAAAGTTCTGTAATACACATGTACTCAACTTATTGAAAATGTTACTCAAATCCGTGATGAATGTAGTGTGTTCGGAACACGGAATGTCACGTTGAAGGAAACTATTTAAATTACATATCTATTGGTGAGAACCCGCTGCAGGAGAATTGTACTCTAAAATCTACCTCTGTTTGGAAACTAGTGTTATGAAAACCTTGCAAAATCTGAGCAAATGCTTTAAAGTGACATTATGTGTTCAATGGTTTATTAAAGAAGTGTAATTCACATTCTAACAACTCAGCTGGGAGCATTTGTTGAATCCAATGTGCACGTAACTTTTTCGGAACACGGAATGTTACGGTGATGGTATCTATGAAAATGGGATGTCTATTGGATCGAACATGCAGCAAGAGAATTTTTCTGCGAAAACTGCCTGATTTTCGTAACTGACGTTAGGAAAAATCTGCGAAATCTAAGTAAATATATCTCGGTGTAAATATGCCTTGTACTGTGGTTGAAACTTCGGTAATCCACATGCTCATGGTCATTAAATAATGTTTGTTGAAGCCGTGATTAATGTAATGTTTTCGGAACACGGAATGTCTCGGTGAGTGAAACTCGGAAAATAACATTTCTACTGGATAGAACTCGCTTGAATTGAAATTTTCAGCGAAAATTTCATGATTTTCGAAACTGGATGTAAGGAAAAACCTGCAAAATCACAATAAAAATTTCAAGGTGTAAATATGCCTTGTATGATGGATGAAAGTTCGGTAATCCACATGCTTACACTTATTAAATAATGTTTGTCGAATTCGTGATGCATGTAACGTGTTCGGAATATGGAATGTCATATTGAAGGAAACAATGTAAATTACATGTCTATTGGGTAGAACTCGCTTGAAGAGAATTTTTCTGAGAAACGTGCCTCATTTTCAAAACTGCCATTAGGAGAACACTGTGAAATCTGAGTAAATGCTTCTAAGTGTCTGTATGCCTTGAATGGTGAATGAAAGTCCGATAATCCACATGTTAATAACAGTGTAGTAATTATTTTTCAAACCGTGATTCATGGAGTGCTTTTGGAAAACGGAATTTCAGCGTAATGAAAAAATGTAAATTAAATTCTATTGGGTAGAACTAGATAGAATAGGATTTTTCTGCGAAAATTGCATGATTATCGAATCTGAATTTTGGAGAAAGTTCAAAATGATATTAAATATTTCTAGGTGCAAATATGCCTTTATGTTGGAAGAAAGTTCAGTAATCCACATTTTCACAACATATTAAAGAATCTTTTTCTAATCCGTGATGCATATACCATGTTCGGAACGTGGGATTTCATGGTGATTGAAACAATTTTATTTACTTCTCTATTGGGTAGAACTTGCTCCAAGAGTATTTTTCTGCGAAAACTGCTTCATTTTTGAAACTGGGTTTTGGAAAAAGCTGCAAAATTTGAGAAAATACTTCTAAGTATCAATATTCCATCTATTGTGATGAAAGTTCGGTAATCCAAATGCTAACAAATCTGTTGTGGATATTTGTCCAATCCATTATGCATGTAGCATGTTTGGAAGACGGAGTTTCATGGCCAGGGATTTTATGTAAATTACATTTCTCTTGGTTACAAATCACTCCGAGAAGTTTTTCTGAGAAATCTGCCTGATTCCCAAAACTGGCGTTAGGAAAACCCTGCGAACTCAGATGAATAGATTCTCGGTGTAAATATGCCTTGTAGGGTGGATGAAAGTTCGGTAATCCGCATGCTAAAAACTCTGTAGTGAATATTTGTCGAATCCGGGATACATGAAGCGTGTTCGGAACACAGAATATCACGGTGAGCGAATCTATGTAAAATAAATGTCCCTTGGGTAGAACTCGCTCCAAGAGCTTTTTCTGCGAATTCTGCCTCATTTTCAAAACTGGCATTAGGAAAACCTTTCGAAATATGAGAAAATGCTTCAAAGTGTCAACATGGCTTTTATGATGGATGAAAGTGCGGTAATCCTTATGCTAAAGACTGTGTAGTGAATATTTGTCGAATCCGTGATGCATGTAGCTTTTTCAGAACACGGAACTTCAAGATGATGGGTTCTATGTAAATTGCATGTCTATTGGGTAGAACTCGCTCCAAGAGGATTTTTCTGCGAAAACTGCATGATTTAAAACTGACATTAGGAGAAATCTACTAAATCAGAAAAAAACCTTCTATGTATAAATATGCATTGTAAGGTGGATGAAAGTTCGGTAATACACATGTTCACCACTCATTAAAGAATGATTGTCGAATCCGTGATGCATGTAACGTGTTCAGAACACGGAATGTCACGGTGAGTGGAACTCGGTAAATTACATATCTTTTGGGTAGAACTTGCTCCAAGAGCATTTTCCTGCCAAATCTGCCTCATTTTCAAACCTGGCATTAAAACTAAACTGTGAAATCTCAGAAAATTCTTCAAAGTGTCAGTAAGTCATGTATGGTGGATGAAAGTTCTGTAATCCACTTGCTAACATCTCTGTAGTGAATATTTGTCGAATCCGAGATGCATGTAGCGTGTTTCGAACACAGAATTTCACGGTGAGTGAATCAATGTAAATTACATGTCTATTGTTTTGAACCCGCTCCAAGAAGTTTTTGCCGTGAAATCTGCCTCAGTTTCGACACTGGCATTTGGAAAGCTCTGTGAAATCAGAGAAAGTACTTCTAAGCATCAATATGCCTTTATTGTGATGAAAGTCCTAAAATCCACATGCAAACAACTCTGTAGTGTATTTTTGTCGAAACCTATCTACATGAAGCGTGTTCAAAATATGGAATTTCACAGCGGGAGAATCTATGTAATTTACAAATCTTTTGGGTAGAACCCGCTTCAACAGATTTTTCCTTAGGAAACTGCCTGATTTTTGAAACTGCTATTAAGAAAATGCTGCAAACCCAGAGTTGATATTTCTAGGTGTAAAAATGCCTTGTATGGTGGATGAAAGTTCTGTAATACACATGTACTCAACTTATTGAAAATGTTACTCAAATCCGTGATGTATGTAGTGTGTTCGGAACACGGAATGTCACGTTGAAGGAAACTATTTAAATTACATATCTATTGGTGAGAACCCGCTGCAGGAGCATTGTACTGTAAAATCTACCTCTGTTTGGAAACTAGTGTTATGAAAACCTTGCAAAATCTGAGCAAATGCTTTAAAGTGACATTATGTGTTCAATGGTTTATTAAAGAAGTGTAATTCACATTCTAACAACTCAGCTGGGAGCATTTGTTGAATCCAATGTGCACGTAACTTTTTCGGAACACGGAATGTTACGGTGACGGTATCTATGAAAATGGGATATCTATTGGATCGAACATGCAGCAAGAGAATTTTTCTGCGAAAACTTCCTGATTTTCGTAACTGACGTTAGGAAAAATCTGCGAAATCTAAGTAAATATATCTCGGTGTAAATATGCCTTGTACTGTGGTTGAAACTTCGGTAAACATCATGCTCATGGTCATTAAATAATGTTTGTTGAAGCCGTGATTAATGTAACGTTTTCGGAACACGGAATGTCTCGGTGAGTGAAACTCGGAAAATAACATTTCTACTGGATAGAACTCGCTTGAATTGAAATTTTCAGCGAAAATTTCATGATTTTCGAAACTGGATGTAAGGAAAAACCTGCAAAATCACAATAAAAATTTCAAGGTGTAAATATGCCTTGTATGATGGATGAAAGTTCGGTAATCCACATGCTTACACTTATTAAATAATGATTGTCGAATTCGTGATGCATGTAACGTGTTCAGAATACGGAATGTCATATTGAAGGAAACAATGTAAATTACATGTCTATTGGGTAGAACTCGCTTGAAGAGTATTTTTCTGAGAAACGTGCCTCATTTTCAAAACTGCCATTAGGAGAACACTGTGAAATCTGAGTAAATGCTTCTAAGTGTCTGTATGCCTTGAATGGTGAATGAAAGTCCGGTAATCCGCATGTTAATAACAGTGTAGTAATTATTTTTCAAACCGTGATTCATGGAGCGCTTTTGGAAAACGGAATTTCAGCGTAATGAAAAAATGTAAATTAAATTCTATTGGGTAGAACTAGATAGAATAGGATTTTTCTGCGAAAATTGCATGATTATCGAATCTGAAGTTTGGAGAAAGTTCAAAATGAGATTAAATATTTCTAGGTGCAAATATGGCTTTATGTTGGAAGAAAGTTCGGTAATCCACATTTTCACAACATATTAAAGAATTTTTTTCTAATCCGTGTTGCATATACCATGTTCGGATCGTGGAATTTCATGGTGATTGAAACAATTTTATTTACTTCTCTATTGGGTAGAACTTGCTCCAAGGGTATTTTTCTGCGAAAACTGCTTCATTTTTGAAACTGGGTTTTGGAAAACGCTGCAAAATTTGAGAAAATACTTCTAAGTATCAATATTCCATCTATTGCGATGAAAGTTCGGTAATCCAAATGCTAACAATTCTGTAGTGAATATTTGTCCAATCCATTATGCATGTAGCATGTTTGGATCACGGAGTTTCATGGCCAGGGAGTTTATGTAAATTACATTTCTCTTGGTTACAAATCACTCCAAGAAGTTTTTCTGAGAAATCTGCCTGATTCCCAAAACTGGCGTTAGGAAAACCCTGTGAACTCAGATGAATAGATTCTCGGTGTAAATATGCCTTGTAGGGTGGATGAAAGTTCGGTAATCCGCATGCTAAAAACTCTGTAGTGAATATTTGTCGAATCCGGGATACATGAAGCGTGTTCGGAACACAGAATATCACGGTGAGCGAATCTATGTAAAATAAATGTCCCTTGGGTAGAACTCGCTCCAAGAGCTTTTTCTGCGAATTCTGCCTCATTTTCAAAACTGGCATTAGGAAAACCTTTCGAAATATGAGAAAATGCTTCAAAGTGTCAATATGGCTTTTATGATGGATGAAAGTGCGGTAATCCTTATGCTAAAGACTGTGTAGTGAATATTTGTCGAATCCGTGATGCATGTAGTTTTTCGGAACACGGAACTTCACGATGATGGGTTCTATGTAAATTGCATGTCTATTGGGTAGAACTCGCTCCAAGAGGATTTTTCTGCGAAAACTGCATGATTTAAAACTGACATTAGGAGAAATCTACTAAATCAGAAAAAAACCTTCTATGTATAAATATGCATTGTAAGGTGGATGAAAGTTCGGTAATACACATGTTCACCACTCATTAAAGAATGATTGTCGAATCCGTGATGCATGTAACGTGTTCAGAACACGGAATGTCACGGTGAGTGAAACTCGGTAAATTACATATCTTTTGGGTAGAACTCGCTCCAAGAGCATTTTCCTGCCAAATCTGCCTCATTTTCAAACCTGGCATTAAAACTAAACTGTGAAATCTCAGAAAATTCTTCAAAGTGTCAGTAAGTCATGTATGGTGGATGAAAGTTCTGTAATCCACTTGCTAACATCTCTGTAGTGAATATTTGTCGAATCCGAGATGCATGTAGCGTGTTTCGAACACAGAATTTCACGGTGAGTGAATCAATGTAAATTACATGTCTATTGTTTTGAACCCGCTCCAAGAAGTTTTTGCCGTGAAATCTGCCTCAGTTTCGACACTGGCATTTGGAAAGCTCTGTGAAATCAGAGAAAGTACTTCTAAGCATCAATATGCCTTTATTGTGATGAAAGTCCTAAAATCCACATGCAATCAACTCTGTAGTGTATGTTTGTCGAAACTTATCTGCATGAAGCGTGTTCAAAATATGGAATTTCACAGCGGGAGAATCTATGTAATTTACAAATCTTTTGGGTAGAACCCGCTTCAACAGATTTTTCCTTAGGAAACTGCCTGATTTTTGAAACTGCTATTAAGAAAATGCTGCAAACCCAGAGTTGATATTTCTAGGTGTAAAAATGCCTTGTATGGTGGATGAAAGTTCTGTAATACACATGTACTCAACTTATTGAAAATGTTACTCAAATCCGTGATGTATGTAGTGTGTTCGGAACACGGAATGTCACGTTGAAGGAAACTATTTAAATTACATATCTATTGGTGAGAATCTGCTCCAGGAGCATTGTACTGTAAAATCTACCTCTGTTTGGAAACTAGTGTTATGAAAACCTTGCAAAATCTGAGCAAATGCTTTAAAGTGACATTATGTGTTCAATGGTTTATTAAAGAAGTGTAATTCACATTCTAACAACTCAGCTGGGAGCATTTGTTGAATCCAATGTGCACGTAACTTTTTAGGAACACGGAATGTTACGGTGACGGTATCTATGAAAATGGGATGTCTATTGGATCGAACATGCAGCAAGAGAATTTTTCTGCAAAAACTTCCTGATTTTCGTAACTGACGTTAGGAAAAATCTGCGAAACCTAAGTAAATATATCTCGGTGTAAATATGCCTTGTACTGTGGTTGAAACTTCGGTAATCCTCATGCTCATGGTCATTAAATAATGTTTGTTGAAGCCGTGATTAATGTAACGTTTTCGGAACACGGAATGTCTCGGTGAGTGAAACTCGGAAAATAACATTTCTACTGGATACAACTCGCTTGAATTGAAATTTTCAGCAAAAATTTCATGATTTTCGAAACTGGATGTAAGGAAAAACCTGCAATATCACAATAAAAATTTCAAGGTGTAAATATGCATTGTATGATGGATGAAAGTTCGGTAATCCACATGCTTACACTTATTAAATAATGATTGTCGAATTCGTGATGCATGTAACGTGTTCGGAATACGGAATGTCATATTGAAGGAAACAATGTAAATTACATGTCTATTGGGTAGAACTCGCTTGAAGAGTATTTTTCTGAGAAACGTGCCTCATTTTCAAAACTGCCATTAGGAGAACACTGTGAAATCTGAGTAAATGCTTCTAAGTGTCTGTATGCCTTGAATGGTGAATGAAAGTCCGGTAATCCACATGTTAATAACAGTGTAGTAATTATTTTTCAAACCGTGATTCATGGAGCGCTTTTGGAAAACGGAATTTCAGCGTAATGAAAAAATGTAAATTAAATTCTATTGGGTAGAACTAGATAGAATAGGATTTTTCTGCGAAAATTGCATAATTATCGAATCTGAAGTTTGGAGAAAGTTCAAAATGAGATTAAATATTTCTAGGTGCAAATATGCCTTTATGTTGGAAGAAAGTTCGGTAATCCACATTTTCACAACATATTAAAGAATCTTTTTCTAATCCGTGATGCATATACCATGTTCGGATCGTGGAATTTCATGGTGATAGAAACAATTTTATTTACTCCTCTATTGGGTAGAACTTGCTCCAAGGGTATTTTTCTGCGAAAACTGCTTCATTTTTGAAACTGGGTTTTGGAAAACGCTGCAAAATTTGAGAAAATACTTCAAAGTATCATTATTCCATATATTGTGATGAAAGTTCGGTAATCCAAATGCTAACAAATCTGTAGTGAATATTTGTCCAATCCATTATGCATGTAGCATGTTTGGATCACGGAGTTTCATGGCCAGGGAGTTTATGTAAATTACATTTCTCTTGGTTACAAATCACTCCAAGAGGTTTTTCTGAGAAATCTGCCTGATTCCCAAAACTGGCGTTAGGAAAACCCTGCGAACTCAGATGAATAGATTCTCGGTGTAAATATGCCTTGTAGGGTGGATGAAAGTTCGGTAATACGCATGCTAACAACTCTGTAGTGAATATTTGTCGAATCCGGGATACATGAAGCGTTATCGGAACACAGAATATCACGGTGAGCGAATCTATGTAAAATAAATGTCCCTTGGGTAGAACTCGCTCCAAGAGCTTTTTCTGCGAATTCTGCCTCATTTTCAAAACTGGCATTAGGAAAAACTTTCGAAATATGAGAAAATGCCTCAAAGTGTCAATATGGCTTTTATGGTGGATGAAAGTGCGGTAATCCTTATGCTAAAGACTGTGTAGTGAATATTTGTCGAATCCGTGATGCATGTAGCTTTTTCGGAACACGGAACTTCACGATGATGGGTTCTATGTAAATTGCATGTCTATTGAGTAGAACTCGCTCCAAGAGGATTATTCTGCGAAAACTGCATGATTTAAAACTGACATTAGGAGAAATCTACTAAATAAGAAAAAACCTTCTATGTATAAATATGCATTGTAAGGTGGATGAAAGTTCGGTAATACACATGTTCACCACTCATTAAAGAATGATTGTCGAATCCGTGATGCATGTAACGTGTTCAGAACACGGAATGTCACGGTGAGTGAAACTCGGTAAATTACATATCTTTTGGGTAGAACTCGCTCCAAGAGAATTTTCCTGCCAAATCTGCCTCATTTTCAAACCTGGCATTAAATGTAACCTGTGAAATCTCAGAAAATTCTTCAAAGTGTCATTAAGCAATGTATGGTGGATAAAAGTTCTTTAATCCACTTGCTAAGAACTCTGTAGTGAATATTTGTCGAATCAGAGATGCATGTACCGTGTTTCGAACACAGAATTTCACGGTGAGTGAATCAAAGTAAATTACATGTCTATTGTTTTGAAACCGCTCCAAGAATTTTTTGCCGTGAAATCTGCCTCAGGTTCGACACTGGCGTTTGGAAAGCTCTGTGAAATCAGAGAAAATCCTTCTAAGCATCAATATGCGTTGTATTGTGATGAAAGTCCTGAAATTCACATGCAAACAACTCTGTAGTGTATTTTTGTCGAAACCTATCTGCATGAAGTGTGTTCAAAGTATGGAATTTCACAGCGGGAGATTCTATGTAATTTACATATCTTTTGGGTAGAACACGCTCCAACAGTTTTTTCCTTAGGAAACTGCCTGATTATTGAAACTGCTATTAAGAAAATGCTGCAAACACAGAGTTGATATTTCAAGGTGTAAAAATGCCATGTATGGTGGATGAAAGTTCTGTAATACACATGTACACAACTCATTCAAAATGTTACTCAAATCCGTGATGTATGTAGTGTGTTCGGAACACGGAATGTCACGTTGAAGGAAACTATGTAAATTACATATCAATTGGTGAGAACCCGCTCCAGGAGCATTGTACTGTAAAATCTACCTCTGTTTGGAAACTGGTGTTATGAAAACGCTGCAAAATCTGAACAAATGCTTTAAAGTGACATTATGTCTTCAATGGTTTATTAAAGAATTGTAATTCACTTTCTCACAACTCAGCTGTGAGCATTTGTTGAATCCAATGTGCACGTACCTTTTTCGGAACACGGAATGTTACTGTGACGGTATCTATGAAAATGGGATGTCTATTGGATCGAACATGCAGCAAGAGAATTTTTCTGCGAAAACTGCCTGATTTTCATAAGTGACGTTAGGAAAAATCTGCGAAATCTAAGTAAATATATCTCGGTGTAAATATGCCTTGTACTGTGGTTGAAACTTCGGTAATCCTCATGCTCATGGTCATTAAATAATGTTTGTTGAAGCCGTGATTAATGTAACGTTTTCGGAACACGGAATGTCTCGGTGAGTGAAACTCGGAAAATAACATTTCTACTGGATAGAACTCGCTTGAATTGAAATTTTCAGCGAAAATTTCATGATTTTCGAAACTGGATGTAAGGAAAAACCTGCAAAATCACAATAAAAATTTCAAGGTGTAAATATGCATTGTATGATGGATGAAAGTTCGGTAATCCACATGCTTACACTTATTAAATAATGATTGTCGAATTCGTGATGCATGTAACGTGTTCGGAATATGGAATGTCATATTGAAGGAAACAATGTAAATTACATGTCTATTGGGTAGAACTCGCTTGAAGAGAATTTTTCTGAGAAACGTGCCTCATTTTCAAAACTGCCATTAGGAGAACACTGTGAAATCTGAGTAAATGCTTCTAAGTGTCTGTATGCCTTGAATGGTGAATGAAAGTCCGGTAATCCACATGTTAATAACAGTGTAGTAATTATTTTTCAAACCGTGATTCATGGAGCGCTTTTGGAAAACTGAATTTCAGCGTAATGAAAAAATGTAAATTAAATTCTATTGGGTAGAACTAGATAGAATAGGATTTTTCTGCGAAAATTGCATGATTATCGAATCTGAAGTTTGGAGAAAGTTCAAAATGAGATTAAATATTTCTAGGTGCAAATTGCCTTTATGTTGGAAGAAAGTACGGTAATCCACATTTTCACAACATATTAAAGAATCTTTTTCTAATCCGTGATGCATATACCATGTTCGGATCGTGGAATTTCATGGTGATTGAAACAATTTTATTTACTTCTCTATTGGGTATAACTTGCTCCAAGGGTATTTTTCTGCGAAAACTGCTTCATTTTTGAAACTGGGTTTTGGAAAACGCTGCAAAATTTGAGAAAATACTTCAAAGTATCATTATTCCATATATTGTGATGAAAGTTCGGTAATCCAAATGCTAACAAATCTGTAGTGAATATTTGTCCAATCCATTATGCATGTAGCATGTTTGGATCACGGAGTTTCATGGCCAGGGAGTTTATGTAAATTACATTTCTCTTGGTTACAAATCACTCCAAGAGGTTTTTCTGAGAAATCTGCCTGATTCCCAAAACTGGCGTTAGGAAAACCCTGCGAACTCAGATGAATAGATTCTCGGTGTAAATATGCCTTGTAGGGTGGATGAAAGTTCGGTAATACGCATGCTAACAACTCTGTAGTGAATATTTGTCGAATCCGGGATACATGAAGCGTTATCGGAACACAGAATATCACGATGAGCGAATCTATGTAAAATAAATGTCCCTTGGGTAGAACTCGCTCCAAGAGCTTTTTCTGCGAATTCTGCCTCATTTTCAAAACTGGCATTAGGAAAAACTTTCGAAATATGAGAAAATGCCTCAAAGTGTCAATATGGCTTTTATGGTGGATGAAAGTGCGGTAATCCTTATGCTAAAGACTGTGTAGTGAATATTTGTCGAATCCGTGATGCATGTAGCTTTTTCGGAACACGGAACTTCACGATGATGGGTTCTATGTAAATTGCATGTCTATTGAGTAGAACTCGCTCCAAGAGGATTATTCTGCGAAAACTGCATGATTTAAAACTGACATTAGGAGAAATCTACTAAATCAGAAAAAACCTTCTATGTATAAATATGCATTGTAAGGTGGATGAAAGTTCGGTAATACACATGTTCACCACTCATTAAAGAATGATTGTCGAATCCGTGATGCATGTAACGTGTTCAGAACACGGAATGTCACGGTGAGTGTAACTCGGTAAATTACATATCTTTTGGGTAGAACTCGCTCCAAGAGAATTTTCCTCCCAAATCTGCCTCATTTTCAAACCTGGCATTAAAAGTAACCAGTGAAATCACAGAAAATTCTTCAAAGTGTCATTAAGCAATGTATGGTGGATGAAAGTTCTTTAATCCACTTGCTAAGAACTCTGTAGTGAATATTTGTCGAATCAGAGATGCATGTACCGTGTTTCGAACACAGAATTTCACGGTGAGTGAATCAAAGTAAATTACATGACTAGTGTTTTGAAACCGCTCCAAGAAGTTTTTGCCGTGAAATCTGCCTCAGGTTCGACTCTGGCGTTTGGAAAGCTCTGTGAAATCAGAGAAAATCCTTCTAAGCATCAATATGCGTTGTATTGTGATGAAAGTCCTGAAATTCACATGCAAACAACTCTGTAGTGTATTTTTGTCGAAACCTATCTGCATGAAGTGTGTTCATGGTATGGAATTTCACAGCGGGAGATTCTATGTAATTTACATATCTTTTGGGTAGAACACGCTCCAACAGTTTTTTCCTTAGGAAACTGCCTGATTATTGAAACTGCTATTAAGAAAATGCTGCAAACACAGAGTTGATATTTCAAGGTGTAAAAATGCCATGTATGGTGGATGAAAGTTCTGTAATACACATGTACACAACTCATTCAAAATGTTACTCAAATCCGTGATGTATGTAGTGTGTTCGGAACACGGAATTTCACGTTGAAGGAAACTATGTAAATTACATATCAATTGGTGAGAACCCGCTCCAGGAGCATTTTACAGTACAATCTACCTCTGTTTGGAAACTGGTGTTATGAAAACGCTGCAAAATCTGAACAAATGCTTTAAAGTGACATTATGTCTTCAATGGTTTATTAAAGAATTGTAATTCACTTTCTCACAACTCAGCTGTGAGCATTTGTTGAATCCAATGTGCACGTACCTTTTTCGGAACACGGAATGTTACTGTGACGGTATCTATGAAAATGGGATGTCTATTGGATCGAACATGCAGCAAGAGAATTTTTCTGCGAAAACTGCCTGATTTTCGTAAGTGACGTTAGGAAAAATCTGCGAAAACTAAGTAAATATTTCTAGGTGTTAGTATGCCTTTTATGGTGGATGAAAGTTCTGTAATACACATGTACTCAACTTATTGAAAATGTTACTCAAATCCGTGAAGTATGTAGTGTGTTCGGAACACGGAATGTCACGTTGAAGGAAACTATGTAAATTACATATCTATTGGTGAGAATCCGCTCCAGGAGCATTGTACTGTAAAATCTACCACTATTTGGAAACTGGTGTTATGAAAACACTGCAAAATCTGAGCAAATGCTTTAAAGTGACATTATGTCTTCAATGGTTTATTAAAGAAGTATAATTCACATTCTAACAACTCAGCTGTGAGCTTTTTTTGAATCCAATATGCCCGTACCTTTTTCGAATCACGGAATATTACGGTGACGTTATCTATGAAAATGGGATGTCTATTGGATCGAACATGCAGCAAGAGAATTTTTCTGCGAAAACTGCCTGATTTTCGTAACTGACGTTAGGAAAAATCTGCGAAATCTAAGTAAATATTTCTAGGTGTAAATATGCCTTGTACTGTGTTTGAAACTTCGGTAATCCACATGTTCATGGTCATTAAATAATGTTTGTTGAAGCCGTGATTAATGTAACGTTTTCGGAACACGGAATGTCTCGGTGAGTGAACCTCGGAAAATAACATTTCTACTGGATAGAACTCGCTTGAATTGAAATTTTCAGCGAAAATTTCATGATTTTCGAAACTGGATGTTAGGAAAAAACTGCAAAATCCGAATAAAAACTTCTAGGTGTAAATATGCCTTGTATGATGGATGAAAGTTCGGTAATCCACATGCTCCCACTCATTAACGAATGTTTGTCGAATTCGTGATGCATGTAACGTGTTCGGAATACGGAATGTCATATTGAAGGAAACAATGTAAATTACATGCCTATTGGGTAGAACTCGCTTGAAGAGAATTTTTCTGAGAAACGAGCCTCATTTTCTAAACTGCCATTAGGAGAACACTGTGAAATCTGAGTAAATGCTTCTAAGTGTCTGTATGCCTTGAATGGTGAATGAAAGTCCGGTAATCCACATGTCAATAACAGTGTAGTAATTATTTTTCAAACCGAGATTCATGGAGCGCTTTTGGAAAACAGTATTTCAGCGTAATGAAACAATTTAAATTACAATTCTATTGGGTAGAACTAGATAGAATAGGATAATTCTGCGAAAATTGCATGATTATCGAATCTGAATTTTGGAGAAAGCTTCAAAATGAGATTAAATATTTCTAGGTGCAAATATGCCTTTATGTTGGAAGAAAGTTCGGTAATCCATATTTTCACAACATATTAAAGAATCTTTTTCTAAACCGTGATGCATATACCGTGTTCGGAACGTGGAATTTCATGGTGATTGAAACAATGTTAATTACTTCTCTACTGGGTAGAACTTGCTCCAAGAGTATTTTTCTGAGAAAACTGTTTCATTTTTGAAACTGAATTTTGGAAAATGCTGCAAAATTTGAGAAAATACTTCTAAGTATCAATATTCAATCTATTGTGATGAAAGTTCAGTAATCCACATGCTAACAAATCTGTAGTGAATATTTGTCGAATCCGTGATGCATGTAGCTTTTTCGGAACACGGAATTTCATGATGACGGGTTCTATGTAAATTGCATGTCTATTGGGTAGAACTCGATCCAAGAGGATTTTTCTGCGAAAACTGCATGTTTTAAAAACTGACATTAGGAGGAATCTACTAAAAAAAAAAACTTTCTATGTATAAATATGCATTGTAAGGTGGATAAAATTTCGGTAATACACATGTTTACCACTCATTAAAGAATGTTTGTCGTGTCCGTGATGCATGTAACGTGTTCAGAACACGGAATGTCACGGTGACTGAAACTAGGTAAATTACATATCTTTTGGGTAGAACTCGCTCCAAGAGCATTTTCCTGCCAAATCTGCCTCATTTTCCAACCTGGCATTAAAACTAAACTTTGAAATTTGAGAAAATTCTTCAAAGTGTCAGTAAGTAATCTATCGTGGATGAAAGTGCTGTAATCCACTTGCTAACAACTCTGTAGTGAATATTTATCAAATCCGAGATGCATCTATCGTGTTCGGAACACGGAATTTCACGGTGAGCGAATCCATGTAAATTACATGTCTTTAGTTTTGAACCCGCTCCAAGAGGTTTTTGCCGTGAAATCTGCCTCAGTTTCGAAACTGGCTTTTGGAAAGATCTGTGAAATCAGAGAAAATGCTTCTAAGCATCAATATGCCTTGTATTGTGATGAAAGTACTGTAATCCACATGGAAACAACTCTGTAGTGTGTTTTTGTCGAATCCTATCTGCATGAAGCGTGTTCGAAGCACGGAATTTCACAGCGGGAGAATCTATGTAATTTACATATCTTTTGGGTAGAACACGCTCCAACAGTTTTTTCCTTAGGAAACTGCCTGATTTTTGAAACTGCTATTAGGAAAATGCAGCAAACAGAGAGTTTATATTTCTAGGTGTAAAAATGCCTTGTATGGTGGATGAAAGTTCTGTAATACACATGTACACAACTCATTAATAATGTTTCTCAAATCGGTGATGTATGTAGTGTGTTCGGAACACGGAATGTCACGTTGAAGGAAACTATGTAAATTACATATCTATGGTGAGAACCCGCTCCAGGAGCATTTTACTGTAAAATCTACCTCTGTTTGGAAACTGGTGTTATGAAAACACTGCAAAATCTGAGCAAATGCTTTAAAGTGACATTATGTCTTCAATGGTTTATTAAAGAAGTGTAATTCACATTCTAACAACTCAGCTGTGAGCATTTGTTGAATCCAATGTGCACGTACATTTTTCAGAACACGGAATGTTACGGTGACGGTATCTATGAAAATGGGATGTCTATTGGATCGAACATGCAGCAAGAGAATTTTTCTGTGAAACCTGCCTGATTTTCGTAACTGACGTTAGGAAAAATCTGCGAAATCTAAGTATATATTTCTAGGTGTAAATATGCCTTGTAATGTGTTTGGATCATCGGTAATCCACATGCTCATGGTCATTAAATAATGTTTGTTGAAGCCGTGATTAATGTAACGCTTTCGGAACACGGAATGTCTCGGTGAGTGAAACTCGGAAAATAGCAATTCTACTGGATAGAACTCGCTTGAATTGAAATTTTCAGCGAAAATTTCATGATTTTCGAAACTGGATGTTAGGAAAAACTTTCGAAATCAGAATAAACACTTCTAGATGTAAATATGCCTTGTATGATGGATGAAAGTTCGGTAATCCACATGCTCACACTCATTAGAGAATGTTTGTCGAATTCGTGATGCATGTAACGTGTTCGGAATACGGAATGTCATATTGAAAGAAACAATGTAAATTACATGTCTATTGGGTAGAACTCGCTTGAAGAGAATTTTTCTGAGTAACGTGCCTCATTTTCAAAACTGCCAATAGGAGAAACTTCTGAAATATGAGTAAATGCTTCTAAGTGTCTCTATGCATTTAATGGTGAATGAAAGTCCGGTAATCCACATGTTAATAATAGTGTAGTAATTATTTTTCAAACCGTGATTCATGGAGTGCTTTTGGAAAATGGAATTTCACCGCAATGAAACAATGTAAATTACAATTCTATTGGGTAGAACTACATAGAATAGGATTTTTCTGCGAAAATTGCATGATTATCAAATCTGAAGTTTGGAGAAAGCTTCAAAATGAGATTGAATATTTCTAGGTGCAAATATGCCTTTATGTTGGAAGAAAGTTCGGTAATCCACATTTTCACAACATATTAAAGAATCTTTTTCTAATCCGTGATGCATATACCGTGTTCGGAACGTGGAATTTCACGGTGATTGAAACAATGTAAATTACTTCTCTATTGGGTAGAAGTTGCTCCAAGAGAATTTTTCTGCGAAAACTGCTTCATTTTTGAAACTGGGGTTTGGAAAACGCTGCAAAATTTGAAAAAATAGTTCTAAGAATCAATATTCAATCTATTATAATGAAAGTTCGGTAATCCACATGCTAACAAATCTATAGTGAATAGTTGTCCAATCCATTATGCATGTAGCATGATTGGAACACGGAGTTTCATGGCCAGGGAGTTTATGTAAATTACATTTCTCTTGGTTACAAATCACTCCAAGAGGTTTTTCTGAGAAATCTGCCTGATTCCCAAACTGGCGTTAGGAAAACCATGGGAACTCAGATGAATAGATTCTCGGTGTAAATATGCCTTGTAGGGTGGATGAAAGTTCGGTAATCCGCATGCTAACAACTCTGTAGTGAATATTTGTCGAATCCGGGATACATGAAGCATGTTCGGAACACAGAATATCACGGTGAGCGAATCTATGTAAAATAAATGTCCCTTGGGTAGAACTCGCTCCAAGAGCTTTTTCTGTGAATTCTGCCTCATTTTCAAAACTGGCATTAGGAAAACCTTTCGAAATATGAGAAAATGCTTCAAAGTGTCAATATGACTTTTATGATGGATGAAAGTGCGGTAATCCTTATGCTAAAGACTGTGTAGTGAATATTTGTCGAATCCGTGATGCATGTAGCTTTTTCGGAACACGGAATTTCACGATGATGGGTTCTATGTAAATTGCATGTCTATTGGGTAGAACTCGCTCCAAGAGGATTTTTCTGCGAAAACTGCATGATTTAAAACTGACATTAGGAGAAATCTACTAAATAAGAAAAAACCTTCTATGTATAAATATGCATTGTAAGGTGGATGAAAGTTCAGTAATACACATATTCACCACTCATTAAAGAATGATTGTCGAATCCGTGATGCATGTAACGTGTTCAGAACACGGAATGTCACGGTGAGTGAAACTCGGTAAATTACATATCTTTTGGGTAGAACTCGCTCCAAGAGCATTTTCCTGCCAAATCTGCCTCATTTTCAAACCTGGCATTAAAACTAAACTGTGAAATCTCAGAAAATTCTTCAAAGTGTCATTAAGCAATGTATGGTGGATGAAAGTTCTTTAATCCACTTGCTAAGAACTCTGAAGTGAATATTTGTCGAATCAGAGATGCATGTACCGTGTTTCGAACACAGAATTTCACGGTGAGTGAATCAAAGTAAATTACATGTCTATTGTTTTGAAACCGCTCCAAGAAGTTTTTGCCGTGAAATCTGCCTCAGGATCGACACTGGCGTTTGGAAAGCTCTGTGAAATCAGAGAAAATCCTTCTAAGCATCAATATGCGTTGTATTGTGATGAAAGTCCTGAAATTCACATGCAAACAACTCTGTAGTGTATTTTTGTCGAAACCTATCTGCATGAAGTGTGTTCAAAGTATGGAATTTCACAGCGGGAGATTCTATGTAATTTACATATCTTTTGGGTAGAACACGCTCCAACAGTTTTTTCCTTAGGAAACTGCCTGATTATTGAAACTGCTATTAAGAAAATGCTGCAAACACAGAGTTGATATTTCTAGGTGTAAAAATGCCATGTATGGTTGATGAAAGTTCTGTAATACACATGTACACAACTCATTCAAAATGTTACTCAAATCCGTGATGTATGTAGTGTGTTCGGAACACGGAATGTCACGTTGAAGGAAACTATGTAAATTACATATCAATTGGTGAGAACCCGCTCCAGGAGCATTTTACAGTAAAATCTACCTCTGTTTGGAAACTGGTGTTATGAAAACGCTGCAAAATCTGAGCAAATGCTTTAAGGTGACATTATGTCTTCAATGGTTTATTAAAGAATTGTAATTCACTTTCTCACAACTCAGCTGTGAGCATTTGTTGAATCCAATGTGCACGTACCTTTTTCGGAACACGGAATGTTACTGTGACGGTATCTATGAAAATGGGATGTCTATTGGATCGAACATGCAGCAAGAGAATTTTTCTGCGAAAACTGCCTGATTTTCGTAAGTGACGTTAGGAAAAATCTGCGAAAACTAAGTAAATATTTCTAGGTGTTAGTATGCCTTGTATGGTGGATGAAAGTTCTGTAATACACATGTACTCAACTTATTGAAAATGTTACTCAAATCCGTGAAGTATGTAGTGTGTTCGGAACACGGAATGTCACGTTGAAGGAAACTATGTAAATTACATATCTATTGGTGAGAATCCGCTCCAGGATCATTGTACTGTAAAATCTACCACTATTTGGAAACTGGTGTTATGAAAACACTGCAAAATCTGAGCAAATGCTTTAAAGTGACATTATGTCTTCAATGGTTTATTAAAGAAGTATAATTCACATTCTAACAACTCAGCTGTGAGCTTTTTTTGAATCCAATATGCCCGTACCTTTTTCGAATCACGGAATATTACGGTGACGTTATCTATGAAAATGGGATGTCTATTGGATCGAACATGCAGCAAGAGAATTTTTCTGCGAAAACTGCCTGATTTTCGTAACTGACGTTAGGAAAAATCTGCGAAATCTAAGTAAATATTTCTAGGTGTAAATATGCCTTGTACTGTGTTTGAAACTTCGGTAATCCACATGTTCATGGTCATTAAATTATGTTTGTTGAAGCCGTGATTAATGTAACGTTTTCGGAACACGGAATGTCTCGGTGAGTGAACCTCGGAAAATAACAATTCTACTGGATAGAACTCGCTTGAATTGAAATTTTCAGCGAAAATTTCATGATTTTCGAAACTGGATGTTAGGAAAAAACTGCAAAATCCGAATAAAAACTTCTAGGTGTAAATATGCCTTGTATGATGGATGAAAGTTCGGTAATCCACATGCTCCCACTCATTAACGAATGTTTGTCGAATTCGTGATGCATGTAACGTGTTCGGAATACGGAATGTCATATTGAAGGAAACAATGTAAATTACATGCCTATTGGGTAGAACTCGCTTGAAGAGAATTTTTCTGAGAAACGAGCCTCATTTTCTAAACTGCCATTAGGAGAACACTGTGAAATCTGAGTAAATGCTTCTAAGTGTCTGTATGCCTTGAATGGTGAATGAAAGTCCGGTAATCCACATGTCAATAACAGTGTAGTAATTATTTTTCAAACCGAGATTCATGGAGCGCTTTTGGAAAACAGAATTTCAGCGTAATGAAACAATTTAAATTACAATTCTATTGGGTAGAACTAGATAGAATAGGATAATTCTGCGAAAATTGCATGATTATCGAATCTGAATTTTGGAGAAAGCTTCAAAATGAGATTAAATATTTCTAGGTGCAAATATGCCTTTATGTTGGAAGAAAGTTCGGTAATCCATATTTTCACAACATATTAAAGAATCTTTTTCTAATCCGTGATGCATATACCGTGTTAGGAACGTGGAATTTCATGGTGATTGAAACAATGTTAATTACTTCTCTACTGGGTAGAACTTGCTCCAAGAGTATTTTTCTGAGAAAACTGTTTCATTTTTGAATCTGAATTTTGGAAAACGCTGCAAAATTTGAGAAAATACTTCTAAGTATCAATATTCAAACTATTGTGATGAAAGTTCAGTAATCCACATGCTAACAAATCTGTAGTGAATATTTGTCGAATCCGTGATGCATGTAGCTTTTTCGGAACACGGAATTTCATGATGACGGGTTCTATGTAAATTGCATGTCTATTGGGTAGAACTCGATCCAAGAGGATTTTTCTGCGAAAACTGCATGTTTTAAAAACTGACATTAGGAGGAATCTACTAAAAAAAAAACTTTCTATGTATAAATATGCATTGTAAGGTGGATAAAATTTCGGTAATACACATGTTTACCACTCATTAAAGAATGTTTGTCGTGTCCGTGATGCATGTAACGTGTTCAGAACACGGAATGTCACGGTGACTGAAACTAAGTAAATTACATATCTTTTGGGTAGAACTCGCTCCAAGAGCATTTTCCTGCCAAATCTGCCTCATTTTCAAACCTGGCATTAAAACTAAACTTTGAAATTTGAGAAAATTCTTCAAAGTGTCAGTAAGTAATCTATCGTGGATGAAAGTGCTGTAATCCACTTGCTAACAACTCTGTAGTGAATATTTATCAAATCCGAGATGCATCTATCGTGTTCGGAACACGGAATTTCACGGTGAGCGAATCCATGTAAATTACATGTCTTTAGTTTTGAACCCGCTCCAAGAGGTTTTTGCCGTGAAATCTGCCTCAGTTTCGAAACTGGCTTTTGGAAAGATCTGTGAAATCAGAGAAAATGCTTCTAAGCATCAATATGCCTTGTATTGTGATGAAAGTACTGTAATCCACATGGAAACAACTCTGTAGTGTGTTTTTGTCGAATCCTATCTGCATGAAGCGTGTTCGAAGCACGGAATTTCACAGCGGGAGAATCTATGTAATTTACATATCTTTTGGGTAGAACACGCTCCAACAGTTTTTTCCTTAGGAAACTGCCTGATTTTTGAAACTGCTATTAGGAAAATGCAGCAAACAGAGAGTTTATATTTCTAGGTGTAAAAATGCCTTGTATGGTGGATGAAAGTTCTGTAATACACATGTACACAACTCATTAATAATGTTTCTCAAATCGGTGATGTATGTAGTGTGTTCGGAACACGGAATGTCACGTTGAAGGAAACTATGTAAATTACATATCTATGGTGAGAACCCGCTCCAGGAGCATTTTACTGTAAAATCTACCTCTGTTTGGAAACTGGTGTTATGAAAACCCTGAAAATCTGAGCAAGTGCTTTAAAGTGACATTATGTCTTCAATGGTTTATTAAAGAAGTGTAATTCACATTCTAACAACTCAGCTGTGAGCATTTGTTGAATCCAATGTGCACGTACATTTTTCAGAACACGGAATGTTACGGTGACGGTATCTATGAAAATGGGATGTCTATTGGATCGAACATGCAGCAAGAGAATTTTTCTGCGAAACCTGCCTGATTTTCGTAACTGACGTTAGGAAAAATCTGCGAAATCTAAGTATATATTTCTAGGTGTAAATATGCCTTGTAATGTGTTTGAATCATCGGTAATCCACATGCTCATGGTCATTAAATAATGTTTGTTGAAGCCGTGATTAATGTAACGTTTTCGGAACACGGAATGTCTCGGTGAGTGAAACTCGGAAAATAGCAATTCTACTGGATAGAACTCGCTTGAATTGAAATTTTCAGCGAAAATTTCATGATTTTCGAAACTGGATGTTAGGAAAAACTTTCGAAATCAGAATAAACACTTCTAGATGTAAATATGCCTTGTATGATGGATGAAAGTTCGGTAATCCACATGCTCACACTCATTAGAGAATGTTTGTCGAATTCGTGATGCATGTAACGTGTTCGGAATACGGAATGTCATATTGAAAGAAACAATGTAAATTACATGTCTATTGGGTAGAAATCGCTTGAAGAGAATTTTTCTGAGTAACGTGAATCATTTTCAAAACTGCCAATAGGAGAAACATCTGAAATATGAGTAAATGCTTCTAAGTGTCTCTATGCATTTAATGGTGAATGAAAGTCCGGTAATCCACATGTTAATAATAGTGTAGTAATTATTTTTCAAACCGTGATTCATGGAGCGCTTTTGGAAAATGGAATTTCACCACAATGAAACAATGTAAATTACAATTCTATTGGGTAGAACTACATAGAATAGGATTTTTCTGCGAAAATTGCATGATTATCAAATCTGAAGTTTGGAGAAAGCTTCAAAATGAGATTGAATATTTCTAGGTGCAAATATGCCTTTATGTTGGAAGAAAGTTCGGTAATCCACATTTTCACAACATATTAAAGAATCTTTTTCTAATCCGTGATGCATATACCGTGTTCGGAACGTGGAATTTCACGGTGATTGAAACAATGTAAATTACTTCTCTATTGGGTAGAAGTTGCTCCAAGAGAATTTTTCTGCGAAAACTGCTTCATTTTTGAAACTGGGGTTTGGAAAACGCTGCAAAATTTAAAAAAATAGTTCTAAGAATCAATATTCAATCTATTATAATGAAAGTTCGGTAATCCACATGCTAACAAATCTATAGTGAATAGTTGTCCAATCCATTATGCATGTAGCATGTTTGGAACACGGAGTTTCATGGCCAGGGAGTTTATGTAAATTACATTTCCCTTGGTTACAAATCACTCCAAGAGGTTTTTCTGAGAAATCTGCCTGATTCCCAAACTGGCGTTAGGAAAATCATGGGAACTCAGATGAATAGATTCTCGGTGTAAATATGCCTTGTAGGGTGGATGAAAGTTCTGTAATCCACTTGCTAACATCTCTGTAGTGAATATTTGTCGATTCCGAGATGCATGTAGCGTGTTTCGAACACAGAATTTCACGGTGAGTGAATCAATGTAAATTACATGTCTATTGTTTTGAAAACGCTCCAAGAATTTTTTTGCCTTGAAATCTGCCTCAGTTTCGACACTGGCATTTGGAAAGCTCTGTGAAATCAGAGAAAGTACTTCTAAGCATCAATATGCCTTTATTGTGATGAAAGTCCTAAAATCCACATGCAATCAACTCTGTAGTGTATTTTTGTCGAAACCTATCTGCATGAAGCGTGTTCAAAATATGGAATTTCACAGCGGGAAAATCTATGTAATTTACATATCTTTTGGGTAGAACACGCTTCAACAGATTTTTCCTTAGGAAACTGCCTGATTTTTGAAACTGCTATTAAGAAAATGCTGCAAACCCAGAGTTGATATTTCTAGGTGTAAAAATGCCTTGTATGGTGGATGAAAGTTCTGTAATACACATGTACACAACTCATTGAAAATGTTAGTCAAATCCATGATGTATGTAGTGTGTTCGGAACACGGAATGTCACGTTGAAGGAAACTATTTAAATTACATATCTATTGGTGAGAACCCGCTCCAGGAGCATTGTACTGTAAAATCTACCTCTGTTTGGAAACTAGTGTTATGAAAACCTTGCAAAATCTGAGCAAATGCTTTAAAGTGACATTATGCCTTCAATGGTTTATTAAAGAAGTGTAATTCACATTCTAACAACTCAGCTGGGAGCATTTGTTGAATCCAATGTGCACGTAACTTTTTCGGAGCACGGAATATTACGGTGACGGTATCTATGAAAATGGGATATCTATTGGATCGAACATGCAGCAAGAGAATTTTTCTGCGAAAACTGCCTGATTTTCGTAACTGACGTTAGGAAAAATCTGCGAAATCTAAGTAAATATATCTCGGTGTAAATACGCCTTGTACTGTGGTTGAAACTTCGGTAATCCTCATGCTCATGGTCATTAAATAATGTTTCTTGAAGCCGTGATTAATGTAACGTTTTCGGAACACGGAATGTCTCGGTGAGTGAAACTCGGAAAATAACAATTCTACTGGATAGAACTCGCTTGAATTGAAAATTTCAGCGAAAATTTCATGATTTTCGAAACTGGATGTAAGGAAAAACCTGCAAAATCACAATAAAAATTTCAAGGTGTAAATATGCCTTGTATGTTGGATGAAAGTTCGGTAATCCACATGCTTACACTTATTAAATAATGTTTGTCGAATTCGTGATGCATGTAACGTGTTCGGAATACGGAATGTCATATTGAAGGAAACAATGTAAATTACATGTCTATTGGGTAGAACTCGCTTGAAGAGAATTTTTCTGAGAAACGTGCCTCATTTTCAAAACTGCCATTAGGAGAACACTATGAAATCTGAGTAAATGCTTCTAAGTGTCTGTATGCCTTGAATGGTGAATGAAAGTCCGGTAATCCACATGTTAATAACAGTGTAGTAATTATTTTTCTAACCGTGATTCATGGAGTGCTTTTGGAAAATGGAATTTCAGCGTAATGAAAAAATGTAAATTAAATTCTATTGGGTAGAACTAGATAGAATAGGATTTTTCTGCGAAAATTGCATGATTATCGAATCTGAAGTGTGGAGAAAGTTCAAAATGAGATTAAATATTTCTAGGTGCAAATATGCCTTTATGTTGGAAGAAAGTTCGGTAATCCACATTTTCACAACATATTAAAGAATCTTTTTCTAATCCGTGATGCATATACCGTGTCCGGAACGTGGAATTTCATGGTGATTGAAACAATTTTATTTACTTCTCTATTGGTTAGAAGTTTCTCCAAGAGTATTTTTCTGCAAAAACTGCTTCATTTTTGAAACTGGGTTTTGGAAAACGCTGCAAAATTTGAGAAAATACTTCTAAGTATCAATATTCCATCTATTGTGATGAAAGTTCGGTAATCCAAATGCCAACAAATCTGTAGTGAATATTTGTCCAATCCATTATGCATGTAGCATGTTTGGAACACGGAGTTTCATGGCCAGGGAGTTTATGTAAATTACATTTCTCTTGGTTACAAATCACTCCAAGAGGTTTTTCTGAGAAATCTGCCTGATTCCCAAAACTGGCATTAGGAAAACCCTGCGAACTCAGATGAATAGATTCTCGGTGTAAATATGCCTTGTAGGGTGGATGAAAGTTCTGTAATCCGCATGCTAACAACTCTGTAGTGAATATTTGTCGAATCCGCGATACATGGAACGTGTTCGGAACACAGAATATCACGGTGAGCGAATCTATGTAAAATAAATGTCCCTTGGGTAGAACTCGCTCCAAGAGCTTTTTCTGCGAATTCTGCCTCATTTTCAAAACTGGCATTAGGAAAACCTTTCGAAATATGAGAAAATGCTTCAAAGTGTCAATATGGCTTTTATGATGGATGAAAGTGCGGTAATCCTTATGCTAAAGTCTGTGTAGTGAATATTTGTTGAATCCATGATGCATATAGCTTTTTCAGAACACGGAATTTCACGATGATGGGTTCTATGTAAATTGCATGTCTATTGGGTAGAACTAGCTCCAAGAGGATTTTTCTGCGAAAACTGCATGATTTAAAACTGACATTAGGAGAAATCTACTAAATCAGAAAAAAACCTTCTATGTATAAATATGCAATGTAAGGTAGATGAAAGTTCGGTAATACACATGTTCACCACTCATTAAAGAATGATTGTCGAATCCATGATGCATGTAACGTGTTCAGAACACGGAATGTCACGGTGAGTGGAACTCGGTAAATTACATATCTTTTGGGTAGAACTCGCTCCAAGAGCATTTTCCTGCCAAATCTGCCTCATTTTCAAACCTGGCATTAAAACTAAACTGTGAAATCTCAGAAAATTCTTCAAAGTGTCAGTAAGTCATGTATGGTGGATGAAAGTTCTGTAATCCACTTGCTAACATCTCTGTAGTGAATATTTGTCGAATCCGAGATGCATGTAGCGTGTTTCGAACACAGAATTTCACGGTGAGTGAATCAATGTAAATTACATGTCTATTGTTTTGAACCTGCTCCAAGAATTTTTTTGCCGTGAAATCTGCCTCAGTTTCGACACTGGCATTTGGAAAGCTCTGTGAAATCAGAGAAAGTACTTCTAAGCATCAATATGCCTTTATTGTGATGAAAGTCCTAAAATCCACACGCAAACAACTCTGTAGTGTATTTTTGTCGAAACCTATCTGCATGAAGCGTGTTCAAAATATGGAATTTCACAGCAGGAGAATCTATGTAATTTACATATCTTTTGGGTAGAACCCGCTTCAACAGATTTTTCCTTAGGAAACTGCCTGATTTTTGAAACTGCTATTAAGAAAATGCTGCAAACCCAGAGTTGATATTTCTAGGTGTAAAAATGCCTTGTATGGTGGATGAAAGTTCTGTAATACACATGTACTCAACTTATTGAAAATGTTACTCAAATCCGTGATGTATGTAGTGTGTTCGGAACACGGAATGTCACGTTGAAGGAAACTATTTAAATTACATATCTATTGGTGAGAACCCGCTCCAGGAGCATTGTACTGTAAAATCTACCTCTGTTTGGAAACTAGTGTTATGAAAACCTTGCAAAATCTGAGCAAATGCTTTAAAGTGACATTATGCCTTCAATGGTTTATTAAAGAAGTGTAATTCACATTCTAACAACTCAGCTGGGAGCATTTGTTGAATCCAATGTGCACGTAACTTTTTAGGAACACGGAATGTTACGGTGACGGTATCTATGAAAATGGGATGTCTATTGGATCGAACATGCAGCAAGAGAATTTTTCTGTGAAAACTGCCTGATTTTCGTAACTGACGTTAGGAAAAATCTGCGAAATCTAAATAAATATATCTAGGTGTAAATATACCTTGAACTGTGGTTGAAACTTCGGTAATCCTCATGCTCATGGTCATTAAATAATGTTTGTTGAAGCCGTGATTAATGTAACGTTTTCGGAACATGGAATGTCTCGGTGAGTGAAACTCGGAAAATAACATTTCTACTGGATAGAACTCGCTTGAATTGGAATTTTCAGCGAAAATTTCATGATTTTCGAAACTGGATGTAAGGAAAAACCTGCAAAATCACAATAAAAATTTCAAGGTGTAAATATGCCTTGTATGATGGATGAAAGTTCGGTAATCCACATGCTTACACTTATTAAATAATGTTTGTCGAATTCGTGATGCATGTAACGTGTTCGGAATACGGAATGTCATATTGAAGGAAACAATGTAAATTACATGTCTATTGGGTAGAACTCGCTTGAAGAGAATTTTTCTGAGAAACGTGCCTCATTTTCAAAACTGCCATTAGGAGAACACTGTGAAATCTGAGTAAATGCTTCTAAGTGTCTGTATGTCTTGAATGGTGAATGAAAGTCCGGTAATCCACATTTTAATAACAGTGTAGTAATTATTTTTCAAACCGTGATTCATGGAGCGCATTTGGAAAACGGAATTTCAGTGTAATGAAAAAATGTAAATTAAATTCTATTGGGTAGAACTAGATAGAATAGGATTTTTCTGCGAAAATTGCATGATTATCGAATCTGAAGTTTGGAGAAAGTTCAAAATGAGATTGAATATTTCTAGGTGCAAATATGCCTTTATGTTTGAAGAAAGTTCGGTAATCCACATTTTCACAACATATTAAAGAATCTTTTTCTAATCCGTGATGCATATACCGTGTTCGGAACGTGGAATTTCATGGTGATTGAAACAACTTTATTTACTTCTCTATTGGGTAGAACTTGCTCCAAGAGTATTTTTCTGCGAAAACTGCTTCATTTTTGAAACTGGGTTTTGGAAAACGCTGCAAAATTTGAGAAAATACTTCTAAGTATCAATATTCCATATATTGTGATGAAAGTTCGGTAATCCAAATGCCAACAAATCTGTAGTGAATATTTGTCCAATCCATTATGCATGTAGCATGTTTGGAACACGGAGTTTCATGGCCAGGGAGTTTATGTAAATTACATTTCTCTTGGTTACAAATCACTCCAAGAAGTTTTTCTGAGAAATCTGCCTGATTCCCAAAACTGGCGTTAGGAAAACCCTGCGAACTCAGATGAATAGATTCTCCGTGTAAATATGCCTTGTAGGGTTGATGAAAGTTCGGTAATCCGCATGCTAAAAACTCTGTAGTGAATATTTGTCGAATCCCGGATACATGAAGCGTGTTCGGAACACAGAATATCACGGTGAGCGAATCTATGTAAAATAAATGTCCCTCGGGTAGAACTCGCTCCAAGAGCTTTTTCTGCGAATTCTGCCTCATTTTCAAAACTGGCATTAGGAAAACCTTTCGAAATATGAGAAAATGCTTCAACGTGTCAATATGGCTTTTATGGTGGATGAAAGTGTGGTAATCCTTATGCTAAAGACTGTGTAGTGAATATTTGTCGAATCCGTGATGCATGTAGCTTTTTCGGAACACGGAATTTCACGATGATGGGTTCTATGTAAATTGCATGTCTATTGGGTAGAACTCGCTCCAAGAGGATTTTTCTGCGAAAACTGCATGATTTAAAACTGACATTAGGAGAAATCTACTAAATCAGAAAAAACCTTCTATGTATAAATATGCATTGTAAGGTGGATGAAAGTTCAGTAATACACATATTCACCAATTATTAAAGAATGATTGTCGAATCCGTGATGCATGTAACGTGTTCAGAACACGGAATGTCACGGTGAGTGAAACTCGGTAAATTACATATCTTTTGGGTAGAACTCGCTCCAAGAGCATTTTCCTGCCAAATCTGCCTCATTTTCAAACCTGGCATTAAAACTAAACTGTGAAATCTCAGAAAATTCTTCAAAGTTTCAGTAAGTCATGTATGGTGGATGAAAGTTCTGTAATCCACTTGCTAACATCTCTGTAGTGAATATTTGTCGAATCCGAGATGCATGTAGCGTGTTTCGAACACAGAATTTCACGGTGAGTGAATCAATGTAAATTACATGTCTATTGTTTTGAAAACGCTCCAAGAATTTTTTTGCCGTGAAATCTGCCTCAGTTTCGACACTGGCATTTGGAAAGCTCTGTGAAATCAGAGAAAGTACTTCTAAGCATCAATATGCCTTTATTGTGATGAAAGTCCTAAAATCCACATGCAATCAACTCTGTAGTGTATTTTTGTCGAAACCTATCTGCATGAAGCGTGTTCAAAATATGGAATTTCACAGCGGGAGAATCTATGTAATTTACATATCTTTTGGGTAGAACCCGCTTCAACAGATTTTTCCTTAGGAAACTGCCTGATTTTTGAAACTGCTATTAAGAAAATGCTGCAAACCCAGAGTTGATATTTCTAGGTGTAAAAATGCCTTGTATGGTGGATGAAAGTTCTGTAATACACATGTACACAACTCATTGAAAATGTTACTCAAATCCGTGATGTATGTAGTGTGTTCGGAACACGGAATGTCACGTTGAAGGAAACTATTTAAATTACATATCTATTGGTGAGAACCCGCTCCAGGAGCATTGTACTGTAAAATCTACCTCTGTTTGGAAACTAGTGTTATGAAAACCTTGCAAAATCTGAGCAAATGCTTTAAAGTGACATTATGCCTTCAATGGTTTATTAAAGAAGTGTAATTCACATTCTAACAACTCAGCTGGGAGCATTTGTTGAATCCAATGTGCACGTAACTTTTTCGGAGCACGGAATATTACGGTGACGGTATCTATGAAAATGGGATATCTATTGGATCGAACATGCAGCAAGAGAATTTTTCTGCGAAAACTGCCTGATTTTCGTAACTGACGTTAGGAAAAATCTGCGAAATCTAAGTAAATATATCTCGGTGTAAATATGCCTTGTACTGTGGTTGAAACTTCGGTAATCCTCATGCTCATGGTCATTAAATAATGTTTGTTGAAGCCGTGATTAATGTAACGTTTTCGGAACACGGAATGTCTCGGTGAGTGAAACTCGGAAAATAACAGTTCTACTGGATAGAACTCGCTTGAATTGAAATTTTCAGCGAAAATTTCATGATTTTCGAAACTGGATGTAAGGAAAAACCTGCAAAATCACAATAAAAATTTCAAGGTGTAAATATGCCTTGTATGATGGATGAAAGTTCGGTAATCCACATGCTTACACTTATTAAATAATGTTTGTCGAATTCGTGATGCATGTAACGTGTTCGGAATACGGAATGTCATATTGAAGGAAACAATGTAAATTACATGTCTATTGGGTAGAACTCGCTTGAAGAGAATTTTTCTGAGAAACGTGCCTCATTTTCAAAACTGCCATTAGGAGAACACTGTGAAATCTGAGTAAATGCTTCTAAGTGTCTGTATGCCTTGAATGGTGAATGAAAGTCCGGTAATCCACATGTTAATAACAGTGTAGTAATTATTTTTCTAACCGTGATTCATGGAGCGCTTTTGGAAAACGGAATTTCAGCGTAATGAAAAAATGTAAATTAAATTCTATTGGGTAGAACTAGATAGAATAGGATTTTTCTGCGAAAATTGCATGATTATCGAATCTGAAGTGTGGAGAAAGTTCAAAATGAGATTAAATATTTCTAGGTGCAAATATGCCTTTATGTTAGAAGAAAGTTCGGTAATCCACATTTTCACAACATATTAAAGAATCTTTTTCTAATCCGTGATGCATATACCGTGTCCGGAACGTGGAATTTCATGGTGATTGAAACAATTTTATTTACTTCTCTATTGGTTAGAAGTTTCTCCAAGAGTATTTTTCTGCAAAAACTGCTTCATTTTTGAAACTGGGTTTTGGAAAACGCTGCAAAATTTGAGAAAATACTTCTAAGTATCAATATTCCATCTATTGTGATGAAAGTTCGGTAATCCAAATGCTAACAAATGTGTAGTGAATATTTGTCCAATCCATTATGCATGTAGCATGTTTGGAACACGGAGTTTCATGGCCAGGGAGTTTATGTAAATTACATTTCTCTTGGTTACAAATCACTCCAAGAGGTTTTTCTGAGAAATCTGCCTGATTTTCAAAACTGGCGTTAGGAAAACCCTGCGAACTCAGATGAATATATTCTCGGTGTAAATATGCCTTGTAGGGTGGATGAAAGTTCTGTAATCCGCATGCTAACAACTCTGTAGTGAATATTTGTCGAATCCGCGATACATGGAACGTGTTCGGAACACAGAATATCACGGTGAGCGAATCTATGTAAAATAAATGTCCCTTGGGTAGAACTCGCTCCAAGAGCTTTTTCTGCGAATTCTGCCTCATTTTCAAAACTGGCATTAGGAAAACCTTTCGAAATATGAGAAAATGCTTCAAAGTGTCAATATGGCTTTTATGATGAATGAAAGTGCGGTAATCCTTATGCTAAAGTCTGTGTAGTGAATATTTGTTGAATCCGTGATGCATATAGCTTTTTCAGAACACGGAATTTCACGATGATGGGTTCTATGTAAATTGCATGTCTATTGGGTAGAACTAGCTCCAAGAGGATTTTTCTGCGAAAACTGCATGATTTAAAACTGACATTAGGAGAAATCTACTAAATCAGAAAAAAACCTTCTATGTATAAATATGCAATGTAAGGTAGATGAAAGTTCAGTAATACACATGTTCACCACTCATTAAAGAATGATTGTCGAATCCATGATGCATGTAACGTGTTCAGAACACGGAATGTCACGGTGAGTGGAACTCGGTAAATTACATATCTTTTGGGTAGAACTCGCTCCAAGAGCATTTTCCTGCCAAATCTGCCTCATTTTCAAACCTGGCATTAAAACTAAACTGTGAAATCTCAGAAAATTCTTCAAAGTGTCAGTAAGTCATGTATGGTGGATGAAAGTTCTGTAATCCACTTGCTAACATCTCTGTAGTGAATATTTGTCGAATCCGAGATGCATGTAGCGTGTTTGGAACACAGAATTTCACGGTGAGTGAATCAATGTAAATTACATGTCTATTGTTTTGAACCCGCTCCAAGAATTTTTTTGCCGTGAAATCTGCCTCAGTTTCGACACTGGCATTTGGAAAGCTCTGTGAAATCAGAGAAAGTACTTCTAAGCATCAATATGCCTTTATTGTGATGAAAGTCCTAAAATCCACATGCAAACAACTCTGTAGTGTATTTTTGTCGAAACCTATCTGCATGAAGAGTGTTCAAAATATGGAATTTCACAGCAGGAGAATCTATGAAATTTACATATCTTTTGGGTAGAACCCGCTTCAACAGATTTTTCCTTAGGAAACTGCCTGATTTTTGAAACTGCTATTAAGAAAATGCTGCAAACCCAGAGTTGATATTTCTAGGTGTAAAAATGCCTTGTATGGTGGATGAAAGTTCTGTAATACACATGTACTCAACTTATTGAAAATGTTACTCAAATCCGTGATGTATATAGTGTGTTCGGAACACGGAATGTCACGTTGAAGGAAACTATTTAAATTACATATCTATTGGTGAGAACCCGCTCCAGGAGCATTGTACTGTAAAATCTACCTCTGTTTGGAAACTAGTGTTATGAAAACCTTGCAAAATCTGAGCAAATGCTTTAAAGTGACATTATGCCTTCAATGGTTTATTAAAGAAGTGTAATTCACATTCTAACAACTCAGCTGGGAGCATTTGTTGAATCCAATGTGCACGTAACTTTTTCGGAACACGGAATGTTACGGTGACGGTATCTATGAAAATGGGATGTCTATTGGATCGAACATGCAGCAAGAGAATTTTTCTGTGAAAACTGCCTGATTTTCGTAACTGACGTTAGGAAAAATCTGCGAAATCTAAGTAAATATATCTAGGTGTAAATATACCTTGAACTGTGGTTGAAACTTCGGTAATCCTCATGCTCATGGTCATTAAATAATGTTTGTTGAAGCCGTGATTAATGTAACGTTTTCGGAACACGGAATGTCTCGGTGAGTGAAACTCGGAAAATAATATTTCTACTGGATAGAACTCGCTTGAATTGGAATTTTCAGCGAAAATTTCATGATTTTCGAAACTGGATGTAAGGAAAAACCTGCAAAATCACAATAAAAATTTCAAGGTGTAAATATGCCTTGTATGATGGATGAAAGTTCGGTAATCCACATGCTTACACTTATTAAATAATGTTTGTCGAATTCGTGATGCATGTAACGTGTTCGGAATACGGAATGTCATATTGAAGGAAACAATGTAAATTACATGTCTATTGGGTAGAACTCGCTTGAAGAGAATTTTTCTGAGAAACGTGCCTCATTTTCAAAACTGCCATTAGGAGAACACTGTGAAATCTGAGTAAATGCTTCTAAGTGTCTGTATGTCTTGAATGGTGAATGAAAGTCCGGTAATCCACATGTTAATAACAGTGTAGTAATTATTTTTCAAACCGTGATTCATGGAGCGCTTTTGGAAAACGGAATTTCAGCGTAATGAAAAAGTGTAAATTAAATTCTATTGGGTAGAACTAGATAGAATAGGATTTTTCTGCGAAAATTGCATGATTATCGAATCTGAAATTTGGAGAAAGTTCAAAATGAGATTAAATATTTCTAGGTGCAATTATGCCTTTATGTTGGAAGAAAGTTCGGTAATCCACATTTTCACAACATATTAAAGAATCTTTTTCTAATCCGTGATGCATATACCGTGTTCGGAACGTGGAATTTCATGGTGATTGAAACAATTTTATTTACTTCTCTATTGGGTAGAACTTGCTCCAAGAGTATTTTTCTGCGAAAACTGCTTCATTTTTGAAACTGGGTTTTGGAAAACACTGCAAAATTTGAGAAAATACTTCTAAGTATCAATATTCCATATATTGTGATGAAAGTTCGGTAATCCAAATGCTAACAAATCTGTAGTGAATATTTGCCCAATCCATTATGCATGTAGCATGTTTGGAACACGGAGTTTCATGGCCAGGGAGTTTATGCAAATTACATTTCCCTTGGTTACAAATCACTCCAAGAGGTTTTTCTGAGAAATCTGCCTGATTTTCAAAACTGGCGTTAGGAAAACCCTGCGAACTCAGATGAATAGATTCTCGGTGTAAATATGCCTTGTAGGGTTGATGAAAGTTCGGTAATCCGCATGCTAAAAACTCTGTAGTGAATATTTGTCGAATCCGGGATACATGAAGCGTGTTCGGAACACAGAATATCACGGTGAGCGAATCTATGTAAAATAAATGTCCCTTGGGTAGAACTCGCTCCAAGAGCTTTTTCTGCGAATTCTGCCTCATTTTCAAAACTGGCATTAGGAAAACCTTTCGAAATATGAGAAAATGCTTCAACATGTCAATATGGCTTTTATGGTGGATGAAAGTGCGGTAATCCTTATGCTAAAGACTGTGTAGTGAATATTTGTCGAATCCGTGATGCATGTAGCTTTTTCGGAACACGGAATTTCACGATGATGGGTTCTATGTAAATTGCATGTCTATTGGGTAGAACTCGCTCCAAGAGGATTTTTCTGCGAAAACTGCATGATTTAAAACTGACATTAGGAGAAATCTACTAAATCAGAAAAAAACCTTCTATGTATAAATATGCATTGTAAGGTGGATGAAAGTTCGGTAATACACATGTTCACCACTCATTAAAGAATGATTGTCGAATCCATGATGCATGTAACGTGTTCAGAACACGGAATGTCACGGTGAGTGGAACTCGGTAAATTACATATCTTTTGGGTAGAACTCGCTCCAAGAGCATTTTCCTGCCAAATCTGCCTCATTTTCAAACCTGGCATTAAAACTAAACTGTGAAATCTCAGAAAATTCTTCAAAGTGTCAGTAAGTCATGTTTGGTGGATGAAAGTTCTGTAATCCACTTGCTAACATCTCTGTAGTGAATATTTGTCGAATCCGAGATGCATGAAGCGTGTTTCGAACACAGAATTTCACGGTGAGTGAATCAATGTAAATTACATGTCTATTGTTTTGAACCCGCTCCAAGAAATTTTTGCCGTGAAATCTTCCTCAGTTTCGACACTGGCATTTGGAAAGCTCTGTGAAATCAGAGAAAGTACTTCTAAGCATCAATATGCCTTTATTGTGATGAAAGTCCTAAAATCCACATGCAAACAACTCTGTAGTGTATTTTTGTCGAAACTTATCTACATGAAGCGTGTTCAAAATATGGAATTTCACAGCGGGAGAATCTATGTAATTTACATATCTTTTGGGTAGAACACGCTTCAACAGATTTTTCCTTAGGAAACTGCCTGATTTTTGAAACTGCTATTAAGAAAATGCTGCAAACCCAGAGTTGATATTTCTAGGTGTAAAAATGCCTTGTATGGTGGATGAAAGTTCTGTAATACACATGTACTCAACTTATTGAAAATGTTACTGAAATCCGTGATGTATGTAATGTGTTCGGAACACGGAATGTCACGTTGAAGGAAACTATTTAAATTACATATCTATTGGTGAGAACCCGCTCCAGGAGCATTGTACTGTAAAATCTACCTCTGTTTGGAAACTAGTGTTATGAAAACCTTGCAAAATCTGAGCAAATGCTTTAAAGTGACATTATGCCTTCAATGGTTTATTAAAGAAGTGTAATTCACATTCTAACAACTCAGCTGGGAGCATTTGTTGAATCCAATGTGCACGTAACTTTTTCGGAACACGGAATGTTACGGTGACGGTATCTATGAAAATGGGATGTCTATTGGTTCGAACATGCAGCAAGAGAATTTTTCTGCGAAAACTGCCTGATTTTCGTAACTGACGTTAGGAAAAATCTGCGAAATTTAAGTAAATATATCTAGGTGTAAATATGCCTTCTACTGTGGTTGAAACTTCGGTAATCCTCATGCTCATGGTCATTAAATAATGTTTGTTGAAGCCGTGATTAATGTAACGTTTTCGGAACACGGAATGTCTCGGTGAGTGAAACACGGATAATAACAGTTCTACTGGATAGAACTCGCTTGAATTGAAATTTTCAGCGAAAATTTCATGATTTTCGAAACTGGATGTAAGGAAAAACCTGCAAAATCACAATAAAAATTTCAAGGTGTAAATATGCCTTGTATGATGGATGAAAGTTCGGTAATCCACATGCTTACACTTATTAAATAATGTTTGTCGAATTCGTGATGCATGTAACGTGTTCGGAATACGGAATGTCATATTGAAGGAAACAATGTAAATTACATGTCTATTGGGTAGAACTCGCTTGAAGAGAATTTTTCTGAGAAACGTGCCTCATTTTCAAAACTGCCATTAGGAGAACACTGTGAAATCTGAGTAAATGCTTCTAAGTGTCTGTATGCCTTGAATGGTGAATGAAAGTCCGGTAATCCACATGTTAATAACAGTGTAGTAAATATTTTTCAAACCGTGATTCATGGAGCGCTTTTGGAAAACGGAATTTCAGCGTAATGAAAAAGTGTAAATTAAATTCTATTGGGTAGAACTAGATAGAATAGGATTTTTCTGCGAAAATTGCATGATTATCGAATCTGAAGTTTGGAGAAAGTTCAAAATGAGATTAAATATTTCTAGGTGCAAATATGCCTTTATGTTGGAAGAAAGTTCGGTAATCCATATTTTCACAACATATTAAAGAATCTTTTTCTAATCCGTGATGCATATACCGTGTTCGGAACGTGGAATTTCATGGTGATTGAAACAACTTTATTTACTTCTCTATTGGGTAGAACTTGCTCCAAGAGTATTTTTCTGCGAAAACTGCTTCATTTTTGAAACTGGGTTTTGGAAAACGCTACAAAATTTGAGAAAATACTTCTAAGTATCAATATTCCATCTATTGTGATGAAAGTTCGGTAATCCAAATGCCAACAAATCTGTAGTGAATATTTGTCCAATCCATTATGCATGTAGCATGTTTGGAACACGGAGTTTCATTACCAGGGAGTTTATGTAAATTACATTTCTCTTGGTTACAAATCACTCCAAGAGGTTTTTCTGAGAAATCTGCCTGATTCCCAAAACTGGCGTTAGGAAAACCCTGCGAACTCAGATGAATAGATTCTCGGTGTAAATATGCCTTGTAGGGTGGATGAAAGTTCGGTAATCCGCATGCTAACAACTCTGTAGTGAATATTTGTCGAATCCGGGATTCATGAAGCGTGTTCGGAACACAGAATATCACGGTGAGCGAATCTATGTAAAATAAATGTCCCTCGGGTAGAACTCGCTCCAAGAGCTTTTTCTGCGAATTCTGCCTCATTTTCAAAACTGGCATTAGGAAAACCTTTCGAAATATGAGAAAATGCTTCAAAGTGTCAATATGGCTTTTATGATGGATGAAAGTGCGGTAATCCTTATGCTAAAGACTGTGTAGTGAATATTTGTCGAATCCGTGATGCATGTAGCTTTTTCGGAACACGGAATTTCACGATGATGGGTTCTATGTAAATTGCATGTCTATTGGGTAGAACTCGCTCCAAGAGGATTTTTCTGCGAAAACTGCATGATTTAAAACTGACATTAGGAGAAATCTACTAAATCAGAAAAAAACCTTCTATGTATAAATATGCATTGTAAGGTGGATGAAAGTTCGGTAATACACATGTTCACCACTCATTAAAGAATGATTGTCGAATCCATGATGCATGTAACGTGTTCAGAACACGGAATGTCACGGTGAGTGGAACTCGGTAAATTACATATCTTTTGGGTAGAACTCGCTCCAAGAGCATTTTCCTGCCAAATCTGCCTCATTTTCAAACCTGGCATTAAAACTAAACTGTGAAATCTCAGAAAATTCTTCAAAGTGTCAGTAAGTCATGTATGGTGGATGAAAGTTCTGTAATCCACTTGCTAACATCTCTGTAGTGAATATTTGTCGAATCCGAGATGCATGTAGCGTGTTTCGAACACAGAATTTCACGGTGAGTGAATCAATGTAAATTACATGTCTATTGTTTTGAACCCGCTCCAAGAAGTTTTTGCCGTGAAATCTGCCTCAGTTTCGACACTGGCATTTGGAAAGCTCTGTGAAATCAGAGAAAGTACTTCTAAGCATCAATATGCCTTTATTGTGATGAAAGTCCTAAAATCCACATGAAAACAACTATGTAGTGTATTTTTGTCGAAACCTATCTACATGAAGCGTGTTCAAAATATGGAATTTCACAGCGGGAGAATCTATGTAATTTACATATCTTTTGGGTAGAACACGCTTCAACAGATTTTTCCTTTGGAAACTGCCTGATTTTTGAAACTGCTATTAAGAAAATGCTGCAAACCCAGAGTTGATATTTCTAGGTGTAAAAATGCCTTGTATGGTGGATGAAAGTTCTGTACTACACATGTACTCAACTTATTGAAAATGTTACTCAAATCCGTGATGTATGTAGTGTGTTCGGAACACGGAATGTCACGTTGAAGGAAACTATTTAAATTACATATCTATTGGTGAGAACCCGCTCCAGGAGCATTGTACTGTAAAATCTACCTCTGTTTGGAAACTAGTGTTATGAAAACCTTGCAAAATCTGAGCAAATGCTTTAAAGTGACATTATGCCTTCAATGGTTTATTAAAGAAGTGTAATTCACATTCTAACCACTCAGCTGGGAGCATTTGTTGAATCCAATGTGCACGTAACTTTTTCGGAACACGGAATGTTACGGTGACGGTATCTATGAAAATGGGATGTCTATTGGATCGAACATGCAGCAAGAGAATTTTTCTGCGAAAACTGCCTGATTTTCGTAACTGACGTTAGGAAAAATCTGCGAAATCTAAGTAAATATATCTAGGTGTAAATATGCCTTCTACTGTGGTTGAAACTTCGGTAATCCTCATGCTCATGGTCATTAAATAATGTTTGTTGAAGCCGTGATTAATGTAACGTTTTCGGAACACGGAATGTCTCGGTGAGTGAAACACGGATAATAACAGTTCTACTGGATAGAACTCGCTTGAATTGAAATTTTCAGTGAAAATTTCATGATTTTCGAAACTGGATGTAAGGAAAAACCTGCAAAATCACAATAAAAATTTCAAGGTGTAAATATGCCTTGTATGATGGATGAAAGTTCGGTAATCCACATGCTTACACTTATTAAATAATGTTTGTCGAATTCGTGATGCATGTAACGTGTTCGGAATACGGAATGTCATATTGAAGGAAACAATGTAAATTACATGTCTATTGGGTAGAACTCGCTTGAAGAGAATTTTTCTGAGAAACGTGCCTCATTTTCAAAACTGCCATTAGGAGAACACTGTGAAATCTGAGTAAATGCTTCTAAGTGTCTGTATGCCTTGAATGGTGAATGAAAGTCCGGTAATCCACATGTTAATAACAGTGTAGTAAATATTTTTCAAACCGTGATTCATGGAGCGCTTTTGGAAAACGGAATTTCAGCGTAATGAAAAAGTGTAAATTAAATTCTATTGGGTAGAACTAGATAGAATAGGATTTTTCTGCGAAAATTGCATGATTATCGAATCTGAAGTTTGGAGAAAGTTCAAAATGAGATTAAATATTTCTAGGTGCAAATATGCCTTTATGTTGGAAGAAAGTTCGGTAATCCACATTTTCACAACATATTAAAGAATCTTTTCTAATCCGTGATGCATATACCGTGTTCGGAACGTGGAATTTCATGGTGATTGAAACAACTTTATTTACTTCTCTATTGGGTAGAACTTGCTCCAAGTGTATTTTTCTGCGAAAACTGCTTCATTTTTGAAACTGGGTTTTGGAAAACGCTGCAAAATTTGAGAAAATACTTCTAAGTATCAATATTCCATCTATTGTGATGAAAGTTCGGTAATCCAAATGCCAACAAATCTGTAGTGAATATTTGTCCAATCCATTATGCATGTAGCATGTTTGGAACACGGAGTTTCAGGGCCAGGGAGTTTATGTAAATTACATTTCTCTTGGTTACAAATCACTCCAAGAGGTTTTTCTGAGAAATCTGCCTGATTCCCAAAACTGGCGTTAGGAAAACCCTGCGAACTCAGATGAATAGATTCTCGGTGTAAATATGCCTTGTAGGGTGGATGAAAGTTCGGTAATCCGCATGCTAACAACTCTGTAGTGAATATTTGTCGAATCCGGGATTCATGAAGCGTGTTCGGAACACAGAATATCACGGTGAGCGAATCTATGTAAAATAAATGTCCCTCGGGTAGAACTCGCTCCAAGAGCTTTTTCTGCGAATTCTGCCTCATTTTCAAAACTGGCATTAGGAAAACCTTTCGAAATATGAGAAAATGCTTCAAAGTGTCAATATGGCTTTTATGATGGATGAAAGTGCGGTAATCCTTATGCTAAAGACTGTGTAGTGAATATTTGTCGAATCCGTGATGCATGTAGCTTTTTCGGAACACGGAATTTCACGATGATGGGTTCTATGTAAATTGCATGTCTATTGGGTAGAACTCGCTCCAAGAGGATTTTTCTGCGAAAACTGCATGATTTAAAACTGACATTAGGAGAAATCTACTAAATCAGAAAAAAACCTTCTATGTATAAATATGCATTGTAAGGTGGATGAAAGTTCGGTAATACACATGTTCACCACTCATTAAAGAATGATTGTCGAATCCATGATGCATGTAACGTGTTCAGAACACGGAATGTCACGGTGAGTGAAACTCGGTAAATTACATATCTTTTGGGTAGAACTCGCTCCAAGAGCATTTTCCTGCCAAATCTGCCTCATTTTCAAACCTGGCATTAAAACTAAACTGTGAAATCTCAGAAAATTCTTCAAAGTTTCAGTAAGTCATGTATGGTGGATGAAAGTTCTGTAATCCACTTGCTAACATCTCTGTAGTGAATATTTGTCGAATCCGAGATGCATGTAGCGTGTTTCGAACACAGAATTTCACGGTGAGTGAATCAATGTAAATTCCATGTCTATTGTTTTGAAAACGCTCCAAGAATTTTTTTGCCGTGAAATCTGCCTCAGTTTCGACACTGGCATTTGGAAAGCTCTGTGAAATCAGAGAAAGTACTTCTAAGCATCAATATGCCTTTATTGTGATGAAAGTCCTAAAATCCACATGAAAACAACTATGTAGTGTATTTTTGTCGAAACCTATCTGCATGAAGCGTGTTCAAAATATGGAATTTCACAGCGGGAGAATCTATGTAATTTACATATCTTTTGGGTAGAACACGCTTCAACAGATTTTTCCTTTGGAAACTGCCTGATTTTTGAAACTGCTATTAAGAAAATGCTGCAAACCCAGAGTTGATATTTCTAGGTGTAAAAATGCCTTGTATGGTGGATGAAAGTTCTGTACTACACATGTACTCAACTTATTGAAAATGTTACTCAAATCCGTGATGTATGTAGTGTGTTCGGAACACGGAATGTCACGTTGAAGGAAACTATTTAAATTACATATCTATTGGTGAGAACCCGCTCCAGGAGCATTGTACTGTAAAATCTACCTCTGTTTGGAAACTAGTGTTATGAAAACCTTGCAAAATCTGAGCAAATGCTTTAAAGTGACATTATGTGTTCAATGGTTTATTAAAGAAGTGTAATTCACATTCTAACCACTCAGCTGGGAGCATTTGTTGAATCCAATGTGCATGTAACTTTTTCGGAACACGGAATGTTACGGTGACGGTATCTATGAAAATGGGATGTCTATTGGATCGAACATGCAGCAAGAGAATTTTTCTGCGAAAACTGCCTGATTTTCGTAACTGACGTTAGGAAAAATCTGCGAAATCTAAGTAAATATATCTAGGTGTAAATATGCATCTACTGTGGTTGAAACTTCGGTAATCCTCATGCTCATGGTCATTAAATAATGTTTGTTGAAGCCGTGATTAATGTAACGTTTTCGGAACACGGAATGTCTCGGTGAGTGAAACACGGATAATAACAGTTCTACTGGATAGAACTCGCTTGAATTGAAATTTTCAGCGAAAATTTCATGATTTTCGAAACTGGATGTAAGGAAAAACCTGCAAAATCACAATAAAAATTTCAAGGTGTAAATATGCCTTGTATGATGGATGAAAGTTCGGTAATCCACATGCTTACACTTATTAAATAATGTTTGTCGAATTCGTGATGCATGTAACGTGTTCGGAATACGGAATGTCATATTGAAGGAAACAATGTAAATTACATGTCTATTGGGTAGAACTCGCTTGAAGAGAATTTTTCTGAGAAACGTGCCTCATTTTCAAAACTGCCATTAGGAGAACACTGTGAAATCTGAGTAAATGCTTCTAAGTGTCTGTATGCCTTGAATGGTGAATGAAAGTCCGGTAATCCACATGTTAATAACAGTGTAGTAATTATTTTTCAAACCGTGATTCATGGAGCGCTTTTGGAAAACGGAATTTCAGCGTAATGAAAAAGTGTAAATTAAATTCTATTGGGTAGAACTAGATAGAATAGGATTTTTCTGCGAAAATTGCATGATTATCGAATCTGAAGTTTGGAGAAAGTTCAAAATGAGATTAAATATTTCTAGGTGCAAATATGCCTTTATGTTGGAAGAAAGTTCGGTAATCCACATTTTCACAACATATTAAAGAATCTTTTCTAATCCATGATGCATATACCGTGTTCGGAACGTGGAATTTCATGGTGATTGAAACAACTTTATTTACTTCTCTATTGGGTAGAACTTGCTCCAAGAGTATTTTTCTGCGAAAACTGCTTCATTTTTGAAACTGGGTTTTGGAAAACGCTGCAAAATTTGAGAAAATACTTCTAAGTATCAATATTCCATCTATTGTGATGAAAGTTCGGTAATCCAAATGCCAACAAATCTGTAGTGAATATTTGTCCAATCCATTATGCATGTAGCATGTTTGGAACACGGAGTTTCAGGGCCAGGGAGTTTATGTAAATTACATTTCTCTTGGTTACAAATCACTCCAAGAGGTTTTTCTGAGAAATCTGCCTGATTCCCAAAACTGGCGTTAGGAAAACCCTGCGAACTCAGATGAATAGATTCTCGGTGTAAATATGCCTTGTAGGGTGGATGAAAGTTCGGTAATCCGCATGCTAACAACTCTGTAGTGAATATTTGTCGAATCCGGGATTCATGAAGCGTGTTCGGAACACAGAATATCACGGTGAGCGAATCTATGTAAAATAAATGTCCCTCGGGTAGAACTCGCTCCAAGAGCTTTTTCTGCGAATTCTGCCTCATTTTCAAAACTGGCATTAGGAAAACCTTTCGAAATATGAGAAAATGCTTCAAAGTGTCAATATGGCTTTTATGATGGATGAAAGTGCGGTAATCCTTATGCTAAAGACTGTGTAGTGAATATTTGTCGAATCCGTGATGCATGTAGCTTTTTCGGAACACGGAATTTCACGATGATGGGTTCTATGTAAATTGCATGTCTATTGGGTAGAACTCGCTCCAAGAGGATTTTTCTGCGAAAACTGCATGATTTAAAACTGACATTAGGAGAAATCTACTAAATCAGAAAAAAACCTTCTATGTATAAATATGCATTGTAAGGTGGATGAAAGTTCGGTAATACACATGTTCACCACTCATTAAAGAATGATTGTCGAATCCATGATGCATGTAACGTGTTCAGAACACGGAATGTCACGGTGAGTGGAACTCGGTAAATTACATATCTTTTGGGTAGAACTCGCTCCAAGAGCATTTTCCTGCCAAATCTGCCTCATTTTCAAACCTGGCATTAAAACTAAACTGTGAAATCTCAGAAAATTCTTCAAAGTGTCAGTAAGTCATGTATGGTGGATGAAAGTTCTGTAATCCACTTGCTAACATCTCTGTAGTGAATATTTGTCGAATCCGAGATGCATGTAGCGTGTTTCGAACACAGAATTTCACGGTGAGTGAATCAATGTAAATTACATGTCTATTGTTTTGAACCCGCTCCAAGAAGTTTTTGCCGTGAAATCTGCCTCAGTTTCGACACTGGCATTTGGAAAGCTCTGTGAAATCAGAGAAAGTACTTCTAAGCATCAATATGCCTTTATTGTGATGAAAGTCCTAAAATCCACATGAAAACAACTATGTAGTGTATTTTTGTCGAAACCTATCTACATGAAGCGTGTTCAAAATATGGAATTTCACAGCGGGAGAATCTATGTAATTTACATATCTTTTGGGTAGAACACGCTTCAACAGATTTTTCCTTTGGAAACTGCCTGATTTTTGAAACTGCTATTAAGAAAATGCTGCAAACCCAGAGTTGATATTTCTAGGTGTAAAAATGCCTTGTATGGTGGATGAAAGTTCTGTACTACACATGTACTCAACTTATTGAAAATGTTACTCAAATCCGTGATGTATGTAGTGTGTTCGGAACACGGAATGTCACGTTGAAGGAAACTATTTAAATTACATATCTATTGGTGAGAACCCGCTCCAGGAGCATTGTACTGTAAAATCTACCTCTGTTTGGAAACTAGTGTTATGAAAACCTTGCAAAATCTGAGCAAATGCTTTAAAGTGACATTATGTGTTCAATGGTTTATTAAAGAAGTGTAATTCACATTCTAACCACTCAGCTGGGAGCATTTGTTGAATCCAATGTGCACGTAACTTTTTCGGAACACGGAATGTTACGGTGACGGTATCTATGAAAATGGGATGTCTATTGGATCGAACATGCAGCAAGAGAATTTTTCTGCGAAAACTGCCTGATTTTCGTAACTGACGTTAGGAAAAATCTGCGAAATCTAAGTAAATATATCTAGGTGTAAATATGCCTTCTACTGTGGTTGAAACTTCGGTAATCCTCATGCTCATGGTCATTAAATAATGTTTGTTGAAGCCGTGATTAATGTAACGTTTTCGGAACACGGAATGTCTCGGTGAGTGAAACACGGATAATAACAGTTCTACTGGATAGAACTCGCTTGAATTGAAATTTTCAGCGAAAATTTCATGATTTTCGAAACTGGATGTAAGGAAAAACCTGCAAAATCACAATAAAAATTTCAAGGTGTAAATATGCCTTGTATGATGGATGAAAGTTCGGTAATCCACATGCTTACACTTATTAAATAATGTTTGTCGAATTCGTGATGCATGTAACGTGTTCGGAATACGGAATGTCATATTGAAGGAAACAATGTAAATTACATGTCTATTGGGTAGAACTCGCTTGAAGAGAATTTTTCTGAGAAACGTGCCTCATTTTCAAAACTGCCATTAGGAGAACACTGTGAAAACTGAGTAAATGCTTCTAAGTGTCTGTATGCCTTGAATGGTGAATGAAAGTCCGGTAATCCACATGTTAATAACAGTGTAGTAATTATTTTTCAAACCGTGATTCATGGAGCGCTTTTGGAAAACGGAATTTCAGCGTAATGAAAAAGTGTAAATTAAATTCTATTGGGTAGAACTAGATAGAATAGGATTTTTCTGCGAAAATTGCATGATTATCGAATCTGAAGTTTGGAGAAAGTTCAAAATGAGATTAAATATTTCTAGGTGCAAATATGCCTTTATGTTGGAAGAAAGTTCGGTAATCCACATTTTCACAACATATTAAAGAATCTTTTTCTAATCCGTGATGCATATACCGTGTTCGGAACGTGGAATTTCATGGTGATTGAAACAACTTTATTTACTTCTCTATTGGGTAGAACTTGCTCCAAGAGTATTTTTCTGCGAAAACTGCTTCATTTTTGAAACTGGGTTTTGGAAAACGCTACAAAATTTGAGAAAATACTTCTAAGTATCAATATTCCATCTATTGTGATGAAAGTTCGGTAATCCAAATGCCAACAAATCTGTAGTGAATATTTGTCCAATCCATTATGCATGTAGCATGTTTGGAACACGGAGTTTCAGGGCCAGGGAGTTTATGTAAATTACATTTCTCTTGGTTACAAATCACTCCAAGAGGTTTTTCTGAGAAATCTGCCTGATTCCCAAAACTGGCGTTAGGAAAACCCTGCGAACTCAGATGAATAGATTCTCGGTGTAAATATGCCTTGTAGGGTGGATGAAAGTTCGGTAATCCGCATGCTAACAACTCTGTAGTGAATATTTGTCGAATCCGGGATTCATGAAGCGTGTTCGGAACACAGAATATCACGGTGAGCGAATCTATGTAAAATAAATGTCCCTCGGGTAGAACTCGCTCCAAGAGCTTTTTCTGCGAATTCTGCCTCATTTTCAAAACTGGCATTAGGAAAACCTTTCGAAATATGAGAAAATGCTTCAAAGTGTCAATATGGCTTTTATGATGGATGAAAGTGCGGTAATCCTTATGCTAAAGACTGTGTAGTGAATATTTGTCGAATCCGTGATGCATGTAGCTTTTTCGGAACACGGAATTTCACGATGATGGGTTCTATGTAAATTGCATGTCTATTGGGTAGAACTCGCTCCAAGAGGATTTTTCTGCGAAAACTGCATGATTTAAAACTGACATTAGGAGAAATCTACTAAATCAGAAAAAAACCTTCTATGTATAAATATGCATTGTAAGGTGGATGAAAGTTCGGTAATACACATGTTCACCACTCATTAAAGAATGATTGTCGAATCCATGATGCATGTAACGTGTTCAGAACACGGAATGTCACGGTGAGTGGAACTCGGTAAATTACATATCTTTTGGGTAGAACTCGCTCCAAGAGCATTTTCCTGCCAAATCTGCCTCATTTTCAAACCTGGCATTAAAACTAAACTGTGAAATCTCAGAAAATTCTTCAAAGTGTCAGTAAGTCATGTATGGTGGATGAAAGTTCTGTAATCCACTTGCTAACATCTCTGTAGTGAATATTTGTCGAATCCGAGATGCATGTAGCGTGTTTCGAACACAGAATTTCACGGTGAGTGAATCAATGTAAATTACATGTCTATTGTTTTGAACCCGCTCCAAGAAGTTTTTGCCGTGAAATCTGCCTCAGTTTCGACACTGGCATTTGGAAAGCTCTGTGAAATCAGAGAAAGTACTTCTGAGCATCAATATGCCTTTATTGTGATGAAAGTCCTAAAATCCACATGAAAACAACTCTGTAGTGTATTTTTGTCGAAACCTATCTACATGAAGCGTGTTCAAAATATGGAATTTCACAGCGGGAGAATCTATGTAATTTACATATCTTTTGGGTAGAACACGCTTCAACAGATTTTTCCTTAGGAAACTGCCTGATTTTTGAAACTGCTATTAAGAAAATGCTGCAAACCCAGAGTTGATATTTCTAGGTGTAAAAATGCCTTGTATGGTGGATGAAAGTTCTGTAATACACATGTACTCAACTTATTGAAAATGTTACTCAAATCCGTGATGTATGTAGTGTGTTCGGAACACGGAATGTCACGTTGAAGGAAACTATTTAAATTACATATCTATTGGTGAGAACCCGCTCCAGGAGCATTGTACTGTAAAATCTACCTCTGTTTGGAAACTAGTGTTATGAAAACCTTGCAAAATCTGAGCAAATGCTTTAAAGTGACATTATGCCTTCAATGGTTTATTAAAGAAGTGTAATTCACATTCTAACAACTCAGCTGGGGGCATTTGTTGAATCCAATGTGCACATAACTTTTTCGGAACACGGAATATTACGGTGACGGTATCTATGAAAATGGGATGTCTATTGGATCGAACATGCAGCAAGAGAATTTTTCTGTGAAATCTGCCTGATTTTCGTAACTGACGTTAGGAAAAATCTGCGAAATCTAAGTAAATATATCTAGGTGTAAATATACCATGAAATGTTGTTGAAAATTCGGTAATACTCACGCCAATGTTCATTAAATAATGTTTGTTGAAGCCGTGATTAATGTAACGTTTTCGGAACACGGAATGTCTCGGTGAGTGAAACTCGGAAAATAACATTCCTACTGGATAGAACTCGCTTGAATTGAAATTTTCAGCGAAAATTTCATGATTTTCGAAACTGGACGTAAGGAAAAACCTGCAAAATCACAATAAAAATTTCAAGGTGTAAATATGCCTTGTATGATGGATGAAAGTTCGGTAATACACATGCTTGCCCTTATTAAATAATGTTTGTCGAATTCGTGATGCATGTAACGTGTTCGGAATACGGAATGTCATATTGAAGGAAACAATGTAAATTACATGTCTATTGGGTAGAACTCGCTTGAAGAGAATTTTTCTGAGAAACGTGCCTCATTTTCAAAACTGCCATTAGGAGAACACTATGAAATCTGAGTAAATGCTTCTAAGTGTCTGTATGCCTTGAATGGTGAATGAAAGTCCGGTAATCCACATGTTAATAACAGTGTAGTAATTATTTTTCAAACCGTGATTCATGGAGCGCTTTTGGAAAACGGAATTTCAGCGTAATGAAAAAATGTAAATTAAATTCTATTGGGTAGAACTAGATAGAATAGGATTTTTCTGCGAAAATTGCATGATTATCGAATCTGAAGTTTGGAGAAAGTTCAAAATGAGATTGAATATTTCTAGGTGCAAATATGCCTTTATGTTGGAAGAAAGTTCGGTAATCCACATTTTCACAACATATTAAAGAATCTTTTTCTAATCCGTGATGCATATACCGTGTTCGGAACGTGGAATTTCATGGTGATTGATACAAATTTATTACTTCTCTATTGGGTAGAACTTGCTCCAAGAGTATTTTTCTGCGAAAACTGCTTCATTTTTGAAACTGGGTTTTGGAAAACGCTGCAAAATTTGAGAAAATACTTCTAAGTATCAATATTCCATCTATTGTGATGAAAGTTCGGTAATCCAAATGCCAACAAATATGTAGTGGATATTTGTCCAATCCATTATGCATGTAGCATGTTTGGAACACGGAGTTTCATGGCCAGGGAGTTTATGTAAATTACATTTCTCTTGGTTACAAATCACTCCAAGAGGTTTTTCTGAGAAATCTGCCTGATTCCCAAAACTGGCGTTAGGAAAACCCTGCGAACTCAGATGAATAGATTCTCGGTGTAAATATGCCTTGTAGGGTGGATGAAAGTTCGGTAATCCGCATGCTAACAACTCTGTAGTGAATATTTGTCGAATCCGGGATTCATGAAGCGTGTTCGGAACACAGAATATCACGGTGAGCGAATCTATGTAAAATAAATGTCCCTCGGGTAGAACTCGCTCCAAGAGCTTTTTCTGCGAATTCTGCCTCATTTTCAAAACTGGCATTAGGAAAACCTTTCGAAATATGAGAAAATGCTTCAAAGTGTCAATATGGCTTTTATGATGGATGAAAGTGCGGTAATCCTTATGCTAAAGACTGTGTAGTGAATATTTGTCGAATCCGTGATGCATGTAGCTTTTTCGGAACACGGAATTTCACGATGATGGGTTCTATGTAAATTGCATGTCTATTGGGTAGAACTCGCTCCAAGAGGATTTTTCTGCGAAAACTGCATGATTTAAAACTGACATTAGGAGAAATCTACTAAATCAGAAAAAAACCTTCTATGTATAAATATGCATTGTAAGGTGGATGAAAGTTCGGTAATACACATGTTCACCACTCATTAAAGAATGATTGTCGAATCCATGATGCATGTAACGTGTTCAGAACACGGAATGTCACGGTGAGTGGAACTCGGTAAATTACATATCTTTTGGGTAGAACTCGCTCCAAGAGCATTTTCCTGCCAAATCTGCCTCATTTTCAAACCTGGCATTAAAACTAAACTGTGAAATCTCAGAAAATTCTTCAAAGTGTCAGTAAGTCATGTATGGTGGATGAAAGTTCTGTAATCCACTTGCTAACATCTCTGTAGTGAATATTTGTCGAATCCGAGATGCATGTAGCGTGTTTCGAACACAGAATTTCACGGTGAGTGAATCAATGTAAATTACATGTCTATTGTTTTGAACCCGCTCCAAGAAGTTTTTGCCGTGAAATCTGCCTCAGTTTCGACACTGGCATTTGGAAAGCTCTGTGAAATCAGAGAAAGTACTTCTAAGCATCAATATGCCTTTATTGTGATGAAAGTCCTAAAATCCACATGAAAACAACTATGTAGTGTATTTTTGTCGAAACCTATCTACATGAAGCGTGTTCAAAATATGGAATTTCACAGCGGGAGAATCTATGTAATTTACATATCTTTTGGGTAGAACACGCTTCAACAGATTTTTCCTTTGGAAACTGCCTGATTTTTGAAACTGCTATTAAGAAAATGCTGCAAACCCAGAGTTGATATTTCTAGGTGTAAAAATGCCTTGTATGGTGGATGAAAGTTCTGTACTACACATGTACTCAACTTATTGAAAATGTTACTCAAATCCGTGATGTATGTAGTGTGTTCGGAACACGGAATGTCACGTTGAAGGAAACTATTTAAATTACATATCTATTGGTGAGAACCCGCTCCAGGAGCATTGTACTGTAAAATCTACCTCTGTTTGGAAACTAGTGTTATGAAAACCTTGCAAAATCTGAGCAAATGCTTTAAAGTGACATTATGCCTTCAATGGTTTATTAAAGAAGTGTAATTCACATTCTAACCACTCAGCTGGGAGCATTTGTTGAATCCAATGTGCACGTAACTTTTTCGGAACACGGAATGTTACGGTGACGGTATCTATGAAAATGGGATGTCTATTGGATCGAACATGCAGCAAGAGAATTTTTCTGCGAAAACTGCCTGATTTTCGTAACTGACGTTAGGAAAAATCTGCGAAATCTAAGTAAATATATCTAGGTGTAAATATGCCTTCTACTGTGGTTGAAACTTCGGTAATCCTCATGCTCATGGTCATTAAATAATGTTTGTTGAAGCCGTGATTAATGTAACGTTTTCGGAACACGGAATGTCTCGGTGAGTGAAACACGGATAATAACAGTTCTACTGGATAGAACTCGCTTGAATTGAAATTTTCAGTGAAAATTTCATGATTTTCGAAACTGGATGTAAGGAAAAACCTGCAAAATCACAATAAAAATTTCAAGGTGTAAATATGCCTTGTATGATGGATGAAAGTTCGGTAATCCACATGCTTACACTTATTAAATAATGTTTGTCGAATTCGTGATGCATGTAACGTGTTCGGAATACGGAATGTCATATTGAAGGAAACAATGTAAATTACATGTCTATTGGGTAGAACTCGCTTGAAGAGAATTTTTCTGAGAAACGTGCCTCATTTTCAAAACTGCCATTAGGAGAACACTGTGAAATCTGAGTAAATGCTTCTAAGTGTCTGTATGCCTTGAATGGTGAATGAAAGTCCGGTAATCCACATGTTAATAACAGTGTAGTAAATATTTTTCAAACCGTGATTCATGGAGCGCTTTTGGAAAACGGAATTTCAGCGTAATGAAAAAGTGTAAATTAAATTCTATTGGGTAGAACTAGATAGAATAGGATTTTTCTGCGAAAATTGCATGATTATCGAATCTGAAGTTTGGAGAAAGTTCAAAATGAGATTAAATATTTCTAGGTGCAAATATGCCTTTATGTTGGAAGAAAGTTCGGTAATCCACATTTTCACAACATATTAAAGAATCTTTTCTAATCCGTGATGCATATACCGTGTTCGGAACGTGGAATTTCATGGTGATTGAAACAACTTTATTTACTTCTCTATTGGGTAGAACTTGCTCCAAGTGTATTTTTCTGCGAAAACTGCTTCATTTTTGAAACTGGGTTTTGGAAAACGCTGCAAAATTTGAGAAAATACTTCTAAGTATCAATATTCCATCTATTGTGATGAAAGTTCGGTAATCCAAATGCCAACAAATCTGTAGTGAATATTTGTCCAATCCATTATGCATGTAGCATGTTTGGAACACGGAGTTTCAGGGCCAGGGAGTTTATGTAAATTACATTTCTCTTGGTTACAAATCACTCCAAGAGGTTTTTCTGAGAAATCTGCCTGATTCCCAAAACTGGCGTTAGGAAAACCCTGCGAACTCAGATGAATAGATTCTCGGTGTAAATATGCCTTGTAGGGTGGATGAAAGTTCGGTAATCCGCATGCTAACAACTCTGTAGTGAATATTTGTCGAATCCGGGATTCATGAAGCGTGTTCGGAACACAGAATATCACGGTGAGCGAATCTATGTAAAATAAATGTCCCTCGGGTAGAACTCGCTCCAAGAGCTTTTTCTGCGAATTCTGCCTCATTTTCAAAACTGGCATTAGGAAAACCTTTCGAAATATGAGAAAATGCTTCAAAGTGTCAATATGGCTTTTATGATGGATGAAAGTGCGGTAATCCTTATGCTAAAGACTGTGTAGTGAATATTTGTCGAATCCGTGATGCATGTAGCTTTTTCGGAACACGGAATTTCACGATGATGGGTTCTATGTAAATTGCATGTCTATTGGGTAGAACTCGCTCCAAGAGGATTTTTCTGCGAAAACTGCATGATTTAAAACTGACATTAGGAGAAATCTACTAAATCAGAAAAAAACCTTCTATGTATAAATATGCATTGTAAGGTGGATGAAAGTTCGGTAATACACATGTTCACCACTCATTAAAGAATGATTGTCGAATCCATGATGCATGTAACGTGTTCAGAACACGGAATGTCACGGTGAGTGAAACTCGGTAAATTACATATCTTTTGGGTAGAACTCGCTCCAAGAGCATTTTCCTGCCAAATCTGCCTCATTTTCAAACCTGGCATTAAAACTAAACTGTGAAATCTCAGAAAATTCTTCAAAGTTTCAGTAAGTCATGTATGGTGGATGAAAGTTCTGTAATCCACTTGCTAACATCTCTGTAGTGAATATTTGTCGAATCCGAGATGCATGTAGCGTGTTTCGAACACAGAATTTCACGGTGAGTGAATCAATGTAAATTCCATGTCTATTGTTTTGAAAACGCTCCAAGAATTTTTTTGCCGTGAAATCTGCCTCAGTTTCGACACTGGCATTTGGAAAGCTCTGTGAAATCAGAGAAAGTACTTCTAAGCATCAATATGCCTTTATTGTGATGAAAGTCCTAAAATCCACATGAAAACAACTCTGTAGTGTATTTTTGTCGAAACCTATCTGCATGAAGCGTGTTCAAAATATGGAATTTCACAGCGGGAGAATCTATGTAATTTACATATCTTTTGGGTAGAACACGCTTCAACAGATTTTTCCTTTGGAAACTGCCTGATTTTTGAAACTGCTATTAAGAAAATGCTGCAAACCCAGAGTTGATATTTCTAGGTGTAAAAATGCCTTGTATGGTGGATGAAAGTTCTGTACTACACATGTACTCAACTTATTGAAAATGTTACTCAAATCCGTGATGTATGTAGTGTGTTCGGAACACGGAATGTCACGTTGAAGGAAACTATTTAAATTACATATCTATTGGTGAGAACCCGCTCCAGGAGCATTGTACTGTAAAATCTACCTCTGTTTGGAAACTAGTGTTATGAAAACCTTGCAAAATCTGAGCAAATGCTTTAAAGTGACATTATGTGTTCAATGGTTTATTAAAGAAGTGTAATTCACATTCTAACCACTCAGCTGGGAGCATTTGTTGAATCCAATGTGCATGTAACTTTTTCGGAACACGGAATGTTACGGTGACGGTATCTATGAAAATGGGATGTCTATTGGATCGAACATGCAGCAAGAGAATTTTTCTGCGAAAACTGCCTGATTTTCGTAACTGACGTTAGGAAAAATCTGCGAAATCTAAGTAAATATATCTAGGTGTAAATATGCATCTACTGTGGTTGAAACTTCGGTAATCCTCATGCTCATGGTCATTAAATAATGTTTGTTGAAGCCGTGATTAATGTAACGTTTTCGGAACACGGAATGTCTCGGTGAGTGAAACACGGATAATAACAGTTCTACTGGATAGAACTCGCTTGAATTGAAATTTTCAGCGAAAATTTCATGATTTTCGAAACTGGATGTAAGGAAAAACCTGCAAAATCACAATAAAAATTTCAAGGTGTAAATATGCCTTGTATGATGGATGAAAGTTCGGTAATCCACATGCTTACACTTATTAAATAATGTTTGTCGAATTCGTGATGCATGTAACGTGTTCGGAATACGGAATGTCATATTGAAGGAAACAATGTAAATTACATGTCTATTGGGTAGAACTCGCTTGAAGAGAATTTTTCTGAGAAACGTGCCTCATTTTCAAAACTGCCATTAGGAGAACACTGTGAAATCTGAGTAAATGCTTCTAAGTGTCTGTATGCCTTGAATGGTGAATGAAAGTCCGGTAATCCACATGTTAATAACAGTGTAGTAATTATTTTTCAAACCGTGATTCATGGAGCGCTTTTGGAAAACGGAATTTCAGCGTAATGAAAAAGTGTAAATTAAATTCTATTGGGTAGAACTAGATAGAATAGGATTTTTCTGCGAAAATTGCATGATTATCGAATCTGAAGTTTGGAGAAAGTTCAAAATGAGATTAAATATTTCTAGGTGCAAATATGCCTTTATGTTGGAAGAAAGTTCGGTAATCCACATTTTCACAACATATTAAAGAATCTTTTCTAATCCATGATGCATATACCGTGTTCGGAACGTGGAATTTCATGGTGATTGAAACAACTTTATTTACTTCTCTATTGGGTAGAACTTGCTCCAAGAGTATTTTTCTGCGAAAACTGCTTCATTTTTGAAACTGGGTTTTGGAAAACGCTGCAAAATTTGAGAAAATACTTCTAAGTATCAATATTCCATCTATTGTGATGAAAGTTCGGTAATCCAAATGCCAACAAATCTGTAGTGAATATTTGTCCAATCCATTATGCATGTAGCATGTTTGGAACACGGAGTTTCAGGGCCAGGGAGTTTATGTAAATTACATTTCTCTTGGTTACAAATCACTCCAAGAGGTTTTTCTGAGAAATCTGCCTGATTCCCAAAACTGGCGTTAGGAAAACCCTGCGAACTCAGATGAATAGATTCTCGGTGTAAATATGCCTTGTAGGGTGGATGAAAGTTCGGTAATCCGCATGCTAACAACTCTGTAGTGAATATTTGTCGAATCCGGGATTCATGAAGCGTGTTCGGAACACAGAATATCACGGTGAGCGAATCTATGTAAAATAAATGTCCCTCGGGTAGAACTCGCTCCAAGAGCTTTTTCTGCGAATTCTGCCTCATTTTCAAAACTGGCATTAGGAAAACCTTTCGAAATATGAGAAAATGCTTCAAAGTGTCAATATGGCTTTTATGATGGATGAAAGTGCGGTAATCCTTATGCTAAAGACTGTGTAGTGAATATTTGTCGAATCCGTGATGCATGTAGCTTTTTCGGAACACGGAATTTCACGATGATGGGTTCTATGTAAATTGCATGTCTATTGGGTAGAACTCGCTCCAAGAGGATTTTTCTGCGAAAACTGCATGATTTAAAACTGACATTAGGAGAAATCTACTAAATCAGAAAAAAACCTTCTATGTATAAATATGCATTGTAAGGTGGATGAAAGTTCGGTAATACACATGTTCACCACTCATTAAAGAATGATTGTCGAATCCATGATGCATGTAACGTGTTCAGAACACGGAATGTCACGGTGAGTGGAACTCGGTAAATTACATATCTTTTGGGTAGAACTCGCTCCAAGAGCATTTTCCTGCCAAATCTGCCTCATTTTCAAACCTGGCATTAAAACTAAACTGTGAAATCTCAGAAAATTCTTCAAAGTGTCAGTAAGTCATGTATGGTGGATGAAAGTTCTGTAATCCACTTGCTAACATCTCTGTAGTGAATATTTGTCGAATCCGAGATGCATGTAGCGTGTTTCGAACACAGAATTTCACGGTGAGTGAATCAATGTAAATTACATGTCTATTGTTTTGAACCCGCTCCAAGAAGTTTTTGCCGTGAAATCTGCCTCAGTTTCGACACTGGCATTTGGAAAGCTCTGTGAAATCAGAGAAAGTACTTCTAAGCATCAATATGCCTTTATTGTGATGAAAGTCCTAAAATCCACATGAAAACAACTATGTAGTGTATTTTTGTCGAAACCTATCTACATGAAGCGTGTTCAAAATATGGAATTTCACAGCGGGAGAATCTATGTAATTTACATATCTTTTGGGTAGAACACGCTTCAACAGATTTTTCCTTTGGAAACTGCCTGATTTTTGAAACTGCTATTAAGAAAATGCTGCAAACCCAGAGTTGATATTTCTAGGTGTAAAAATGCCTTGTATGGTGGATGAAAGTTCTGTACTACACATGTACTCAACTTATTGAAAATGTTACTCAAATCCGTGATGTATGTAGTGTGTTCGGAACACGGAATGTCACGTTGAAGGAAACTATTTAAATTACATATCTATTGGTGAGAACCCGCTCCAGGAGCATTGTACTGTAAAATCTACCTCTGTTTGGAAACTAGTGTTATGAAAACCTTGCAAAATCTGAGCAAATGCTTTAAAGTGACATTATGTGTTCAATGGTTTATTAAAGAAGTGTAATTCACATTCTAACCACTCAGCTGGGAGCATTTGTTGAATCCAATGTGCACGTAACTTTTTCGGAACACGGAATGTTACGGTGACGGTATCTATGAAAATGGGATGTCTATTGGATCGAACATGCAGCAAGAGAATTTTTCTGCGAAAACTGCCTGATTTTCGTAACTGACGTTAGGAAAAATCTGCGAAATCTAAGTAAATATATCTAGGTGTAAATATGCCTTCTACTGTGGTTGAAACTTCGGTAATCCTCATGCTCATGGTCATTAAATAATGTTTGTTGAAGCCGTGATTAATGTAACGTTTTCGGAACACGGAATGTCTCGGTGAGTGAAACACGGATAATAACAGTTCTACTGGATAGAACTCGCTTGAATTGAAATTTTCAGCGAAAATTTCATGATTTTCGAAACTGGATGTAAGGAAAAACCTGCAAAATCACAATAAAAATTTCAAGGTGTAAATATGCCTTGTATGATGGATGAAAGTTCGGTAATCCACATGCTTACACTTATTAAATAATGTTTGTCGAATTCGTGATGCATGTAACGTGTTCGGAATACGGAATGTCATATTGAAGGAAACAATGTAAATTACATGTCTATTGGGTAGAACTCGCTTGAAGAGAATTTTTCTGAGAAACGTGCCTCATTTTCAAAACTGCCATTAGGAGAACACTGTGAAAACTGAGTAAATGCTTCTAAGTGTCTGTATGCCTTGAATGGTGAATGAAAGTCCGGTAATCCACATGTTAATAACAGTGTAGTAATTATTTTTCAAACCGTGATTCATGGAGCGCTTTTGGAAAACGGAATTTCAGCGTAATGAAAAAGTGTAAATTAAATTCTATTGGGTAGAACTAGATAGAATAGGATTTTTCTGCGAAAATTGCATGATTATCGAATCTGAAGTTTGGAGAAAGTTCAAAATGAGATTAAATATTTCTAGGTGCAAATATGCCTTTATGTTGGAAGAAAGTTCGGTAATCCACATTTTCACAACATATTAAAGAATCTTTTTCTAATCCGTGATGCATATACCGTGTTCGGAACGTGGAATTTCATGGTGATTGAAACAACTTTATTTACTTCTCTATTGGGTAGAACTTGCTCCAAGAGTATTTTTCTGCGAAAACTGCTTCATTTTTGAAACTGGGTTTTGGAAAACGCTACAAAATTTGAGAAAATACTTCTAAGTATCAATATTCCATCTATTGTGATGAAAGTTCGGTAATCCAAATGCCAACAAATCTGTAGTGAATATTTGTCCAATCCATTATGCATGTAGCATGTTTGGAACACGGAGTTTCAGGGCCAGGGAGTTTATGTAAATTACATTTCTCTTGGTTACAAATCACTCCAAGAGGTTTTTCTGAGAAATCTGCCTGATTCCCAAAACTGGCGTTAGGAAAACCCTGCGAACTCAGATGAATAGATTCTCGGTGTAAATATGCCTTGTAGGGTGGATGAAAGTTCGGTAATCCGCATGCTAACAACTCTGTAGTGAATATTTGTCGAATCCGGGATTCATGAAGCGTGTTCGGAACACAGAATATCACGGTGAGCGAATCTATGTAAAATAAATGTCCCTCGGGTAGAACTCGCTCCAAGAGCTTTTTCTGCGAATTCTGCCTCATTTTCAAAACTGGCATTAGGAAAACCTTTCGAAATATGAGAAAATGCTTCAAAGTGTCAATATGGCTTTTATGATGGATGAAAGTGCGGTAATCCTTATGCTAAAGACTGTGTAGTGAATATTTGTCGAATCCGTGATGCATGTAGCTTTTTCGGAACACGGAATTTCACGATGATGGGTTCTATGTAAATTGCATGTCTATTGGGTAGAACTCGCTCCAAGAGGATTTTTCTGCGAAAACTGCATGATTTAAAACTGACATTAGGAGAAATATACTAAATCAGAAAAAAACCTTCTATGTATAAATATGCATTGTAAGGTGGATGAAAGTTCGGTAATACACATGTTCACCACTCATTAAAGAATGATTGTCGAATCCATGATGCATGTAACGTGTTCAGAACACGGAATGTCACGGTGAGTGGAACTCGGTAAATTACATATCTTTTGGGTAGAACTCGCTCCAAGAGCATTTTCCTGCCAAATCTGCCTCATTTTCAAACCTGGCATTAAAACTAAACTGTGAAATCTCAGAAAATTCTTCAAAGTGTCAGTAAGTCATGTATGGTGGATGAAAGTTCTGTAATCCACTTGCTAACATCTCTGTAGTGAATATTTGTCGAATCCGAGATGCATGTAGCGTGTTTCGAACACAGAATTTCACGGTGAGTGAATCAATGTAAATTACATGTCTATTGTTTTGAACCCGCTCCAAGAAGTTTTTGCCGTGAAATCTGCCTCAGTTTCGACACTGGCATTTGGAAAGCTCTGTGAAATCAGAGAAAGTACTTCTGAGCATCAATATGCCTTTATTGTGATGAAAGTCCTAAAATCCACATGAAAACAACTCTGTAGTGTATTTTTGTCGAAACCTATCTACATGAAGCGTGTTCAAAATATGGAATTTCACAGCGGGAGAATCTATGTAATTTACATATCTTTTGGGTAGAACACGCTTCAACAGATTTTTCCTTAGGAAACTGCCTGATTTTTGAAACTGCTATTAAGAAAATGCTGCAAACCCAGAGTTGATATTTCTAGGTGTAAAAATGCCTTGTATGGTGGATGAAAGTTCTGTAATACACATGTACTCAACTTATTGAAAATGTTACTCAAATCCGTGATGTATGTAGTGTGTTCGGAACACGGAATGTCACGTTGAAGGAAACTATTTAAATTACATATCTATTGGTGAGAACCCGCTCCAGGAGCATTGTACTGTAAAATCTACCTCTGTTTGGAAACTAGTGTTATGAAAACCTTGCAAAATCTGAGCAAATGCTTTAAAGTGACATTATGCCTTCAATGGTTTATTAAAGAAGTGTAATTCACATTCTAACAACTCAGCTGGGGGCATTTGTTGAATCCAATGTGCACATAACTTTTTCGGAACACGGAATATTACGGTGACGGTATCTATGAAAATGGGATGTCTATTGGATCGAACATGCAGCAAGAGAATTTTTCTGTGAAATCTGCCTGATTTTCGTAACTGACGTTAGGAAAAATCTGCGAAATCTAAGTAAATATATCTAGGTGTAAATATACCATGAAATGTTGTTGAAAATTCGGTAATACTCACGCCAATGTTCATTAAATAATGTTTGTTGAAGCCGTGATTAATGTAACGTTTTCGGAACACGGAATGTCTCGGTGAGTGAAACTCGGAAAATAACATTCCTACTGGATAGAACTCGCTTGAATTGAAATTTTCAGCGAAAATTTCATGATTTTCGAAACTGGACGTAAGGAAAAACCTGCAAAATCACAATAAAAATTTCAAGGTGTAAATATGCCTTGTATGATGGATGAAAGTTCGGTAATACACATGCTTGCCCTTATTAAATAATGTTTGTCGAATTCGTGATGCATGTAACGTGTTCGGAATACGGAATGTCATATTGAAGGAAACAATGTAAATTACATGTCTATTGGGTAGAACTCGCTTGAAGAGAATTTTTCTGAGAAACGTGCCTCATTTTCAAAACTGCCATTAGGAGAACACTATGAAATCTGAGTAAATGCTTCTAAGTGTCTGTATGCCTTGAATGGTGAATGAAAGTCCGGTAATCCACATGTTAATAACAGTGTAGTAATTATTTTTCAAACCATGATTCATGGAGCGCTTTTGGAAAACGGAATTTCAGCGTAATGAAAAAATGTAAATTAAATTCTATTGGGTAGAACTAGATAGAATAGGATTTTTCTGCGAAAATTGCATGATTATCGAATCTGAAGTTTGGAGAAAGTTCAAAATGAGATTGAATATTTCTAGGTGCAAATATGCCTTTATGTTGGAAGAAAGTTCGGTAATCCACATTTTCACAACATATTAAAGAATCTTTTTCTAATCCGTGATGCATATACCGTGTTCGGAACGTGGAATTTCATGGTGATTGATACAACTTTATTACTTCTCTATTGGGTAGAACTTGCTCCAAGAGTATTTTTCTGCGAAAACTGCTTCATTTTTGAAACTGGGTTTTGGAAAACGCTGCAAAATTTGAGAAAATACTTCTAAGTATCAATATTCCATCTATTGTGATGAAAGTTCGGTAATCCAAATGCCAACAAATATGTAGTGGATATTTGTCCAATCCATTATGCATGTAGCATGTTTGGAACACGGAGTTTCATGGCCAGGGAGTTTATGTAAATTACATTTCTCTTGGTTACAAATCACTCCAAGAGGTTTTTCTGAGAAATCTGCCTGATTCCCAAAACTGGCGTTAGGAAAATCTTTCGAAATATGAGAAAATGCTTCAAAGGGTCAATATGGCTTTTATGATGGATGAAAATGCGGTAATCCTTATGCTAAAGACTGTGTAGTGAATATTTGTCGAATCCGTGATGCATGTAGCTTTTTCAGAACACGGAATTTCACGATGATGGGTTCTATGTAAATTGCATGTCTATTGGGTAGAACTCGCTCCAAGAGGATTTTTCTGCGAAAACTGCATGATTTAAAACTGACATTAGGAGAAATCTACTAAATCAGAAAAAAACCTTCTATGTATAAATATGCATTGTAAGGTGGATGAAAGTTCGGTAATACACATGTTCACCACTCATTAAAGAATGATTGTCGAATCCGTGATGCATGTAACGTGTTCAGAACACGGAATGTCACGGTGAGTGAAAATCGGTAAATTACATATCTTTTGGGTAGATCTCGCTCCAAGAGCATTTGCCTGCCAAATCTGCCTCATTTTCAAACCTGGCATTAAAACTAAACTGTGAAATCTCAGAAAATTCTTCAAAGTGTCAGTAAGTCATGTATGGTGGATGAAAGTTCTGTAATCCACTTGCTAACATCTCTGTAGTGAATATTTGTCGAATCCGAGATGCATGTAGCGTGTTTCGAACACAGAATTTCACGGTGAGTGAATCAATGTAAATTACTTGTCTATTGTTTTGAACCCGCTCCAAGAAGTTTTTGCCGTGAAATCTGCCTCAGTTTCGACACTGGCATTTGGAAAGCTCTGTGAAATCAGAGAAAGTACTTCTGAGCATCAATATGCCTTTATTGTGATGAAAGTCCTAAAATCCACATGAAAACAACTCTGTAGTGTATTTTTGTCGAAACCTATCTACATGAAGCGTGTTCAAAATATGGAATTTCACAGCGGGAGAATCTATGTAATTTACATATCTTTTGGGTAGAACACGCTTCAACAGATTTTTCCTTAGGAAACTGCCTGATTTTTGAAACTGCTATTAAGAAAATGCTGCAAACCCAGAGTTGATATTTCTAGGTGTAAAAATGCCTTGTATGGTGGATGAAAGTTCTGTAATACACATGTACTCAACTTATTGAAAATGTTACTCAAATCCGTGATGTATGTAATGTGTTCGGAACACGGAATGTCACGTTGAAGGAAACTATTTAAATTACATATCTATTGGTGAGAACCCGCTCCAGGAGCATTGTACTGTAAAATCTACCTCTGTTTGGAAACTAGTGTTATGAAAACCTTGCAAAATCTGAGCAAATGCTTTAAAGTGACATTATGCCTTCAATGGTTTATTAAAGAAGTGTAATTCACATTCTAACAACTCAGCTGGGAGCATTTGTTGAATCCAATGTGCACGTAACTTTTTCGGATCACGGAATGTTACGGTGACGGTATCTATGAAAATGGGATGTCTATTGGTTCGAACATGCAGCAAGAGAATTTTTCTGCGAAAACTGCCTGATTTTCGTAACTGACGTTAGGAAAAATCTGCGAAATTTAAGTAAATATATCTAGGTGCAAATATGCCTTCTACTGTGGTTGAAACTTCGGTAATCCTCATGCTCATGGTCATTAAATAATGTTTGTTGAAGCCGTGATTAATGTAACGTTTTCGGAACACGGAATGTCTCGGTGAGTGAAACACGGATAATAACAGTTCTACTGGATAGAACTCGCTTGAATTGAAATTTTCAGCGAAAATTTCATGATTTTCGAAACTGGATGTAAGGAAAAACCTGCAAAATCACAATAAAAATTTCAAGGTGTAAATATGCCTTGTATGATGGATGAAAGTTCGGTAATCCACATGCTTACACTTATTAAATAATGTTTGTCGAATTCGTGATGCATGTAACGTGTTCGGAATACGGAATGTCATATTGAAGGAAACAATGTAAATTACATGTCTATTGGGTAGAACTCGCTTGAAGAGAATTTTTCTGAGAAACGTGCCTCATTTTCAAAACTGCCATTAGGAGAACACTGTGAAATCTGAGTAAATGCTTCTAAGTGTCTGTATGCCTTGAATGGTGAATGAAAGTCCGGTAATCCACATGTTAATAACAGTGTAGTAATTATTTTTCAAACCGTGATTCATGGAGCGCTTTTGGAAAACGGAATTTCAGCGTAATGAAAAAGTGTAAATTAAATTCTATTGGGTAGAACTAGATAGAATAGGATTTTTCTGCGAAAATTGCATGATTATCGAATCTGAAGTTTGGAGAAAGTTCAAAATGAGATTAAATATTTCTAGGTGCAAATATGCCTTTATGTTGGAAGAAAGTTCGGTAATCCACATTTTCACAACATATTAAAGAATCTTTTTCTAATCCGTGATGCATATACCGTGTTCGGAACGTGGAATTTCATGGTGATTGAAACAACTTTATTTACTTCTCTATTGGGTAGAACTTGCTCCAAGAGTATTTTTCTGCGAAAACTGCTTCATTTTTGAAACTGGGTTTTGGAAAACGCTACAAAATTTGAGAAAATACTTCTAAGTATCAATATTCCATCTATTGTGATGAAAGTTCGGTAATCCAAATGCCAACAAATCTGTAGTGAATATTTGTCCAATCCATTATGCATGTAGCATGTTTGGAACACGGAGTTTCATGGCCAGGGAGTTTATGTAAATTACATTTCTCTTGGTTACAAATCACTCCAAGAGGTTTTTCTGAGAAATCTGCCTGATTCCCAAAACTGGCGTTAGGAAAACCCTGCGAACTCAGATGAATAGATTCTCGGTGTAAATATGCCTTGTAGGGTGGATGAAAGTTCGGTAATCCGCATGCTAACAACTCTGTAGTGAATATTTGTCGAATCCGGGATACATGAAGCGTGTTCGGAACACAGAATATCACGGTGAGCGAATCTATGTAAAATAAATGTCCCTTGGGTAGAACTCGCTCCAAGAGCTTTTTCTGCGAATTCTGCCTCATTTTCAAAACTGGCATTAGGAAAACCTTTCGAAATATGAGAAAATGCTTCAAAGTGTCAATATGGCTTTTATGATGGATGAAAGTGCGGTAATCCTTATGCTAAAGACTGTGTAGTGAATATTTGTCGAATCCGTGATGCATGTAGCTTTTTCGGAACACGGAATTTCACGATGATGGGTTCTATGTAAATTGCATGTCTATTGGGTAGAACTCGCTCCAAGAGGATTTTTCTGCGAAAACTGCATGATTTAAAACTGACATTAGGAGAAATCTACTAAATCAGAAAAAAACCTTCTATGTATAAATATGCATTGTAAGGTGGATGAAAGTTCGGTAATACACATGTTCACCACTCATTAAAGAATGATTGTCGAATCCGTGATGCATGTAACGTGTTCAGAACACGGAATGTCACGGTGAGTGAAAATCGGTAAATTACATATCTTTTGGGTAGAACTCGCTCCAAGAGCATTTTCCTGCCAAATCTGCCTCATTTTCAAACCTGGCATTAAAACTAAACTGTGAAATCTCAGAAAATTCTTCAAAGTGTCAGTAAGTCATGTATGGTGGATGAAAGTTCTGTAATCCACTTGCTAACATCTCTGTAGTGAATATTTGTCGAATCCGAGATGCATGTAGCGTGTTTCGAACACAGAATTTCACGGTGAGTGAATCAATGTAAATTACATGTCTATTGTTTTGAACCCGCTCCAAGAATTTTTTTGCCGTGAAATCTGCCTCAGTTTCGACACTGGCATTTGGAAAGCTCTGTGAAATCAGAGAAAGTACTTCTGAGTATCAATATGCCTTTATTGTGATGAAAGTCCTAAAATCCACATGCAAACAACTCTGTAGTGTATTTTTGTCGAAACCTATCTACATGAAGCGTGTTCAAAATATGGAATTTCACAGCGGGAGAATCTATGTAATTTACATATCTTTTGGGTAGAACACGCTTCAACAGTTTTTTCCTTAGGAAACTGCCTGATTTTTGAAACTGCTATTAAGAAAATGCTGCAAACCCAGAGTTGATATTTCTAGGTGTAAAAATGCCTTGTATGGTGGATGAAAGTTCTGTAATACACATGTACTCAACTTATTGAAAATGTTACTCAAATCCGTGATGTATGTAGTTTGTTCGGAACACGGTATGTCACGTTGAAGGAAACTATTTAAATTACATATCTATTGGTGAGAACCCGCTCCAGGAGCATTGTACTGTAAAATCTACCTCTGTTTGGAAACTAGTGTTATGAAAACCTTGCAAAATCTGAGCAAATGCTTTAAAGTGACATTATGTCTTCAATGGTTTATTAAAGAAGTGTAATTCACATTCTAACAACTCAGCTGGGAGCATTTGTTGAATCCAATGTGCACGTAACTTTTTCGGAACACGGAATGTTACGGTGACGGTATCTATGAAAATGGGATGTCTATTGGATCGAACATGCAGCAAGAGAATTTTTCTGCGAAAACTTCCTGATTTTCATAACTGACGTTAGGAAAAATCTGCGAAATCTAAGTAAATATATCTCGGTGTAAATATGCCTTGTACTGTGGTTGAAACTTCGGTAATCCTCATGCTCATGGTCATTAAATAATGTTTGTTGAAGCCGTGATTAATGTAACGTTTTCGGAACACGGAATGTCTCGGTGAGTGAAACTCGGAAAATAACAGTTCTACTGGATAGAACTCGCTTGAATTGAAATTTTCAGCGAAAATTTCATGATTTTCGAAACTGGATGTAAGGAAAAACCTGCAAAATCACAATAAAAATTTCAAGGTGTAAATATGCCTTGTATGATGGATGAAAGTTCGCTAATCCACATGCTTACACTCATTAAATAATGTTTGTCGAATTTGTGATGCATGTAACGTGTTAGGAATACGGAATGTCATATTGAAGGAAACAATGTAAATTACATGTCTATTGGGTAGAACTCGCTTGAAGAGAATTTTTCTGAGAAACGTGCCTCATTTTCAAAACTGCCATTAGGAGAACACTGTGAAATCTGAGTAAATGCTTCTAAGTGTCTGTATGCCTTGAATGGTGAATGAAAGTCCGGTAATCCACATGTTAATAACAGTGTAGTAATTATTTTTCAAACCGTGATTCATGGAGCGCTTTTGGAAAACGGAATTTCAGCGTAATGAAAAAATGTAAATTAAATTCTATTGGGTAGAACTAGATAGAATAGGATTTTTCTGCAAAAATTGCATGATTATCGAATCTGAAGTTTGGAGAAAGTTCAAAATGAGATTGAATATTTCTAGGTGCAAATATGCCTTTATGTTGGAAGAAAGTTCGGTAATCCACATTTTCACAACATATTAAAGAATCTTTTTCTAATCCGTGATGCATATAACATGTTCGGAACGTGGAATTTCATGGTGATTGAAACAATTTTATTTACTTCTCTATTGGGTAGAACTTGCTCCAAGAGTATTTTTCTGCGAAAACTGCTTCATTTTTGAAACTGGGTTTTGGAAAACGCTGCAAAATTTGAGAAAATACTTCTAAGTATCAATATTCCATATATTGTGATGAAAGTTCGGTAATCCAAATGCCAACAAATCTGTAGTGAATATTTGTCCAATCCATTATGCATGTAGCATGTTTGGAACACGGAGTTTCATGGCCAGGGAGTTTATGTAAATTACATTTCTCTTGGTTACAAATCACTCCAAGAGGTTTTTCTGAGAAATCTGCCTGATTCCCAAAACTGGCGTTAGGAAAACCTTTCGAAATATGAGAAAATGCTTCAAAGGGTCAATATGGCTTTTATGATGGATGAAAGTGCGGTAATCCTTATGCTAAAGACTGTGTAGTGAATATTTGTCGAATCCGTGATGCATGTAGCTTTTTCAGAACACGGAATTTCACGATGATTGGTTCTATGTAAATTGCATGTCTATTGGGTAGAACTCGCTCCAAGAGGATTTTTCTGCGAAAACTGCATGATTTAAAACTGACATTAGGAGAAATCTACTAAATCAGAAAAAAACCTTCTATGTATAAATATGCATTGTAAGGTGGATGAAAGTTCGGTAATACACATGTTCACCACTCATTAAAGAATGATTGTCGAATCCGTGATGCATGTAACGTGTTCAGAACACGGAATGTCACGGTGAGTGAAAATCGGTAAATTACATATCTTTTGGGTAGAACTCGCTCCAAGAGCATTTTCCTGCCAAATCTGCCTCATTTTCAAACCTGGCATTAAAACTAAACTGTGAAATCTCAGAAAATTCTTCAAAGTGTCAGTAAGTCATGTATGGTGGATGAAAGTTCTGTAATCCACTTGCTAACATCTCTGTAGTGAATATTTGTCGAATCCGAGATGCATGTAGCGTGTTTCGAACACAGAATTTCACGGTGAGTGAATCAATGTAAATTACTTGTCTATTGTTTTGAACCCGCTCCAAGAAGTTTTTGCCGTGAAATCTGCCTCAGTTTCGACACTGGCATTTGGAAAGCTCTGTGAAATCAGAGAAAGTACTTCTGAGCATCAATATGCCTTTATTGTGATGAAAGTCCTAAAATCCACATGCAAACAACTCTGTAGTGTATTTTTGTCGAAACCTATCTACATGAAGCGTGTTCAAAATATGGAATTTCACAGCGGGAGAATCTATGTAATTTACATATCTTTTGGGTAGAACACGCTTCAACAGATTTTTCCTTAGGAAACTGCCTGATTTTTGAAACTGCTATTAAGAAAATGCTGCAAACCCAGAGTTGATATTTCTAGGTGTAAAAATGCCTTGTATGGTGGATGAAAGTTCTGTAATACACATGTACTCAACTTATTGAAAATGTTACTCAAATCCGTGATGTATGTAATGTGTTCGGAACACGGAATGTCACGTTGAAGGAAACTATTTAAATTACATATCTATTGGTGAGAACCCGCTCCAGGAGCATTGTACTGTAAAATCTACCTCTGTTTGGAAACTAGTGTTATGAAAACCTTGCAAAATCTGAGCAAATGCTTTAAAGTGACATTATGCCTTCAATGGTTTATTAAAGAAGTGTAATTCACATTCTAACAACTCAGCTGGGAGCATTTGTTGAATCCAATGTGCACGTAACTTTTTCGGATCACGGAATGTTACGGTGACGGTATCTATGAAAATGGGATGTCTATTGGTTCGAACATGCAGCAAGAGAATTTTTCTGCGAAAACTGCCTGATTTTCGTAACTGACGTTAGGAAAAATCTGCGAAATTTAAGTAAATATATCTAGGTGCAAATATGCCTTCTACTGTGGTTGAAACTTCGGTAATCCTCATGCTCATGGTCATTAAATAATGTTTGTTGAAGCCGTGATTAATGTAACGTTTTCGGAACACGGAATGTCTCGGTGAGTGAAACACGGATAATAACAGTTCTACTGGATAGAACTCGCTTGAATTGAAATTTTCAGCGAAAATTTCATGATTTTCGAAACTGGATGTAAGGAAAAACCTGCAAAATCACAATAAAAATTTCAAGGTGTAAATATGCCTTGTATGATGGATGAAAGTTCGGTAATCCACATGCTTACACTTATTAAATAATGTTTGTCGAATTCGTGATGCATGTAACGTGTTCGGAATACGGAATGTCATATTGAAGGAAACAATGTAAATTACATGTCTATTGGGTAGAACTTGCTTGAAGAGAATTTTTCTGAGAAACGTGCCTCATTTTCAAAACTGCCATTAGGAGAACACTGTGAAATCTGAGTAAATGCTTCTAAGTGTCTGTATGCCTTGAATGGTGAATGAAAGTCCGGTAATCCACATGTTAATAACAGTGTAGTAATTATTTTTCAAACCGTGATTCATGGAGCGCTTTTGGAAAACGGAATTTCAGCGTAATGAAAAAGTGTAAATTAAATTCTATTGGGTAGAACTAGATAGAATAGGATTTTTCTGCGAAAATTGCATGATTATCGAATCTGAAGTTTGGAGAAAGTTCAAAATGAGATTAAATATTTCTAGGTGCAAATATGCCTTTATGTTGGAAGAAAGTTCGGTAATCCACATTTTCACAACATATTAAAGAATCTTTTTCTAATCCGTGATGCATATACCGTGTTCGGAACGTGGAATTTCATGGTGATTGAAACAACTTTATTTACTTCTCTATTGGGTAGAACTTGCTCCAAGAGTATTTTTCTGCGAAAACTGCTTCATTTTTGAAACTGGGTTTTGGAAAACGCTACAAAATTTGAGAAAATACTTCTAAGTATCAATATTCCATCTATTGTGATGAAAGTTCGGTAATCCAAATGCCAACAAATCTGTAGTGAATATTTGTCCAATCCATTATGCATGTAGCATGTTTGGAACACGGAGTTTCATGGCCAGGGAGTTTATGTAAATTACATTTCTCTTGGTTACAAATCACTCCAAGAGATTTTTCTGAGAAATCTGCCTGATTCCCAAAACTGGCGTTAGGAAAACCCTGCGAACTCAGATGAATAGATTCTCGGTGTAAATATGCCTTGTAGGGTGGATGAAAGTTCGGTAATCCGCATGCTAACAACTCTGTAGTGAATATTTGTCGAATCCGGGATACATGAAGCGTGTTCGGAACACAGAATATCACGGTGAGCGAATCTATGTAAAATAAATGTCCCTTGGGTAGAACTCGCTCCAAGAGCTTTTTCTGCGAATTCTGCCTCATTTTCAAAACTGGCATTAGGAAAACCTTTCGAAATATGAGAAAATGCTTCAAAGTGTCAATATGGCTTTTATGGTGGATGAAAGTGCGGTAATCCTTATGCTAAAGACTGTGTAGTGAATATTTGTCGAATCCGTGATGCATGTAGCTTTTTCGGAACACGGAATTTCACGATGATGGGTTCTATGTAAATTGCATGTCTATTGGGTAGAACTCGCTCCAAGAGGATTTTTCTGCGAAAACTGCATGATTTAAAACTGACATTAGGAGAAATCTACTAAATCAGAAAAAAACCTTCTATGTATAAATATGCATTGTAAGGTGGATGAAAGTTCGGTAATACACATGTTCACCACTCATTAAAGAATGATTGTCGAATCCGTGATGCATGTAACGTGTTCAGAACACGGAATGTCACGGTGAGTGAAACTCGGTAAATTACATATCTTTTGGGTAGAACTCGCTCCAAGAGCATTTTCCTGCCAAATCTGCCTCATTTTCAAACCTGGCATTAAAACTAAACTGTGAAATCTCAGAAAATTCTTCAAAGTGTCAGTAAGTCATGTATGGTGGATGAAAGTTCTGTAATCCACTTGCTAACATCTCTGTAGTGAATATTTGTCGAATCCGAGATGCATGTAGCGTGTTTCGAACACAGAATTTCACGGTGAGTGAATCAATGTAAATTACATGTCTATTGTTTTGAACCCGCTCCAAGAATTTTTTTGCCGTGAAATCTGCCTCAGTTTCGACACTGGCATTTGGAAAGCTCTGTGAAATCAGAGAAAGTACTTCTGAGTATCAATATGCCTTTATTGTGATGAAAGTCCTAAAATCCACATGCAAACAACTCTGTAGTGTATTTTTGTCGAAACCTATCTACATGAAGCGTGTTCAAAATATGGAATTTCACAGCGGGAGAATCTATGTAATTTACATATCTTTTGGGTAGAACACGCTTCAACAGTTTTTTCCTTAGGAAACTGCCTGATTTTTGAAACTGCTATTAAGAAAATGCTGCAAACCCAGAGTTGATATTTCTAGGTGTAAAAATGCCTTGTATGGTGGATGAAAGTTCTGTAATACACATGTACTCAACTTATTGAAAATGTTACTCAAATCCGTGATGTATGTAGTTTGTTCGGAACACGGTATGTCACGTTGAAGGAAACTATTTAAATTACATATCTATTGGTGAGAACCCGCTCCAGGAGCATTGTACTGTAAAATCTACCTCTGTTTGGAAACTAGTGTTATGAAAACCTTGCAAAATCTGAGCAAATGCTTTAAAGTGACATTATGTCTTCAATGGTTTATTAAAGAAGTGTAATTCACATTCTAACAACTCAGCTGGGAGCATTTGTTGAATCCAATGTGCACGTAACTTTTTCGGAACACGGAATGTTACGGTGACGGTATCTATGAAAATGGGATGTCTATTGGATCGAACATGCAGCAAGAGAATTTTTCTGCGAAAACTTCCTGATTTTCATAACTGACGTTAGGAAAAATCTGCGAAATCTAAGTAAATATATCTCGGTGTAAATATGCCTTGTACTGTGGTTGAAACTTCGGTAATCCTCATGCTCATGGTCATTAAATAATGTTTGTTGAAGCCGTGATTAATGTAACGTTTTCGGAACACGGAATGTCTCGGTGAGTGAAACTCGGAAAATAACAGTTCTACTGGATAGAACTCGCTTGAATTGAAATTTTCAGCGAAAATTTCATGATTTTCGAAACTGGATGTAAGGAAAAACCTGCAAAATCACAATAAAAATTTCAAGGTGTAAATATGCCTTGTATGATGGATGAAAGTTCGCTAATCCACATGCTTACACTCATTAAATAATGTTTGTCGAATTTGTGATGCATGTAACGTGTTAGGAATACGGAATGTCATATTGAAGGAAACAATGTAAATTACATGTCTATTGGGTAGAACTCGCTTGAAGAGAATTTTTCTGAGAAACGTGCCTCATTTTCAAAACTGCCATTAGGAGAACACTGTGAAATCTGAGTAAATGCTTCTAAGTGTCTGTATGCCTTGAATGGTGAATGAAAGTCCGGTAATCCACATGTTAATAACAGTGTAGTAATTATTTTTCAAACCGTGATTCATGGAGCGCTTTTGGAAAACGGAATTTCAGCGTAATGAAAAAATGTAAATTAAATTCTATTGGGTAGAACTAGATAGAATAGGATTTTTCTGCAAAAATTGCATGATTATCGAATCTGAAGTTTGGAGAAAGTTCAAAATGAGATTGAATATTTCTAGGTGCAAATATGCCTTTATGTTGGAAGAAAGTTCGGTAATCCACATTTTCACAACATATTAAAGAATCTTTTTCTAATCCGTGATGCATATACCATGTTCGGAACGTGGAATTTCATGGTGATTGAAACAATTTTATTTACTTCTCTATTGGGTAGAACTTGCTCCAAGAGTATTTTTCTGCGAAAACTGCTTCATTTTTGAAACTGGGTTTTGGAAAACGCTGCAAAATTTGAGAAAATACTTCTAAGTATCAATATTCCATATATTGTGATGAAAGTTCGGTAATCCAAATGCCAACAAATCTGTAGTGAATATTTGTCCAATCCATTATGCATGTAGCATGTTTGGAACACGGAGTTTCATGGCCAGGGAGTTTATGTAAATTACAATTCTCTTGGTTACAAATCACTCCAAGAGGTTTTTCTGAGAAATCTGCCTGATTCCCAAAACTGGCGTTAGGAAAACCTTTCGAAATATGAGAAAATGCTTCAAAGGGTCAATATGGCTTTTATGATGGATGAAAGTGCGGTAATCCTTATGCTAAAGACTGTGTAGTGAATATTTGTCGAATCCGTGATGCATGTAGCTTTTTCAGAACACGGAATTTCACGATGATTGGTTCTATGTAAATTGCATGTCTATTGGGTAGAACTCGCTCCAAGAGGATTTTTCTGCGAAAACTGCATGATTTAAAACTGACATTAGGAGAAATCTACTAAATCAGAAAAAAACCTTCTATGTATAAATATGCATTGTAAGGTGGATGAAAGTTCGGTAATACACATGTTCACCACTCATTAAAGAATGATTGTCGAATCCGTGATGCATGTAACGTGTTCAGAACACGGAATGTCACGGTGAGTGAAAATCGGTAAATTACATATCTTTTGGGTAGAACTCGCTCCAAGAGCATTTTCCTGCCAAATCTGCCTCATTTTCAAACCTGGCATTAAAACTAAACTGTGAAATCTCAGAAAATTCTTCAAAGTGTCAGTAAGTCATGTATGGTGGATGAAAGTTCTGTAATCCACTTGCTAACATCTCTGTAGTGAATATTTGTCGAATCCGAGATGCATGTAGCGTGTTTCGAACACAGAATTTCACGGTGAGTGAATCAATGTAAATTACTTGTCTATTGTTTTGAACCCGCTCCAAGAAGTTTTTGCCGTGAAATCTGCCTCAGTTTCGACACTGGCATTTGGAAAGCTCTGTGAAATCAGAGAAAGTACTTCTGAGCATCAATATGCCTTTATTGTGATGAAAGTCCTAAAATCCACATGCAAACAACTCTGTAGTGTATTTTTGTCGAAACCTATCTACATGAAGCGTGTTCAAAATATGGAATTTCACAGCGGGAGAATCTATGTAATTTACATATCTTTTGGGTAGAACACGCTTCAACAGATTTTTCCTTAGGAAACTGCCTGATTTTTGAAACTGCTATTAAGAAAATGCTGCAAACCCAGAGTTGATATTTCTAGGTGTAAAAATGCCTTGTATGGTGGATGAAAGTTCTGTAATACACATGTACTCAACTTATTGAAAATGTTACTCAAATCCGTGATGTATGTAATGTGTTCGGAACACGGAATGTCACGTTGAAGGAAACTATTTAAATTACATATCTATTGGTGAGAACCCGCTCCAGGAGCATTGTACTGTAAAATCTACCTCTGTTTGGAAACTAGTGTTATGAAAACCTTGCAAAATCTGAGCAAATGCTTTAAAGTGACATTATGCCTTCAATGGTTTATTAAAGAAGTGTAATTCACATTCTAACAACTCAGCTGGGAGCATTTGTTGAATCCAATGTGCACGTAACTTTTTCGGATCACGGAATGTTACGGTGACGGTATCTATGAAAATGGGATGTCTATTGGTTCGAACATGCAGCAAGAGAATTTTTCTGCGAAATCTGCCTGATTTTCGTAACTGACGTTAGGAAAAATCTGCGAAATTTAAGTAAATATATCTAGGTGTAAATATGCCTTCTACTGTGGTTGAAACTTCGGTAATCCTCATGCTCATGGTCATTAAATAATGTTTGTTGAAGCCGTGATTAATGTAACGTTTTCGGAACACGGAATGTCTCGGTGAGTGAAACACGGATAATAACAGTTCTACTGGATAGAACTCGCTTGAATTGAAATTTTCAGCGAAAATTTCATGATTTTCGAAACTGGATGTAAGGAAAAACCTGCAAAATCACAATAAAAATTTCAAGGTGTAAATATGCCTTGTATGATGGATGAAAGTTCGGTAATCCACATGCTTACACTTATTAAATAATGTTTGTCGAATTCGTGATGCATGTAACGTGTTCGGAATACGGAATGTCATATTGAAGGAAACAATGTAAATTACATGTCTATTGGGTAGAACTCGCTTGAAGAGAATTTTTCTGAGAAACGTGCCTCATTTTCAAAACTGCCATTAGGAGAACACTGTGAAATCTGAGTAAATGCTTCTAAGTGTCTGTATGCCTTGAATGGTGAATGAAAGTCCGGTAATCCACATGTTAATAACAGTGTAGTAATTATTTTTCAAACCGTGATTCATGGAGCGCTTTTGGAAAACGGAATTTCAGCGTAATGAAAAAGTGTAAATTAAATTCTATTGGGTAGAACTAGATAGAATAGGATTTTTCTGCGAAAATTGCATGATTATCGAATCTGAAGTTTGGAGAAAGTTCAAAATGAGATTAAATATTTCTAGGTGCAAATATGCCTTTATGTTGGAAGAAAGTTCGGTAATCCACATTTTCACAACATATTAAAGAATCTTTTTCTAATCCGTGATGCATATACCGTGTTCGGAACGTGGAATTTCATGGTGATTGAAACAACTTTATTTACTTCTCTATTGGGTAGAACTTGCTCCAAGAGTATTTTTCTGCGAAAACTGCTTCATTTTTGAAACTGGGTTTTGGAAAACGCTACAAAATTTGAGAAAATACTTCTAAGTATCAATATTCCATCTATTGTGATGAAAGTTCGGTAATCCAAATGCCAACAAATCTGTAGTGAATATTTGTCCAATCCATTATGCATGTAGCATGTTTGGAACACGGAGTTTCATGGCCAGGGAGTTTATGTAAATTACATTTCTCTTGGTTACAAATCACTCCAAGAGGTTTTTCTGAGAAATCTGCCTGATTCCCAAAACTGGCGTTAGGAAAACCCTGCGAACTCAGATGAATAGATTCTCGGTGTAAATATGCCTTGTAGGGTGGATGAAAGTTCGGTAATCCGCATGCTAACAACTCTGTAGTGAATATTTGTCGAATCCGGGATACATGAAGCGTGTTCGGAACACAGAATATCACGGTGAGCGAATCTATGTAAAATAAATGTCCCTTGGGTAGAACTCGCTCCAAGAGCTTTTTCTGCGAATTCTGCCTCATTTTCAAAACTGGCATTAGGAAAACCTTTCGAAATATGAGAAAATGCTTCAAAGTGTCAATATGGCTTTTATGATGGATGAAAGTGCGGTAATCCTTATGCTAAAGACTGTGTAGTGAATATTTGTCGAATCCGTGATGCATGTAGCTTTTTCGGAACACGGAATTTCACGATGATGGGTTCTATGTAAATTGCATGTCTATTGGGTAGAACTCGCTCCAAGAGGATTTTTCTGCGACAACTGCATGATTTAAAACTGACATTAGGAGAAATCTACTAAATCAGAAAAAAACCTTCTATGTATAAATATGCATTGTAAGGTGGATGAAAGTTCGGTAATACACATGTTCACCACTCATTAAAGAATGATTGTCGAATCCGTGATGCATGTAACGTGTTCAGAACACGGAATGTCACGGTGAGTGAAACTCGGTAAATTACATATCTTTTGGGTAGAACTCGCTCCAAGAGCATTTTCCTGCCAAATCTGCCTCATTTTCAAACCTGGCATTAAAACTGAACTGTGAAATCTCAGAAAATTCTTCAAAGTGTCAGTAAGTCATGTATGGTGGATGAAAGTTCTGTAATCCACTTGCTAACATCTCTGTAGTGAATATTTGTCGAATCCGAGATGCATGTAGCGTGTTTCGAACACAGAATTTCACGGTGAGTGAATCAATGTAAATTACATGTCTATTGTTTTGAACCCGCTCCAAGAATTTTTTTGCCGTGAAATCTGCCTCAGTTTCGACACTGGCATTTGGAAAGCTCTGTGAAATCAGAGAAAGTACTTCTGAGTATCAATATGCCTTTATTGTGATGAAAGTCCTAAAATCCACATGCAAACAACTCTGTAGTGTATTTTTGTCGAAACCTATCTACATGAAGCGTGTTCAAAATATGGAATTTCACAGCGGGAGAATCTATGTAATTTACATATCTTTTGGGTAGAACACGCTTCAACAGTTTTTTCCTTAGGAAACTGCCTGATTTTTGAAACTGCTATTAAGAAAATGCTGCAAACCCAGAGTTGATATTTCTAGGTGTAAAAATGCCTTGTATGGTGGATGAAAGTTCTGTAATACACATGTACTCAACTTATTGAAAATGTTACTCAAATCCGTGATGTATGTAGTTTGTTCGGAACACGGAATGTCACGTTGAAGGAAACTATTTAAATTACATATCTATTAGTGAGAACCCGCTCCAGGAGCATTGTACTGTAAAATCTACCTCTGTTTGGAAACTAGTGTTATGAAAACCTTGCAAAATCTGAGCAAATGCTTTAAAGTGACATTATGTCTTCAATGGTTTATTAAAGAAGTGTAATTCACATTCTAACAACTCAGCTGGGAGCATTTGTTGAATCCAATGTGCACGTAACTTTTTCGGAACACGGAATGTTACGGTGACGGTATCTATGAAAATGGGATGTCTACTGGATCGAACATACAGCAAGAGAATTTTTCTGCGAAAACTGCCTGATTTTCATAACTGACGTTAGGAAAAATCTGCGAAATCTAAGTAAATATATCTAGGTGTAAATATGCCTTGTACTGTGGTTGAAACTTCGGTAATCCTCATGCTCATGGTCATTAAATAATGTTTGTTGAAGCCGTGATTAATGTAACGTTTTCGGAACACGGAATGTCTCGGTGAGTGAAACTCGGAAAATAACAGTTCTACTGGATAGAACTCGCTTGAATTGAAATTTTCAGCGAAAATTTCATGATTTTCGAAACTGGATGTAAGGAAAAACCTGCAAAATCACAATAAAAATTTCAAGGTGTAAATATGCCTTGTATGATGGATGAAAGTTCGGTAATCCACATGCTTACACTTATTAAATAATGTTTGTCGAATTTGTGATGCATGTAACGTGTTCGGAATACGGAATGTCATATTGAAGGAAACAATGTAAATTACATGTCTATTGGGTAGAACTCGCTTGAAGAGAATTTTTCTGAGAAACGTGCCTCATTTTCAAAACTGCCATTAGGAGAACACTGTGAAATCTGAGTAAATGCTTCTAAGTGTCTGTATGCCTTGAATGGTGAATGAAAGTCCGGTAATCCACATGTTAATAACAGTGTAGTAATTATTTTTCAAACCGTGATTCATGGAGCGCTTTTGGAAAACGGAATTTCAGCGTAATGAAAAAATGTAAATTAAATTCTATTGGGTAGAACTAGATAGAATAGGATTTTTCTGCAAAAATTGCATGATTATCGAATCTGAAGTTTGGAGAAAGTTCAAAATGAGATTGAATATTTCTAGGTGCAAATATGCCTTTATGTTGGAAGAAAGTTCGGTAATCCACATTTTCACAACATATTAAAGAATCTTTTTCTAATCCGTGATGCATATACCATGTTCGGAACGTGGAATTTCATAGTGATTGAAACAATTTTATTTACTTCTCTATTGGGTAGAACTTGCTCCAAGAGTATTTTTCTGCGAAAACTGCTTCATTTTTGAAACTGGGTTTTGGAAAACGCTGCAAAATTTGAGAAAATACTTCTAAGTATCAATATTCCATATATTGTGATGAAAGTTCGGTAATCCAAATGCCAACAAATCTGTAGTGAATATTTGTCCAATCCATTATGCATGTAGCATGTTTGGAACACGGAGTTTCATGGCCAGGGAGTTTATGTAACTTACAATTCTCTTGGTTACAAATCACTCCAAGAAGTTTTTCTGAGAAATCTGCCTGATTCCCAAAACTGGCGTTAGGAAAACCCTGCGAACTCAGATGAATAGATTCTCTTTGTAAATATGCCTTGTAGGGTGGATGAAAGTTCGGTAATCCGCATGCTAACAACTCTGTAGTGAATATTTTTCGAATCCGGGATACATGAAGCGTGTTCGGAACACAGAATATCACGGTGAGCGAATCTATGTAAAATAAATGTCCCTTGGGTAGAACTCGCTCCAAGAGCTTTTTCTGCGAATTCTGCCTCATTTTCAAAACTGGCATTAGGAAAACCTTTCGAAATATGAGAAAATGCTTCAAAGTGTCAATATGGCTTTTATGATGGATGAAAGTGCGGTAATCCTTATGCTAAAGACTGTGTAGTGAATATTTGTCGAATCCGTGATGCATGTAGCTTTTTCGTAACACGGAATTTCACGATGATGGGTTCTATGTAAATTGCATGTCTATTGGGTAGAACTCGCTCCAAGAGCATTTTCCTGCCAAATCTGCCTCATTTTCAAACCTGGCATTAAAACTAAACTGTGAAATCTCAGAAAATTCTTCAAAGTGTCAGTAAGTCATGTATGGTGGATGAAAGTTCTGTAATCCACTTGCTAACATCTCTGTAGTGAATATTTGTCGAATCCGAGATGCATGTAGCGTGTTTCGAACACAGAATTTCACGGTGAGTGAATCAATGTAAATTACATGTCTATTGTTTTGAACCCGCTCCAAGAAGTTTTTGCCGTGAAATCTGCCTCAGTTTCGACACTGGCATTTGGAAAGCTCTGTGAAATCAGAGAAAGTACTTCTAAGCATCAATATGCCTTTATTGTGATGAAAGTCCTAAAATCCACATGCAAACAACTCTGTAGTGTATTTTTGTCGAAACCTATCTGCATGAAGCGTGTTCAAAATATGGAATTACACAGCGGGAGAATCTATGTAATTTACATATCTTTTGGGTAGAACACGCTTCAACAGATTTTTCCTTAGGAAACTTCCTGATTTTTGAAACCGCTATTAAGAAAATGCTGCAAACCCAGAGTTGATATTTCTAGGTGTAAAAATGCCTTGTATGGTGGATGAAAGTTCTGTAATACACATGTACTCAACTTATTGAAAATGTTACTCAAATCCGTGATGTATTTAGTGTGTTCGGAACACGGAATGTCACGTTGAAGGAAACTATTTAAATTACATATCTATTGGTGAGAACCCGCTCCAGGAGCATTGTACTGTAAAATCTACCTCTGTTTGGAAACTAGTGTTATGAAAACCTTGCAAAATCTGAGCAAATGCTTTAAAGTGACATTATGCCTTCAATGGTTTATTAAAGAAGTGTAATTCACATTCTAACAACTCAGCTGGGAGCATTTGTTGAATCCAATGTGCACATAACTTTTTCGGAACACGGAATGTTACGGTGACGGTATCTATGAAAATGGGATGTCTATTGGATCGAACATGCAGCAAGAGAATTTTTCTGTGAAAACTGCATGATTTTCGTAACTGACGTTAGGAAAAATCTGCGAAATCTAAGTAAATATATCTAGGTGTAAATATGCCTTGAACTGTGGTTGAAAATTCGATAATCCTCATGCTCATGGTCATTAAATAATGTTTGTTGAAGCCGTGATTAATGTAACGTTTTCGGAACACGGAATGTCTCGGTGAGTGAAACTCGGAAAATAACATTTCTACTGGATAGAACTCGCTTGAATTGAAATTTTCAGCGAAAATTTCATGATTTTCGAAACTGGATGTAAGGAAAAACCTGCAAAATCACAATAAAAATTTCAAGGTGTAAATATGCCTTGTATGATGGATGAAAGTTCGGTAATCCACATGCTTACACTTATTAAATAATGTTTGTCGAATTCGTGATGCATGTAACGTGTTCGGAATACGGAATGTCATATTGAAGGAAACAATGTAAATTACATGTCTATTGGGTAGAACTCGCTTGAAGAGAATTTTTCTGAGAAACGTGCCTCATTTTCAAAACTGCCATTAGGAGAACACTGTGAAATCTGAGTAAATGCTTCTAAGTGTCTGTATGTCTTGAATGGTGAATGAAAGTCCGGTAATCCACATTTTAATAACAGTGTAGTAATTATTTTTTAAACCGTGATTCATGGAGCGCATTTGGAAAACGGAATTTCAGTGTAATGAAAAAATGTAAATTATATTCTATTGGGTAGAACTAGATAGAATAGGATTTTTCTGCGAAAATTGCATGATTATCGAATCTGAAGTTTGGAGAAAGTTCAAAATGAGATTGAATATTTCTAGGTGCAAATATGCCTTTATGTTGGAAGAAAGTTCGGTAATCCACATTTTCACAACATATTAAAGAATCTTTTTCTAATCCGTGATGCATATACCGTGTTCGGAACGTGGAATTTCACGGTGATTGAAACAACTTTATTTACTTCTCTATTGGGTAGAACTTGCTCCAAGAATATTTTTCTGCGAAAACTGCTTCATTTTTGAAACTGGGTTTTGGAAAACGCTGCAAAATTTGAGAAAATACTTCTAAGTATCAATATTCCATATATTGTGATGAAAGTTCGGTAATCCAAATGCCAACAAATCTGTAGTGAATATTTGTCCAATCCATTATGCATGTAGCATGTTTGGAACACGGAGTTTCATGGCCAGGGAGTTTATGTAAATTACATTTCTCTTGGTTACAAATCACTCCAAGAGGTTTTTCTGAGAAATCTGCCTGATTCCCAAAACTGGCGTTAGGAAAACCCTGCGAACTCAGATGAATAGATTCTCGGTGTAAATATGCCTTGTAGGGTGGATGAAAGTTCGGTAATCCGCATGCTAACAACTCTGTAGTGAATATTTGTCGAATCCGCGATACATGAAGCGTGTTCGGAACACAGAATATCACGGTGAGCGAATCTATGTAAAATAAATGTCCCTTGGGTAGAACTCGCTCCAAGAGCTTTTTCTGCGAATTCTGCTCATTTTCAAAATTGGCATTAGGAAAACCATTTGAAATATGATAAAATTCTTCAAAGTGTCAATATGGCTTATATGGTGGATGAAAGTGCGGTAATACTTATGCTAAACTCTCTGTAGTGAATATTTTTCGAATCCGTGATGCATGTAACTTTTTCGGAACACGGAATTTCACGATGATGGGTTCTATGTAAATTGCATGTCTATTGTGTAGAACTCGCTCCAAGAGGATTTTTCTGAGAAAACTGCATGATTTAAAAACTGACATTAGGAGAAATCTACTAAATCAGAAAAAACTTTCGATGTATAAATATGCATTGTAAGGTGGATGAAAGTTCGGTAATACACATGTTCACAACTCATTAAAGAATGTTTGTCAAATCCTTGATACATGTAACGTGTTCAGAACATGGAATGTCACGGTGAGTGAAACTCGGTAAATTACATATCTTTTGGGTAGAACTCTCTCCAAGAGCATTTTCCTGCCAAATCTGCCTCATTTTGAAACCTGGCATTAAACTAAACTGTGAAATCTGAAAAAATTCTTCAAAGTGTCAGTAAGCAATGTATGGTGGATGAAAGTTCGGTAATTCGCATGCTAACAACTCTGTAGTGAATATTTTTCAAATCCGAGATACATGAAGCGTGTTCCGAACACAAAATACCATGGTGAGCGAATCTATGTAAAATACATGTCTCTTGGGTAGAAATCGCTCCAAGAGCTTTTTCTGCGAATTCTGCTCATTTTCAAAATTGGCATTAGGAAAACCATTTGAAATATGTTAAAATTCTTCAAAGTGTCAATATGGCTTATATGGTGGATGAAAGTGCGGTAATACTTATGCTAAACTCTCTGTAGTGAATATTTTTCGAATCCGTGATGCATGTACCTTTTTCGGAACACGGAATTTCACGATGATGGGTTCTATGTAAATTGCATGTCTATTGTGTATAACTCGCTCCAAGAGGATTTTTCTGCGAAAACTGCATGATTTAAACTGACATTAGGAGAAATCTACTAAATCAGAAAAAAAAATTTCTATGTATAAATATGCATTGTAAGGTGGATGAAAGTTCGGTAATACACATGTTCACCACTCATTAAAGAATGATTTTCGAATCCGTCATGCATGAAACGTGTTCAGAACACGGAATGTCATGGTGAGTGAAACTCGGTAAATTACATATCTTTTGGGTAGAACTCACACCAAGAGCATTTTCCTGCCAAATCTGCCTCATTTTCAAACCTGGCATTAAAACTAACTTGTGAAATCTGAGAAAATTCTTCAAAGTGCCAGTAAGTCAAGTATGGTGGATGAAAGTGCTGTAATCCACTTGCTAACAACCCTGTAGTGAATGTTTTCGAATCCGTGATGCATGAAGCATGTTCGGAACAAGGAATTTCACGGTGAGCGAATCCATGTAAATTACATGTCTTTAGTTTTGAACCCGCTCCAAGAGATTTTTGCCGTGAAATCTGCCTCAGTTTCGACACTGGTGTTTGGAAAGCTCTGTGAAATCTGAGAAAGTGCTTCTAAGCTTCAATATGCTTTTATTGTGTTGAAAGTCCTGTAATCCACATGCAAACATCTCTGTAGTGTATATTTGTCGAATCCTATCTGCATGAAGCGTGTTCAAAATATGGAATTTCACAGCGGGAGAATCTATGTAATTTACATATCTTTTGGGTAGAACACGCTCCAAAAGTTTTTTCCTTAGTAAACTGCCTGATTTTTGAAACTGCTATTAGGAAAATGCTGCAAACTCAGAGTTGATATTTCTAGGTGTAAATATGCCTTGTATGGTGGATGAAATTCTGTAATACACATGTACACAACTCATTGAAATTGTTACGCAAATCCGTGATATATGTAGTGTGTTCGGAACACGGAATGTCACGTTCAAGGAAACTATGTAAATTACATATCTATTGGTGAGAACCCGCTCCAGGAGCATTTTACTGTAAAATCTAACTCTGTTTGGAAACTGGTGTTCTGAAAACGCTGCAAAATCTGAGCAAATGCTTTAAAGTGACATTATGTCTTCAATGGTTTATTAAAGAAGTGTAATTCACATTCTAACAACTCAGCTGTGAGCATTTGTTGAATCCAATGTGCACGTACCTTTTTCGGAACACGGAATGTTACGGTGACGGTATCTATGAAAATGGGATGTCTATTGGATCGAACATGCAGCAAGAGAATTTTTCTGCGAAAACTGCCTGATTTTCGTAACTGATGTTAGGAAAAATCTGCGAAATCTAAGTAAATATTTCTAGGTGTAAATATGCCTTGTATTGTGGTTGAAACATCGGTAATCCACATGCTCATGGTCATTAAATAACGTTAGTTGAAGCCGTGATTAATGTAACGTTTTCAGAACACGGAAAGTCTCGGTGAGTGAAACTCGGAAAATAAAAATTCTACTGGATAGAACTCGCTTGAATTGAAATTTTCAGCGAAAATTTCATGATTTTTGAAACTGGATGTAAGGAAAAACCTGTGAAATCTGAATAAAGTCTTCTAGTGTAAATATGCCTTGTATGGTGGATGAAAGTTTGGTAATACACATGCTCACATAATTAAAGTATGTTTGTCGAATTCGTGATGCATGTAACGTGTTCGGAATACGGAATGTCATATTGAAGGGATCAATGTAAATTACATGTCTATTGGGTAGAACTCGCTTGAAGTGAATTTTTCTGCGAAACGTGCCTCATTTTCCAAACTGCCATTAGGAGAACCCTGTGAAATCTGAGAAAATGCTTCTTAGGGTCAATATGCCTTGAATGGTGAATGAAAGTATGGTAATCCACATGTTAATAACAGTTTAGTAATTATTTTTCAAAACGTGATTCATGGAGCTCTTTTGGAAAACGGAATTTCAGCGTAATGGAACAATGTAAATTACAATTTTATTGGGTAGAACTCGGTAGAATAGAATTTTTCTGCGAAAATTGCATGATTATCGAATCTGAAGTTTGGAGAAAGCTTCAAAATGAGAGTAAATATTTCTAGGTGTAAATATGCCTTATGTTGGAAGAAAGTTCGGTAATCCACATTTTCAAAACATATTAAAGAATCTTTTTCTAATCCGTGATGCATATACCGTGTTCGGAACGTGGAAATTCACGAAGATTGAAACAATATAAATTACTTCTCTATTGGGTAGAACTTGCTCCAAGAGAATTTTTCTGCGAAAACTGCTTCATTTTTGAAACTGGGGTTTGGAAAACGCTTCAAAATTTGAGAAAATACTTTTAAGTATCAATATTCAATCTATTGTGATGAAAGTTCGGTAATCCTCATGCTAACAAATCTGTAGTGAATAATTGTTGAATGAATTATACATGTAGCATGTTCGGAACACGGGATTTCACGGCCAGGGAGTTTATGTAAATTACATTTCTCTTGGTTAGAAATCACTCCAAGAGGTTTTTCCTGAGAAATCTGCCTGATTTTCAAATCTGGCATTAGGAAAACACTGCGAACTCAGATGAATAGATTCTCGGTGTAAATATGCCTTGTAGGGTGGATGAAAGTTCGGTAATCCGCATGCTAACAACTCTGTACTGATTATTTGTCGAATCCGAGATACATGAAGCGTGTTCCGAACACAAAATATCACGGTGAGCAAATCTATGTAAAATACATGTCTCTTCGTTAGAAATCGCTCCAAGAGCTTTTTCTGCGAATTCTGCTCATTTTCAAAACTGGCATTAAGAAAACCTTTCGAAATATGTGAAAATGGTTCAAAGTGTCAATATGGCTTTTATGGTTGATGAAAGTGCGGTAATCCTTATGCTAAAGACTCTGTAGTGAATATTTGTCGAATCCGTGATGCATGTAGCTTTTTCGGAACACGGAATTTCACGATGACGGGTTCTATGTAAATTGCATGTCTATTGTGTAGAACTCGCTCCAAGAGGATTTTTCTGCGAAAACTGCATGATTTAAAAACTGACATTAGGAGAAATCTACTAAATCAGAAAAAACTTTCTATGTATAAATATGCATTGTAAGGTGGATGAAAGTTCTGTAATACACATGTTCACAACTCATTAAAGAATGTTTGTCAAATCCTTGATACATATAACGTGTTCAGAACATGGAATGTCACGGTGAGTGAAACTCGGTAAATTACATATCTTTTGGGTAGAACTCGCTCCAAGAGAATTTTCCTGCCAAATCTGCCTCATTTTCAAACCTGGCATTAAAACTAAACTGTGAAATCTGAAAAAATTCTTCAAAGTGTCAGTAAGCAATGTATGGTGGATGAAAGTTCGGTAATTCGCATGCTAACAACTCTGTAGTGAATATTTTTCAAATCCGAGATACATGAAGCGTGTTCCGAACACAAAATACCATGGTGAGCGAATCTATGTAAAATACATGTCTCTTGGGTAGAAATCGCTCCAAGAGCTTTTTCTGCGAATTCTGCTCATTTTCAAAATTGGCATTAGGAAAACCATTTGAAATATGATAAAATTCTTCAAAGTGTCAATATGGCTTATATGGTGGATGAAAGTGCGGTAATACTTATGCTAAACTCTCTGTAGTGAATATTTTTCGAATCCGTGATGCATGTACCTTTTTCGGAACACGGAATTTCACGATGATGGGTTCTATGTAAATTGCATGTCTATTGTGTATAACTCGCTCCAAGAGGATTTTTCTGCGAAAACTGCATGATTTAAACTGACATTAGGAGAAATCTACTAAATCAGAAAAAAAAATTTCTATGTATAAATATGCATTGTAAGGTGGATGAAAGTTCGGTAATACACATGTTCACCACTCATTAAAGAATGATTTTCGAATCCGTCATGCATGAAACGTGTTCAGAACACGGAATGTCATGGTGAGTGAAACTCGGTAAATTACATATCTTTTGGGTAGAACTCACACCAAGAGCATTTTCCTGCCAAATCTGCCTCATTTTCAAACCTGGCATTAAAACTAACTTGTGAAATCTGAGAAAATTCTTCAAAGTGCCAGTAAGTCAAGTATGGTGGATGAAAGTGCTGTAATCCACTTGCTAACAACCCTGTAGTGAATGTTTTCGAATCCGTGATGCATGAAGCATGTTCAGAACAAGGAATTTCACGGTGAGCGAATCCATGTAAATTACATGTCTTTAGTTTTGAACCCGCTCCAAGAGATTTTTGCCGTGAAATCTGCCTCAGTTTCGACACTGGTGTTTGGAAAGCTCTGTGAAATCTGAGAAAGTGCTTCTAAGCTTCAATATGCTTTTATTGTGTTGAAAGTCCTGTAATCCACATGCAAACATCTCTGTAGTGTATATTTGTCGAATCCTATCTGCATGAAGCGTGTTCAAAATATGGAATTTCACAGCGGGAGAATCTATGTAATTTACATATCTTTTGGGTAGAACACGCTCCAAAAGTTTTTTCCTTAGTAAACTGCCTGATTTTTGAAACTGCTATTAGGAAAATGCTGCAAACTCAGAGTTGATATTTCTAGGTGTAAATATGCCTTGTATGGTGGATGAAATTCTGTAATACACATGTACACAACTCATTGAAATTGTTACGCAAATCCGTGATATATGTAGTGTGTTCGGAACACGGAATGTCACGTTCAAGGAAACTATGTAAATTACATATCTATTGGTGAGAACCCGCTCCAGGAGCATTTTACTGTAAAATCTAACTCTGTTTGGAAACTGGTGTTCTGAAAACGCTGCAAAATCTGAGCAAATGCTTTAAAGTGACATTATGTCTTCAATGGTTTATTAAAGAAGTGTAATTCACATTCTAACAACTCAGCTGTGAGCATTTGTTGAATCCAATGTGCACGTACCTTTTTCGGAACACGGAATGTTACGGTGACGGTATCTATGAAAATGGGATGTCTATTGGATCGAACATGCAGCAAGAGAATTTTTCTGCGAAAACTGCCTGATTTTCGTAACTGATGTTAGGAAAAATCTGCGAAATCTAAGTAAATATTTCTAGGTGTAAATATGCCTTGTATTGTGGTTGAAACATCGGTAATCCACATGCTCATGGTCATTAAATAACGTTAGTTGAAGCCGTGATTAATGTAACGTTTTCAGAACACGGAATGTCTCGGTGAGTGAAACTCGGAAAATAAAAATTCTACTGGATAGAACTCGCTTGAATTGAAATTTTCAGCGAAAATTTCATGATTTTTGAAACTGGATGTAAGGAAAAAGCTGTGAAATCTGAATAAAGTCTTCTAGTGTAAATATGCCTTGTATGGTGGATGAAAGTTTGGTAATCCACATGCTCACATAATTAAAGTATGTTTGTCGAATTCGTGATGCATGTAACGTGTTCGGAATACGGAATGTCATATTGAAGGGATCAATGTAAATTACATGTCTATTGGGTAGAACTCGCTTGAAGTGAATTTTTCTGCGAAACGTGCCTCATTTTCCAAACTGCCATTAGGAGAACCCTGTGAAATCTGAGAAAATGCTTCTTAGGGTCAATATGCCTTGAATGGTGAATGAAAGTATGGTAATCCACATGTTAATAACAGTTTAGTAATTATTTTTCAAAACGTGATTCATGGAGCTCTTTTGGAAAACGGAATTTCAGCGTAATGGAACAATGTAAATTACAATTTTATTGGGTAGAACTCGGTAGAATAGAATTTTTCTGCGAAAATTGCATGATTATCGAATCTGAAGTTTGGAGAAAGCTTCAAAATGAGAGTAAATATTTCTAGGTGTAAATATGCCTTATGTTGGAAGAAAGTTCGGTAATCCACATTTTCAAAACATATTAAAGAATCTTTTTCTAATCCGTGATGCATATACCGTGTTCGGAACGTGGAAATTCACGAAGATTGAAACAATATAAATTACTTCTCTATTGGGTAGAACTTGCTCCAAGAGAATTTTTCTGCGAAAACTGCTTCATTTTTGAAACTGGGGTTTGGAAAACGCTTCAAAATTTGAGAAAATACTTTTAAGTATCAATATTCAATCTATTGTGATGAAAGTTCGGTAATCCACATGCTAACAAATCTGTAGTGAATAATTGTTGAATGAATTATGCATGTAGCATGTTCGGAACACGGGATTTCACGGCCAGGGAGTTTATGTAAATTACATTTCTCTTGGTTAGAAATCACTCCAAGAGTTTTTTCCTGAGAAATCTGCCTGATTTTCAAATCTGGCATTAGGAAAACACTGCGAACTCAGATGAATAGATTCTCGGTGTAAATATGCCTTGTAGGGTGGATGAAAGTTCGGTAATCCGCATGCTAACAACTCTGTACTGATTATTTGTCGAATCCGAGATACATGAAGCGTGTTCCGAACACAAAATATCACGGTGAGCAAATCTATGTAAAATACATGTCTCTTGGGTAGAAATCGCTCCAAGAGCTTTTTCTGCGAATTCTGCTCATTTTCAAAACTGGCATTAAGAAAACCTTTCGAAATATGTGAAAATGGTTCAAAGTGTCAATATGGCTTTTATGGTTGATGAAAGTGCGGTAATCCTTATGCTAAAGACTCTGTAGTGAATATTTGTCGAATCCGTGATGCATGTAGCTTTTTCGGAACACGGAATTTCACGATGACGGGTTCTATGTAAATTGCATGTCTATTGTGTAGAACTCGCTCCAAGAGGATTTTTCTGCGAAAACTGCATGATTTAAAAACTGACATTAGGAGAAATCTACTAAATCAGAAAAAACTTTCTATGTATAAATATGCATTGTAAGGTGGATGAAAGTTCTGTAATACACATGTTCACAACTCATTAAAGAATGTTTGTCAAATCCTTGATACATATAACGTGTTCAGAACATGGAATGTCACGGTGAGTGAAACTCGGTAAATTACATATCTTTTGGGTAGAACTCGCTCCAAGAGAATTTTCCTGCCAAATCTGCCTCATTTTCAAACCTGGCATTAAAACTAAACTGTGAAATCTGAAAAAATTCTTCAAAGTGTCAGTAAGCAATGTATGGTGGATGAAAGTTCGGTAATTCGCATGCTAACAACTCTGTAGTGAATATTTTTCAAATCCGAGATACATGAAGCGTGTTCCGAACACAAAATACCATGGTGAGCGAATCTATGTAAAATACATGTCTCTTGGGTAGAAATCGCTCCAAGAGCTTTTTCTGCGAATTCTGCTCATTTTCAAAATTGGCATTAGGAAAACCATTTGAAATATGATAAAATTCTTCAAAGTGTCAATATGGCTTATATGGTGGATGAAAGTGCGGTAATACTTATGCTAAACTCTCTGTAGTGAATATTTTTCGAATCCGTGATGCATGTACCTTTTTCGGAACACGGAATTTCACGATGATGGGTTCTATGTAAATTGCATGTCTATTGTGTATAACTCGCTCCAAGAGGATTTTTCTGCGAAAACTGCATGATTTAAACTGACATTAGGAGAAATCTACTAAATCAGAAAAAAAAATTTCTATGTATAAATATGCATTGTAAGGTGGATGAAAGTTCGGTAATACACATGTTCACCACTCATTAAAGAATGATTTTCGAATCCGTCATGCATGAAACGTGTTCAGAACACGGAATGTCATGGTGAGTGAAACTCGGTAAATTACATATCTTTTGGGTAGAACTCACACCAAGAGCATTTTCCTGCCAAATCTGCCTCATTTTCAAACCTGGCATTAAAACTAACTTGTGAAATCTGAGAAAATTCTTCAAAGTGCCAGTAAGTCAAGTATGGTGGATGAAAGTGCTGTAATCCACTTGCTAACAACCCTGTAGTGAATGTTTTCGAATCCGTGATGCATGAAGCATGTTCGGAACAAGGAATTTCACGGTGAGCGAATCCATGTAAATTACATGTCTTTAGTTTTGAACCCGCTCCAAGAGATTTTTGCCGTGAAATCTGCCTCAGTTTCGACACTGGTGTTTGGAAAGCTCTGTGAAATCTGAGAAAATGCTTCTAAGCTTCAATATGCTTTTATTGTGTTGAAAGTCCTGTAATCCACATGCAAACATCTCTGTAGTGTATATTTGTCGAATCCTATCTGCATGAAGCGTGTTCAAAATATGGAATTTCACAGCAGGAGAATCTATGTAATTTACATATCTTTTGGGTAGAACACGCTCCAACAGTTTTTTCCTTAGTAAACTGCCTGATTTTTGAAACTGCTATTAGGAAAATGCTGCAAACTCAGAGTTGATATTTCTAGGTGTAAATATGCCTTGTATGGTGGATGAAATTCTGTAATACACATGTACACAACTCATTGAAATTGTTACGCAAATCCGTGATATATGTAGTGTGTTCGGAACACGGAATGTCACGTTCAAGGAAACTATGTAAATTACATATCTATTGGTGAGAACCCGCTCCAGGAGCATTTTACTGTAAAATCTAACTCTGTTTGGAAACTGGTGTTCTGAAAACGCTGCAAAATCTGAGCAAATGCTTTAAAGTGACATTATGTCTTCAATGGTTTATTAAAGAAGTGTAATTCACATTCTAACAACTCAGCTGTGAGCATTTGTTGAATCCAATGTGCACGTACCTTTTTCGGAACACGGAATGTTACGGTGACGGTATCTATGAAAATGGGATGTCTATTGGATCGAACATGCAGCAAGAGAATTTTTCTGCGAAAACTGCCTGATTTTCGTAACTGATGTTAGGAAAAATCTGCGAAATCTAAGTAAATATTTCTAGGTGTAAATATGCCTTGTATTGTGGTTGAAACATCGGTAATCCACATGCTCATGGTCATTAAATAACGTTAGTTGAAGCCGTGATTAATGTAACGTTTTCAGAACACGGAATGTCTCGGTGAGTGAAACTCGGAAAATAAAAATTCTACTGGATAGAACTCGCTTGAATTGAAATTTTCAGCGAAAATTTCATGATTTTTGAAACTGGATGTAAGGAAAAACCTGTGAAATCTGAATAAAGTCTTCTAGTGTAAATATGCCTTGTATGGTGGATGAAAGTTTGGTAATCCACATGCTCACATAATTAAAGTATGTTTGTCGAATTCGTGATGCATGTAACGTGTTCGGAATACGGAATGTCATATTGAAGGGATCAATGTAAATTACATGTCTATTGGGTAGAACTCGCTTGAAGTGAATTTTTCTGCGAAACGTGCCTCATTTTCCAAACTGCCATTAGGAGAACCCTGTGAAATCTGAGAAAATGCTTCTTAGGGTCAATATGCCTTGAATGGTGAATGAAAGTATGGTAATCCACATGTTAATAACAGTTTAGTAATTATTTTTCAAAACGTGATTCATGGAGCTCTTTTGGAAAACGGAATTTCAGCGTAATGGAACAATGTAAATTACAATTTTATTGGGTAGAACTCGGTAGAATAGAATTTTTCTGCGAAAATTGCATGATTATCGAATCTGAAGTTTGGAGAAAGCTTCAAAATGAGAGTAAATATTTCTAGGTGTAAATATGCCTTATGTTGGAAGAAAGTTCGGTAATCCACATTTTCAAAACATATTAAAGAATCTTTTTCTAATCCGTGATGCATATACCGTGTTCGGAACGTGGAAATTCACGAAGATTGAAACAATATAAATTACTTCTCTATTGGGTAGAACTTGCTCCAAGAGAATTTTTCTGCGAAAACTGCTTCATTTTTGAAACTGGGGTTTGGAAAACGCTTCAAAATTTGAGAAAATACTTTTAAGTAACAATATTCAATCTATTGTGATGAAAGTTCGGTAATCCACATGCTAACAAATCTGTAGTGAATAATTGTTGAATGAATTATACATGTAGCATGTTCGGAACACGGGATTTCACGGCCAGGGAGTTTATGTAAATTACATTTCTCTTGGTTAGAAATCACTCCAAGAGGTTTTTCCTGAGAAATCTGCCTGATTTTCAAATCTGGAATTAGGAAAACACTGCGAACTCAGATGAATAGATTCTCGGTGTAAATATGCCTTGTAGGGTGGATGAAAGTTCGGTAATCCGCATGCTAACAACTCTGTACTGATTATTTGTCGAATCCGAGATACATGAAGCGTGTTCCGAACACAAAATATCACGGTGAGCAAATCTATGTAAAATACATGTCTCTTCGTTAGAAATCGCTCCAAGAGCTTTTTCTGCGAATTCTGCTCATTTTCAAAACTGGCATTAAGAAAACCTTTCGAAATATGTGAAAATGGTTCAAAGTGTCAATATGGCTTTTATGGTTGATGAAAGTGCGGTAATCCTTATGCTAAAGACTCTGTAGTGAATATTTGTCGAATCCGTGATGCATGTAGCTTTTTCGGAACACGGAATTTCACGATGACGGGTTCTATGTAAATTGCATGTCTATTGTGTAGAACTCGCTCCAAGAGGATTTTTCTGCGAAAACTGCATGATTTAAAAACTGACATTAGGAGAAATCTACTAAATCAGAAAAAACTTTCTATGTATAAATATGCATTGTAAGGTGGATGAAAGTTCTGTAATACACATGTTCACAACTCATTAAAGAATGTTTGTCAAATCCTTGATACATATAACGTGTTCAGAACATGGAATGTCACGGTGAGTGAAACTCGGTAAATTACATATCTTTTGGGTAGAACTCGCTCCAAGAGAATTTTCCTGCCAAATCTGCCTCATTTTCAAACCTGGCATTAAAACTAAACTGTGAAATCTGAAAAAATTCTTCAAAGTGTCAGTAAGCAATGTATGGTGGATGAAAGTTCGGTAATTCGCATGCTAACAACTCTGTAGTGAATATTTTTCAAATCCGAGATACATGAAGCGTGTTCCGAACACAAAATACCATGGTGAGCGAATCTATGTAAAATACATGTCTCTTGGGTAGAAATCGCTCCAAGAGCTTTTTCTGCGAATTCTGCTCATTTTCAAAATTGGCATTAGGAAAACCATTTGAAATATGATAAAATTCTTCAAAGTGTCAATATGGCTTATATGGTGGATGAAAGTGCGGTAATACTTATGCTAAACTCTCTGTAGTGAATATTTTTCGAATCCGTGATGCATGTACCTTTTTCGGAACACGGAATTTCACGATGATGGGTTCTATGTAAATTGCATGTCTATTGTGTATAACTCGCTCCAAGAGGATTTTTCTGCGAAAACTGCATGATTTAAACTGACATTAGGAGAAATCTACTAAATCAGAAAAAAAAATTTCTATGTATAAATATGCATTGTAAGGTGGATGAAAGTTCGGTAATACACATGTTCACCACTCATTAAAGAATGATTTTCGAATCCGTCATGCATGAAACGTGTTCAGAACACGGAATGTCATGGTGAGTGAAACTCGGTAAATTACATATCTTTTGGGTAGAACTCACACCAAGAGCATTTTCCTGCCAAATCTGCCTCATTTTCAAACCTGGCATTAAAACTAACTTGTGAAATCTGAGAAAATTCTTCAAAGTGCCAGTAAGTCAAGTATGGTGGATGAAAGTGCTGTAATCCACTTGCTAACAACCCTGTAGTGAATGTTTTCGAATCCGTGATGCATGAAGCATGTTCAGAACAAGGAATTTCACGGTGAGCGAATCCATGTAAATTACATGTCTTTAGTTTTGAACCCGCTCCAAGAGATTTTTGCCGTGAAATCTGCCTCAGTTTCGACACTGGTGTTTGGAAAGCTCTGTGAAATCTGAGAAAGTGCTTCTAAGCTTCAATATGCTTTTATTGTGTTGAAAGTCCTGTAATCCACATGCAAACATCTCTGTAGTGTATATTTGTCGAATCCTATCTGCATGAAGCGTGTTCAAAATATGGAATTTCACAGCGGGAGAATCTATGTAATTTACATATCTTTTGGGTAGAACACGCTCCAAAAGTTTTTTCCTTAGTAAACTGCCTGATTTTTGAAACTGCTATTAGGAAAATGCTGCAAACTCAGAGTTGATATTTCTAGGTGTAAATATGCCTTGTATGGTGGATGAAATTCTGTAATACACATGTACACAACTCATTGAAATTGTTACGCAAATCCGTGATATATGTAGTGTGTTCGGAACACGGAATGTCACGTTCAAGGAAACTATGTAAATTACATATCTATTGGTGAGAACCCGCTCCAGGAGCATTTTACTGTAAAATCTAACTCTGTTTGGAAACTGGTGTTCTGAAAATGCTGCAAAATCTGAGCAAATGCTTTAAAGTGACATTATGTCTTCAATGGTTTATTAAAGAAGTGTAATTCACATTCTAACAACTCAGCTGTGAGCATTTGTTGAATCCAATGTGCACGTACCTTTTTCGGAACACGGAATGTTACGGTGACGGTATCTATGAAAATGGGATGTCTATTGGATCGAACATGCAGCAAGAGAATTTTTCTGCGAAAACTGCCTGATTTTCGTAACTGATGTTAGGAAAAATCTGCGAAATCTAAGTAAATATTTCTAGGTGTAAATATGCCTTGTATTGTGGTTGAAACATCGGTAATCCACATGCTCATGGTCATTAAATAACGTTAGTTGAAGCCGTGATTAATGTAACGTTTTCAGAACACGGAATGTCTCGGTGAGTGAAACTCGGAAAATAAAAATTCTACTGGATAGAACTCGCTTGAATTGAAATTTTCAGCGAAAATTTCATGATTTTTGAAACTGGATGTAAGGAAAAAGCTGTGAAATCTGAATAAAGTCTTCTAGTGTAAATATGCCTTGTATGGTGGATGAAAGTTTGGTAATCCACATGCTCACATAATTAAAGTATGTTTGTCGAATTCGTGATGCATGTAACGTGTTCGGAATACGGAATGTCATATTGAAGGGATCAATGTAAATTACATGTCTATTGGGTAGAACTCGCTTGAAGTGAATTTTTCTGCGAAACGTGCCTCATTTTCCAACCTGCCATTAGGAGAACCCTGTGAAATCTGAGAAAATGCTTCTTAGGGTCAATATGCCTTGAATGGTGAATGAAAGTATGGTAATCCACATGTTAATAACAGTTTAGTAATTATTTTTCAAAACGTGATTCATGGAGCTCTTTTGGAAAACGGAATTTCAGCGTAATGGAACAATGTAAATTACAATTTTATTGGGTAGAACTCGGTAGAATAGAATTTTTCTGCGAAAATTGCATGATTATCGAATCTGAAGTTTGGAGAAAGCTTCAAAATGAGAGTAAATATTTCTAGGTGTAAATATGCCTTATGTTGGAAGAAAGTTCGGTAATCCACATTTTCAAAACATATTAAAGAATCTTTTTCTAATCCGTGATGCATATACCGTGTTCGGAACGTGGAAATTCACGAAGATTGAAACAATATAAATTACTTCTCTATTGGGTAGAACTTGCTCCAAGAGAATTTTTCTGCGAAAACTGCTTCATTTTTGAAACTGGGGTTTGGAAAACGCTTCAAAATTTGAGAAAATACTTTTAAGTATCAATATTCAATCTATTGTGATGAAAGTTCGGTAATCCACATGCTAACAAATCTGTAGTGAATAATTGTTGAATGAATTATGCATGTAGCATGTTCGGAACACGGGATTTCACGGCCAGGGAGTTTATGTAAATTACATTTCTCTTGGTTAGAAATCACTCCAAGAGTTTTTTCCTGAGAAATCTGCCTGATTTTCAAATCTGGCATTAGGAAAACACTGCGAACTCAGATGAATAGATTCTCGGTGTAAATATGCCTTGTAGGGTGGATGAAAGTTCGGTAATCCGCATGCTAACAACTCTGTACTGATTATTTGTCGAATCCGAGATACATGAAGCGTGTTCCGAACACAAAATATCACGGTGAGCAAATCTATGTAAAATACATGTCTCTTCGTTAGAAATCGCTCCAAGAGCTTTTTCTGCGAATTCTGCTCATTTTCAAAACTGGCATTAAGAAAACCTTTCGAAATATGTGAAAATGGTTCAAAGTGTCAATATGGCTTTTATGGTTGATGAAAGTGCGGTAATCCTTATGGTAAAGACTCTGTAGTGAATATTTGTCGAATCCGTGATGCATGTAGCTTTTTCGGAACACGGAATTTCACGATGACGGGTTCTATGTAAATTGCATGTCTATTGTGTAGAACTCGCTCCAAGAGGATTTTTCTGCGAAAACTGCATGATTTAAAAACTGACATTAGGAGAAATCTACTAAATCAGAAAAAACTTTCTATGTATAAATATGCATTGTAAGGTGGATGAAAGTTCTGTAATACACATGTTCACAACTCATTAAAGAATGTTTGTCAAATCCTTGATACATATAACGTGTTCAGAACATGGAATGTCACGGTGAGTGAAACTCGGTAAATTACATATCTTTTGGGTAGAACTCGCTCCAAGAGAATTTTCCTGCCAAATCTGCCTCATTTTCAAACCTGGCATTAAAACTAAACTGTGAAATCTGAAAAAATTCTTCAAAGTGTCAGTAAGCAATGTATGGTGGATGAAAGTTCGGTAATTCGCATGCTAACAACTCTGTAGTGAATATTTTTCAAATCCGAGATACATGAAGCGTGTTCCGAACACAAAATACCATGGTGAGCGAATCTATGTAAAATACATGTCTCTTGGGTAGAAATCGCTCCAAGAGCTTTTTCTGCGAATTCTGCTCATTTTCAAAATTGGCATTAGGAAAACCATTTGAAATATGATAAAATTCTTCAAAGTGTCAATATGGCTTATATGGTGGATGAAAGTGCGGTAATACTTATGCTAAACTCTCTGTAGTGAATATTTTTCGAATCCGTGATGCATGTACCTTTTTCGGAACACGGAATTTCACGATGATGGGTTCTATGTAAATTGCATGTCTATTGTGTATAACTCGCTCCAAGAGGATTTTTCTGCGAAAACTGCATGATTTAAACTGACATTAGGAGAAATCTACTAAATCAGAAAAAAAAATTTTTATGTATAAATATGCATTGTAAGGTGGATGAAAGTTCGGTAATACACATGTTCACCACTCATTAAAGAATGATTTTCGAATCCGTCATGCATGAAACGTGTTCAGAACACGGAATGTCATGGTGAGTGAAACTCGGTAAATTACATATCTTTTGGGTAGAACTCACACCAAGAGCATTTTCCTGCCAAATCTGCCTCATTTTCAAACCTGGCATTAAAACTAACTTGTGAAATCTGAGAAAATTCTTCAAAGTGCCAGTAAGTCAAGTATGGTGGATGAAAGTGCTGCAATCCACTTGCTAACATCTCTGTAGTGAATGTTTTCGAATCCGAGATGCATGTAGCGTGTTCGGAACACGGAATTTCACGGTGAGCGAATCCATGTAAATTACATGTCTTTAGTTTTGAACCCGCTCCAAGAGATTTTTGCCGTGAAATCTGCCTCAGTTTCGACACTGGTGTTTGGAAAGCTCTGTGAAATCTGAGAAAATGCTTCTAAGCATCAATATTCCTTTATTGTGTTGAAATTCCTGTAATCCACATGCAAACATATCTTTAGTGTATATTTGTCGAATCCTATCTGCATGAAGCGTGTTCAAAATATGGAATTTCACAGCGGGAGAATCTATGGAATTTACATATCTTTTGGGTAGAACACGCTCCAACAGTTTTTTCCTTAGTAAACTGCCTGATTTTTGAAACTGCTATTAGGAAAATGCTGCAAACTCAGAGTTGATATTTCTAGGTGTAAATATGCCTTGTATGGTGGATGAAATTCTGTAATACACATGTACACAACTCATTGAAATTGTTACGCAAATATGTGATGTATGTAGTGTGTTCGGTACACGGAATGTCACGTTCAAGGAAACTATGTAAATTACATATCTATTGGTGAGAAACCGCTCCAGGAGCATTTTACTGTAAAATCTAACTCTGTTTGGAAACTGGTGTTCTGAAAACGCTGCAAAATCTGAGCAAATGCTTTAAAGTGACATTATGTCTTCAATGGTTTATTAAAGAAGTGTAATTCACATTCTAACAACTCAGCTGTGAGCATTTGTTGAATCCAATGTGCACGTACCTTTTTCGGAACACGGAATGTTACGGTGACGGTATCTATGAAAATTGGATGTCTATTGGATCGAACATGCAGCAAGAGAATTTTTCTGCGACAACTGCCTGATTTTCGTAACTGACGTTAGGAAAAATCTGCGAAATCTAAGTAAATATTTCTAGGTGTAAATATGCCTTGTATTGTGGTTGAAACATCGGTAATCCACATGCTCACGGTCATTAAATAACGATAGTTGAAGCCGTGATTAATGTAAACTTTTCGGAACACGGAATGTCTCGGTGAGTGAAACTCGGAAAATAAAATTTCTACTGGATAGAACTCGCTTGAATTGAAATTTTCAGCGAAAATTTCATGATTTTTGAAACTGGATGTAAGGAAAAACCTGTGAAATCTGAATAAAGTCTTCTAGTGTAAATATGCCTTGTATGGTGGATGAAAGTTTGGTAATCCACATGCTCACATAATTAAAGTATGTTTGTCGAATTCGTGATGCATGTAACGTGTTCGGAATACGGAATGTCATATTGAAGGGATCAATGTAAATTACATGTCTATTGGGTAGAACTCACTTGAAGAGAATTTTTCTGCGAAAAGTGCCTCATTTTCCAAACTGCCATTAGGAGAACCCTGTGAAATCTGAGAAAATGCTTCTTAGGGTCAATATGCCTTGAATGGTGAATGAAAGTCCGGTAATCCACATGTTAATAACAGTTTAGTAATTATTTTTCAAAACTTGATTCATGGAGCTCTTTTGGAAAACGGAATTTCAGCGTAATGGAACAATGTAAATTACAATTTTATTGGGTAGAACTAGGTAGAATAGAATTTTTCTGCGAAAATTGCATGATTATCGAATCTGAAGTTTGGAGAAAGCTTCAAAATGAGAGTAAATATTTCTAGGTGTAAATATGCCTTATGTTGGAAGAAAGTTCGGTAATCCACATTTTCAAAACATATTAAAGAATCTTTTTCTAATCCGTGATGCATATACCGTGTTCGGAACGTGGAAATTCACGAAGATTGAAACAATAAAAATTACTTCTCTATTGGGTAGAACTTGCTCCAAGAGAATTTTTCTGCGAAAACTGCTTCATTTTTGAAACTGGGGTTTGGAAAACGCTTCAAAATTTGAGAAAATACTTTTAAGTATCAATATTCAATCTATTGTGATAAAAGTTCGGTAATCCACATGCTAACAAATCTGTAGTGAATAATTGTTGAATGCATTATACATGTAGCATGTTCGGAACACGGGATTTCACGGCCAGGGAGTTTATGTAAATTACATTTCTCTTGGTTAGAAATCACTCCAAGAGGTTTTTCCTGAGAAATCTGCCTGATTTTCAAAACTGGAATTAGGAAAACACTGCGAACTCAGATGAATAGATTCTCGGTGTAAATATGCCTTGTAGGGTGGATGAAAGTTCGGTAATCCGCATGCTAACAACTCTGTACTGATTATTTGTCGAATCCGAGATACATGAAGCGTGTTCCGAACACAAAATATCACGGTGAGCAAATCTATGTAAAATACATGTCTCTTCGGTAGAAATCGCTCCAAGAGCTTTTTCTGCGAATTCTGCTCATTTTCAAAACTGGCATTAAGAAAACCTTTCGAAATATGTGAAAATGGTTCAAAGTGTCAATATGGCTTTTATGGTTGATGAAAGTGCGGTAATCCTTATGCTAAAGACTCTGTAGTGAATATTTGTCGAATCCGTGATGCATTTAGCTTTTTCGGTACACGGAATTTCACGATGACGGGTTCTATGTAAATTGCATGTCTATTGTGTAGAACTCGCTCCAAGAGGATTTTTCTGCGAAAACTGCATGATTTAAAAACTGACATTAGGAGAAATCTACTAAATCAGAAAAAACTTTCTATGTATAAATATGCATTGTAAGGTGGATGAAAGTTCAGTAATACACATGTTCACAACTCATTAAAGAATGTTTGTCAAATCCTTGATACATATAACGTGTTCAGAACATGGAATGTCACGGTGAGTGAAACTCGGTAAATTACATATCTTTTGGGTAGAACTCGCTCCAAGAGCATTTTCCTGCCAAATCTGCCTCATTTTCAAACCTGGCATTAAAACTAAACTGTGAAATCTGAGAAAATTCTTCAAAGCGTCAGTAAGCAATGTATGGTGGATGAAAGTTCGATAATTCGCATGCTAACAACTCTGTAGTGAATATTTTTCAAATCCGAGATACATGAAGCGTGTTCCGAACACAAAATACCACGGTGAGCGAATCTATGTAAAATACATGTCTCTTGGGTAGAAATCGCTCCAAGAGCTTTTTCTGCGAATTCTGCCTCATTTTCAAAATTGGCATTAGGAAAACCATTTGAAATATGATAAAATTTTTCAAAGTGTCAATATGGCTTATATGGTGGATGAAAGTGCGGTTATACATATGCTAAACTCTCTGTAGTGAATATTTTTCGAATCCGTGACGCATGTACCTTTTTCGGAACACGGAATTTCACGATGATGGGTTCTATGTAAATTGCATGTCTATTGTGTATAACTCGCTCCAAGAGGATTTTTCTGCGAAAACTGCATGATTTAAACTGACATTAGGAGAAATCTACTAAATCAGAAAAAAAATTTCTATGTATAAATATGCATTGTAAGGTGGATGAAAGTTCAGTAATACACATGTTCACCACTCATTAAAGAATGATTTTCGAATCCGTCCTGCATGAAACGTGTTCAGAACACGGAATGTCATGGTGAGTGAAACTCGGTAAATTACATATCTTTTGGGTAGAACTCACACCAAGAGCATTTTCCTGCCAAATCTGCCTCATTTTCAAACCTGGCATTAAAACTAACTTGTGAAATCTGAGAAAATTCTTCAAAGTGTCAGTAAGTCAAGTATGGTGGATGAAAGTGCTGTAATCCACTTGCTAACAACTCTGTAGTGAATGTTTTCGAATCCGAGATGCATGTAGCGTGTTCGGAACACGGAATTTCACGGTGAGCGAATCCATGTAAATTACATGTCTTTAGTTTTGAACCCGCTCCAAGAGATTTTTGCCGTGAAATCTGCCTCAGTTTCGACACTGGTGTTTGGAAAGCTCTGTGAAATCTGAGAAAATGCTTCTAAGCATCAATATGCCTTTATTGTGTTGAAAGTCCTGTAATCCACATGCAAACATATCTTTAGTGTATATTTGTCGAATCCTATCTGCATGAAGCGTGTTCAAAATATGGAATTTCACAGCGGGAGAATCTATGGAATTTACATATCTTTTGGGTAGAACACGCTCCAACAGTTTTTTCCTTAGTAAACTGCCTGATTTTTGAAACTGCTATTAGGAAAATGCTGCAAACTCAGAGTTGATATTTCTAGGTGTAAATATGCCTTGTATGGTGGATGAAATTCTGTAATACACATGTACACAACTCATTGAAATTGTTACGCAAATCCGTGATGTATGTAGTGTGTTCGGAACACGGAATGTCACGTTCAAGGAAACTATGTAAATTACATATCTATTGGTGAGAAACCGCTCCAGGAGCATTTTACTGTAAAATCTACCTCTGTTTGGAAACTGGTGTTATGAAAACGCTGCAAAATCTGAGCAAATGCTTTAAAGTGACATTATGTCTTCAATGGTTTATTAAAGAAGTGTAATTCACATTCTAACAACTCAGCTGTGAGCATTTGTTGAATCCAATGTGCACGTACCTTTTTCGGAACACGGAATGTTACGGTGACGGTATCTATGAAAATGGGATGTCTATTGGATCGAACATGCAGCAAGAGAATTTTTCTGCGAAAACTGCCTGATTTTCGTAACTGACGTTAGGAAAAATCTGCGAAATCTAAGTAAATATTTCTAGGTGTAAATATGCCTTGTATTGTGGTTGAAACATCGGTAATCCACATGCTCACGGTCATTAAATAATGTTTGTGGAAGCCGTGATTAATGTAACCTTTTCGGAACACGGAATGTCTCGGTGAGTGAAACTCGGAAAATAAAATTTCTACTGGATAGAACTCGCTTGAATTGAAATTTTCAGCGAAAATTTCATGATTTTCGAAACTGGATGTAAGGAAAAACCTGCAAAATCACAATAAAAATTTCAAGGTGTAAATATGCCTTGTATGATGGATGAAAGTTCGGTAATCCACATGCTTACACTCATTAAATAATGTTTGTCGAATTCGTGATGCATGTAACGTGTTCGGAATACGGAATGTCATATTGAAGGAAACAATGTAAATTACATGTCTATTGGGTAGAACTCGCTTGAAGAGAATTTTTCTGAGAAACGTGCCTCATTTTCAAAACTGCCATTAGGAGAACACTGTGAAATCTGAGTAAATGCTTCTAAGTGTCTGTATGCCTTGAATGGTGAATGAAAGTCCGGTAATCCACATGTTAATAACAGTGTAGTAATTATTTTTCAAACCGTGATTCATGGAGCGCTTTTGGAAAACGGAATTTCAGCGTAATGAAAAAATGTAAATTAAATTCTAATGGGTAGAACTAGATAGAATAGGATTTTTCTGCGAAAATTGCATGATTATCGAATCTGAAGTGTGGAGAAAGTTCAAAATGAGATTAAATATTTCTAGGTGCAAATATGCCTTTATGTTGGAAGAAAGTTCGGTAATCCACATTTTCACAACATATTAAAGAATCTTTTTCTAATCCGTGATGCATATACCGTGTCCGGAACGTGGAATTTCATGGTGATTGAAACAATTTTATTTACTTCTCTATTGGTTAGAAGTTGCTCCAAGAGTATTTTTCTGCGAAAACTGCTTCATTTTTGAAACTGGGTTTTGGAAAACGCTGCAAAATTTGAGAAAATACTTCTAAGTATCAATATTCCATGTATTGTGATGAAAGTTCAGTAATCCAAATGCTAACAAATCTGTAGTGAATATTTGTCGATTCCGTGATGCATGTAGCTTTTTCTTAACACGGAATTTCACGATGACGCGTTCTATGTAAATTGCATGTTTATTGGGTAGCACTCGATCCAATAGGATTTTTCTGCGAAAACTGCATGATTTAAAAACTGACATTAGGAGAAATCTACTAAATCAGAAAAAAAATTTCTTTGAATATTTATGCATTGTAAGGTGGATGAATGTTCGGTAATACACATGTTCATCACTCATTAAAAAATGTTTGTCGTGTCCGTGATACATGTAATGTGTTCAGAACACAGAATGTCACGGTGACTGAAACTAGGTAAATTACATATCTTTTGGGTAGTACTCGCTCCAAGAGCATTTTCCTGCCAAATCTGCCTCATTTTCAAACCTGGCATTAAAACTAACCTGTGAAATCTCAGAAAATTCTTCAAAGTGTAAGTAATGTATTGTGGATGAAAGTGCTGTAATCCACTTGCTAACAACTCTGTAGTGAATATATATCAAATCTGAGATGCATGTAGCATGTTCGGAACACGGAGTTTCACGGTGAGCGAATCCATGTAAATTACATGTCTTTAGATTTGAACTCACTCCAAGAGTTTTTGCCGTGAAATCTGCCTCAGTTTCGAAACTGGCGTTTTGAAATATTTGTGAAATCAGAGAAAATGCTTCTAAGCATCAATATGCCTTGTATTGTGATGAAAGTCCTGTAATCCACATGCAAACATCTCTGTAGTGTATTTTTGTCGAATTTTATCTGCATGTAGCATGTTCGAAGCACGGAATTGCACAGCGGGAGAATCTATGTAATTTACATATCTTTTGGGTAGAACACGCTCCAACAGATTTTTCCTTAGGAAACTGCCTGATTTTTGAAACTGCTATTAGGAAAATGCTGCAAACCCAGAGTTGATATTTCTAGGTGTAAATATTCCTTGTATGGCGGATGAAAGTTCTGTAATACACATGTACACAACTTATTGAAAATGTTACTCCAATCAATGATGTATGTAGTGTGTTCGGAACACGGAATGTCACGTTGAAGGAAACTATGTAAATTACATATCTATTGGTGAGTACCCGCTCCAGGAGCATTTTACTGTAAAATCTACCTCTGTTTGGAAACTGGTGTTATGAAAACGCTGCAAAATCTGAGTAAAGGATTTAAAGTGACATTATGTCTTCAATGGTTTATTAAAGATGTGTAATTCACATTCTAACAACTCAGCTGTGAGTATTTGTTGAATCCATTGTGCACGTACCTTTTTCAGAACACGGAATGTTATGGTGACGGTATCTATGAAAATGGGATGTCTACTGGATCGAACATGCAGCAAGGGAATTTTTCTGCAAAAACTGCCTGATTTTCGTAAGTGACGTTAGGAAAAATCTGCGAAATCTATGTAAATATTTCTAGGTGTAAATATGCCTTGTATTGTGGTTGAAACATCGGTAATCCACATGCACACGGTCATTAAATAATGTTTGTCGAAGCTGTGATTAATGTAAAGTTTTCGGAACATGGAATGTCTCGGTGATTGAACCTCGGAAAATAACAATTCTACTGGATAGAACTCGCTTGAATTGAAATTTTCAGCGAAAATTTCATGATTTTCGAAACTGGATGTTAGGAAAAACCTGCGAAATCAGAATAAACACTTCTAGGTGTAAATATGTCTTGTATGGTGGATGAAAGTTCGGTAATGCACATGCTCACTCTCATTAAAGAAGGTTTGTCGAATTCGTGATGCATGTAACGTGTTCGGAATATGGAATGTCATATTGAAGGAAACAATGTAAATAACAAGTCTATTGGGTAGAACACGCTTGAAGAGAATTTTTCTGCGAAACGTGCCTCATTTTCCAAACTGCAATTAGGAGAACCCTGTGAAATCTGAGAAAGTGCTTCTAAGAGTCAATATGCCTTGAATGGTGAATGAAAGTCCGGTAATCCACATGTTAATAACAGTTTAGTAATTATTTTTCAAAACGTGATTCATGAAACTCTTTTGGAAAACGGAATTTCAGCATACTGGAACAATGTAAATTACAATTTTATTGGGTAGAACTAGGTAGAATAGAATTTTTCTGCAAAAATTGCATGATTATCGAATCTGAAGTTTGGAGAAAGCTTCAAAATGAGAGTAAATATTTCTAGGTGTAAATATGCCTTATTTTGGAAGAAAGTTCGGTAATCCACATTTTCAAAACATATTAAAGAATCTTTTTCTAATCCGTGATGCATATACCGTGTTCGGAACGTGGAAATTCATGATGATTGAAACAATATAAATTACTTCTCTATTGGGTAGAACTTGCTCGAAGAGAATTTTTCTGAGAAAACTGCTTCATTTTTGAAACTGGGGTTTGGAAAACGCTTCAAAATTTGAGAAAATACTTTTAAGTATCAATATTCAATCTATTGTGATAAAAGTTCGGTAATCCACATGCTAACAAATCTGTAGTGAATAATTGTTGAATGCATTATGCATGTAGCATGTTCGGAACACGGGATTTCACGGCCAGGGAGTTTATGTAAATTACATTTCTCTTGGTTAGAAATCACTCCAAGAGGTTTTTCCTGAGAAATCTGCCTGATTTTCAAAACTGGCATTAGGAAAACACTGCGAACTCAGATGAATAGATTCTCGGTGTAAATATGCCTTGTAGGGTGGATGAAAGTTCGGTAATCTGCATGCTAACAACTCTGTAGTGAATATTTGTCGAATCCGAGATACATGAAGCGTGTTCCGAACACAAAATTTCACGGTGAGCAAATCTATGTAAAATACATGTCTCTTGGGTAGAAATCGCTCCAAGAGCTTTTTCTGCGAATTCTGCCTCATTTTCAAAATTGGCATTAGGAAAACCATTTGAAATATGATAAAATTTTTCAAAGTGTCAATATGGCTTATATGGTGGATGAAAGTGCGGTAATACTTATGCTAAACTCTCTGTAGTGAATATTTTTCGAATCCGTGACGCATGTACCTTTTTCGGAACACGGAATTTCACGATGATGGGTTCTATGTAAATTGCATGTCTATTGTGTATAACTCGCTCCAAGAGGATTTTTCTGCGAAAACTGCATGATTTAAACTGACATTAGGATAAATCTACTAAATCAGAAAAAAAACTTTCTATGTATAAATATGCATTGTAAGGTGGATGAAAGTTCAGTAATACACATGTTCACCACTCATTAAAGAATGATTTTCGAATCCGTCCTGCATGAAACGTGTTCAGAACACGGAATGTCATGGTGAGTGAAACTCGGTAAATTACATATCTTTTGGGTAGAACTCACACCAAGAGCATTTTCCTGCCAAATCTGCCTCATTTTCAAACCTGGCATTAAAACTAACTTGTGAAATCTGAGAAAATTCTTCAAAGTGTCAGTAAGTCAAGTATGGTGGATGAAAGTGCTGTAATCCACTTGCTAACAACTCTGTAGTGAATGTTTTCGAATCCGAGATGCATGTAGCGTGTTCGGAACACGGAATTTCACGGTGAGCGAATCCATGTAAATTACATGTCTTTAGTTTTGAACCCGCTCCAAGAGATTTTTGCCGTGAAATCTGCCTCAGTTTCGACACTGGTGTTTGGAAAGCTCTGTGAAATCTGAGAAAATGCTTCTAAGCATCAATATGCCTTTATTGTGTTGAAAGTCCTGTAATCCACATGCAAACATATCTTTAGTGTATATTTGTCGAATCCTATCTGCATGAAGCGTGTTCAAAATATGGAATTTCACAGCGGGAGAATCTATGGAATTTACATATCTTTTGGGTAGAACACGCTCCAACAGTTTTTTCCTTAGTAAACTGCCTGATTTTTGAAACTGCTATTAGGAAAATGCTGCAAACTCAGAGTTGATATTTCTAGGTGTAAATATGCCTTGTATGGTGGATGAAATTCTGTAATACACATGTACACAACTCATTGAAATTGTTACGCAAATCCGTGATGTATGTAGTGTGTTCGGAACACGGAATGTCACGTTCAAGGAAACTATGTAAATTACATATCTATTGGTGAGAAACCGCTCCAGGAGCATTTTACTGTAAAATCTACCTCTGTTTGGAAACTGGTGTTATGAAAACGCTGCAAAATCTGAGCAAATGCTTTAAAGTGACATTATGTCTTCAATGGTTTATTAAAGAAGTGTAATTCACATTCTAACAACTCAGCTGTGAGCATTTGTTGAATCCAATGTGCACGTACCTTTTTCGGAACACGGAATGTTACGGTGACGGTATCTATGAAAATGGGATGTCTATTGGATCGAACATGCAGCAAGAGAATTTTTCTGCGAAAACTGCCTGATTTTCGTAACTGACGTTAGGAAAAATCTGCGAAATCTAAGTAAATATTTCTAGGTGTAAATATGCCTTGTATTGTGGTTGAAACATCGGTAATCCACATGCTCACGGTCATTAAATAATGTTTGTGGAAGCCGTGATTAATGTAACCTTTTCGGAACACGGAATGTCTCGGTGAGTGAAACTCGGAAAATAAAATTTCTACTGGATAGAACTCGCTTGAATTGAAATTTTCAGCGAAAATTTCATGATTTTCGAAACTGGATGTAAGGAAAAACCTGCAAAATCACAATAAAAATTTCAAGGTGTAAATATGCCTTGTATGATGGATGAAAGTTCGGTAATCCACATGCTTACACTCATTAAATAATGTTTGTCGAATTCGTGATGCATGTAACGTGTTCGGAATACGGAATGTCATATTGAAGGAAACAATGTAAATTACATGTCTATTGGGTAGAACTCGCTTGAAGAGAATTTTTCTGAGAAACGTGCCTCATTTTCAAAACTGCCATTAGGAGAACACTGTGAAATCTGAGTAAATGCTTCTAAGTGTCTGTATGCCTTGAATGGTGAATGAAAGTCCGGTAATCCACATGTTAATAACAGTGTAGTAATTATTTTTCAAACCGTGATTCATGGAGCGCTTTTGGAAAACGGAATTTCAGCGTAATGAAAAAATGTAAATTAAATTCTAATGGGTAGAACTAGATAGAATAGGATTTTTCTGCGAAAATTGCATGATTATCGAATCTGAAGTGTGGAGAAAGTTCAAAATGAGATTAAATATTTCTAGGTGCAAATATGCCTTTATGTTGGAAGAAAGTTCGGTAATCCACATTTTCACAACATATTAAAGAATCTTTTTCTAATCCGTGATGCATATACCGTGTCCGGAACGTGGAATTTCATGGTGATTGAAACAATTTTATTTACTTCTCTATTGGTTAGAAGTTGCTCCAAGAGTATTTTTCTGCGAAAACTGCTTCATTTTTGAAACTGGGTTTTGGAAAACGCTGCAAAATTTGAGAAAATACTTCTAAGTATCAATATTCCATGTATTGTGATGAAAGTTCAGTAATCCAAATGCTAACAAATCTGTAGTGAATATTTGTCGATTCCGTGATGCATGTAGCTTTTTCTTAACACGGAATTTCACGATGACGCGTTCTATGTAAATTGCATGTTTATTGGGTAGCACTCGATCCAATAGGATTTTTCTGCGAAAACTGCATGATTTAAAAACTGACATTAGGAGAAATCTACTAAATCAGAAAAAAAATTTCTTTGAATATTTATGCATTGTAAGGTGGATGAATGTTCGGTAATACACATGTTCATCACTCATTAAAAAATGTTTGTCGTGTCCGTGATACATGTAATGTGTTCAGAACACAGAATGTCACGGTGACTGAAACTAGGTAAATTACATATCTTTTGGGTAGTACTCGCTCCAAGAGCATTTTCCTGCCAAATCTGCCTCATTTTCAAACCTGGCATTAAAACTAACCTGTGAAATCTCAGAAAATTCTTCAAAGTGTAAGTAATGTATTGTGGATGAAAGTGCTGTAATCCACTTGCTAACAACTCTGTAGTGAATATATATCAAATCTGAGATGCATGTAGCATGTTCGGAACACGGAGTTTCACGGTGAGCGAATCCATGTAAATTACATGTCTTTAGATTTGAACTCACTCCAAGAGTTTTTGCCGTGAAATCTGCCTCAGTTTCGAAACTGGCGTTTTGAAATATTTGTGAAATCAGAGAAAATGCTTCTAAGCATCAATATGCCTTGTATTGTGATGAAAGTCCTGTAATCCACATGCAAACATCTCTGTAGTGTATTTTTGTCGAATTTTATCTGCATGTAGCATGTTCGAAGCACGGAATTGCACAGCGGGAGAATCTATGTAATTTACATATCTTTTGGGTAGAACACGCTCCAACAGATTTTTCCTTAGGAAACTGCCTGATTTTTGAAACTGCTATTAGGAAAATGCTGCAAACCCAGAGTTGATATTTCTAGGTGTAAATATTCCTTGTATGGCGGATGAAAGTTCTGTAATACACATGTACACAACTTATTGAAAATGTTACTCCAATCAATGATGTATGTAGTGTGTTCGGAACACGGAATGTCACGTTGAAGGAAACTATGTAAATTACATATCTATTGGTGAGTACCCGCTCCAGGAGCATTTTACTGTAAAATCTACCTCTGTTTGGAAACTGGTGTTATGAAAACGCTGCAAAATCTGAGTAAAGGATTTAAAGTGACATTATGTCTTCAATGGTTTATTAAAGATGTGTAATTCACATTCTAACAACTCAGCTGTGAGTATTTGTTGAATCCATTGTGCACGTACCTTTTTCAGAACATGGAATGTTATGGTGACGGTATCTATGAAAATGGGATGTCTACTGGATCGAACATGCAGCAAGGGAATTTTTCTGCAAAAACTGCCTGATTTTCGTAAGTGACGTTAGGAAAAATCTGCGAAATCTATGTAAATATTTCTAGGTGTAAATATGCCTTGTATTGTGGTTGAAACATCGGTAATCCACATGCACACGGTCATTAAATAATGTTTGTCGAAGCTGTGATTAATGTAAAGTTTTCGGAACATGGAATGTCTCGGTGATTGAACCTCGGAAAATAACAATTCTACTGGATAGAACTCGCTTGAATTGAAATTTTCAGCGAAAATTTCATGATTTTCGAAACTGGATGTTAGGAAAAACCTGCGAAATCAGAATAAACACTTCTAGGTGTAAATATGTCTTGTATGGTGGATGAAAGTTCGGTAATGCACATGCTCACTCTCATTAAAGAAGGTTTGTCGAATTCGTGATGCATGTAACGTGTTCGGAATACGGAATGTCATATTGAAGGAAACAATGTAAATTACATGTCTATTGGGTAGAACTCGCTTGAAGAGAATTTTTCTGCAAAACGTGCCTCATTTTCCTAACTGCCATTAGGAGAACCCTGTGAAATCTGAGAAAATGCTTCTAAGTGTCAGTATGCCTTGAATGGTGAATGAAAGTCCGGTAATCCACATGTTAATAACTGTGTAGTAACTATTTTTCAAACCGTGATTCATGGAGCGATTTTGAAAAACGGAATTTCAGCATAATGAAAGAATGTAAATTACAATTCTATTGGGTAGAACTAGATAGAATAGGATTTTTCTGCGAAAATTGCATGATTATCGAATCTGAAGTTTGGAGAAAGCTTCAAAATGAGAGTAAATATTTCTAGGTGCAAATATGCCTTTATTTTGGAAGAAAGTTCGGTAATCCACATTTTCACAACATATTAAAGAATCTTTTTCTTATCCGTGATGCATATACCGTGTTCGGAACGTGGAATTTCACGGTGATTGAAACAATGTAAATTACTTCTCTATTGGTTAGAAGTTGCTCCAAGAGTATTTTTCTGCGAAAACTGCTTCATTTTTGAAACTGGGGTTTGGAAAACGCTGCAAAATTTGAGAAAATAGTTCTAAGTATCAATATTCAATCTATTGTGATGAAAGTTCGGTAATCCACATGCTAACAAATCTGTAGTGAATATTTGTCGAAACAATTATGCATGTAGCATGTTTGGAACACGGAATTTCATGGCCAAGGAGTTTATGTAAATTACATTTCTCTTGGTTACAAATCACTCCAAGAGATTTTTCTGAGAAATCTGCCTGATTTTCAAAACTGGCGTTAGGAAAACCATGGGAACTCAGATGAATAGATTCTCGGTGTAAATATGCCTTGTAGGGTGGATGAAAGTTCGGTAATTCGCATGCTAACAACTCTGTAGTGAATATTTGTCGAATCCGCGATACATGAAGCGTGTTCGGAACACAGAATATCACGGTGAGCGAATCTATGTAAAATAAATGTCCCTTGGGTAGAACTCGCTCCAAGAGCTTTTTCTGCGAATTCTGCCTCATTTTCAAAACTGGCATTAGGAAAATCTTTCAAAATATGAGAAAATGCCTCAAAGTGTCAATATGGCTTTTATGGTGGATGAAAGTGCGGTAATCCTTATGCTAAAGACTGTGTAGTGAATATTTGTCGAATCCGTGATGCATGTAGCTTTTTCGGAACACGGAATTTCACGATGATGGGTTCTATGTAAATTGCATGTCTATTGAGTAGAACTCGCTCCAAGAGGATAATTCTGCGAAAACTGCATGATTTAAAACTGACATTAGGAGAAATCTACTAAATCAGAAAAAACCTTCTATGTATAAATATGCATTGTAAGGTGGATGAAAGTTCGGTAATACACATGTTCACCACTCATTAAAGAATGATTGTCGAATCCGTGATGCATGTAACGTGTTCAGAACACGGAATGTCACGGTCAGTGAAACTCGGTAAATTACATATCTTTTGGTTAGAACTCGCTCCAAGAGCATTTTCCTGCCAAATCTGCCTCATTTTCAAACCTGGCATTAAAACTAACCTGTGAAATCTGAGAAAATTCTTCAAAGTGTCATTAAGCCATGTATGGTGGATGAAAGTTCTGTAATCCACTTGCTAACAACTCTGTAGTGAATATTTGTCGAATCCGAGATGCATGTAGTGTGTTCGGAACACGGAATTTCACGGTGAGCGAATCCATGTAAATTACATGTCTTTAGTTTTGAACCCGCTCCAAGAGATTTTTGCCGTGAAATCTGCCTCAGTTTCGACACTGGTGTTTGGAAAGCTCTGTGAAATCTGAGAAAATGCTTCTAAGCATCAATATGCCTTTATTGTGTTGAAAGTCCTGTAATCCACATGCAAACATATCTTTAGTGTATATTTGTCGAATCCTATCTGCATGAAGCGTGTTCAAAATATGGAATTTCACAGCGGGAGAATCTATGGAATTTACATATCTTTTGGGTAGAACACGCTCCAACAGTTTTTTCCTTAGTAAACTGCCTGATTTTTGAAACTGCTATTAGGAAAATGCTGCAAACTCAGAGTTGATATTTCTAGGTGTAAATATGCCTTGTATGGTGGATGAAATTCTGTAATACACATGTACACAACTCATTGAAATTGTTACGCAAATCCGTGATGTATGTAGTGTGTTCGGAACACGGAATGTCACGTTCAAGGAAACTATGTAAATTACATATCTATTGGTGAGAAACCGCTCCAGGAGCATTTTACTGTAAAATCTACCTCTGTTTGGAAACTGGTGTTATGAAAACGCTGCAAAATCTGAGCAAATGCTTTAAAGTGACATTATGTCTTCAATGGTTTATTAAAGAAGTGTAATTCACATTCTAACAACTCAGCTGTGAGCATTTGTTGAATCCAATGTGCACGTACCTTTTTCGGAACACGGAATGTTACGGTGACGGTATCTATGAAAATGGGATGTCTATTGGATCGAACATGCAGCAAGAGAATTTTTCTGCGAAAACTGCCTGATTTTCGTAACTGACGTTAGGAAAAATCTGCGAAATCTAAGTAAATATTTCTAGGTGTAAATATGCCTTGTATTGTGGTTGAAACATCGGTAATCCACATGCTCACGGTCATTAAATAATGTTTGTGGAAGCCGTGATTAATGTAACCTTTTCGGAACACGGAATGTCTCGGTGAGTGAAACTCGGAAAATAAAATTTCTACTGGATAGAACTCGCTTGAATTGAAATTTTCAGCGAAAATTTCATGATTTTCGAAACTGGATGTAAGGAAAAACCTGCAAAATCACAATAAAAATTTCAAGGTGTAAATATGCCTTGTATGATGGATGAAAGTTCGGTAATCCACATGCTTACACTCATTAAATAATGTTTGTCGAATTCGTGATGCATGTAACGTGTTCGGAATACGGAATGTCATATTGAAGGAAACAATGTAAATTACATGTCTATTGGGTAGAACTCGCTTGAAGAGAATTTTTCTGAGAAACGTGCCTCATTTTCAAAACTGCCATTAGGAGAACACTGTGAAATCTGAGTAAATGCTTCTAAGTGTCTGTATGCCTTGAATGGTGAATGAAAGTCCGGTAATCCACATGTTAATAACAGTGTAGTAATTATTTTTCAAACCGTGATTCATGGAGCGCTTTTGGAAAACGGAATTTCAGCGTAATGAAAAAATGTAAATTAAATTCTAATGGGTAGAACTAGATAGAATAGGATTTTTCTGCGAAAATTGCATGATTATCGAATCTGAAGTGTGGAGAAAGTTCAAAATGAGATTAAATATTTCTAGGTGCAAATATGCCTTTATGTTGGAAGAAAGTTCGGTAATCCACATTTTCACAACATATTAAAGAATCTTTTTCTAATCCGTGATGCATATACCGTGTCCGGAACGTGGAATTTCATGGTGATTGAAACAATTTTATTTACTTCTCTATTGGTTAGAAGTTGCTCCAAGAGTATTTTTCTGCGAAAACTGCTTCATTTTTGAAACTGGGTTTTGGAAAACGCTGCAAAATTTGAGAAAATACTTCTAAGTATCAATATTCCATGTATTGTGATGAAAGTTCAGTAATCCAAATGCTAACAAATCTGTAGTGAATATTTGTCGATTCCGTGATGCATGTAGCTTTTTCTTAACACGGAATTTCACGATGACGCGTTCTATGTAAATTGCATGTTTATTGGGTAGCACTCGATCCAATAGGATTTTTCTGCGAAAACTGCATGATTTAAAAACTGACATTAGGAGAAATCTACTAAATCAGAAAAAAAATTTCTTTGAATATTTATGCATTGTAAGGTGGATGAATGTTTGGTAATACACATGTTCATCACTCATTAAAAAATGTTTGTCGTGTCCGTGATACATGTAATGTGTTCAGAACACAGAATGTCACGGTGACTGAAACTAGGTAAATTACATATCTTTTGGGTAGTACTCGCTCCAAGAGCATTTTCCTGCCAAATCTGCCTCATTTTCAAACCTGGCATTAAAACTAACCTGTGAAATCTCAGAAAATTCTTCAAAGTGTAAGTAATGTATTGTGGATGAAAGTGCTGTAATCCACTTGCTAACAACTCTGTAGTGAATATATATCAAATCTGAGATGCATGTAGCATGTTCGGAACACGGAGTTTCACGGTGAGCGAATCCATGTAAATTACATGTCTTTAGATTTGAACTCACTCCAAGAGTTTTTGCCGTGAAATCTGCCTCAGTTTCGAAACTGGCGTTTTGAAATATTTGTGAAATCAGAGAAAATGCTTCTAAGCATCAATATGCCTTGTATTGTGATGAAAGTCCTGTAATCCACATGCAAACATCTCTGTAGTGTATTTTTGTCGAATTTTATCTGCATGTAGCATGTTCGAAGCACGGAATTGCACAGCGGGAGAATCTATGTAATTTACATATCTTTTGGGTAGAACACGCTCCAACAGATTTTTCCTTAGGAAACTGCCTGATTTTTGAAACTGCTATTAGGAAAATGCTGCAAACCCAGAGTTGATATTTCTAGGTGTAAATATTCCTTGTATGGCGGATGAAAGTTCTGTAATACACATGTACACAACTTATTGAAAATGTTACTCCAATCAATGATGTATGTAGTGTGTTCGGAACACGGAATGTCACGTTGAAGGAAACTATGTAAATTACATATCTATTGGTGAGTACCCGCTCCAGGAGCATTTTACTGTAAAATCTACCTCTGTTTGGAAACTGGTGTTATGAAAACGCTGCAAAATCTGAGTAAAGGATTTAAAGTGACATTATGTCTTCAATGGTTTATTAAAGATGTGTAATTCACATTCTAACAACTCAGCTGTGAGTATTTGTTGAATCCATTGTGCACGTACCTTTTTCAGAACATGGAATGTTATGGTGACGGTATCTATGAAAATGGGATGTCTACTGGATCGAACATGCAGCAAGGGAATTTTTCTGCAAAAACTGCCTGATTTTCGTAAGTGACGTTAGGAAAAATCTGCGAAATCTATGTAAATATTTCTAGGTGTAAATATGCCTTGTATTGTGGTTGAAACATCGGTAATCCACATGCACACGGTCATTAAATAATGTTTGTCGAAGCTGTGATTAATGTAAAGTTTTCGGAACATGGAATGTCTCGGTGATTGAACCTCGGAAAATAACAATTCTACTGGATAGAACTCGCTTGAATTGAAATTTTCAGCGAAAATTTCATGATTTTCGAAACTGGATGTTAGGAAAAACCTGCGAAATCAGAATAAACACTTCTAGGTGTAAATATGTCTTGTATGGTGGATGAAAGTTCGGTAATGCACATGCTCACTCTCATTAAAGAAGGTTTGTCGAATTCGTGATGCATGTAACGTGTTCGGAATACGGAATGTCATATTGAAGGAAACAATGTAAATTACATGTCTATTGGGTAGAACTCGCTTGAAGAGAATTTTTCTGCAAAACGTGCCTCATTTTCCTAACTGCCATTAGGAGAACCCTGTGAAATCTGAGAAAATGCTTCTAAGTGTCAGTATGCCTTGAATGGTGAATGAAAGTCCGGTAATCCACATGTTAATAACTGTGTAGTAACTATTTTTCAAACCGTGATTCATGGAGCGATTTTGAAAAACGGAATTTCAGCATAATGAAAGAATGTAAATTACAATTCTATTGGGTAGAACTAGATAGAATAGGATTTTTCTGCGAAAATTGCATGATTATCGAATCTGAAGTTTGGAGAAAGCTTCAAAATGAGAGTAAATATTTCTAGGTGCAAATATGCCTTTATGTTGGAAGAAAGTTCGGTAATCCACATTTTCACAACATATTAAAGAATCTTTTTCTTATCCGTGATGCATATACCGTGTTCGGAACGTGGAATTTCACGGTGATTGAAACAATGTAAATTACTTCTCTATTGGTTAGAAGTTGCTCCAAGAGTATTTTTCTGCGAAAACTGCTTCATTTTTGAAACTGGGGTTTGGAAAACGCTGCAAAATTTGAGAAAATAGTTCTAAGTATCAATATTCAATCTATTGTGATGAAAGTTCGGTAATCCACATGCTAACAAATCTGTAGTGAATATTTGTCGAAACAATTATGCATGTAGCATGTTTGGAACACGGAATTTCATGGCCAAGGAGTTTATGTAAATTACATTTCTCTTGGTTACAAATCACTCCAAGAGATTTTTCTGAGAAATCTGCCTGATTTTCAAAACTGGCGTTAGGAAAACCATGGGAACTCAGATGAATAGATTCTCGGTGTAAATATGCCTTGTAGGGTGGATGAAAGTTCGGTAATTCGCATGCTAACAACTCTGTAGTGAATATTTGTCGAATCCGCGATACATGAAGCGTGTTCGGAACACAGAATATCACGGTGAGCGAATCTATGTAAAATAAATGTCCCTTGGGTAGAACTCGCTCCAAGAGCTTTTTCTGCGAATTCTGCCTCATTTTCAAAACTGGCATTAGGAAAATCTTTCAAAATATGAGAAAATGCCTCAAAGTGTCAATATGGCTTTTATGGTGGATGAAAGTGCGGTAATCCTTATGCTAAAGACTGTGTAGTGAATATTTGTCGAATCCGTGATGCATGTAGCTTTTTCGGAACACGGAATTTCACGATGATGGGTTCTATGTAAATTGCATGTCTATTGAGTAGAACTCGCTCCAAGAGGATAATTCTGCGAAAACTGCATGATTTAAAACTGACATTAGGAGAAATCTACTAAATCAGAAAAAACCTTCTATGTATAAATATGCATTGTAAGGTGGATGAAAGTTCGGTAATACACATGTTCACCACTCATTAAAGAATGATTGTCGAATCCGTGATGCATGTAACGTGTTCAGAACACGGAATGTCACGGTCAGTGAAACTCGGTAAATTACATATCTTTTGGTTAGAACTCGCTCCAAGAGCATTTTCCTGCCAAATCTGCCTCATTTTCAAACCTGGCATTAAAACTAACCTGTGAAATCTGAGAAAATTCTTCAAAGTGTCATTAAGCCATGTATGGTGGATGAAAGTTCTGTAATCCACTTGCTAACAACTCTGTAGTGAATATTTGTCGAATCCGAGATGCATGTAGTGTGTTCGGAACACGGAATTTCACGGTGAGCGAATCCATGTAAATTACATGTCTTTAGTTTTGAACCCGCTCCAAGAGATTTTTGCCGTGAAATCTGCCTCAGTTTCGACACTGGTGTTTGGAAAGCTCTGTGAAATCTGAGAAAATGCTTCTAAGCATCAATATGCCTTTATTGTGTTGAAAGTCCTGTAATCCACATGCAAACATATCTTTAGTGTATATTTGTCGAATCCTATCTGCATGAAGCGTGTTCAAAATATGGAATTTCACAGCGGGAGAATCTATGGAATTTACATATCTTTTGGGTAGAACACGCTCCAACAGTTTTTTCCTTAGTAAACTGCCTGATTTTTGAAACTGCTATTAGGAAAATGCTGCAAACTCAGAGTTGATATTTCTAGGTGTAAATATGCCTTGTATGGTGGATGAAATTCTGTAATACACATGTACACAACTCATTGAAATTGTTACGCAAATCCGTGATGTATGTAGTGTGTTCGGAACACGGAATGTCACGTTCAAGGAAACTATGTAAATTACATATCTATTGGTGAGAAACCGCTCCAGGAGCATTTTACTGTAAAATCTACCTCTGTTTGGAAACTGGTGTTATGAAAACGCTGCAAAATCTGAGCAAATGCTTTAAAGTGACATTATGTCTTCAATGGTTTATTAAAGAAGTGTAATTCACATTCTAACAACTCAGCTGTGAGCATTTGTTGAATCCAATGTGCACGTACCTTTTTCGGAACACGGAATGTTACGGTGACGGTATCTATGAAAATGGGATGTCTATTGGATCGAACATGCAGCAAGAGAATTTTTCTGCGAAAACTGCCTGATTTTCGTAACTGACGTTAGGAAAAATCTGCGAAATCTAAGTAAATATTTCTAGGTGTAAATATGCCTTGTATTGTGGTTGAAACATCGGTAATCCACATGCTCACGGTCATTAAATAATGTTTGTGGAAGCCGTGATTAATGTAACCTTTTCGGAACACGGAATGTCTCGGTGAGTGAAACTCGGAAAATAAAATTTCTACTGGATAGAACTCGCTTGAATTGAAATTTTCAGCGAAAATTTCATGATTTTCGAAACTGGATGTAAGGAAAAACCTGCAAAATCACAATAAAAATTTCAAGGTGTAAATATGCCTTGTATGATGGATGAAAGTTCGGTAATCCACATGCTTACACTCATTAAATAATGTTTGTCGAATTCGTGATGCATGTAACGTGTTCGGAATACGGAATGTCATATTGAAGGAAACAATGTAAATTACATGTCTATTGGGTAGAACTCGCTTGAAGAGAATTTTTCTGAGAAACGTGCCTCATTTTCAAAACTGCCATTAGGAGAACACTGTGAAATCTGAGTAAATGCTTCTAAGTGTCTGTATGCCTTGAATGGTGAATGAAAGTCCGGTAATCCACATGTTAATAACAGTGTAGTAATTATTTTTCAAACCGTGATTCATGGAGCGCTTTTGGAAAACGGAATTTCAGCGTAATGAAAAAATGTAAATTAAATTCTAATGGGTAGAACTAGATAGAATAGGATTTTTCTGCGAAAATTGCATGATTATCGAATCTGAAGTGTGGAGAAAGTTCAAAATGAGATTAAATATTTCTAGGTGCAAATATGCCTTTATGTTGGAAGAAAGTTCGGTAATCCACATTTTCACAACATATTAAAGAATCTTTTTCTAATCCGTGATGCATATACCGTGTCCGGAACGTGGAATTTCATGGTGATTGAAACAATTTTATTTACTTCTCTATTGGTTAGAAGTTGCTCCAAGAGTATTTTTCTGCGAAAACTGCTTCATTTTTGAAACTGGGTTTTGGAAAACGCTGCAAAATTTGAGAAAATACTTCTAAGTATCAATATTCCATGTATTGTGATGAAAGTTCAGTAATCCAAATGCTAACAAATCTGTAGTGAATATTTGTCGATTCCGTGATGCATGTAGCTTTTTCTTAACACGGAATTTCACGATGACGCGTTCTATGTAAATTGCATGTTTATTGGGTAGCACTCGATCCAATAGGATTTTTCTGCGAAAACTGCATGATTTAAAAACTGACATTAGGAGAAATCTACTAAATCAGAAAAAAAATTTCTTTGAATATTTATGCATTGTAAGGTGGATGAATGTTCGGTAATACACATGTTCATCACTCATTAAAAAATGTTTGTCGTGTCCGTGATACATGTAATGTGTTCAGAACACAGAATGTCACGGTGACTGAAACTAGGTAAATTACATATCTTTTGGGTAGTACTCGCTCCAAGAGCATTTTCCTGCCAAATCTGCCTCATTTTCAAACCTGGCATTAAAACTAACCTGTGAAATCTCAGAAAATTCTTCAAAGTGTAAGTAATGTATTGTGGATGAAAGTGCTGTAATCCACTTGCTAACAACTCTGTAGTGAATATATATCAAATCTGAGATGCATGTAGCATGTTCGGAACACGGAGTTTCACGGTGAGCGAATCCATGTAAATTACATGTCTTTAGATTTGAACTCACTCCAAGAGTTTTTGCCGTGAAATCTGCCTCAGTTTCGAAACTGGCGTTTTGAAATATTTGTGAAATCAGAGAAAATGCTTCTAAGCATCAATATGCCTTGTATTGTGATGAAAGTCCTGTAATCCACATGCAAACATCTCTGTAGTGTATTTTTGTCGAATTTTATCTGCATGTAGCATGTTCGAAGCACGGAATTGCACAGCGGGAGAATCTATGTAATTTACATATCTTTTGGGTAGAACACGCTCCAACAGATTTTTCCTTAGGAAACTGCCTGATTTTTGAAACTGCTATTAGGAAAATGCTGCAAACCCAGAGTTGATATTTCTAGGTGTAAATATTCCTTGTATGGCGGATGAAAGTTCTGTAATACACATGTACACAACTTATTGAAAATGTTACTCCAATCAATGATGTATGTAGTGTGTTCGGAACACGGAATGTCACGTTGAAGGAAACTATGTAAATTACATATCTATTGGTGAGTACCCGCTCCAGGAGCATTTTACTGTAAAATCTACCTCTGTTTGGAAACTGGTGTTATGAAAACGCTGCAAAATCTGAGTAAAGGATTTAAAGTGACATTATGTCTTCAATGGTTTATTAAAGATGTGTAATTCACATTCTAACAACTCAGCTGTGAGTATTTGTTGAATCCATTGTGCACGTACCTTTTTCAGAACATGGAATGTTATGGTGACGGTATCTATGAAAATGGGATGTCTACTGGATCGAACATGCAGCAAGGGAATTTTTCTGCAAAAACTGCCTGATTTTCGTAAGTGACGTTAGGAAAAATCTGCGAAATCTATGTAAATATTTCTAGGTGTAAATATGCCTTGTATTGTGGTTGAAACATCGGTAATCCACATGCACACGGTCATTAAATAATGTTTGTCGAAGCTGTGATTAATGTAAAGTTTTCGGAACATGGAATGTCTCGGTGATTGAACCTCGGAAAATAACAATTCTACTGGATAGAACTCGCTTGAATTGAAATTTTCAGCGAAAATTTCATGATTTTCGAAACTGGATGTTAGGAAAAACCTGCGAAATCAGAATAAACACTTCTAGGTGTAAATATGTCTTGTATGGTGGATGAAAGTTCGGTAATGCACATGCTCACTCTCATTAAAGAAGGTTTGTCGAATTCGTGATGCATGTAACGTGTTCGGAATACGGAATGTCATATTGAAGGAAACAATGTAAATTACATGTCTATTGGGTAGAACTCGCTTGAAGAGAATTTTTCTGCAAAACGTGCCTCATTTTCCTAACTGCCATTAGGAGAACCCTGTGAAATCTGAGAAAATGCTTCTAAGTGTCAGTATGCCTTGAATGGTGAATGAAAGTCCGGTAATCCACATGTTAATAACTGTGTAGTAACTATTTTTCAAACCGTGATTCATGGAGCGATTTTGAAAAACGGAATTTCAGCATAATGAAAGAATGTAAATTACAATTCTATTGGGTAGAACTAGATAGAATAGGATTTTTCTGCGAAAATTGCATGATTATCGAATCTGAAGTTTGGAGAAAGCTTCAAAATGAGAGTAAATATTTCTAGGTGCAAATATGCCTTTATGTTGGAAGAAAGTTCGGTAATCCACATTTTCACAACATATTAAAGAATCTTTTTCTTATCCGTGATGCATATACCGTGTTCGGAACGTGGAATTTCACGGTGATTGAAACAATGTAAATTACTTCTCTATTGGTTAGAAGTTGCTCCAAGAGTATTTTTCTGCGAAAACTGCTTCATTTTTGAAACTGGGGTTTGGAAAACGCTGCAAAATTTGAGAAAATAGTTCTAAGTATCAATATTCAATCTATTGTGATGAAAGTTCGGTAATCCACATGCTAACAAATCTGTAGTGAATATTTGTCGAAACAATTATGCATGTAGCATGTTTGGAACACGGAATTTCATGGCCAAGGAGTTTATGTAAATTACATTTCTCTTGGTTACAAATCACTCCAAGAGATTTTTCTGAGAAATCTGCCTGATTTTCAAAACTGGCGTTAGGAAAACCATGGGAACTCAGATGAATAGATTCTCGGTGTAAATATGCCTTGTAGGGTGGATGAAAGTTCGGTAATTCGCATGCTAACAACTCTGTAGTGAATATTTGTCGAATCCGCGATACATGAAGAGTGTTCGGAACACAGAATATCACGGTGAGCGAATCTATGTAAAATAAATGTCCCTTGGGTAGAACTCGCTCCAAGAGCTTTTTCTGCGAATTCTGCCTCATTTTCAAAACTGGCATTAGGAAAATCTTTCAAAATATGAGAAAATGCCTCAAAGTGTCAATATGGCTTTTATGGTGGATGAAAGTGCGGTAATCCTTATGCTAAAGACTGTGTAGTGAATATTTGTCGAATCCGTGATGCATGTAGCTTTTTCGGAACACGGAATTTCACGATGATGGGTTCTATGTAAATTGCATGTCTATTGAGTAGAACTCGCTCCAAGAGGATAATTCTGCGAAAACTGCATGATTTAAAACTGACATTAGGAGAAATCTACTAAATCAGAAAAAACCTTCTATGTATAAATATGCATTGTAAGGTGGATGAAAGTTCGGTAATACACATGTTCACCACTCATTAAAGAATGATTGTCGAATCCGTGATGCATGTAACGTGTTCAGAACACGGAATGTCACGGTCAGTGAAACTCGGTAAATTACATATCTTTTGGTTAGAACTCGCTCCAAGAGCATTTTCCTGCCAAATCTGCCTCATTTTCAAACCTGGCATTAAAACTAACCTGTGAAATCTGAGAAAATTCTTCAAAGTGTCATTAAGCCATGTATGGTGGATGAAAGTTCTGTAATCCACTTGCTAACAACTCTGTAGTGAATATTTGTCGAATCCGAGATGCATGTAGTGTGTTCGGAACACGGAATTTCACGGTGAGCGAATCCATGCAAATTACATGTCTTTAGTTTTGAACCCGATCCAAGAGATTTTTGCCGTGAAATCTGCCTCAGTTTCGACACTGGCATTTGGAAATCTCTGTGAAATCAGAGAAAATGCTTCTAAGCATCAATATGCGTTGTATTGTGATGAAAGTCCTGTAATCCACATGCAAACATCTCTGTAGTGTATTTTCATCGAATCATATCTGCATGAAGCGTGTTCAAAGTATGGAATTTCACAGCGGGAGAATCTATGTAATTTACATATCTTTTGGGTAGAAAACGTTCCAAAAGATTTTTTCCTTAGGAAACTGCCTGATTTTTGTAACTGCTATTAGGAAAATGCTGCAAACTCAGAGTTGATATTTTTAGGTATAAATATGCTTGGTATGGTGGATGAAAGTTCTGTAATACACATGTACACAACTCATTGAAAATGTTACTCAAATCCGTGATGTATGTAGTGTGTTTGGAACACGGAATGTCACGTTGAAGGAAACTATGTAAATTACATATCTATTGGTGAGAACCCGCTCCAGGAGCATTTTACTGTAAAATCTACCTCTGTTTGGAAACTGGTGTTATGAAAACACTGCAAAATCTGAGCAAATGCTTTAAAGTGACATTATGTCTTCAATGGTTTATTAAAGAAGTGTAATTCACATTCTAACAACTCAGCTGTGAGCATTTGTTGAATCCAATGTGCACGTAACTTTTTTGGAACACGGAATGTTACGGTGACGGTATCTATGAAAATGGGATGTCTATTGGATCGAACATGCAGCAAGAGAATTTTTCTGCGAAAACTGCCTGATTTTCGTAACTGACGTTAGGAAAAATCTGCGAAATCTAAGTAAATATTTCTAGGTGTAAATATGCCTTGTATTGTGGTTGAAACATCGGTAATCCACATGCTCACGGTCATTAAATAATGTTTGTGGAAGCCGGGATTAATGTAACGTTTTCGGAACACGGAATGTCTCGGTGAGTGAACCTCGGAAAATAGCAGTTCTACTGGATAGAACTCGCTTGAATTGAAATTTTCAAAGAAAATTTCATGATTTTCGAAACTGGATGTTAAGAAAAAACAGCGAAATCAGAATAAACACTTCTAGGTGTAAATATGCCTTGTATGGTGGATGAAAGTTTGGTAATCCTCATGCTCACACTAATTAAAGAATGTTTGTCGAATTTGTGATGCATGTAACGTGTTCGGAATACGGAATGTCATATTGAAGGAAACAATGTAAATTACATGTCTATTGGGTAGAACTCGCTTGAAGAGAATTTTTCTGCGAAACGTGCCTCATTTTCCTAACTGCCATTAGGAGAACCCTGTGAAATCTGAGAAAATGCTTCTAAGTGTCAGTATGCCTTGAATGGTGAATGAAAGTCCGGTAATCCACATGTTAATAACTGTGTAGTAACTATTTTTCAAACCGTGATTCATGGAGCGATTTTGAAAAACGGAATTTCAGCATAATGAAAGAATGTAAATTACAATTCTATTGGGTAGAACTAGATAGAATAGGATTTTTCTGCGAAAATTGCATGATTATCGAATCTGAAGTTTGGAGAAAGCTTCAAAATGAGAGTAAATATTTCTAGGTGCAAATATGCCTTTATGTTGGAAGAAAGTTCGGTAATCCACATTTTCACAACATATTAAAGAATCTTTTTCTTATCCGTGATGCATATACCGTGTTCGGAACGTGGAATTTCACGGTGATTGAAACAATGTAAATTACTTCTCTATTGGTTAGAAGTTGCTCCAAGAGTATTTTTCTGCGAAAACTGCTTCATTTTTGAAACTGGGGTTTGGAAAACGCTGCAAAATTTGAGAAAATAGTTCTAAGTATCAATATTCAATCTATTGTGATGAAAGTTCGGTAATCCACATGCTAACAAATCTGTAGTGAATATTTGTCGAAACAATTATGCATGTAGCATGTTTGGAACACGGAATTTCATGGCCAAGGAGTTTATGTAAATTACATTTCTCTTGGTTACAAATCACTCCAAGAGATTTTTCTGAGAAATCTGCCTGATTTTCAAAACTGGCGTTAGGAAAACCATGGGAACTCAGATGAATAGATTCTCGGTGTAAATATGCCTTGTAGGGTGGATGAAAGTTCGGTAATTCGCATGCTAACAACTCTGTAGTGAATATTTGTCGAATCCGCGATACATGAAGCGTGTTCGGAACACAGAATATCACGGTGAGCGAATCTATGTAAAATAAATGTCCCTTGGGTAGAACTCGCTCCAAGAGCTTTTTCTGCGAATTCTGCCTCATTTTCAAAACTGGCATTAGGAAAATCTTTCAAAATATGAGAAAATGCCTCAAAGTGTCAATATGGCTTTTATGGTGGATGAAAGTGCGGTAATCCTTATGCTAAAGACTGTGTAGTGAATATTTGTCGAATCCGTGATGCATGTAGCTTTTTCGGAACACGGAATTTCACGATGATGGGTTCTATGTAAATTGCATGTCTATTGAGTAGAACTCGCTCCAAGAGGATAATTCTGCGAAAACTGCATGATTTAAAACTGACATTAGGAGAAATCTACTAAATCAGAAAAAACCTTCTATGTATAAATATGCATTGTAAGGTGGATGAAAGTTCGGTAATACACATGTTCACCACTCATTAAAGAATGATTGTCGAATCCGTGATGCATGTAACGTGTTCAGAACACGGAATGTCACGGTCAGTGAAACTCGGTAAATTACATATCTTTTGGTTAGAACTCGCTCCAAGAGCATTTTCCTGCCAAATCTGCCTCATTTTCAAACCTGGCATTAAAACTAACCTGTGAAATCTGAGAAAATTCTTCAAAGTGTCATTAAGCCATGTATGATGGATGAAAGTTCTGTAATCCACTTGCTAACAACTCTGTAGTGAATATTTGTCGAATCCGAGATGCATGTAGTGTGTTCGGAACACGGAATTTCACGGTGAGCGAATCCATGCAAATTACATGTCTTTAGTTTTGAACCCGATCCAAGAGATTTTTGCCGTGAAATCTGCCTCAGATTCGACACTGGCATTTGGAAATCTCTGTGAAATCAGAGAAAATGCTTCTAAGCATCAATATGCGTTGTATTGTGATGAAAGTCCTGTAATCCACATGCAAACATCTCTGTAGTGTATTTTTATCGAATCATATCTGCATGAAGCGTGTTCAAAGTATGGAATTTCACAGCGGGAGAATCTATGTAATTTACATTTCTTTTGGGTAGAAAACGTTCCAAAAGATTTTTTCCTTAGGAAACTGCCTGATTTTTGTAACTGCTATTAGGAAAATGCTGCAAACTCAGAGTTGATATTTTTAGGTATAAATATGCTTGGTATGGTGGATGAAAGTTCTGTAATACACATGTACACAACTCATTGAAAATGTTACTCAAATCCGTGATGTATGTAGTGTGTTTGGAACACGGAATGTCACGTTGAAGGAAACTATGTAAATTACATATCTATTGGTGAGAACCCGCTCCAGGAGCATTTTACTGTAAAATCTACCTCTGTTTGGAAACTGGTGTTATGAAAACACTGCAAAATCTGAGCAAATGCTTTCAAGTGACATTATGTCTTCAATGGTTTATTAAAGAAGTGTAATTCACATTCTAACAACTCAGCTGTGAGCATTTGTTGAATCCAATGTGCACGTAACTTTTTCGGAACACGGAATGTTACGGTGACGGTATCTATGAAAATGGGATGTCTATTGGATCGAACATGCAGCAAGAGAATTTTTCTGCGAAAACTGCCTGATTTTCGTAACTGACGTTAGGAAAAACCTGCGAAATCTAAGTAAATATTTCTAGGTGTAAATATGCCTTGTATTGTGGTTGAAACATCGGTAATCCACATGCTCACGGTCATTAAATAATGTTTGTGGAAGCCGTGATTAATGTAACGTTTTCGGAACACGGAATGTCTTGGTGAGTGAACCTCGGAAAATAACAATTCTACTGGATAGAACTCGCTTGAATTGAAATTTTCAGCGAAAATTTCATGATTTTGGAAACTGGATGTTAGGAAAAAACAGCGAAATCAGAATAAACACTTCTAGGTGTAAATATGCCTTGTATGGTGGATGAAAGTTTGGTAATCCACATGCTCACACTAATTAAAGAATGTTTGTCGAATTTGTGATGCATGTAACGTGTTCGGAATACGGAATGTCATATTGAAGGAAACAATGTAAATTACATGTCTATTGGGTAGAACTCGCTTGAAGAGAATTTTTCTGCGAAACGTGCCTCATTTTCCTAACTGCCATTAGGAGAACCCTGTGAAATCTGAGAAAATGCTTCTAAGTGTCAGTATGCCTTGAATGGTGAATGAAAGTCCGGTAATCCACATGTTAATAACTGTGTAGTAACTATTTTTCAAACCGTGATTCATGGAGCGATTTTGAAAAACGGAATTTCAGCATAATGAAAGAATGTAAATTACAATTCTATTGGGTAGAACTAGATAGAATAGGATTTTTCTGCGAAAATTGCATGATTATCGAATCTGAAGTTTGGAGAAAGCTTCAAAATGAGAGTAAATATTTCTAGGTGCAAATATGCCTTTATGTTGGAAGAAAGTTCGGTAATCCACATTTTCACAACATATTAAAGAATCTTTTTCTTATCCGTGATGCATATACCGTGTTCGGAACGTGGAATTTCACGGTGATTGAAACAATGTAAATTACTTCTCTATTGGTTAGAAGTTGCTCCAAGAGTATTTTTCTGCGAAAACTGCTTCATTTTTGAAACTGGGGTTTGGAAAACGCTGCAAAATTTGAGAAAATAGTTCTAAGTATCAATATTCAATCTATTGTGATGAAAGTTCGGTAATCCACATGCTAACAAATCTGTAGTGAATATTTGTCGAAACAATTATGCATGTAGCATGTTTGGAACACGGAATTTCATGGCCAAGGAGTTTATGTAAATTACATTTCTCTTGGTTACAAATCACTCCAAGAGATTTTTCTGAGAAATCTGCCTGATTTTCAAAACTGGCGTTAGGAAAACCATGGGAACTCAGATGAATAGATTCTCGGTGTAAATATGCCTTGTAGGGTGGATGAAAGTTCGGTAATTCGCATGCTAACAACTCTGTAGTGAATATTTGTCGAATCCGCGATACATGAAGCGTGTTCGGAACACAGAATATCACGGTGAGCGAATCTATGTAAAATAAATGTCCCTTGGGTAGAACTCGCTCCAAGAGCTTTTTCTGCGAATTCTGCCTCATTTTCAAAACTGGCATTAGGAAAATCTTTCAAAATATGAGAAAATGCCTCAAAGTGTCAATATGGCTTTTATGGTGGATGAAAGTGCGGTAATCCTTATGCTAAAGACTGTGTAGTGAATATTTGTCGAATCCGTGATGCATGTAGCTTTTTCGGAACACGGAATTTCACGATGATGGGTTCTATGTAAATTGCATGTCTATTGAGTAGAACTCGCTCCAAGAGGATAATTCTGCGAAAACTGCATGATTTAAAACTGACATTAGGAGAAATCTACTAAATCAGAAAAAACCTTCTATGTATAAATATGCATTGTAAGGTGGATGAAAGTTCGGTAATACACATGTTCACCACTCATTAAAGAATGATTGTCGAATCCGTGATGCATGTAACGTGTTCAGAACACGGAATGTCACGGTCAGTGAAACTCGGTAAATTACATATCTTTTGGTTAGAACTCGCTCCAAGAGCATTTTCCTGCCAAATCTGCCTCATTTTCAAACCTGGCATTAAAACTAACCTGTGAAATCTGAGAAAATTCTTCAAAGTGTCATTAAGCCATGTATGGTGGATGAAAGTTCTGTAATCCACTTGCTAACAACTCTGTAGTGAATATTTGTCGAATCTGAGATGCATGTAGTGTGTTCGGAACACGGAATTTCACGGGGAGCGAATCCATGTAAATTACATGTCTTTAGTTTTGAACCCGATCCAAGAGATTTTTGCCGTGAAATCTGCCTCAGTTTCGACACTGGCATTTGGAAATCTCTGTGAAATCAGAGAAAATGCTTCTAAGCATCAATATGCGTTGTATTGTGATGAAAGTCCTGTAATCCACATGCAAACATCTCTGTAGTGTATTTTTATCGAATCATATCTGCATGAAGCGTGTTCAAAGTATGGAATTTCACAGCGGGAGAATCTATGTAATTTACATATCTTTTGGGTAGAACACGCTTCAACAGATTTTTCCTTAGGAAACTGCCTGATTTTTGAAACTGCTATTAAGAAAATGCTGCAAACCCAGAGTTGATATTTCTAGGTGTAAAAATGCCTTGTATGGTGGATGAAAGTTCTGTAATACACATGTACTCAACTTATTGAAAATGTTACTCAAATCCGTGATGTATGTAGTGTGTTCGGAACACGGAATGTCACGTTGAAGGAAACTATTTAAATTACATATCTATTGGTGAGAACCCGCTCCAGGAGCATTGTACTGTAAAATCTACCTCTGTTTGGAAACTAGTGTTATGAAAACCTTGCAAAATCTGAGCAAATGCTTTAAAGTGACATTATGTGTTCAATGGTTTATTAAAGAAGTGTAATTCACATTCTAACCACTCAGCTGGGAGCATTTGTTGAATCCAATGTGCACGTAACTTTTTCGGAACACGGAATGTTACGGTGACGGTATCTATGAAAATGGGATGTCTATTGGATCGAACATGCAGCAAGAGAATTTTTCTGCGAAAACTGCCTGATTTTCGTAACTGACGTTAGGAAAAATCTGCGAAATCTAAGTAAATATATCTAGGTGTAAATATGCCTTCTACTGTGGTTGAAACTTCGGTAATCCTCATGCTCATGGTCATTAAATAATGTTTGTTGAAGCCGTGATTAATGTAACGTTTTCGGAACACGGAATGTCTCGGTGAGTGAAACTCGGAAAATAACAATTCTACTGGATAGAACTCGCTTGAATTGAAATTTTCAGTGAAAATTTCATGATTTTCGAAACTGGATGTAAGGAAAAACCTGCAAAATCACAATAAAAATTTCAAGGTGTAAATATGCCTTGTATGATGGATGAAAGTTCGGTAATCCACATGCTTACACTTATTAAATAATGTTTGTCGAATTCGTGATGCATGTAACGTGTTCGGAATACGGAATGTCATATTGAAGGAAACAATGTAAATTACATGTCTATTGGGTAGAACTCGCTTGAAGAGTATTTTTCTGAGAAACGTGCCTCATTTTCAAAACTGCCATTAGGAGAACACTGTGAAATCTGAGTAAATGCTTCTAAGTGTCTGTATGCCTTGAATGGTGAATGAAAGTCCGGTAATCCACATGTTAATAACAGTGTAGTAATTATTTTTCAAACCGTGATTCATGGAGCGCTTTTGGAAAACGGAATTTCAGCGTAATGAAAAAGTGTAAATTAAATTCTATTGGGTAGAACTAGATAGAATAGGATTTTTCTGCGAAAATTGCATGATTATCGAATCTGAAGTTTGGAGAAAGTTCAAAATGAGATTAAATATTTCTAGGTGCAAATATGCCTTTATGTTGGAAGAAAGTTTGGTAATCCACATTTTCACAACATATTAAAGAATCTTTTTCTAATCCGTGATGCATATACCGTGTTCGGAACGTAGAATTTCATGGTGATTGAAACAACTTTATTTACTTCTCTATTGGGTAGAACTTGCTCCAAGAGTATTTTTCTGCGAAAACTGCTTCATTTTTGAAACTGGGTTTTGGAAAACGCTGCAAAATTTGAGAAAATACTTCTAAGTAACAATATTCCATGTATTGTGATGAAAGTTCAGTAATCCAAATGCTAACAAATCTGTAGTGGATATTTGTCGATTCCGTGATGCATGTAGCTTTTTCTTAACACGGAATTTCACGATGACGCGTTCTATGTAAATTGCATGTTTATTGGGTAGCACTCGATCCAATAGGATTTTTCTGCGAAAACTGCATGATTTAAAAACTGACATTAGGAGAAATCTACTAAATCAGAAAAAAAATTTCTTTGAATATTTATGCATTGTAAGGTGGATGAATGTTCGGTAATACACATGTTCATCACTCATTAAAAAATGTTTGTCGTGTCCGTGATACATGTAATGTGTTCAGAACACAGAATGTCACGGTGACTGAAACTAGGTAAATTACATATCTTTTGGGTAGTACTCGCTCCAAGAGCATTTTCCTGCCAAATCTGCCTCATTTTCAAACCTGGCATTAAAACTAACCTGTGAAATCTCAGAAAATTCTTCAAAGTGTAAGTAATGTATTGTGGATGAAAGTGCTGTAATCCACTTGCTAACAACTCTGTAGTGAATATATATCAAATCTGAGATGCATGTAGCATGTTCGGAACACGGAGTTTCACGGTGAGCGAATCCATGTAAATTACATGTCTTTAGATTTGAACTCACTCCAAGAGTTTTTGCCGTGAAATCTGCCTCAGTTTCGAAACTGGCGTTTTGAAATATTTGTGAAATCAGAGAAAATGCTTCTAAGCATCAATATGCCTTGTATTGTGATGAAAGTCCTGTAATCCACATGCAAACATCTCTGTAGTGTATTTTTGTCGAATTTTATCTGCATGTAGCATGTTCGAAGCACGGAATTGCACAGCGGGAGAATCTATGTAATTTACATATCTTTTGGGTAGAACACGCTCCAACAGATTTTTCCTTAGGAAACTGCCTGATTTTTGAAACTGCTATTAGGAAAATGCTGCAAACCCAGAGTTGATATTTCTAGGTGTAAATATTCCTTGTATGGCGGATGAAAGTTCTGTAATACACATGTACACAACTTATTGAAAATGTTACTCCAATCAATGATGTATGTAGTGTGTTCGGAACACGGAATGTCACGTTGAAGGAAACTATGTAAATTACATATCTATTGGTGAGTACCCGCTCCAGGAGCATTTTACTGTAAAATCTACCTCTGTTTGGAAACTGGTGTTATGAAAACGCTGCAAAATCTGAGTAAAGGATTTAAAGTGACATTATGTCTTCAATGGTTTATTAAAGATGTGTAATTCACATTCTAACAACTCAGCTGTGAGTATTTGTTGAATCCATTGTGCACGTACCTTTTTCAGAACACGGAATGTTATGGTGACGGTATCTATGAAAATGGGATGTCTACTGGATCGAACATGCAGCAAGGGAATTTTTCTGCAAAAACTGCCTGATTTTCGTAAGTGACGTTAGGAAAAATCTGCGAAATCTATGTAAATATTTCTAGGTGTAAATATGCCTTGTATTGTGGTTGAAACATCGGTAATCCACATGCACACGGTCATTAAATAATGTTTGTCGAAGCTGTGATTAATGTAAAGTTTTCGGAACATGGAATGTCTCGGTGATTGAACCTCGGAAAATAACAATTCTACTGGATAGAACTCGCTTGAATTGAAATTTTCAGCGAAAATTTCATGATTTTCGAAACTGGATGTTAGGAAAAACCTGCGAAATCAGAATAAACACTTCTAGGTGTAAATATGTCTTGTATGGTGGATGAAAGTTCGGTAATGCACATGCTCACTCTCATTAAAGAAGGTTTGTCGAATTCGTGATGCATGTAACGTGTTCGGAATATGGAATGTCATATTGAAGGAAACAATGTAAATAACAAGTCTATTGGGTAGAACACGCTTGAAGAGAATTTTTCTGCGAAACGTGCCTCATTTTCCAAACTGCAATTAGGAGAACCCTGTGAAATCTGAGAAAGTGCTTCTAAGAGTCAATATGCCTTGAATGGTGAATGAAAGTCTGGTAATCCACATGTTAATAACAGTTTAGTAATTATTTTTCAAAACGTGATTCATGAAACTCTTTTGGAAAACGGAATTTCAGCATACTGGAACAATGTAAATTACAATTTTATTGGGTAGAACTAGGTAGAATAGAATTTTTCTGCAAAAATTGCATGATTATCGAATCTGAAGTTTGGAGAAAGCTTCAAAATGAGAGTAAATATTTCTAGGTGTAAATATGCCTTATTTTGGAAGAAAGTTCGGTAATCCACATTTTCAAAACGTATTAAAGAATCTTTTTCTAATCCGTGATGCATATACCGTGTTCGGAACGTGGAAATTCATGATGATTGAAACAATATAAATTACTACTCTATTGGGTAGAACTTGCTCGAAGAGAATTTTTCTGAGAAAACTGCTTCATTTTTGAAACTGGGGTTTGGAAAACGCTTCAAAATTTGAGAAAATACTTTTAAGTATCAATATTCAATCTATTGTGATAAAAGTTCGGTAATCCACATGCTAACAAATCTGTAGTGAATAATTGTTGAATGCATTATGCATGTAGCATGTTCGGAACACGGGATTTCACGGCCAGGGAGTTTATGTAAATTACATTTCTCTTGGTTAGAAATCACTCCAAGAGGTTTTTCCTGAGAAATCTGCCTGATTTTCAAAACTGGCATTAGGAAAACACTGCGAACACAGATGAATAGATTCTCGGTGTAAATATGCCTTGTAGGGTGGATGAAAGTTCGGTAATCTGCATGCTAACAACTCTGTAGTGAATATTTGTCGAATCCGAGATACATGAAGCGTGTTCCGAACACAAAATTTCACGGTGAGCAAATCTATGTAAAATACATGTCTCTTGGGTAGAAATCGCTCCAAGAGCTTTTTCTGCGAATTCTGCTAATTTTCAAAACTGGCATTAAGAAAACTTTTCGAAATATGTGAAAATGGTTCAAAGTGTCAATATGGCTTTTATGGTTGATGAAAGTGCGGTAATCCTTATGCTAAAGACTCTGTAGTGAATATTTGTCGAATCCGTGATGCATTTAGCTTTTTCGGTACACGGAATTTCACGATGACGGGTTCTATGTAAATTGCATGTCTATTGTGTAGAACTCGCTCCAAGAGGATTTTTCTGAGAAAACTGCATGATTTAAAAACTGACATTAGGAGAAATCTACTAAATCAGAAAAAACTTTCGATGTATAAATATGCATTGTAAGGTGGATGAAAGTTCGGTAATACACATGTTCACAACTCATTAAAGAATGTTTGTCAAATCCTTGATACATGTAACGTGTTCAGAACATGGAATGTCACGGTGAGTGAAACTCGGTAAATTACATATCTTTTGGGTAGAACTCGCTCCAAGAGCATTTTCCTGCCAAATCTGCCTCATTTTCAAACCTGGCATTAAAACTAAACTGTGAAATCTGAGAAAATTCTTCAAAGTGTCAGTAAGCAATGTATGGTGGATGAAAGTTCTGTAATCCACTTGCTAACAACTCTGTAGTGAATATTTGTCGAATCCGAGATGCATGTAGCGAGTTTGGAACACAGGAATTCACGGTGGGTGAATCCATTTAAATTACATGTCTATTGTTTTGAACCCCCTTCAAGAGGTTTTTGCCGTGAAATCTGCCTCAGTTTCGACACTGGCGTTTGGAAAGCTCTGTGAAATCAGAGAAAATGCTTCTAAGCATCAATATGCCTTTATTGTGATGAAAGTCCTGTAATCCACATGCAAACATCTCTGTAGTGTATTTTTGTCGAAACCTATCTGCATGAAGCATGTTCAAAATATGGAATTTCACAGCGGGAGAATCTATGTAATTTACATATCTTTTGGGTAGAAAACGTTCCAAAAGATTTTTTCCTTAGGAAACTGCCTGATTTTTGTAACTGCTATTAGGAAAATGCTGCAAACTCAGAGTTGATATTTTTAGGTATAAATATGCTTGGTATGGTGGATGAAAGTTCTGTAATACACATGTACACAACTCATTGAAAATGTTACTCAAATCCGTGATGTATGTAGTGTGTTTGGAACACGGAATGTCACGTTGAAGGAAACTATGTAAATTACATATCTATTGGTGAGAACCCGCTCCAGGAGCATTTTACTGTAAAATCTACCTCTGTTTGGAAACTGGTGTTATGAAAACACTGCAAAATCTGAGCAAATGCTTTAAAGTGACATTATGTCTTCAATGGTTTATTAAAGAAGTGTAATTCACATTCTAACAACTCAGCTGTGAGCATTTGTTGAATCCAATGTGCACGTAACTTTTTTGGAACACGGAATGTTACGGTGACGGTATCTATGAAAATGGGATGTCTATTGGATCGAACATGCAGCAAGAGAATTTTTCTGCGAAAACTGCCTGATTTTCGTAACTGACGTTAGGAAAAACCTGCGAAATCTAAGTAAATATTTCTAGGTGTAAATATGCCTTGTATTGTGGTTGAAACATCGGTAATCCACATGCTCACGGTCATTAAATAATGTTTGTGGAAGCCGTGATTAATGTAACGTTTTCGGAACACGGAATGTCTCGTTGAGTGAACCTCGGAAAATAACAATTCTACTGGATAGAACTCGCTTGAATTGAAATTTTCAGCGAAAATTTCATGATTTTCAAAACTGGATGTTAGGAAAAAACAGCGAAATCAGAATAAACACTTCTAGGTGTAAATATGCCTTGTATGGTGGATGAAAGTTTGGTAATCCTCATGCTCACACTAATTAAAGAATGTTTGTCGAATTTGTGATGCATGTAACGTGTTCGGAATACGGAATGTCATATTGAAGGAAACAATGTAAATTACATGTCTATTGGGTAGAACTCGCTTGAAGAGAATTTTTCTGCGAAACGTGCCTCATTTTCCTAACTGCCATTAGGAGAACCCTGTGAAATCTGAGAAAATGCTTCTAAGTGTCAGTATGCCTTGAATGGTGAATGAAAGTCCGGTAATCCACATGTTAATAACTGTGTAGTAACTATTTTTCAAACCGTGATTCATGGAGCGATTTTGAAAAACGGAATTTCAGCATAATGAAAGAATGTAAATTACAATTCTATTGGGTAGAACTAGATAGAATAGGATTTTTCTGCGAAAATTGCATGATTATCGAATCTGAAGTTTGGAGAAAGCTTCAAAATGAGAGTAAATATTTCTAGGTGCAAATATGCCTTTATGTTGGAAGAAAGTTCGGTAATCCACATTTTCACAACATATTAAAGAATCTTTTTCTTATCCGTGATGCATATACCGTGTTCGGAACGTGGAATTTCACGGTGATTGAAACAATGTAAATTACTTCTCTATTGGTTAGAAGTTGCTCCAAGAGTATTTTTCTGCGAAAACTGCTTCATTTTTGAAACTGGGGTTTGGAAAACGCTGCAAAATTTGAGAAAATAGTTCTAAGTATCAATATTCAATCTATTGTGATGAAAGTTCGGTAATCCACATGCTAACAAATCTGTAGTGAATATTTGTCGAAACAATTATGCATGTAGCATGTTTGGAACACGGAATTTCATGGCCAAGGAGTTTATGTAAATTACATTTCTCTTGGTTACAAATCACTCCAAGAGATTTTTCTGAGAAATCTGCCTGATTTTCAAAACTGGCGTTAGGAAAACCATGGGAACTCAGATGAATAGATTCTCGGTGTAAATATGCCTTGTAGGGTGGATGAAAGTTCGGTAATTCGCATGCTAACAACTCTGTAGTGAATATTTGTCGAATCCGCGATACATGAAGCGTGTTCGGAACACAGAATATCACGGTGAGCGAATCTATGTAAAATAAATGTCCCTTGGGTAGAACTCGCTCCAAGAGCTTTTTCTGCGAATTCTGCCTCATTTTCAAAACTGGCATTAGGAAAATCTTTCAAAATATGAGAAAATGCCTCAAAGTGTCAATATGGCTTTTATGGTGGATGAAAGTGCGGTAATCCTTATGCTAAAGACTGTGTAGTGAATATTTGTCGAATCCATGATGCATGTAGCTTTTTCGGAACACGGAATTTCACGATGATGGGTTCTATGTAAATTGCATGTCTATTGAGTAGAACTCGCTCCAAGAGGATAATTCTGCGAAAACTGCATGATTTAAAACTGACATTAGGAGAAATCTACTAAATCAGAAAAAACCTTCTATGTATAAATATGCATTGTAAGGTGGATGAAAGTTCGGTAATACACATGTTCACCACTCATTAAAGAATGATTGTCGAATCCGTGATGCATGTAACGTGTTCAGAACACGGAATGTCACGGTCAGTGAAACTCGGTAAATTACATATCTTTTGGTTAGAACTCGCTCCAAGAGCATTTTCCTGCCAAATCTGCCTCATTTTCAAACCTGGCATTAAAACTAACCTGTGAAATCTGAGAAAATTCTTCAAAGTGTCATTAAGCCATGTATGGTGGATGAAAGTTCTGTAATCCACTTGCTAACAACTCTGTAGTGAATATTTGTCGAATCCGAGATGCATGTAGTGTGTTCGGAACACGGAATTTCACGGTGAGCGAATCCATGCAAATTACATGTCTTTAGTTTTGAACCCGATCCAAGAGATTTTTGCCGTGAAATCTGCCTCAGTTTCGACACTGGCATTTGGAAATCTCTGTGAAATCAGAGAAAATGCTTCTAAGCATCAATATGCGTTGTATTGTGATGAAAGTCCTGTAATCCACATGCAAACATCTCTGTAGTGTATTTTTATCGAATCATATCTGCATGAAGCGTGTTCAAAATATGGAATTTCACAGCGGGAGAATCTATGTAATTTACATATCTTTTGGGTAGAAAACGTTCCAAAAGATTTTTTCCTTAGGAAACTGCCTGATTTTTGTAACTGCTATTAGGAAAATGCTGCAAACTCAGAGTTGATATTTTTAGGTATAAATATGCTTGGTATGGTGGATGAAAGTTCTGTAATACACATGTACACAACTCATTGAAAATGTTACTCAAATCCGTGATGTATGTAGTGTGTTTGGAACACGGAATGTCACGTTGAAGGAAACTATGTAAATTACATATCTATTGGTGAGAACCCGCTCCAGGAGCATTTTACTGTAAAATCTACCTCTGTTTGGAAACTGGTGTTATGAAAACACTGCAAAATCTGAGCAAATGCTTTAAAGTGACATTATGTCTTCAATGGTTTATTAAAGAAGTGTAATTCACATTCTAACAACTCAGCTGTGAGCATTTGTTGAATCCAATGTGCACGTACCTTTTTCGGAACACGGAATGTTACGGTGACGGTATCTATGAAAATGGGATGTCTATTGGATCGAACATGCAGCAAGAGAATTTTTCTGCGAAAACTGCCTGATTTTCGTAACTGACGTTAGGAAAAACCTGCGAAATCTAAGTAAATATTTCTAGGTGTAAATATGCCTTGTATTGTGGTTGAAACATCGGTAATCCACATGCTCACGGTCATTAAATAATGTTTGTGGAAGCCGGGATTAATGTAACGTTTTCGGAACACGGAATGTCTCGGTGAGTGAACCTCGGAAAATAACAGTTCTACTGGATAGAACTCGCTTGAATTGAAATTTTCAGCGAAAATTTCATGATTTTCGAAACTGGATGTTAGGAAAAAACAGCGAAATCAGAATAAACACTTCTAGGTGTAAATATGCCTTGTATGGTGGATGAAAGTTTGGTAATCCTCATGCTCACACTAATTAAAGAATGTTTGTCGAATTTGTGATGCATGTAACGTGTTCGGAATACGGAATGTCATATTGAAGGAAACAATGTAAATTACATGTCTATTGGGTAGAACTCGCTTGAAGAGAATTTTTCTGCGAAACGTGCCTCATTTTCCTAACTGCCATTAGGAGAACCCTGTGAAATCTGAGAAAATGCTTCTAAGTGTCAGTATGCCTTGAATGGTGAATGAAAGTCCGGTAATCCACATGTTAATAACTGTGTAGTAACTATTTTTCAAACCGTGATTCATGGAGCGATTTTGAAAAACGGAATTTCAGCATAATGAAAGAATGTAAATTACAATTCTATTGGGTAGAACTAGATAGAATAGGATTTTTCTGCGAAAATTGCATGATTATCGAATCTGAAGTTTGGAGAAAGCTTCAAAATGAGAGTAAATATTTCTAGGTGCAAATATGCCTTTATGTTGGAAGAAAGTTCGGTAATCCACATTTTCACAACATATTAAAGAATCTTTTTCTTATCCGTGATGCATATACCGTGTTCGGAACGTGGAATTTCACGGTGATTGAAACAATGTAAATTACTTCTCTATTGGTTAGAAGTTGCTCCAAGAGTATTTTTCTGCGAAAACTGCTTCATTTTTGAAACTGGGGTTTGGAAAACGCTGCAAAATTTGAGAAAATAGTTCTAAGTATCAATATTCAATCTATTGTGATGAAAGTTCGGTAATCCACATGCTAACAAATCTGTAGTGAATATTTGTCGAAACAATTATGCATGTAGCATGTTTGGAACACGGAATTTCATGGCCAAGGAGTTTATGTAAATTACATTTCTCTTGGTTACAAATCACTCCAAGAGATTTTTCTGAGAAATCTGCCTGATTTTCAAAACTGGCGTTAGGAAAACCATGGGAACTCAGATGAATAGATTCTCGGTGTAAATATGCCTTGTAGGGTGGATGAAAGTTCGGTAATTCGCATGCTAACAACTCTGTAGTGAATATTTGTCGAATCCGCGATACATGAAGCGTGTTCGGAACACAGAATATCACGGTGAGCGAATCTATGTAAAATAAATGTCCCTTGGGTAGAACTCGCTCCAAGAGCTTTTTCTGCGAATTCTGCCTCATTTTCAAAACTGGCATTAGGAAAATCTTTCAAAATATGAGAAAATGCCTCAAAGTGTCAATATGGCTTTTATGGTGGATGAAAGTGCGGTAATCCTTATGCTAAAGACTGTGTAGTGAATATTTGTCGAATCCGTGATGCATGTAGCTTTTTCGGAACACGGAATTTCACGATGATGGGTTCTATGTAAATTGCATGTCTATTGAGTAGAACTCGCTCCAAGAGGATAATTCTGCGAAAACTGCATGATTTAAAACTGACATTAGGAGAAATCTACTAAATCAGAAAAAACCTTCTATGTATAAATATGCATTGTAAGGTGGATGAAAGTTCGGTAATACACATGTTCACCACTCATTAAAGAATGATTGTCGAATCCGTGATGCATGTAACGTGTTCAGAACACGGAATGTCACGGTCAGTGAAACTCGGTAAATTACATATCTTTTGGTTAGAACTCGCTCCAAGAGCATTTTCCTGCCAAATCTGCCTCATTTTCAAACCTGGCATTAAAACTAACCTGTGAAATCTGAGAAAATTCTTCAAAGTGTCATTAAGCCATGTATGGTGGATGAAAGTTCTGTAATCCACTTGCTAACAACTCTGTAGTGAATATTTGTCGAATCCGAGATGCATGTAGTGTGTTCGGAACACGGAATTTCACGGTGAGCGAATCCATGCAAATTACATGTCTTTAGTTTTGAACCCGCTCCAAGAGATTTTTGCCGTGAAATCTGCCTCAGTTTCGACACTGGCATTTGGAAATCTCTGTGAAATCAGAGAAAATGCTTCTAAGCATCAATATGCGTTGTATTGTGATGAAAGTCCTGTAATCCACATGCAAACATCTCTGTAGTGTATTTTTATCGAATCATATCTGCATGAAGCGTGTTCAAAATATGGAATTTCACAGCGGGAGAATCTATGTAATTTACATATCTTTTGGGTAGAAAACGTTCCAAAAGATTTTTTCCTTAGGAAACTGCCTGATTTTTGTAACTGCTATTAGGAAAATGCTGCAAACTCAGAGTTGATATTTTTAGGTATAAATATGCTTGGTATGGTGGATGAAAGTTCTGTAATACACATGTACACAACTCATTGAAAATGTTACTCAAATCCGTGATGTATGTAGTGTGTTTGGAACACGGAATGTCACGTTGAAGGAAACTATGTAAATTACATATCTATTGGTGAGAACCCGCTCCAGGAGCATTTTACTGTAAAATCTACCTCTGTTTCGAAACTGGTGTTATGAAAACACTGCAAAATCTGAGCAAATGCTTTCAAGTGACATTATGTCTTCAATGGTTTATTAAAGAAGTGTAATTCACATTCTAACAACTCAGCTGTGAGCATTTGTTGAATCCAATGTGCACGTAACTTTTTCGGAACACGGAATGTTACGGTGACGGTATCTATGAAAATGGGATGTCTATTGGATCGAACATGCAGCAAGAGAATTTTTCTGCGAAAACTGCCTGATTTTCGTAACTGACGTTAGGAAAAATCTGCGAAATCTAAGTAAATATTTCTAGGTGTAAATATGCCTTGTATTGTGGTTGAAACATCGGTAATCCACATGCTCACGGTCATTAAATAATGTTTGTGGAAGCCGGGATTAATGTAACGTTTTCGGAACACGGAATGTCTCGGTGAGTGAACCTCGGAAAATAACAGTTCTACTGGATAGAACTCGCTTGAATTGAAATTTTCAGCGAAAATTTCATGATTTTCGAAACTGGATGTTAGGAAAAAACAGCGAAATCAGAATAAACACTTCTAGGTGTAAATATGCCTTGTATGGTGGATGAAAGTTTGGTAATCCTCATGCTCACACTAATTAAAGAATGTTTGTCGAATTTGTGATGCATGTAACGTGTTCGGAATACGGAATGTCATATTGAAGGAAACAATGTAAATTACATGTCTATTGGGTAGAACTCGCTTGAAGAGAATTTTTCTGCGAAACGTGCCTCATTTTCCTAACTGCCATTAGGAGAACCCTGTGAAATCTGAGAAAATGCTTCTAAGTGTCAGTATGCCTTGAATGGTGAATGAAAGTCCGGTAATCCACATGTTAATAACTGTGTAGTAACTATTTTTCAAACCGTGATTCATGGAGCGATTTTGAAAAACGGAATTTCAGCATAATGAAAGAATGTAAATTACAATTCTATTGGGTAGAACTAGATAGAATAGGATTTTTCTGCGAAAATTGCATGATTATCGAATCTGAAGTTTGGAGAAAGCTTCAAAATGAGAGTAAATATTTCTAGGTGCAAATATGCCTTTATGTTGGAAGAAAGTTCGGTAATCCACATTTTCACAACATATTAAAGAATCTTTTTCTTATCCGTGATGCATATACCGTGTTCGGAACGTGGAATTTCACGGTGATTGAAACAATGTAAATTACTTCTCTATTGGTTAGAAGTTGCTCCAAGAGTATTTTTCTGCGAAAACTGCTTCATTTTTGAAACTGGGGTTTGGAAAACGCTGCAAAATTTGAGAAAATAGTTCTAAGTATCAATATTCAATCTATTGTGATGAAAGTTCGGTAATCCACATGCTAACAAATCTGTAGTGAATATTTGTCGAAACAATTATGCATGTAGCATGTTTGGAACACGGAATTTCATGGCCAAGGAGTTTATGTAAATTACATTTCTCTTGGTTACAAATCACTCCAAGAGATTTTTCTGAGAAATCTGCCTGATTTTCAAAACTGGCGTTAGGAAAACCATGGGAACTCAGATGAATAGATTCTCGGTGTAAATATGCCTTGTAGGGTGGATGAAAGTTCGGTAATTCGCATGCTAACAACTCTGTAGTGAATATTTGTCGAATCCGCGATACATGAAGCGTGTTCGGAACACAGAATATCACGGTGAGCGAATCTATGTAAAATAAATGTCCCTTGGGTAGAACTCGCTCCAAGAGCTTTTTCTGCGAATTCTGCCTCATTTTCAAAACTGGCATTAGGAAAATCTTTCAAAATATGAGAAAATGCCTCAAAGTGTCAATATGGCTTTTATGGTGGATGAAAGTGCGGTAATCCTTATGCTAAAGACTGTGTAGTGAATATTTGTCGAATCCGTGATGCATGTAGCTTTTTCGGAACACGGAATTTCACGATGATGGGTTCTATGTAAATTGCATGTCTATTGAGTAGAACTCGCTCCAAGAGGATAATTCTGCGAAAACTGCATGATTTAAAACTGACATTAGGAGAAATCTACTAAATCAGAAAAAACCTTCTATGTATAAATATGCATTGTAAGGTGGATGAAAGTTCGGTAATACACATGTTCACCACTCATTAAAGAATGATTGTCGAATCCGTGATGCATGTAACGTGTTCAGAACACGGAATGTCACGGTCAGTGAAACTCAGTAAATTACATATCTTTTGGTTAGAACTCGCTCCAAGAGCATTTTCCTGCCAAATCTGCCTCATTTTCAAACCTGGCATTAAAACTAACCTGTGAAATCTGAGAAAATTCTTCAAAGTGTCATTAAGCCATGTATGGTGGATGAAAGTTCTGTAATCCACTTGCTAACAACTCTGTAGTGAATATTTGTCGAATCCGAGATGCATGTAGTGTGTTCGGAACACGGAATTTCACGGTGAGCGAATCCATGCAAATTACATGTCTTTAGTTTTGAACCCGATCCAAGAGATTTTTGCCGTGAAATCTGCCTCAGTTTCGACACTGGCATTTGGAAATCTCTGTGAAATCAGAGAAAATGCTTCTAAGCATCAATATGCGTTGTATTGTGATGAAAGTCCTGTAATCCACATGCAAACATCTCTGTAGTGTATTTTTATCGAATCATATCTGCATGAAGCGTGTTCAAAGTATGGAATTTCACAGCGGGAGAATCTATGTAATTTACATATCTTTTGGGTAGAAAACGTTCCAAAAGATTTTTTCCTTAGGAAACTGCCTGATTTTTGTAACTGCTATTAGGAAAATGCTGCAAACTCAGAGTTGATATTTTTAGGTATAAATATGCTTGGTATGGTGGATGAAAGTTCTGTAATACACATGTACACAACTCATTGAAAATGTTACTCAAATCCGTGATGTATGTAGTGTGTTTGGAACACGGAATGTCACGTTGAAGGAAACTATGTAAATTACATATCTATTGGTGAGAACCCGCTCCAGGAGCATTTTACTGTAAAATCTACCTCTGTTTGGAAACTGGTGTTATGAAAACACTGCAAAATCTGAGCAAATGCTTTCAAGTGACATTATGTCTTCAATGGTTTATTAAAGAAGTGTAATTCACATTCTAACAACTCAGCTGTGAGCATTTGTTGAATCCAATGTGCACGTAACTTTTTCGGAACACGGAATGTTACGGTGACGGTATCTATGAAAATGGGATGTCTATTGGATCGAACATGCAGCAAGAGAATTTTTCTGCGAAAACTGCCTGATTTTCGTAACTGACGTTAGGAAAAACCTGCGAAATCTAAGTAAATATTTCTAGGTGTAAATATGCCTTGTATTGTGGTTGAAACATCGGTAATCCACATGCTCACGGTCATTAAATAATGTTTGTGGAAGCCGTGATTAATGTAACGTTTTCGGAACACGGAATGTCTCGGTGAGTGAACCTCGGAAAATAACAATTCTACTGGATAGAACTCGCTTGAATTGAAATTTTCAGCGAAAATTTCATGATTTTCGAAACTGCATGTTAGGAAAAAACAGCGAAATCAGAATAAACACTTCTAGGTGTAAATATGCCTTGTATGGTGGATGAAAGTTTGGTAATCCACATGCTCACACTAATTAAAGAATGTTTGTCGAATTTGTGATGCATGTAACGTGTTCGGAATACGGAATGTCATATTGAAGGAAACAATGTAAATTACATGTCTATTGGGTAGAACTCGCTTGAAGAGAATTTTTCTGCGAAACGTGCCTCATTTTCCTAACTGCCATTAGGAGAACCCTGTGAAATCTGAGAAAATGCTTCTAAGTGTCAGTATGCCTTGAATGGTGAATGAAAGTCCGGTAATCCACATGTTAATAACTGTGTAGTAACTATTTTTCAAACCGTGATTCATGGAGCGATTTTGAAAAACGGAATTTCAGCATAATGAAAGAATGTAAATTACAATTCTATTGGGTAGAACTAGATAGAATAGGATTTTTCTGCGAAAATTGCATGATTATCGAATCTGAAGTTTGGAGAAAGCTTCAAAATGAGAGTAAATATTTCTAGGTGCAAATATGCCTTTATGTTGGAAGAAAGTTCGGTAATCCACATTTTCACAACATATTAAAGAATCTTTTTCTTATCCGTGATGCATATACCGTGTTCGGAACGTGGAATTTCACGGTGATTGAAACAATGTAAATTACTTCTCTATTGGTTAGAAGTTGCTCCAAGAGTATTTTTCTGCGAAAACTGCTTCATTTTTGAAACTGGGGTTTGGAAAACGCTGCAAAATTTGAGAAAATAGTTCTAAGTATCAATATTCAATCTATTGTGATGAAAGTTCGGTAATCCACATGCTAACAAATCTGTAGTGAATATTTGTCGAAACAATTATGCATGTAGCATGTTTGGAACACGGAATTTCATGGCCAAGGAGTTTATGTAAATTACATTTCTCTTGGTTACAAATCACTCCAAGAGATTTTTCTGAGAAATCTGCCTGATTTTCAAAACTGGCGTTAGGAAAACCATGGGAACTCAGATGAATAGATTCTCGGTGTAAATATGCCTTGTAGGGTGGATGAAAGTTCGGTAATTCGCATGCTAACAACTCTGTAGTGAATATTTGTCGAATCCGCGATACATGAAGCGTGTTCGGAACACAGAATATCACGGTGAGCGAATCTATGTAAAATAAATGTCCCTTGGGTAGAACTCGCTCCAAGAGCTTTTTCTGCGAATTCTGCCTCATTTTCAAAACTGGCATTAGGAAAATCTTTCAAAATATGAGAAAATGCCTCAAAGTGTCAATATGGCTTTTATGGTGGATGAAAGTGCGGTAATCCTTATGCTAAAGACTGTGTAGTGAATATTTGTCGAATCCGTGATGCATGTAGCTTTTTCGGAACACGGAATTTCACGATGATGGGTTCTATGTAAATTGCATGTCTATTGAGTAGAACTCGCTCCAAGAGGATAATTCTGCGAAAACTGCATGATTTAAAACTGACATTAGGAGAAATCTACTAAATCAGAAAAAACCTTCTATGTATAAATATGCATTGTAAGGTGGATGAAAGTTCGGTAATACACATGTTCACCACTCATTAAAGAATGATTGTCGAATCCGTGATGCATGTAACGTGTTCAGAACACGGAATGTCACGGTCAGTGAAACTCGGTAAATTACATATCTTTTGGTTAGAACTCGCTCCAAGAGCATTTTCCTGCCAAATCTGCCTCATTTTCAAACCTGGCATTAAAACTAACCTGTGAAATCTGAGAAAATTCTTCAAAGTGTCATTAAGCCATGTATGGTGGATGAAAGTTCTGTAATCCACTTGCTAACAACTCTGTAGTGAATATTTGTCGAATCCGAGATGCATGTAGTGTGTTCGGAACACGGAATTTCACGGTGAGCGAATCCATGCAAATTACATGTCTTTAGTTTTGAACCCGATCCAAGAGATTTTTGCCGTGAAATCTGCCTCAGTTTCGACACTGGCATTTGGAAATCTCTGTGAAATCAGAGAAAATGCTTCTAAGCATCAATATGCGTTGTATTGTGATGAAAGTCCTGTAATCCACATGCAAACATCTCTGTAGTGTATTTTTATCGAATCATATCTGCATGAAGCGTGTTCAAAATATGGAATTTCACAGCGGGAGAATCTATGTAATTTACATATCTTTTGGGTAGAAAACGTTCCAAAAGATTTTTTCCTTAGGAAACTGCCTGATTTTTGTAACTGCTATTAGGAAAATGCTGCAAACTCAGAGTTGATATATTTAGGTATAAATATGCTTGGTATGGTGGATGAAAGTTCTGTAATACACATGTACACAACTCATTGAAAATGTTACTCAAATCCGTGATGTATGTAGTGTGTTTGGAACACGGAATGTCACGTTGAAGGAAACTATGTAAATTACATATCTATTGGTGAGAACCCGCTCCAGGAGCATTTTACTGTAAAATCTACCTCTGTTTCGAAACTGGTGTTATGAAAACACTGCAAAATTTGAGCAAATGCTTTCAAGTGACATTATGTCTTCAATGGTTTATTAAAGAAGTGTAATTCACATTCTAACAACTCAGCTGTGAGCATTTGTTGAATCCAATGTGCACGTAACTTTTTCGGAACACGGAATGTTACGGTGACGGTATCTATGAAAATGGGATGTCTATTGGATCGAACATGCAGCAAGAGAATTTTTCTGCGAAAACTGCCTGATTTTCGTAACTGACGTTAGGAAAAATCTGCGAAATCTAAGTAAATATTTCTAGGTGTAAATATGCCTTGTATTGTGGTTGAAACATCGGTAATCCACATGCTCACGGTCATTAAATAATGTTTGTGGAAGCCGGGATTAATGTAACGTTTTCGGAACACGGAATGTCTCGGTGAGTGAACCTCGGAAAATAACAATTCTACTGGATAGAACTCGCTTGAATTGAAATTTTCAGCGAAAATTTCATGATTTTCGAAACTGGATGTTAGGAAAAAACAGCGAAATCAGAATAAACACTTCTAGGTGTAAATATGCCTTGTATGGTGGATGAAAGTTTGGTAATCCTCATGCTCACACTAATTAAAGAATGTTTGTCGAATTTGTGATGCATGTAACGTGTTCGGAATACGGAATGTCATATTGAAGGAAACAATGTAAATTACATGTCTATTGGGTAGAACTCGCTTGAAGAGAATTTTTCTGCGAAACGTGCCTCATTTTCCTAACTGCCATTAGGAGAACCCTGTGAAATCTGAGAAAATGCTTCTAAGTGTCAGTATGCCTTGAATGGTGAATGAAAGTCCGGTAATCCACATGTTAATAACTGTGTAGTAACTATTTTTCAAACCGTGATTCATGGAGCGATTTTGAAAAACGGAATTTCAGCATAATGAAAGAATGTAAATTACAATTCTATTGGGTAGAACTAGATAGAATAGGATTTTTCTGCGAAAATTGCATGATTATCGAATCTGAAGTTTGGAGAAAGCTTCAAAATGAGAGTAAATATTTCTAGGTGCAAATATGCCTTTATGTTGGAAGAAAGTTCGGTAATCCACATTTTCACAACATATTAAAGAATCTTTTTCTTATCCGTGATGCATATACCGTGTTCGGAACGTGGAATTTCACGGTGATTGAAACAATGTAAATTACTTCTCTATTGGTTAGAAGTTGCTCCAAGAGTATTTTTCTGCGAAAACTGCTTCATTTTTGAAACTGGGGTTTGGAAAACGCTGCAAAATTTGAGAAAATAGTTCTAAGTATCAATATTCAATCTATTGTGATGAAAGTTCGGTAATCCACATGCTAACAAATCTGTAGTGAATATTTGTCGAAACAATTATGCATGTAGCATGTTTGGAACACGTAATTTCATGGCCAAGGAGTTTATGTAAATTACATTTCTCTTGGTTACAAATCACTCCAAGAGATTTTTCTGAGAAATCTGCCTGATTTTCAAAACTGGCGTTAGGAAAACCATGGGAACTCAGATGAATAGATTCTCGGTGTAAATATGCCTTGTAGGGTGGATGAAAGTTCGGTAATTCGCATGCTAACAACTCTGTAGTGAATATTTGTCGAATCCGCGATACATGAAGCGTGTTCGGAACACAGAATATCACGGTGAGCGAATCTATGTAAAATAAATGTCCCTTGGGTAGAACTCGCTCCAAGAGCTTTTTCTGCGAATTCTGCCTCATTTTCAAAACTGGCATTAGGAAAATCTTTCAAAATATGAGAAAATGCCTCAAAGTGTCAATATGGCTTTTATGGTGGATGAAAGTGCGGTAATCCTTATGCTAAAGACTGTGTAGTGAATATTTGTCGAATCCGTGATGCATGTAGCTTTTTCGGAACACGGAATTTCACGATGATGGGTTCTATGTAAATTGCATGTCTATTGAGTAGAACTCGCTCCAAGAGGATAATTCTGCGAAAACTGCATGATTTAAAACTGACATTAGGAGAAATCTACTAAATCAGAAAAAACCTTCTATGTATAAATATGCATTGTAAGGTGGATGAAAGTTCGGTAATACACATGTTCACCACTCATTAAAGAATGATTGTCGAATCCGTGATGCATGTAACGTGTTCAGAACACGGAATGTCACGGTCAGTGAAACTCGGTAAATTACATATCTTTTGGTTAGAACTCGCTCCAAGAGCATTTTCCTGCCAAATCTGCCTCATTTTCAAACCTGGCATTAAAACTAACCTGTGAAATCTGAGAAAATTCTTCAAAGTGTCATTAAGCCATGTATGGTGGATGAAAGTTCTGTAATCCACTTGCTAACAACTCTGTAGTGAATATTTGTCGAATCCGAGATGCATGTAGTGTGTTCGGAACACGGAATTTCACGGTGAGCGAATCCATGCAAATTACATGTCTTTAGTTTTGAACCCGATCCAAGAGATTTTTGCCGTGAAATCTGCCTCAGTTTCGACACTGGCATTTGGAAATCTCTGTGAAATCAGAGAAAATGCTTCTAAGCATCAATATGCGTTGTATTGTGATGAAAGTCCTGTAATCCACATGCAAACATCTCTGTAGTGTATTTTTATCGAATCATACCTGCATGAAGCGTGTTCAAAGTATGGAATTTCACAGCGGGAGAATCTATGTAATTTACATTTCTTTTGGGTAGAAAAAGTTCCAAAAGATTTTTTCCTTAGGAAACTGCCTGATTTTTGTAACTGCTATTAGGAAAATGCTGCAAACTCAGAGTTGATATTTTTAGGTATAAATATGCTTGGTATGGTGGATGAAAGTTCTGTAATACACATGTACACAACTCATTGAAAATGTTACTCAAATCCGTGATGTATGTAGTGTGTTTGGAACACGGAATGTCACGTTGAAGGAAACTATGTAAATTACATATCTATTGGTGAGAACCCGCTCCAGGAGCATTTTACTGTAAAATCTACCTCTGTTTGGAAACTGGTGTTATGAAAACACTGCAAAATCTGAGCAAATGCTTTAAAGTGACATTATGTCTTCAATGGTTTATTAAAGAAGTGTAATTCACATTCTAACAACTCAGCTGTGAGCATTTGTTGAATCCAATGTGCACGTAACTTTTTCGGAACACGGAATGTTACGGTGACGGTATCTATGAAAATGGGATGTCTATTGGATCGAACATGCAGCAAGAGAATTTTTCTGCGAAAACTGCCTGATTTTCGTAACTGACGTTAGGAAAAACCTGCGAAATCTAAGTAAATATTTCTAGGTGTAAATATGCCTTGTATTGTGGTTGAAACATCGGTAATCCACATGCTCACGGTCATTAAATAATGTTTGTGGAAGCCGTGATTAATGTAACGTTTTCGGAACACGGAATGTCTTGGTGAGTGAACCTCGGAAAATAACAATTCTACTGGATAGAACTCGCTTGAATTGAAATTTTCAGCGAAAATTTCATGATTTTGGAAACTGGATGTTAGGAAAAAACAGCGAAATCAGAATAAACACTTCTAGGTGTAAATATGCCTTGTATGGTGGATGAAAGTTTGGTAATCCACATGCTCACACTAATTAAAGAATGTTTGTCGAATTTGTGATGCATGTAACGTGTTCGGAATACGGAATGTCATATTGAAGGAAACAATGTAAATTACATGTCTATTGGGTAGAACTCGCTTGAAGAGAATTTTTCTGCGAAACGTGCCTCATTTTCCTAACTGCCATTAGGAGAACCCTGTGAAATCTGAGAAAATGCTTCTAAGTGTCAGTATGCCTTGAATGGTGAATGAAAGTCCGGTAATCCACATGTTAATAACTGTGTAGTAACTATTTTTCAAACCGTGATTCATGGAGCGATTTTGAAAAACGGAATTTCAGCATAATGAAAGAATGTAAATTACAATTCTATTGGGTAGAACTAGATAGAATAGGATTTTTCTGCGAAAATTGCATGATTATCGAATCTGAAGTTTGGAGAAAGCTTCAAAATGAGAGTAAATATTTCTAGGTGCAAATATGCCTTTATGTTGGAAGAAAGTTCGGTAATCCACATTTTCACAACATATTAAAGAATCTTTTTCTTATCCGTGATGCATATACCGTGTTCGGAACGTGGAATTTCACGGTGATTGAAACAATGTAAATTACTTCTCTATTGGTTAGAAGTTGCTCCAAGAGTATTTTTCTGCGAAAACTGCTTCATTTTTGAAACTGGGGTTTGGAAAACGCTGCAAAATTTGAGAAAATAGTTCTAAGTATCAATATTCAATCTATTGTGATGAAAGTTCGGTAATCCACATGCTAACAAATCTGTAGTGAATATTTGTCGAAACAATTATGCATGTAGCATGTTTGGAACACGGAATTTCATGGCCAAGGAGTTTATGTAAATTACATTTCTCTTGGTTACAAATCACTCCAAGAGATTTTTCTGAGAAATCTGCCTGATTTTCAAAACTGGCGTTAGGAAAACCATGGGAACTCAGATGAATAGATTCTCGGTGTAAATATGCCTTGTAGGGTGGATGAAAGTTCGGTAATTCGCATGCTAACAACTCTGTAGTGAATATTTGTCGAATCCGCGATACATGAAGCGTGTTCGGAACACAGAATATCACGGTGAGCGAATCTATGTAAAATAAATGTCCCTTGGGTAGAACTCGCTCCAAGAGCTTTTTCTGCGAATTCTGCCTCATTTTCAAAACTGGCATTAGGAAAATCTTTCAAAATATGAGAAAATGCCTCAAAGTGTCAATATGGCTTTTATGGTGGATGAAAGTGCGGTAATCCTTATGCTAAAGACTGTGTAGTGAATATTTGTCGAATCCGTGATGCATGTAGCTTTTTCGGAACACGGAATTTCACGATGATGGGTTCTATGTAAATTGCATGTCTATTGAGTAGAACTCGCTCCAAGAGGATAATTCTGCGAAAACTGCATGATTTAAAACTGACATTAGGAGAAATCTACTAAATCAGAAAAAACCTTCTATGTATAAATATGCATTGTAAGGTGGATGAAAGTTCGGTAATACACATGTTCACCACTCATTAAAGAATGATTGTCGAATCCGTGATGCATGTAACGTGTTCAGAACACGGAATGTCACGGTCAGTGAAACTCGGTAAATTACATATCTTTTGGGTAGAACTCGCTCCAAGAGCATTTTCCTGCCAAATCTGCCTCATTTTCAAACCTGGCATTAAAACTAAACTGTGAAATCTGAGAAAATTCTTCAAAGTGTCATTAAGCCATGTATGGTGGATGAAAGTTCTGTAATCCACTTGCTAACAACTCTGTAGTGAATATTTGTCGAATCCGAGATGCATGTAGTGTGTTCGGAACACGGAATTTCACGGTGAGCGAATCCATGCAAATTACATGTCTTTAGTTTTGAACCCGATCCAAGAGATTTTTGCCGTGAAATCTGCCTCAGTTTCGACACTGGCATTTGGAAATCTCTGTGAAATCAGAGAAAATGCTTCTAAGCATCAATATGCGTTGTATTGTGATGAAAGTCCTGTAATCCACATGCAAACATCTCTGTAGTGTATTTTTATCGAATCATATCTGCATGAAGCTTGTTCAAAATATGGAATTTCACAGCGGGAGAATCTATGTAATTTACATTTCTTTTGGGTAGAAAACGTTCCAAAAGATTTTTTCCTTAGGAAACTGCCTGATTTTTGTAACTGCTATTAGGAAAATGCTGCAAACTCAGAGTTGATATTTTTAGGTATAAATATGCTTGGTATGGTGGATGAAAGTTCTGTAATACACATGTACACAACTCATTGAAAATGTTACTCAAATCCGTGATGTATGTAGTGTGTTTGGAACACGGAATGTCACGTTGAAGGAAACTATGTAAATTACATATCTATTGGTGAGAACCCGCTCCAGGAGCATTTTACTGTAAAATCTACCTCTGTTTGGAAACTGGTGTTATGAAAACACTGCAAAATCTGAGCAAATGCTTTAAAGTGACATTATGCCTTCAATGGTTTATTAAAGAAGTGTAATTCACATTCTAACAACTCAGCTGGGAGCATTTGTTGAATCCAATGTGCACGTAACTTTTTCGGAACACGGAATGTTACGGTGACGGTATCTATGAAAATGGGATGTCTATTGGATCGAACATGCAGCAAGAGAATTTTTCTGCGAAAACTGCCTGATTTTCGTAACTGACGTTAGGAAAAACCTGCGAAATCTAAGTAAATATTTCTAGGTGTAAATATGCCTTGTATTGTGGTTGAAACATCGGTAATCCACATGCTCACGGTCATTAAATAATGTTTGTGGAAGCCGTGATTAATGTAACGTTTTCGGAACACGGAATGTCTTGGTGAGTGAACCTCGGAAAATAACAATTCTACTGGATAGAACTCGCTTGAATTGAAATTTTCAGCGAAAATTTCATGATTTTGGAAACTGGATGTTAGGAAAAAACAGCGAAATCAGAATAAACACTTCTAGGTGTAAATATGCCTTGTATGGTGGATGAAAGTTTGGTAATCCACATGCTCACACTAATTAAAGAATGTTTGTCGAATTTGTGATGCATGTAACGTGTTCGGAATACGGAATGTCATATTGAAGGAAACAATGTAAATTACATGTCTATTGGGTAGAACTCGCTTGAAGAGAATTTTTCTGCGAAACGTGCCTCATTTTCCTAACTGCCATTAGGAGAACCCTGTGAAATCTGAGAAAATGCTTCTAAGTGTCAGTATGCCTTGAATGGTGAATGAAAGTCCGGTAATCCATATGTTAATAACTGTGTAGTAACTATTTTTCAAACCGTGATTCATGGAGCGATTTTGAAAAACGGAATTTCAGCATAATGAAAGAATGTAAATTACAATTCTATTGGGTAGAACTAGATAGAATAGGATTTTTCTGCGAAAATTGCATGATTATCGAATCTGAAGTTTGGAGAAAGCTTCAAAATGAGAGTAAATATTTCTAGGTGCAAATATGCCTTTATGTTGGAAGAAAGTTCGGTAATCCACATTTTCACAACATATTAAAGAATCTTTTTCTTATCCGTGATGCATATACCGTGTTCGGAACGTGGAATTTCACGGTGATTGAAACAATGTAAATTACTTCTCTATTGGTTAGAAGTTGCTCCAAGAGTATTTTTCTGCGAAAACTGCTTCATTTTTGAAACTGGGGTTTGGAAAACGCTGCAAAATTTGAGAAAATACTTCTAAGTATCAATATTCAATCTATTGTGATGAAAGTTCGGTAATCCACATGCTAACAAATCTGTAGTGAATATTTGTCGAAACAATTATGCATGTAGCATGTTTGGAACACGGAATTTCATGGCCAAGGAGTTTATGTAAATTACATTTCTCTTGGTTACAAATCACTCCAAGAGATTTTTCTGAGAAATCTGCCTGATTTTCAAAACTGGCGTTAGGAAAACCATGGGAACTCAGATGAATAGATTCTCGGTGTAAATATGCCTTGTAGGGTGGATGAAAGTTCGGTAATTCGCATGCTAACAACTCTGTAGTGAATATTTGTCGAATCCGCGATACATGAAGCGTGTTCGGAACACAGAATATCACGGTGAGCGAATCTATGTAAAATAAATGTCCCTTGGGTAGAACTCGCTCCAAGAGCTTTTTCTGCGAATTCTGCCTCAGTTTCAAAACTGGCATTAGGAAAATCTTTCAAAATATGAGAAAATGCCTCAAAGTGTCAATATGGCTTTTATGGTGGATGAAAGTGCGGTAATCCTTATGCTAAAGACTGTGTAGTGAATATTTGTCGAATCCGTGATGCATGTAGCTTTTTCGGAACACGGAATTTCACGATGATGGGTTCTATGTAAATTGCATGTCTATTGAGTAGAACTCGCTCCAAGAGGATAATTCTGCGAAAACTGCATGATTTAAAACTGACATTAGGAGAAATCTACTAAATCAGAAAAAACCTTCTATGTATAAATATGCATTGTAAGGTGGATGAAAGTTCGGTAATACACATGTTCACCACTCATTAAAGAATGATTGTCGAATCCGTGATGCATGTAACGTGTTCAGAACACGGAATGTCACGGTCAGTGAAACTCGGTAAATTACATATCTTTTGGTTAGAACTCGCTCCAAGAGCATTTTCCTGCCAAATCTGCCTCATTTTCAAACCTGGCATTAAAACTAACCTGTGAAATCTGAGAAAATTCTTCAAAGTGTCATTAAGCCATGTATGGTGGATGAAAGTTCTGTAATCCACTTGCTAACAACTCTGTAGTGAATATTTGTCGAATCCGAGATGCATGTAGTGTGTTCGGAACACGGAATTTCACGGTGAGCGAATCCATGTAAATTACATGTCTTTAGTTTTGAACCCGATCCAAGAGATTTTTGCCGTGAAATCTGCCTCAGTTTCGACACTGGCATTTGGAAATCTCTGTGAAATCAGAGAAAATGCTTCTAAGCATCAATATGCGTTGTATTGTGATGAAAGTCCTGTAATCCACATGCAAACATCTCTGTAGTGTATTTTTATCGAATCATATCTGCATGAAGCGTGTTCAAAATATGGAATTTCACAGCGGGAGAATCTATGTAATTTACATATCTTTTGGGTAGAAAACGTTCCAAAAGATTTTTTCCTTAGGAAACTGCCTGATTTTTGTAACTGCTATTAGGAAAATGCTGCAAACTCAGAGTTGATATTTTTAGGTATAAATATGCTTGGTATGGTGGATGAAAGTTCTGTAATACACATGTACACAACTCATTGAAAATGTTACTCAAATCCGTGATGTATGTAGTGTGTTTGGAACACGGAATGTCACGTTGAAGGAAACTATGTAAATTACATATCTATTGGTGAGAACCCGCTCCAGGAGCATTTTACTGTAAAATCTACCTCTGTTTGGAAACTGGTGTTATGAAAACACTGCAAAATCTGAGCAAATGCTTTAAAGTGACATTATGTCTTCAATGGTTTATTAAAGAAGTGTAATTCACATTCTAACAACTCAGCTGTGAGCATTTGTTGAATCCAATGTGCACGTAACTTTTTCGGAACACGGAATGTTACGGTGACGGTATCTATGAAAATGGGATGTCTATTGGATCGAACATGCAGCAAGAGAATTTTTCTGCGAAAACTGCCTGATTTTCGTAACTGACGTTAGGAAAAACCTGCGAAATCTAAGTAAATATTTCTAGGTGTAAATATGCCTTGTATTGTGGTTGAAACATCGGTAATCCACATGCTCACGGTCATTAAATAATGTTTGTGGAAGCCGTGATTAATGTAACGTTTTCGGAACACGGAATGTCTCGGTGAGTGAACCTCGGAAAATAACAATTCTACTGGATAGAACTCGCTTGAATTGAAATTTTCAGCGAAAATTTCATGATTTTCGAAACTGGATGTTAGGAAAAAACAGCGAAATCAAAATAAACACTTCTAGGTGTAAATATCCCTTGTATGGTGGATGAAAGTTTGGTAATCCACATGCTCACACTAATTAAAGAATGTTTGTCGAATTTGTGATGCATGTAACGTGTTCGGAATACGGAATGTCATATTGAAGGAAACAATGTAAATTACATGTCTATTGGGTAGAACTCGCTTGAAGAGAATTTTTCTGCGAAACGTGCCTCATTTTCCTAACTGCCATTAGGAGAAACCTGTGAAATCTGAGAAAATGCTTCTAAGTGTCAGTATGCCTTGAATGGTGAATGAAAGTCCGGTAATCCACATGTTAATAACTGTGTAGTAACTATTTTTCAAACCGTGATTCATGGAGCGATTTTGAAAAACGGAATTTCAGCATAATGAAAGAATGTAAATTACAATTCTATTGGGTAGAACTAAATAGAATAGGATTTTTCTGCGAAAATTGCATGATTATCGAATCTGAAGTTTGGAGAAAGCTTCAAAATGAGAGTAAATATTTCTAGGTGCAAATATGCCTTTATGTTGGAAGAAAGTTCGGTAATCCACATTTTCACAACATATTAAAGAATCTTTTTCTTATCCGTGATGCATATACCGTGTTCGGAACGTGGAATTTCACGGTGATTGAAACAATGTAAATTATTTCTCTATTGGTTAGAAGTTGCTCCAAGAGTATTTTTCTGCGAAAACTGCTTCATTTTTGAAACTGGGGTTTGGAAAACGCTGCAAAATTTGAGAAAATACTTCTAAGTATCAATATTCAATCTATTGTGATGAAAGTTCGGTAATCCACTTGCTAACAAATCTGTAGTGAATATTTGTCGAAACAATTATGCATGTAGCATGTTTGGAACACGGAATTTCATGGCCAAGGAGTTTATGTAAATTACATTTCTCTTGGTTACAAATCACTCCAAGAGATTTTTCTGAGAAATCTGCCTGATTTTCAAAACTGGCGTTAGGAAAACCCTGCGAACCCAGATGAATAGATTCTCGGTGTAAATATGCCTTGTAGGGTGGATGAAAGTTCGGTAATTCGCATGCTAACAACTCTGTAGTGAATATTTGTCGAATCCGCGATACATGAAGCGTGTTCGGAACACAGAATATCACGGTGAGCGAATCTATGTAAAATAAATGTCCCTTGGGTAGAACTCGCTCCAAGAGCTTTTTCTGCGAATTCTGCCTCATTTTCAAAACTGGCATTAGGAAAATCTTTCAAAATATGAGAAAATGCCTCAAAGTGTCAATATGGCTTTTATGGTGGATGAAAGTGCGGTAATCCTTATGCTAAAGACTGTGTAGTGAATATTTGTCGAATCCGTGATGCATGTAGCTTTTTCGGAACACGGAATTTCACGATGATGGGTTCTATGTAAATTGCATGTCTATTGAGTAGAACTCGCTCCAAGAGGATAATTCTGCGAAAACTGCATGATTTAAAACTGACATTAGGAGAAATCTACTAAATCAGAAAAAACCTTCTATGTATAAATATGCATTGTAAGGTGGATGAAAGTTCGGTAATACACATGTTCACCACTCATTAAAGAATGATTGTCGAATCCGTGATGCATGTAACGTGTTCAGAACACGGAATGTCACGGTCAGTGAAACTCGGTAAATTACATATCTTTTGGTTAGAACTTGCTCCAAGAGCATTTTCCTGCCAAATCTGCCTCATTTTCAAACCTGGCATTAAAACTAACCAGTGAAATCTCAGAAAATACTTCAAAGTGTCATTAAGCCATGTATGGTGGATGAAAGTTCTGTAATCCACTTGCTAACAACTCTGTAGTGAATATTTGTCGAATCCGAGATGCATGTACCGTGTTTCGAACACAGAATTTCACGGTGAGTGAATCAAAGTAAATTACATGTCTATTGTTTTGAAACCGCTCCAAGAAGTTTTTGCCATGAAATCTGCCTCAGGTTCGACACTGGCGTTTGGAAAGCTCTTTGAAATCAGAGAAAATGCTTCTAAGCATCAATATGCCTTTATTGTGATGAAAGTCCTGAAATCCACATGCAAACAACTCTGTAGTGTATTTTTGTCGAAACCTATCTGCATGAAGTGTGTTCAAAATATGGAATTTCACAGCGGGAGATTCTATGTAATTTACATATCTTTTGGGTAGAAGACGCTCCAACAGTTTTTTCCTTAGGAAACTGCCTGATTATTGATACTGCTATTAAGAAAATGCTGCAAACACAGAGTTGATATTTCAAGGTGTAAAAATGCCTTGTATGGAGGATGAAAGTTCTGTAATACACATGTACACAACTCATTCAAAATGTTACTCAAATCCGTGATGTATGTAGTGTGTTTGGAACACGGAATGTTACGTTGAAGGAAACTATGAAAATTACATATCTATTGGTGAGAACCCGCTCCAGGAGCATTTTACAGTAAAATCTACCTCTGTTTGGAAACTGGTGTTATGCAAACACTGCAAAATCTGAGCAAATGCTTTAAAGTGACATTATGTCTTCAATGGTTTATTAAAGAATTGTAATTCACTTTCTCACAACTCAGCTGTGAGCATTTGTTGAATCCAATGTGCATGTACCTTTTTCGGAACACGGAATGTTACTGTGACGGTATCTAAGAAAATGAGATGTCTATTTGATCGAACATGCAGCAAGAGAATTTTTCTGCGAAAACTGCCTGATTTTCGTAAGTGACGTTAGGAAAAATCTGCGAAACATAAGTAAATATTTCTACGTATTAGTATGCCTTGTATGGTGGATGAAAGTTCTGTAATACACATGTACTCAACTTATTGAAAATGTTACTCAAATCCGTGAAGTATGTAGTGTGTTCGGAACACGGAATGTCACGTTGAAGGAAACTATGTAAATTACATATCTATTGGTGAGAACCCGCTCCAGGAGCATTGTACTGTAAAATCTACCACTATTTGGAAACTGGTGTTATGAAAACCCTGCAAAATCTGAGCAAATGCTTTAAAGTGACATTATGTCTTCAATGGTTTATTAAAGAAGTATAATTCACATTCTAACAACTCAGCTGTGAGCTTTTTTTGAATCCAATGTGCACGTACCTTTTTCGGATCACGGAATATTACGGTGACGTTATCTATGAAAATGGGATGTCTATTGGATCGAACATGCAGCAAGAGAATTTTTCTGCGAAAACTGCCTGATTTTCGTAACTGACGTTAGGAAAAACCTGCGAAATCTAAGTAAATATTTCTAGGTGTAAATATGCCTTGTATTGTGGTTGAAACATCGGTAATCCACATGCTCACGGTCATTAAATAATGTTTGTGGAAGCCGTGATTAATGTAACGTTTTCGGAACACGGAATGTCTCGGTGAGTGAACCTCGGAAAATAACAATTCTACTGGATAGAACTCGCTTGAATTGAAATTTTCAGCGAAAATTTCATGATTTTCAAAACTGGATGTTAGGAAAAAACAGCGAAATCAAAATAAACACTTCTAGGTGTAAATATCCCTTGTATGGTGGATGAAAGTTTGGTAATCCACATGCTCACACTAATTAAAGAATGTTTGGCGAATTTGTGATGCATGTAACGTGTTCGGAATACGGAATGTCATATTGAAGGAAACAATGTAAATTACATGTCTATTGGGTAGAACTCGCTTGAAGAGAATTTTTCTGCGAAACGTGCCTCATTTTCCTAACTGCCATTAGGAGAAACCTGTGAAATCTGAGAAAATGCTTCTAAGTGTCAGTATGCCTTGAATGGTGAATGAAAGTCCGGTAATCCACATGTTAATAACTGTGTAGTAACTATTTTTCAAACCGTGATTCATGGAGCGATTTTGAAAAACGGAATTTCAGCATAATGAAAGAATGTAAATTACAATTCTATTGGGTAGAACTAGATAGAATAGGATTTTTCTGCGAAAATTGCATGATTATCGAATCTGAAGTTTGGAGAAAGCTTCAAAATGAGAGTAAATATTTCTAGGTGCAAATATGCCTTTATGTTGGAAGAAAGTTCGGTAATCCACATTTTCACAACATATTAAAGAATCTTTTTCTTATCCGTGATGCATATACCGTGTTCGGAACGTGGAATTTCACGGTGATTGAAACAATGTAAATTACTTCTCTATTGGTTAGAAGTTGCTCCAAGAGTATTTTTCTGCGAAAACTGCTTCATTTTTGAAACTGGGGTTTGGAAAACGCTGCAAAATTTGAGAAAATACTTCTAAGTATCAATATTCAATCTATTGTGATGAAAGTTCGGTAATCCACTTGCTAACAAATCTGTAGTGAATATTTGTCGAAACAATTATGCATGTAGCATGTTTGGAACACGGAATTTCACGGCCAAGGAGTTTATGTAAATTACATTTCTCTTGGTTACAAATCACTCCAAGAGATTTTTCTGAGAAATCTGCCTGATTTTCAAAACTGGCGTTAGGAAAACCCTGCGAACCCAGATGAATAGATTCTCGGTGTAAATATGCCTTGTAGGGTGGATGAAAGTTCGGTAATTCGCATGCTAACAACTCTGTAGTGAATATTTGTCGAATCCGCGATACATGAAGCGTGTTCGGAACACAGAATATCACGGTGAGCGAATCTATGTAAAATAAATGTCCCTTGGGTAGAACTCGCTCCAAGAGCTTTTTCTGCGAATTCTGCCTCATTTTCAAAACTGGCATTAGGAAAATCTTTCAAAATATGAGAAAATGCCTCAAAGTGTCAATATGGCTTTTATGGTGGATGAAAGTGCGGTAATCCTTATGCTAAAGACTGTGTAGTGAATATTTGTCGAATCCGTGATGCATGTAGCTTTTTCGGAACACGGAATTTCACGATGATGGGTTCTATGTAAATTGCATGTCTATTGAGTAGAACTCGCTCCAAGAGGATAATTCTGCGAAAACTGCATGATTTAAAACTGACATTAGGAGAAATCTACTAAATCAGAAAAAACCTTCTATGTATAAATATGCATTGTAAGGTGGATGAAAGTTCGGTAATACACATGTTCACCACTCATTAAAGAATGATTGTCGAATCCGTGATGCATGTAACGTGTTCAGAACACGGAATGTCACGGTCAGTGAAACTCGGTAAATTACATATCTTTTGGTTAGAACTTGCTCCAAGAGCATTTTCCTGCCAAATCTGCCTCATTTTCAAACCTGGCATTAAAACTAACCAGTGAAATCTCAGAAAATACTTCAAAGTGTCATTAAGCCATGTATGGTGGATGAAAGTTCTGTAATCCACTTGCTAACAACTCTGTAGTGAATATTTGTCGAATCCGAGATGCATGTACCGTGTTTCGAACACAGAATTTCACGGTGAGTGAATCAAAGTAAATTACATGTCTATTGTTTTGAAACCGCTCCAAGAAGTTTTTGCCATGAAATCTGCCTCAGGTTCGACACTGGCGTTTGGAAAGCTCTTTGAAATCAGAGAAAATGCTTCTAAGCATCAATATGCCTTTATTGTGATGAAAGTCCTGAAATCCACATGCAAAGAACTCTGTAGTGTATTTTTGTCGAAACCTATCTGCATGAAGTGTGTTCAAAATATGGAATTTCACAGCGGGAGATTCTATGTAATTTACATATCTTTTGGGTAGAAGACGCTCCAACAGTTTTTTCCTTAGGAAACTGCCTGATTATTGATACTGCTATTAAGAAAATGCTGCAAACACAGAGTTGATATTTCAAGGTGTAAAAATGCCTTGTATGGAGGATGAAAGTTCTGTAATACACATGTACACAACTCATTCAAAATGTTACTCAAATCCGTGATGTATGTAGTTTGTTTGGAACACGGAATGTTACGTTGAAGGAAACTATGAAAATTACATATCTATTGGTGAGAACCCGCTCCAGGAGCATTTTACAGTAAAATCTACCTCTGTTTGGAAACTGGTGTTATGCAAACACTGCAAAATCTGAGCAAATGCTTTAAAGTGACATTATGTCTTCAATGGTTTATTAAAGAATTGTAATTCACTTTCTCACAACTCAGCTGTGAGCATTTGTTGAATCCAATGTGCATGTACCTTTTTCGGAACACGGAATGTTACTGTGACGGTATCTAAGAAAATGAGATGTCTATTTGATCGAACATGCAGCAAGAGAATTTTTCTGCGAAAACTGCCTGATTTTCGTAAGTGACGTTAGGAAAAATCTGCGAAACATAAGTAAATATTTCTACGTATTAGTATGCCTTGTATGGTGGATGAAAGTTCTGTAATACACATGTACTCAACTTATTGAAAATGTTACTCAAATCCGTGAAGTATGTAGTGTGTTCGGAACACGGAATGTCACGTTGAAGGAAACTATGTAAATTACATATCTATTGGTGAGAACCCGCTCCAGGAGCATTGTACTGTAAAATCTACCACTATTTGGAAACTGGTGTTATGAAAACCCTGCAAAATCTGAGCAAATGCTTTAAAGTGACATTATGTCTTCAATGGTTTATTAAAGAAGTATAATTCACATTCTAACAACTCAGCTGTGAGCTTTTTTTGAATCCAATGTGCACGTACCTTTTTCGGATCACGGAATATTACGGTGACGTTATCTATGAAAATGGGATGTCTATTGGATCGAACATGCAGCAAGAGAATTTTTCTGCGAAAACTGCCTGATTTTCGTAACTGACGTTAGGAAAAATCTGCGAAATCTAAGTAAATATATCTAGGTGTAAATATGCCTTCTACTGTGGTTGAAACTTCGGTAATCCTCATGTTCATGGTCATTAAATAATGTTTGTTGAAGCCGTGATTAATGTAACGTTTTCGGAACACGGAATGTCTCGGTGAGTGAAACTCGGAAAATAACAATTCTACTGGATAGAACTCGCTTGAATTGAAATTTTCAGCGAAAATTTCATGATTTTCGAAACTGGATGTTAGGAAAAACCTGCAAAATCACAATAAAAATTTCAAGGTGTAAATATGCCTTGTATGATGGATGAAAGTTCGGTAATCCACATGCTTACACTTATTAAATAATGTTTGTCGAATTCGTGATGCATGTAACGTGTTCGGAATACGGAATGTCATATTGAAGGAAACAATGTAAATTACATGTCTATTGGGTAGAACTCGCTTGAAGAGAATTTTTCTGAGGAACGTGCCTCATTTTCCTAACTGCCATTAGGAGAAACCTGTGAAATCTGAGAAAATGCTTCTAAGTGTCAGTATGCCTTGAATGGTGAATGAAAGTCCGGTAATCCACATGTTAATAACTGTGTAGTAACTATTTTTCAAACCGTGATTCATGGAGCGATTTTGAAAAACGGAATTTCAGCATAATGAAAGAATGTAAATTACAATTCTATTGGGTAGAACTAGATAGAATAGGATTTTTCTGCGAAAATTGCATGATTATCGAATCTGAAGTTTGGAGAAAGCTTCAAAATGAGAGTAAATATTTCTAGGTGCAAATATGCCTTTATGTTGGAAGAAAGTTCGGTAATCCACATTTTCACAACATATTAAAGAATCTTTTTCTTATCCGTGATGCATATACCGTGTTCGGAACGTGGAATTTCACGGTGATTGAAACAATGTAAATTACTTCTCTATTGGTTAGAAGTTGCTCCAAGAGTATTTTTCTGCGAAAACTGCTTCATTTTTGAAACTGGGGTTTGGAAAACGCTGCAAAATTTGAGAAAATACTTCTAAGTATCAATATTCAATCTATTGTGATGAAAGTTCGGTAATCCACTTGCTAACAAATCTGTAGTGAATATTTGTCGAAACAATTATGCATGTAGCATGTTTGGAACACGGAATTTCATGGCCAAGGAGTTTATGTAAATTACATTTCTCTTGGTTACAAATCACTCCAAGAGATTTTTCTGAGAAATCTGCCTGATTTTCAAAACTGGCGTTAGGAAAACCCTGCGAACCCAGATGAATAGATTCTCGGTGTAAATATGCCTTGTAGGGTGGATGAAAGTTCGGTAATTCGCATGCTAACAACTCTGTAGTGAATATTTGTCGAATCCGCGATACATGAAGCGTGTTCGGAACACAGAATATCACGGTGAGCGAATCTATGTAAAATAAATGTCCCTTGGGTAGAACTCGCTCCAAGAGCTTTTTCTGCGAATTCTGCCTCATTTTCAAAACTGGCATTAGGAAAATCTTTCAAAATATGAGAAAATGCCTCAAAGTGTCAATATGGCTTTTATGGTGGATGAAAGTGCGGTAATCCTTATGCTAAAGACTGTGTAGTGAATATTTGTCGAATCCGTGATGCATGTAGCTTTTTCGGAACACGGAATTTCACGATGATGGGTTCTATGTAAATTGCATGTCTATTGAGTAGAACTCGCTCCAAGAGGATAATTCTGCGAAAACTGCATGATTTAAAACTGACATTAGGAGAAATCTACTAAATCAGAAAAAACCTTCTATGTATAAATATGCATTGTAAGGTGGATGAAAGTTCGGTAATACACATGTTCACCACTCATTAAAGAATGATTGTCGAATCCGTGATGCATGTAACGTGTTCAGAACACGGAATGTCACGGTCAGTGAAACTCGGTAAATTACATATCTTTTGGTTAGAACTTGCTCCAAGAGCATTTTCCTGCCAAATCTGCCTCATTTTCAAACCTGGCATTAAAACTAACCAGTGAAATCTCAGAAAATACTTCAAAGTGTCATTAAGCCATGTATGGTGGATGAAAGTTCTGTAATCCACTTGCTAACAACTCTGTAGTGAATATTTGTCGAATCCGAGATGCATGTACCGTGTTTCGAACACAGAATTTCACGGTGAGTGAATCAAAGTAAATTACATGTCTATTGTTTTGAAACCGCTCCAAGAAGTTTTTGCCATGAAATCTGCCTCAGGTTCGACACTGGCGTTTGGAAAGCTCTTTGAAATCAGAGAAAATGCTTCTAAGCATCAATATGCCTTTATTGTGATGAAAGTCCTGAAATCCACATGCAAACAACTCTGTAGTGTATTTTTGTCGAAACCTATCTGCATGAAGTGTGTTCAAAATATGGAATTTCACAGCGGGAGATTCTATGTAATTTACATATCTTTTGGGTAGAAGACGCTCCAACAGTTTTTTCCTTAGGAAACTGCCTGATTATTGATACTGCTATTAAGAAAATGCTGCAAACACAGAGTTGATATTTCAAGGTGTAAAAATGCCTTGTATGGAGGATGAAAGTTCTGTAATACACATGTACACAACTCATTCAAAATGTTACTCAAATCCGTGATGTATGTAGTTTGTTTGGAACACGGAATGTTACGTTGAAGGAAACTATGAAAATTACATATCTATTGGTGAGAACCCGCTCCAGGAGCATTTTACAGTAAAATCTACCTCTGTTTGGAAACTGGTGTTATGCAAACACTGCAAAATCTGAGCAAATGCTTTAAAGTGACATTATGTCTTCAATGGTTTATTAAAGAATTGTAATTCACTTTCTCACAACTCAGCTGTGAGCATTTGTTGAATCCAATGTGCATGTACCTTTTTCGGAACACGGAATGTTACTGTGACGGTATCTAAGAAAATGAGATGTCTATTTGATCGAACATGCAGCAAGAGAATTTTTCTGCGAAAACTGCCTGATTTTCGTAAGTGACGTTAGGAAAAATCTGCGAAACATAAGTAAATATTTCTACGTATTAGTATGCCTTGTATGGTGGATGAAAGTTCTGTAATACACATGTACTCAACTTATTGAAAATGTTACTCAAATCCGTGAAGTATGTAGTGTGTTCGGAACACGGAATGTCACGTTGAAGGAAACTATGTAAATTACATATCTATTGGTGAGAACCCGCTCCAGGAGCATTGTACTGTAAAATCTACCACTATTTGGAAACTGGTGTTATGAAAACCCTGCAAAATCTGAGCAAATGCTTTAAAGTGACATTATGTCTTCAATGGTTTATTAAAGAAGTATAATTCACATTCTAACAACTCAGCTGTGAGCTTTTTTTGAATCCAATGTGCACGTACCTTTTTCGGATCACGGAATATTACGGTGACGTTATCTATGAAAATGGGATGTCTATTGGATCGAACATGCAGCAAGAGAATTTTTCTGCGAAAACTGCCTGATTTTCGTAACTGACGTTAGGAAAAATCTGCGAAATCTAAGTAAATATATCTAGGTGTAAATATGCCTTCTACTGTGGTTGAAACTTCGGTAATCCTCATGTTCATGGTCATTAAATAATGTTTGTTGAAGCCGTGATTAATGTAACGTTTTCGGAACACGGAATGTCTCGGTGAGTGAAACTCGGAAAATAACAATTCTACTGGATAGAACTCGCTTGAATTGAAATTTTCAGCGAAAATTTCATGATTTTCGAAACTGGATGTTAGGAAAAACCTGCAAAATCACAATAAAAATTTCAAGGTGTAAATATGCCTTGTATGATGGATGAAAGTTCGGTAATCCACATGCTTACACTTATTAAATAATGTTTGTCGAATTCGTGATGCATGTAACGTGTTCGGAATACGGAATGTCATATTGAAGGAAACAATGTAAATTACATGTCTATTGGGTAGAACTCGCTTGAAGAGAATTTTTCTGAGAAACGTGCCTCATTTTCAAAACTGCCATTAGGAGAACACTGTGAAATCTGAGTAAATGCTTCTAAGTGTCTGTATGCCTTGAATGGTGAATGAAAGTCCGGTAATCCACATGTTAATAACAGTGTAGTAATTATTTTTCAAACCGTGATTCATGGAGCGCTTTTGGAAAACGGAATTTCAGCGTAATAAAAAAGTGTAAATTAAATTCTATTGGGTAGAACTAGATAGAATAGGATTTTTCTGCGAAAATTGCATGATTATCGAATCTGAAGTTTGGAGAAAGTTCAAAATGAGATTGAATATTTCTAGGTGCAAATATGCCTTTATGTTGGAAGAAAGTTTGGTAATCCACATTTTCACAACATATTAAAGAATCTTTTTCTAATCCGTGATGCATATACCGTGTTCGGAACGTAGAATTTCATGGTGATTGAAACAACTTTATTTACTTCTCTACTGGGTAGAACTTGCTCCAAGAGTATTTTTCTGCGAAAACTGCTTCATTTTTAAACTGGGTTTTGGAAAACGCTGCAAAATTTGAGAAAATACTTCTAATTATCAATATTCCATCTATTGTGATGAAAGTTCGGTAATCCAAATGCCAACAAATATGTAGTGAATATTTGTCCAATCCATTATGCATGTAGCATGTTTGGAACACGGAGTTTCATGGCCAGGGAGTTTATGTAAATTACATTTCTCTTGGTTACAAATCACTCCAAGAGGTTTTTCTGAGAAATCTGCCTGATTCCCAAAACTGGCGTTAGGAAAACCCTGCGAACTCAGATGAATAGATTCTCGGTGTAAATATGCCTTGTAGGGTGGATGAAAGTTCGGTAATCCGCATGCTAAAAACTCTGTAGTGAATATTTGTCGAATCCGGGATACATGAAGCGTGTTCGGAACACAGAATATCACGGTGAGCGAATCTATGTAAAATAAATGTCCCTTGGGTAGAACTCGCTCCAAGAGCTTTTTCTGCGAATTCTGCCTCATTTTCAAAACTGGCATTAGGAAAACCTTTCGAAATATGAGAAAATGCTTCAAAGTGTCAATATGGCTTTTATGATGGATGAAAGTGTGGTAATCCTTATGCTAAAGACTGTGTAGTGAATATTTGTCGAATCCGTGATGCATGTAGCTTTTTCGGAACACGGAACTTCACGATGATGGGTTCTATGTAAATTGCATGTCTATTGGGTAGAACACGCTCCAAGAGGATTTTTCTGCGAAAACTGCATGATTTAAAACTGACATTAGGAGAAATCTACTAAATCAGAAAAAAACCTTCTATGTATAAATATGCATTGTAAGGTGGATGAAAGTTCAGTAATACACATGTTCACCACTCATTAAAGAATGATTGTCGAATCCGTGATGCATGTAACGTGTTCAGAACACGGAATGTCACGGTGAGTGAAACTCGGTAAATTACATATCTTTTGGGTAGAACTCGCTCCAAGAGCATTTTCCTGCCAAATCTGCCTCATTTTCAAACCTGGCATTGAAACTAAACTGTGAAATCTGAGAAAATTCTTCAAAGTGTCAGTAAGTCATGTATGGTGGATGAAAGTTCTGTAATCCACTTGCTAACATCTCTGTAGTGAATATTTGTCGAATCCGAGATGCATGTAGCGTGTTTCGAACACAGAATTTCACGGTGAGTGAATCAATGTAAATTACATGTCTATTGTTTTGAACCCGCTCCAAGAAGTTTTTGCCGTGAAATCTGCCTCAGTTTCGACACTGGCATTTGGAAAGCTCTGTGAAATCAGAGAAAGTACTTCTAAGCATCAATATGCCTTTATTGTGATGAAAGTCCTAAAATCCACATGCAAACAACTCTGTAGTGTATTTTTGTCGAAACCTATCTGCATGAAGCTTGTTCAAAGTATGGAATTTCACAGCGGGAGAATCTATGTAATTTACATATCTTTTGGGTAGAACACGCTTCAACAGATTTTTCCTTAGGAAACTGCCTGATTTTTGAAACTGCTATTAAGAAAATGCTGCAAACCCAGAGTTGATATTTCTAGGTGTAAAAATGCCTTGTATGGTGGATGAAAGTTCTGTAATACACATGTACTCAACTTATTGAAAATGTTACTCAAATCCGTGATGTATGTAGTGTGTTCGGAACACGGAATGTCACGTTGAAGGAAACTATTTAAATTACATATCTATTGGTGAGAACCCGCTCCAGGAGCATTGTACTGTAAAATCTACCTCTGTTTGGAAACTAGTGTTATGAAAACCTTGCAAAATCTGAGCAAATGCTTTAAAGTGACATTATATGTTCAACGGTTTATTAAAGAAGTGTAATTCACATTCTAACCACTCAGCTGGGAGCATTTGTTGAATCCAATGTGCACGTAACTTTTTCGGAACACGGAATGTTACGGTGACGGTATCTATGAAAATGGGATGTCTATTGGATCGAACATGCAGCAAGAGAATTTTTCTGCGAAAACTGCCTGATTTTCGTATCTGACGTTAGGAAAAATCTGCGAAATCTAAGTAAATATATCTAGGTGTAAATATGCCTTCTACTGTGGTTGAAACTTCGGTAATCCTCATGCTCATGGTCATTAAATAATGTTTGTTGAAGCCGTGATTAATGTAACGTTTTCGGAACACGGAATGTCTCGGTGAGTGAAACTCGGAAAATAACAATTCTACTGGATAGAACTCGCTTGAATTGAAATTTTCAGCGAAAATTTCATGATTTTCGAAACTGGATGTAAGGAAAAACCTGCAAAATCACAATAAAAATTTCAAGGTGTAAATATGCCTTGTATGATGGATGAAAGTTCGGTAATCCACATGCTTACACTTATTAAATAATGTTTGTCGAATTCGTGATGCATGTAACGTGTTCGGAATACGGAATGTCATATTGAAGGAAACAATGTAAATTCCATGTCTATTGGGTAGAACTCGCTTGAAGAGAATTTTTCTGAGAAACGTGCCTCATTTTCAAAACTGCCATTAGGAGAACACTGTGAAATCTGAGTAAATGCTTCTAAGTGTCTGTATGCCTTGAATGGTGAATGAAAGTCCGGTAATCCACATGTTAATAACAGTGTAGTAATTATTTTTCAAACCGTGATTCATGGAGCGCTTTTGGAAAACGGAATTTCAGCGTAATGAAAAAGTGTAAATTAAATTCTATTGGGTAGAACTAGATAGAATAGGATTTTTCTGCGAAAATTGCATGATTATCGAATCTGAAGTTTGGAGAAAGTTCAAAATGAGATTGAATATTTCTAGGTGCAAATATGCCTTTATGTTGGAAGAAAGTTTGGTAATCCACATTTTCACAACATATTAAAGAATCTTTTTCTAATCCATGATGCATATACCGTGTTCGGAACGTAGAATTTCATGGTGATTGAAACAACTTTATTTACTTCTCTATTGGGTAGAACTTGCTCCAAGAGTATTTTTCTGCGAAAACTGCTTCATTTTTGAAACTGGGTTTGGAAAACGCTGCAAAATTTGAGAAAATACTTCTAAGTATCAATATTCCATCTATTGTGATGAAAGTTCGGTAATCCAAATGCCAACAAATATGTAGTGAATATTTGTCCAATCCATTATGCATGTAGCATGTTTGGAACACGGAGTTTCATGGCCAGGGAGTTTATGTAAATTACATTTCTCTTGGTTACAAATCACTCCAAGAGGTTTTTCTGAGAAATCTGCCTGATTCCCAAAACTGGCGTTAGGAAAACCCTGCGAACTCAGATGAATAGATTCTCGGTGTAAATATGCCTTGTAGGGTGGATGAAAGTTCGGTAATCCGCATGCTAAAAACTCTGTAGTGAATATTTGTCGAATCCGGGATACATGAAGCGTGTTCGGAACACAGAATATCACGGTGAGCGAATCTATGTAAAATAAATGTCCCTTGGGTAGAACTCGCTCCAAGAGCTTTTTCTGCGAATTCTGCCTCATTTTCAAAACTGGCATTAGGAAAACCTTTCGAAATATGAGAAAATGCCTCAAAGTGTCAATATGGCTTTTATGATGGATGAAAGTGCGATAATCCTTATGCTAAAGACTGTGTAGTGAATATTTGTCGAATCCGTGATGCATGTAGCTTTTTCGGAACACGGAACTTCACGATGATGGGTTCTATGTAAATTGCATGTCTATTGGGTAGAACTCGCTCCAAGAGGATTTTTCTGCGAAAACTGCATGATTTAAAACTGACATTAGGAGAAATCTACTAAATCAGAAAAAAACCTTCTATGTATAAATATGCATTGTAAGGTGGATGAAAGTTCGGTAATACACATGTTCACCACTCATTAAAGAATGATTGTCGAATCCGTGATGCATGTAACGTGTTCAGAACACGGAATGTCACGGTGAGTGAAACTCGGTAAATTACATATCTTTTGGGTAGAACTCGCTCCAAGAGCATTTTCCTGCCAAATCTGCCTCATTTTCAAACCTGGCATTAAAACTAAACTGTGAAATCTCAGAAAATTCTTCAAAGTGTCAGTAAGTCATGTATGGTGGATGAAAGTTCTGTAATCCACTTGCTAACATCTCTGTAGTGAATATTTGTCGAATCCGAGATGCATGTAGCGTGTTTCGAACACAGAATTTCACGGTGAGTGAATCAATGTAAATTACATGTCTATTGTTTTGAACCCGCTCCAAGAAGTTTTTGCCGTGAAATCTGCCTCAGTTTCGACACTGGCATTTGGAAAGCTCTGTGAAATCAGAGAAAGTACTTCTAAGCATCAATATGCCTTTATTGTGATGAAAGTCCTATAATCCACATGCAAACAACTCTGTAGTGTATTTTTGTCGAAACCTATCTGCATGAAGCGTGTTCAAAGTATGGAATTTCACAGCGGGAGAATCTATGTAATTTACATATCTTTTGGGTAGAACACGCTTCAACAGATTTTTCCTTAGGAAACTGCCTGATTTTTGAAACTGCTATTAAGAAAATGCTGCAAACCCAGAGTTGATATTTCTAGGTGTAAAAATGCCTTGTATGGTGGATGAAAGTTCTGTAATACACATGTACTCAACTTATTGAAAATGTTACTCAAATCCGTGATGTATGTAGTGTGTTCGGAACACGGAATGTCACGTTGAAGGAAACTATTTAAATTACATATCTATTGGTGAGAACCCGCTCCAGGAGCATTGTCCTGTAAAATCTACCTCTGTTTGGAAACTAGTGTTATGAAAACCTTGCAAAATCTGAGCAAATGCTTTAAAGTGACATTATGTGTTCAATGGTTTATTAAAGAAGTGTAATTCACATTCTAACCACTCAGCTGGGAGCATTTGTTGAATCCAATGTGCACGTAACTTTTTCGGAACACGGAATGTTACGGTGACGGTATCTATGAAAATGGGATGTCTATTGGATCGAACATGCAGCAAGAGAATTTTTCTGCGAAAACTGCCTGATTTTCGTAACTGACGTTAGGAAAAATCTGCGAAATCTGAGTAAATATATCTAGGTGTAAATATGCCTTCTACTGTGGTTGAAACTTCGGTAATCCTCATGCTCATGGTCATTAAATAATGTTTGTTGAAGCCGTGATTAATGTAACGTTTTCGGAACACGGAATGTCTCGGTGAGTGAAACTCGGAAAATAACAATTCTACTGGATAGAACTCGCTTGAATTGAAATTTTCAGCGAAAATTTCATGATTTTCGAAACTGGATGTAAGGAAAAACCTGCAAAATCACAATAAAAATTTCAAGGTGTAAATATGCCTTGTATGATGGATGAAAGTTCGGTAATCCACATGCTTACACTTATTAAATAATGTTTGTCGAATTCGTGATGCATGTAACGTGTTCGGAATACGGAATGTCATATTGAAGGAAACAATGTAAATTCCATGTCTATTGGGTAGAACTCGCTTGAAGAGAATTTTTCTGAGAAACGTGCCTCATTTTCAAAACTGCCATTAGGAGAACACTGTGAAATCTGAGTAAATGCTTCTAAGTGTCTGTATGCCTTGAATGGTGAATGAAAGTCCGGTAATCCACATGTTAATAACAGTGTAGTAATTATTTTTCAAACCGTGATTCATGGAGCGCTTTTGGAAAACGGAATTTCAGCGTAATGAAAAAGTGTAAATTAAATTCTATTGGGTAGAACTAGATAGAATAGGATTTTTCTGCGAAAATTGCATGATTATCGAATCTGAAGTTTGGAGAAAGTTCAAAATGAGATTGAATATTTCTAGGTGCAAATATGCCTTTATGTTGGAAGAAAGTTTGGTAATCCACATTTTCACAACATATTAAAGAATCTTTTTCTAATCCGTGATGCATATACCGTGTTCGGAACGTAGAATTTCATGGTGATTGAAACAACTTTATTTACTTCTCTATTGGGTAGAACTTGCTCCAAGAGTATTTTTCTGTGAAAACTGCTTCATTTTTGAAACTGGGTTTTGGAAAACGCTGCAAAATTTGAGAAAATACTTCTAAGTATCAATATTCCATCTATTGTGATGAAAGTTCGGTAATCCAAATGCCAACAAATATGTAGTGAATATTTGTCCAATCCATTATGCATGTAGCATGTTTGGAACACGGAGTTTCATGGCCAGGGAGTTTATGTAAATTACATTTCTCTTGGTTACAAATCACTCCAAGAGGTTTTTCTGAGAAATCTGCCTGATTCCAAAAACTGGCGTTAGGAAACCCTGCGAACTCAGATGAATAGATTCTCGGTGTAAATATGCCTTGTAGGGTGGATGAAAGTTCGGTAATCCGCATGCTAAAAACTCTGTAGTGAATATTTGTCGAATCCGGGATACATGAAGCGTGTTCGGAACACAGAATATCACGGTGAGCGAATCTATGTAAAATAAATGTCCCTTGGGTAGAACTCGCTCCAAGAGCTTTTTCTGCGAATTCTGCCTCATTTTCAAAACTGGCATTAGGAAAACCTTTCGAAATATGAGAAAATGCTTCAAAGTGTCAATATGGCTTTTATGATGGATGAAAGTGCGGTAATCCTTATGCTAAAGACTGTGTAGTGAATATTTGTCGAATCCGTGATGCATGTAGCTTTTTCGGAACACGGAACTTCACGATGATGGGTTCTATGTAAATTGCATGTCTATTGGGTAGAACTCGCTCCAAGAGGATTTTTCTGCGAAAACTGCATGATTTAAAACTGACATTAGGAGAAATCTACTAAATCAGAAAAAAACCTTCTATGTATAAATATGCATTGTAAGGTGGATGAAAGTTCGGTAATACACATGTTCACCACTCATTAAAGAATGATTGTCGAATCCGTGATGCATGTAACGTGTTCAGAACACGGAATGTCACGGTGAGTGAAACTCGGTAAATTACATATCTTTTGGGTAGAACTCGCTCCAAGAGCATTTTCCTGCCAAATCTGCCTCATTTTCAAACCTGGCATTAAAACTAAACTGTGAAATCTCAGAAAATTCTTCAAAGTGTCAGTAAGTCATGTATGGTGGATGAAAGTTCTGTAATCCACTTGCTAACATCTCTGTAGTGAATATTTGTCGAATCCGAGATGCATGTAGCGTGTTTCGAACACAGAATTTCACGGTGAGTGAATCAATGTAAATTACATGTCTATTGTTTTGAACCCGCTCCAAGAAGTTTTTGCCGTGAAATCTGCCTCAGTTTCGACACTGGCATTTGGAAAGCTCTGTGAAATCAGAGAAAGTACTTCTAAGCATCAATATGCCTTTATTGTGATGAAAGTCCTATAATCCACATGCAAACAACTCTGTAGTGTATTTTTGTCGAAACCTATCTGCATGAAGCGTGTTCAAAGTATGGAATTTCACAGCGGGAGAATCTATGTAATTTACATATCTTTTGGGTAGAACACGCTTCAACAGATTTTTCCTTAGGAAACTGCCTGATTTTTGAAACTGCTATTAAGAAAATGCTGCAAACCCAGAGTTGATATTTCTAGGTGTAAAAATGCCTTGTATGGTGGATGAAAGTTCTGTAATACACATGTACTCAACTTATTGAAAATGTTACTCAAATCCGTGATGTATGTAGTGTGTTCAGAACACGGAATATCACGTTGAAGGAAACTATTTAAATTACATATCTATTGGTGAGAACCCGCTCCAGGAGCATTGTACTGTAAAATCTACCTCTGTTTGGAAACTAGTGTTATGAAAACCTTGCAAAATCTGAGCAAATGCTTTAAAGTGACATTATGTGTTCAATGGTTTATTAAAGAAGTGTAATTCACATTCTAACCACTCAGCTGGGAGCATTTGTTGAATCCAATGTGCACGTAACTTTTTCGGAACACGGAATGTTACGGTGACGGTATCTATGAAAATGGGATGTCTATTGGATCGAACATGCAGCAAGAGAATTTTTCTGCGAAAACTGCCTGATTTTCGTAACTGACGTTAGGAAAAATCTGCGAAATCTGAGTAAATATATCTAGGTGTAAATATGCCTTCTACTGTGGTTGAAACTTCGGTAATCCTCATGCTCATGGTCATTAAATAATGTTTGTTGAAGCCGTGATTAATGTAACGTTTTCGGAACACGGAATGTCTCGGTGAGTGAAACTCGGAAAATAACAATTCTACTGGATAGAACTCGCTTGAATTGAAATTTTCAGCGAAAATTTCATGATTTTCGAAACTGGATGTAAGGAAAAACCTGCAAAATCACAATAAAAATTTCAAGGTGTAAATATGCCTTGTATGATGGATGAAAGTTCGGTAATCCACATGCTTACACTTATTAAATAATGTTTGTCGAATTCGTGATGCATGTAACGTGTTCGGAATACGGAATGTCATATTGAAGGAAACAATGTAAATTCCATGTCTATTGGGTAGAACTCGCTTGAAGAGAATTTTTCTGAGAAACGTGCCTCATTTTCAAAACTGCCATTAGGAGAACACTGTGAAATCTGAGTAAATGCTTCTAAGTGTCTGTATGCCTTGAATGGTGAATGAAAGTCCGGTAATCCACATGTTAATAACAGTGTAGTAATTATTTTTCAAACCGTGATTCATGGAGCGCTTTTGGAAAACGGAATTTCAGCGTAATGAAAAAGTGTAAATTAAATTCTATTGGGTAGAACTAGATAGAATAGGATTTTTCTGCGAAAATTGCATGATTATCGAATCTGAAGTTTGGAGAAAGTTCAAAATGAGATTGAATATTTCTAGGTGCAAATATGCCTTTATGTTGGAAGAAAGTTTGGTAATCCACATTTTCACAACATATTAAAGAATCTTTTTCTAATCCGTGATGCATATACCGTGTTCAGAACGTAGAATTTCATGGTGATTGAAACAACTTTATTTACTTCTCTATTGGGTAGAACTTGCTCCAAGAGTATTTTTCTGCGAAAACTGCTTCATTTTTGAAACTGGGTTTTGGAAAACGCTGCAAAATTTGAGAAAATACTTCTAAGTATCAATATTCCATCTATTGTGATGAAAGTTCGGTAATCCAAATGCCAAGAAATATGTAGTGAATATTTGTCCAATCCATTATGCATGTAGCATGTTTGGAACACGGAGTTTCATGGCCAGGGAGTTTATGTAAATTACATTTCTCTTGGTTACAAATCACTCCAAGAGGTTTTTCTGAGAAATCTGCCTGATTCCCAAAACTGGCGTTAGGAAAACACTGCGAACTCAGATGAATAGATTCTCGGTGTAAATATGCCTTGTAGGGTGGATGAAAGTTCGGTAATCCGCATGCTAAAAACTCTGTAGTGAATATTTGTCGAATCCGGGATACATGAAGCGTGTTCGGAACACAGAATATCACGGTGAGCGAATCTATGTAAAATAAATGTCCCTTGGGTAGAACTCGCTCCAAGAGCTTTTTCTGCGAATTCTGCCTCATTTTCAAAACTGGCATTAGGAAAACCTTTCGAAATATGAGAAAATGCTTCAAAGTGTCAATATGGCTTTTATGATGGATGAAAGTGCGGTAATCCTTATGCTAAAGACTGTGTAGTGAATATTTGTTGAATCCGTGATGCATGTAGCTTTTTCAGAACACGGAACTTCACGATGATGAGTTCTATGTAAATTGCATGTCTATTGGGTAGAACTCGCTCCAAGAGGATTTTTCTGCGAAAACTGCATGATTTAAAACTGACATTAGGAGAAATCTACTAAATCAGAAAAAACCTTCTATGTATAAATATGCATTGTAAGGTGGATGAAAGTTCGGTAATACACATGTTCACCACTCATTAAAGAATGATTGTCGAATCCGTGATGCATGTAACGTGTTCAGAACACGGAATGTCACGGTGAGTGAAACTCGGTAAATTACATATCTTTTGGGTAGAACTCGCTCCAAGAGCATTTTCCTGCCAAATCTGCCTCATTTTCAAACCTGGCATTAAAACTAAACTGTGAAATCTCAGAAAATTCTTCAAAGTGTCAGTAAGTCATGTATGGTGGATGAAAGTTCTGTAATCCACTTGCTAACATCTCTGTAGTGAATATTTGTCGAATCCGAGATGCATGTAGCGTGTTTCGAACACAGAATTTCACGGTGAGTGAATCAATGTAAATTACATGTCTATTGTTTTGAACCCGCTCCAAGAAGTTTTTGCCGTGAAATCTGCCTCAGTTTCGACACTGGCATTTGGAAAGCTCTGTGAAATCAGAGAAAGTACTTCTAAGCATCAATATGACTTTATTGTGATGAAAGTCCTAAAATCCACATGCAAACAACTCTGTAGTGTATTTTTGTCGAAACCTATCTGCATGAAGCGTGTTCAAAGTATGGAATTTCACAGCGGGAGAATCTATGTAATTTACATATCTTTTGGGTAGAACACGCTTCAACAGATTTTTCCTTAGGAAACTGCCTGATTTTTGAAACTGCTATTAAGAAAATGCTGCAAACCCAGAGTTGATATTTCTAGGTGTAAAAATGCCTTGTATGGTGGATGAAAGTTCTGTAATACACATGTACTCAACTTATTGAAAATGTTACTCAAATCCGTGATGTATGTAGTGTGTTCGGAACACGGAATGTCACGTTGAAGGAAACTATTTAAATTACATATCTATTGGTGAGAACCCGCTCCAGGAGCATTGTACTGTAAAATCTACCTCTGTTTGGAAACTAGTGTTATGAAAACCTTGCAAAATCTGAGCAAATGCTTTAAAGTGACATTATGTGTTCAATGGTTTATTAAAGAATTGTAATTCACATTCTAACCACTCAGCTGGGAGCATTTGTTGAATCCAATGTGCACGTAACTTTTTCGGAACACGGAATGTTACGGTGACGGTATCTATGAAAATGGGATGTCTATTGGATCGAACATGCAGCAAGAGAATTTTTCTGCGAAAACTGCCTGATTTTCGTAACTGACGTTAGGAAAAATCTGCGAAATCTAAGTAAATATATCTAGGTGTAAATATGCCTTCTACTGTGGTTGAAACTTCGGTAATCCTCATGCTCGTGGTCATTAAATAATGTTTGTTGAAGCCGTGATTAATGTAACGTTTTCGGAACACGGAATGTCTCGGTGAGTGAAACTCAGAAAATAACAATTCTACTGGATAGAACTCGCTTGAATTGAAATTTTTAGTGAAAATTTCATGATTTTCGAAACTGGATGTAAGGAAAAACCTGCAAAATCACAATAAAAATTTCAAGGTGTAAATATGCCTTGTATGATGGATGAAAGTTCGGTAATCCACATGCTTACACTTATTAAATAATGTTTGTCGAATTCGTGATGCATGTAACGTGTTCGGAATACGGAATGTCATATTGAAGGAAACAATGTAAATTACATGTCTATTGGGTAGAACTCGCTTGAAGAGAATTTTTCTGAGAAACGTGCCTCATTTTCAAAACTGCCATTAGGAGAACACTGTGAAATCTGAGTAAATGCTTCTAAGTGTCTGTATGCCTTGAATGGTGAATGAAAGTCCGGTAATCCACATGTTAATAACAGTGTAGTAATTATTTTTCAAACCGTGATTCATGGAGCGCTTTTGGAAAACGGAATTTCAGCGTAATGAAAAAGTGTAATTAAATTCTATTGGGTAGAACTAGATAGAATAGGATTTTTCTGCGAAAATTGCATGATTATCGAATCTGAAGTTTGGAGAAAGTTCAAAATGAGATTGAATATTTCTAGGTGCAAATATGCCTTTATGTTGGAAGAAAGTTTGGTAATCCACATTTTCACAACATATTAAAGAATCTTTTTCTAATCCGTGATGCATATACCGTGTTCGGAACGTAGAATTTCATGGTGATTGAAACAACTTTATTTACTTCTCTATTGGGTAGAACTTGCTCCAAGAGTATTTTTCTGCGAAAACTGCTTCATTTTTGAAACTGGGTTTTGGAAAACGCTGCAAAATTTGAGAAAATACTTCTAAGTATCAATATTCCATCTATTGTGATGAAAGTTCGGTAATCCAAATGCCAACAAATCTGTAGTGAATATTTGTCCAATCCATTATGCATGTAGCATGTTTGGAACACGGAGTTTCATGGCCAGGGAGTTTATGTAAATTACATTTCTCTTGGTTACAAATCACTCCAAGAGGTTTTTCTGAGAAATCTGCCTGATTCCCAAAACTGGTGTTAGGAAAACCCTGCGAACTCAGATGAATAGATTCTCGGTGTAAATATGCCTTGTAGGGTGGATGAAAGTTCGGTAATCCGCATGCTAAAAACTCTGTAGTGAATATTTGTCGAATCCGGGATACATGAAGCGTGTTCGGAACACAGAATATCACGGTGAGCGAATCTATGTAAAATAAATGTCCCTTGGGTAGAACTCGCTCCAAGAGCTTTTTCTGCGAATTCTGCCTCATTTTCAAAACTGGCATTAGGAAAACCTTTCGAAATATGAGAAAATGCTTCAAAGTGTCAATATGGCTTTTATGATGGATGAAAGTGCGGTAATCCTTATGCTAAAGACTGTGTAGTGAATATTTGTCGAATCCGTGATGCATGTAGCTTTTTCGGAACACGGAACTTCACGATGATGGGTTCTATGTAAATTGCATGTCTATTGGGTAGAACTCGCTCCAAGAGGATTTTTCTGCGAAAACTGCATGATTTAAAACTGACATTAGGAGAAATCTACTAAATCAGAAAAAAACCTTCTATGTATAAATATGCATTGTAAGGTGGATGAAAGTTCGGTAATACACATGTTCACCACTCATTAAAGAATGATTGTCGAATCCGTGATGCATGTAACGTGTTCAGAACACGGAATGTCACGGTGAGTGAAACTCGGTAAATTACATATCTTTTGGGTAGAACTCGCTCCAAGAGCATTTTCCTGCCAAATCTGCCTCATTTTCAAACCTGGCATTAAAACTAAACTGTGAAATCTCAGAAAATTCTTCAAAGTGTCAGTAAGTCATGTATGGTGGATGAAAGTTCTGTAATCCACTTGCTAACATCTCTGTAGTGAATATTTGTCGAATCCGAGATGCATGTAGCGTGTTTCGAACACAGAATTTCACGGTGAGTGAATCAATGTAAATTACATGTCTATTGTTTTGAACCCGCTCCAAGAAGTTTTTGCCGTGAAATCTGCCTCAGTTTCGACACTGGCATTTGGAAAGCTCTGTGAAATCAGAGAAAGTACTTCTAAGCATCAATATGCCTTTATTGTGATGAAAGTCCTATAATCCACATGCAAACAACTCTGTAGTGTATTTTTGTCGAAACCTATCTGCATGAAGCGTGTTCAAAGTATGGAATTTCACAGCGGGAGAATCTATGTAATTTACATATCTTTTGGGTAGAACACGCTTCAACAGATTTTTCCTTAGGAAACTGCCTGATTTTTGAAACTGCTATTAAGAAAATGCTGCAAACCCAGAGTTGATATTTCTAGGTGTAAAAATGCCTTGTATGGTGGATGAAAGTTCTGTAATACACATGTACTCAACTTATTGAAAATGTTACTCAAATCCGTGATGTATGTAGTGTGTTCGGAACACGGAATGTCACGTTGAAGGAAACTATTTAAATTACATATCTATTGGTGAGAACCCGCTCCAGAAGCATTGTACTGTAAAATCTACCTCTGTTTGGAAACTAGTGTTATGAAAACCTTGCAAAATCTGAGCAAATGCTTTAAAGTGACATTATGTCTTCAATGGTTTATTAAAGAAGTGTAATTCACATTCTAACAACTCAGCTGGGAGCATTTGTTGAATCCAATGTGCACGTAACTTTTTCGGAACACGGAATGTTACGGTGACGGTATCTATGAAAATGGGATGTCTATTGGATCGAACATGCAGCAAGAGAATTTTTCTGCGAAAACTGCCTGATTTTCGTAACTGACGTTAGGAAAAATCTGCGAAATCTGAGTAAATATATCTAGGTGTAAATATGCCTTCTACTGTGGTTGAAACTTCGGTAATCCTCATGCTCATGGTCATTAAATAATGTTTGTTGAAGCCGTGATTAATGTAACGTTTTCGGAACACGGAATGTCTCGGTGAGTGAAACTCGGAAAATAACAATTCTACTGGATAGAACTCGCTTGAATTGAAATTTTCAGCGAAAATTTCATGATTTTCGAAACTGGATGTAAGGAAAAACCTGCAAAATCACAATAAAAATTTCAAGGTGTAAATATGCCTTGTATGATGGATGAAAGTTCGGTAATCCACATGCTTACACTTATTAAATAATGTTTGTCGAATTCATGATGCATGTAACGTGTTCGGAATACGGAATGTCATATTGAAGGAAACAATGTAAATTACATGTCTATTGGGTAGAACTCGCTTGAAGAGAATTTTTCTGAGAAACGTGCCTCATTTTCAAAACTGCCATTAGGAGAACACTGTGAAATCTGAGTAAATGCTTCTAAGTGTCTGTATGCCTTGAATGGTGTATGAAATTCCGGTAATCCACATGTTAATAACAGTGTAGTAATTATTTTTCAAACTGTGATTCATGGAGCGCTTTTGGAAAACGGAATTTCAGCGTAATGAAAAAGTGTAAATTAAATTCTATTGGGTAGAACTAGATAGAATAGGATTTTTCTGCGAAAATTGCATGATTATCGAATCTGAAGTTTGGAGAAAGTTCAAAATGAGATTGAATATTTCTAGGTGCAAATATGCCTTTATGTTGGAAGAAAGTTTGGTAATCCACATTTTCACAACATATTAAAGAATATTTTTCTAATCCGTGATGCATATACCCTGTTCGGAACGTAGAATTTCATGGTGATTGAAACAAATTTATTTACTTCTCTATTGGGTAGAACTTGCTCCAAGAGTATTTTTCTGCAAAAACTGCTTCATTTTTGAAACTGGGTTTTGGAAAACGCTGCAAAATTTGAGAAAATACTTCTAAATATCAATATTCCAACTATTGTGATGAAAGTTCGGTAATCCAAATGCTAACAAATCTGTAGTGAATATTTGTCCAATCCATTATGCATGTAGCATGTTTGGATCACGGAGTTTCATGGCCAGGGATTTTATGTAAATTAAATTTCTCTTGGTTACAAATCACTCCAAGAGGTTTTTCTGAGAAATCTGCCTGATTCCCAAAACTGGCGTTAGGAAAATCCTGCGAACTCAGATGAATAGATTCTCGGTGTAAATATGCCTTGTAGGGTGGATGAAAGTTCGGTAATCCGCATGCTAAAAACTCTGTAGTGAATATTTGTCGAATCCGGGATACATGAAGCGTGTTCGGAACACAGAATATCACGGTGAGCGAATCTATGTAAAATAAATGTCCCTTGGGTAGAACTCGCTCCAAGAGCTTTTTCTGCGAATTCTGCCTCATTTTCAAAACTGGCATTAGGAAAACCTTTCGAAATATGAGAAAATGCTTCAAAGTGTCAATATGGCTTTTATGATGGATGAAAGTGCGGTAATCCTTATGCTAAAGACTGTGTAGTGAATATTTGTCGAATCCGTGATGCATGTAGCTTTTTCGGAACACGGAACTTCACGATGATGGGTTCTATGTAAATTGCATGTCTATTGGGTAGAACTCGCTCCAAGAGGATTTTTCTGCGAAAACTGCATGATTTAAAACTGACATTAGGAGAAATCTACTAAATCAGAAAAAAACCTTCTATGTATAAATATGCATTGTAAGGTGGATGAAAGTTCGGTAATACACATGTTCACCACTCATTAAAGAATGATTGTCGAATCCGTGATGCATGTAACGTGTTCAGAACACGGAATGTCACGGTGAGTGAAACTCGGTAAATTACATATCTTTTGGGTAGAACTCGCTCCAAGAGCATTTTCCTGCCAAATCTGCCTCATTTTCAAACCTGGCATTAAAACTAAACTGTGAAATCTCAGAAAATTCTTCAAAGTGTCAGTAAGTCATGTATGGTGGATGAAAGTTCTGTAATCCACTTGCTAACATCTCTGTAGTGAATATTTGTCGAATCCGAGATGCATGTAGCGTGTTTCGAACACAGAATTTCACGGTGAGTGAATCAATGTAAATTACATGTCTATTGTTTTGAACCCGCTCCAAGAAGTTTTTGCCGTGAAATCTGCCTCAGTTTCGACACTGGCATTTGGAAAGCTCTGTGAAATCAGAGAAAGTACTTCTAAGCATCAATATGCCTTAATTGTGATGAAAGTCCTAAATTACAAATGCAATCAACTCTGTAGTGTATGTTTGTCGAAACTTATCTGCATGAAGCGTGTTCAAAATATGGAATTTCACAGCGGGAGAATCTATGTAATTTACATATCTTTTGGGTAGAAGACGCTCCAACAGTTTTTCCTTAGGAAACTGCCTGATTATTGAAACTGCTATTAAGAAAATGCTGCAAACACAGAGTTGATATTTCAAGGTGTAAAAATGCCATGTATGGTGGATGAAAGTTCTGTAATACACATGTACACAACTCATTAAAAATGTTACTCAAATCCGTGATGTATGTAGTGTGTTCGGAACACGGAATGTCACGTTGAAGTAAACTATGTAAATTACATATCAATTGGTGAGAACCCGCTCCAGGAGCATTTTACAGTAAAATCTACCTCTGTTTGGAAACTGGTGTTATGAAAACGCTGCAAAATCTGAACAAATGCTTTAAAGTGACATTATGTCTTCAATGCTTTATTAAAGAATTGTAATTCACTTTCTCACAACTCAGCTGTGAGCATTTGTTGAATCCAATGTGCACGTACCTTTTTCGGAACACGGAATGTTACTGTGACGGTATCTATGAAAATGGGATGTCTATTGGATCGAACATGCAGCAAGAGAATTTTTCTGCGAAAACTGCCTGATTTTCGTAAGTGACGTTAGGAAAAATCTGCGAAAACTAAGTAAATATTTCTAGGTGTTAGTATGCCTTGTATGGTGGATGAAAGTTCTGTAATACACATGTACTCAACTTATTGAAAATGTTACTCAAATCCGTGAAGTATGTAGTGTGTTCGGAACACGGAATGTCACGTTGAAGGAAACTATGTAAATTACATATCTATTGGTGAGAACCCGCTCCAGGAGCATTGTACTGTAAAATCTACCACTATTTGTAAACTGGTGTTATGAAAACACTGCAAAATCTGAGCAAATGCTTTAAAGTGACATTATGTCTTCAATGGTTTATTAAAGAAGTGTAATTCACATTCTAACAACTCAGCTGTGAGCTTTTTTTGAATCCAATATGCCCGTACCTTTTTCGAATCACGGAATATTACGGTGACGTTATCTATGAAAATGGGATGTCTATTGGATCGAACATGCAGCAAGAGAATTTTTCTGCGAAAACTGCCTGATTTCGTAACTGACGTTAGGAAAAATCTGCGAAATCTAAGTAAATATTTCTAGGTGTAAATATGCCTTGTACTGTGTTTGAAACTTCGGTAATCCACATGTTCATGGTCATTAAATAATGTTTGTTGAAGCCGTGATTAATGTAACGTTTTCGGAACACGGAATGTCTCGGTGAGTGAACCTCGGAAAATAACAATTCTACTTAATAGAACTCGCTTGAATTGAAATTTTCAGCGAAAATTTCATGATTTTCGAAACTGGATGTTAGGAAAAAACTGCAAAATCCGAATAAAAACTTCTAGGTGTAAATATGCCTTGTATGATGGATGAAAGTTCGGTAATCCACATGCTCCCACTCATTAACGAATGTTTGTCGAATTCGTGATGCATGTAACGTGTTCAGAATACGGAATGTCATATTGAAGGAAACAATGTAAATTACATGCCTATTGGGTAGAACTCGCTTGAAGAGAATTTTTCTGAGAAACGAGCCTCATTTTCTAAACTGCCATTAGGAGAACACTGTGAAATCTGAGTAAATGCTTCTAAGTGTCTGTATGCCTTGAATGGTGAATGAAAGTCCGGTAATCCACATGTCAATAACAGTGTAGTAATTATTTTTCAAACCGAGATTCATGGAGCGCTTTTGGAAAACAGAATTTCAGTGTAATGAAACAATTTAAATTACAATTCTATTGGGTAGAACTAGATAGAATAGGATAATTCTGCGAAAATTGCATGATTATCGAATCTGAATTTTGGAGAAAGCTTCAAAATGAGATTAAATATTTCTAGGTGCAAATATGCCTTTATGTTGGAAGAAAGTTCGGTAATCCATATTTTCACAACATATTAAAGAATCTTTTTCTAATCCGTGATGCATATACCGTGTTCGGAACGTGGAATTTCATGGTGATTGAAACAATGTTAATTACTTCTCTACTGGGTAGAACTTGCTCCAAGAGTATTTTTCTGAGAAAACTGTTTCATTTTTGAAAGGTAGTTTTGGAAAACGCTGCAAAATTTGAGAAAATACTTCTAAGTATCAATATTCAATCTATTGTGATGAAAGTTCAGTAATCCACATGCTAACAAATCTGTAGTGAATATTTGTCGAATCCGTGATGCATGTAGCTTTTTCGGAACACGGAATTTCACGATGACGGGTTCTATGTAAATTGCATGTCTATTGGGTAGAACTCGCTCCAAGAGGATTTTTCTGCGAAAACTGCATGTTTTAAAAACTGACATTAGGAGAAATCTACTAAAAAAAAAAACTTTCTATGTATAAATATGCATTGTAAGGTGGATAAAATTTCGGTAATACACATGTTTACCACTCATTAAAGAATGTTTGTCGTGTCCGTGATGCATGTAACGTGTTCAGATCACGAAATGTCACGGTGACTGAAACTAGGTAAATTACATATCTTTTGGGTAGAACTCGCTCCAAGAGCATTTTCCTGCCAAATCTGCCTCATTTTCAAACCTGGCATTAAAACTAAACTTTGAAATTTGAGAAAATTCTTCAAAGTGTCATTAAGTAATCTATCGTGGATGAAAGTGCTGTAATCCACTTGCTAACAACTCTGTAGTGAATATTTATCAAATCCGAGATGCATGTAGCGTGTTCGGAACACGGAATTTCACGGTGAGCGAATCCATGTAAATTACATGTCTTTAGTTTTGAACCTGCTCCAAGAGGTTTTTGCCGTGAAATCTGCCTCAGTTTCGAAACTGGCTTTTGGAAAGATCTGTGAAATCAGAGAAAATGCTTCTAAGCATCAATATGCCTTGTATTGTGATGAAAGTACTGTAATCCACATGGAAACAACTCTGTAGTGTGTTTTTGTCGAATCCTATCTGCATGAAGCGTGTTCGAAGCACGGAATTTCACAGCGGGAGAATCTATGTAATTTACATATCTTTTGGGTAGAACACGCTTCAACAGATTTTTCCTTAGGAAACTGCCTGATTTTTGAAACTGCTATTAAGAAAATGCTGCAAACCCAGAGTTGATATTTCTAGGTGTAAAAATGCCTTGTATGGTGGATGAAAGTTCTGTAATACACATGTACTCAACTTATTGAAAATGTTACTCAAATCCGTGATGTATGTAGTGTGTTCGGAACACGGAATGTCACGTTGAAGGAAACTATTTAAATTACATATCTATTGGTGAGAACCCGCTCCAGGAGCATTGTACTGTAAAATCTACCTCTGTTTGGAAACTAGTGTTATGAAAACCTTGCAAAATCTGAGCAAATGCTTTAAAGTGACATTATGTCTTCAATGGTTTATTAAAGAAGTGTAATTCACATTCTAACAACTCAGCTGTGAGCATTTGTTGAATCCAATGTGCACGTAACTTTTTCGGAACACGGAATGTTACGGTGACGGTATCTATGAAAATGGGATGTCTATTGGATCGAACATGCAGCAAGAGAATTTTTCTGCGAAAACTGCCTGATTTTCGTAACTGACGTTAGGAAAAATCTGCGAAATCTAAGTAAATATATCTCGGTGTAAATATGCCTTGTACTGTGGTTGAAACTTCGGTAATCCTCATGCTCATGGTCATTAAATAATGTTTGTTGAAGCCGTGATTAATGTAACGTTTTCGGAACACGGAATGTCTCGGTGAGTGAAACACGGATAATAACAGTTCTACTGGATAGAACTCGCTTGAATTGAAATTTTCAGCGAAAATTTCATGATTTTCGAAACTGGATGTAAGGAAAAACCTGCAAAATCACAATAAAAATTTCAAGGTGTAAATATGCCTTGTATGATGGATGAAAGTTCGGTAATCCACATGCTTACACTTATTAAATAATGTTTGTCGAATTCGTGATGCATGTAACGTGTTCGGGATACGGAATGTCATATTGAAGGAAACAATGTAAATTACATGTCTATTGGGTAGAAATCGCTTGAAGAGAATTTTTCTGAGAAACGTGCCTCATTTTCAAAACTGCCATTAGGAGAACACTGTGAAATCTGAGTAAATGCTTCTAAGTGTCTGTATGCCTTGAATGGTGAATGAAAGTCCGGTAATCCACATGTCAATAACAGTGTAGTAATTATTTTTCAAACCGTGATTCATGGAGCGCTTTTGGAAAACGGAATTTCAGCGTAATGAAAAAATGTAAATTAAATTCTATTGGGTAGAACTAGATAAATAGGATTTTTCTGCGAAAATTGCATGATTATCGAATCTGAAGTTTGGAGAAAGTTGAAAATGAGATTAAATATTTCTAGGTGCAAATATGCCTTTATGTTGGAAGAAAGTTCGGTAATCCACATTTTCACAACATATTAAAGAATCTTTTTCTAATCCGTGATGCATATACCGTGTTCGGAACGTAGAATTTCATGGTGATTGAAACAACTTTATTTACTTCTCTATTGGGTAGAACTTGCTCCAAGAGTATTTTTCTGCGAAAACTGCTTCATTTTTGAAACTGGGTTTTGGAAAACGCTGCAAAATTTGAGAAAATACTTCTAAGTATCAATATTCCATCTATTGTGATGAAAGTTCGGTAATCCAAATGCCAACAAATCTGTAGTGAATATTTGTCCAATCCATTATGCATGTAGCATGTTTGGAACACGGAGTTTCATGGCCAGGGAGTTTATGTAAATTACATTTCTCTTGGTTACAAATCACTCCAAGAGGTTTTTCTGAGAAATCTGCCTGATTCCCAAAACTGGTGTTAGGAAAACCCTGCGAACTCACATGAATAGATTCTCGGTGTAAATATGCCTTGTAGGGTGGATGAAAGTTCGGTAATCCGCATGCTAAAAACTCTGTAGTGAATATTTGTCGAATCCGGGATACATGAAGCGTGTTCGGAACACAGAATATCACGGTGAGCGAATCTATGTAAAATAAATGTCCCTTGGGTAGAACTCGCTCCAAGAGCTTTTTCTGCGAATTCTGCCTCATTTTCAAAACTGGCATTAGGAAAACCTTTCGAAATATGAGAAAATGCTTCAAAGTGTCAATATGGCTTTTATGATGGATGAAAGTGCGGTAATCCTTATGCTAAAGACTGTGTAGTGAATATTTGTCGAATCCGTGATGCATGTAGCTTTTTCGGAACACGGAACTTCACGATGATGGGTTCTATGTAAATTGCATGTCTATTGGGTAGAACTCGCTCCAAGAGGATTTTTCTGCGAAAACTGCATGATTTAAAACTGACATTAGGAGAAATCTTCTAAATCAGAAAAAAACCTTCTATGTATAAATATGCATTGTAAGGTGGATGAAAGTTCGGTAATACACATGTTCACCACTCATTAAAGAATGATTGTCGAATCCGTGATGCATGTAACGTGTTCAGAACACGGAATGTCACGGTGAGTGAAACTCGGTAAATTACATATCTTTTGGGTAGAACTCGCTCCAAGAGCATTTTCCTGCCAAATCTGCCTCATTTTCAAACCTGGCATTAAAACTAAACTGTGAAATCTCAGAAAATTCTTCAAAGTGTCAGTAAGTCATGTATGGTGGATGAAAGTTCTGTAATCCACTTGCTAACATCTCTGTAGTGAATATTTGTCGAATCCGAGATGCATGTAGCGTGTTTCGAACACAGAATTTCACGGTGAGTGAATCAATGTAAATTACATGTCTATTGTTTTGAACCCGCTCCAAGAAGTTTTTGCCGTGAAATCTGCCTCAGTTTCGACACTGGCATTTGGAAAGCTCTGTGAAATCAGAGAAAGTACTTCTAAGCATCAATATGCCTTTATTGTGATGAAAGTCCTATAATCCACATGCAAACAACTCTGTAGTGTATTTTTGTCGAAACCTATCTGCATGAAGCGTGTTCAAAGTATGGAATTTCACAGCGGGAGAATCTATGTAATTTACATATCTTTTGGGTAGAACACGCTTCAACAGATTTTTCCTTAGGAAACTGCCTGATTTTTGAAACTGCTATTAAGAAAATGCTGCAAACCCAGAGTTGATATTTCTAGGTGTAAAAATGCCTTGTATGGTGGATGAAAGTTCTGTAATACACATGTACTCAACTTATTGAAAATGTTACTCAAATCCGTGATGTATGTAGTGTGTTCGGAACACGGAATGTCACGTTGAAGGAAACTATTTAAATTACATATCTATTGGTGAGAACCCGCTCCAGGAGCATTGTACTGTAAAATCTACCTCTGTTTGGAAACTAGTGTTATGAAAACCTTGCAAAATCTGAGCAAATGCTTTAAAGTGACATTATGTGTTCAATGGTTTATTAAAGAAGTGTAATTCACATTCTAACAACTCAGCTGGGAGCATTTGTTGAATCCAATGTGCACGTAACTTTTTCGGAACACGGAATGTTACGGTGACGGTATCTATGAAAATGGGATGTCTATTGGATCGAACATGCAGCAAGAGAATTTTTCTGCGAAAACTGCCTGATTTTCGTAACTGACGTTAGGAAAAATCTGCGAAATCTGAGTAAATATATCTAGGTGTAAATATGCCTTCTACTGTGGTTGAAACTTCGGTAATCCTCATGCTCATGGTCATTAAATAATGTTTGTTGAAGCCGTGATTAATGTAACGTTTTCGGAACACGGAATGTCTCGGTGAGTGAAACTCGGAAAATAACAATTCTACTGGATAGAACTCGCTTGAATTGAAATTTTCAGCGAAAATTTCATGATTTTCGAAACTGGATGTAAGGAAAAACCTGCAAAATCACAATAAAAATTTCAAGGTGTAAATATGCCTTGTATGATGGATGAAAGTTCGGTAATCCACATGCTTACACTTATTAAATAATGTTTGTCGAATTCGTGATGCATGTAACGTGTTCGGGATACGGAATGTCATATTGAAGGAAACAATGTAAATTACATGTCTATTGGGTAGAACTCGCTTGAAGAGAATTTTTCTGAGAAACGTGCCTCATTTTCAAAACTGCCATTAGGAGAACACTGTGAAATCTGAGTAAATGCTTCTAAGTGTCTGTATGCCTTGAATGGTGTATGAAATTCCGGTAATCCACATGTTAATAACAGTGTAGTAATTATTTTTCAAACTGTGATTCATGGAGCGCTTTTGGAAAACGGAATTTCAGCGTAATGAAAAAGTGTAAATTAAATTCTATTGGGTAGAACTAGATAGAATAGGATTTTTCTGCGAAAATTGCATGATTATCGAATCTGAAGTTTGGAGAAAGTTCAAAATGAGATTGAATATTTCTAGGTGCAAATATGCCTTTATGTTGGAAGAAAGTTTGGTAATCCACATTTTCACAACATATTAAAGAATATTTTTCTAATCCGTGATGCATATACCCTGTTCGGAACGTAGAATTTCATGGTGATTGAAACAAATTTATTTACTTCTCTATTGGGTAGAACTTGCTCCAAGAGTATTTTTCTGCAAAAACTGCTTCATTTTTGAAACTGGGTTTTGGAAAACGCTGCAAAATTTGAGAAAATACTTCTAAATATCAATATTCCAACTATTGTGATGAAAGTTCGGTAATCCAAATGCTAACAAATCTGTAGTGAATATTTGTCCAATCCATTATGCATGTAGCATGTTTGGATCACGGAGTTTCATGGCCAGGGATTTTATGTAAATTAAATTTCTCTTGGTTACAAATCACTCCAAGAGGTTTTTCTGAGAAATCTGCCTGATTCCCAAAACTGGCGTTAGGAAAATCCTGCGAACTCAGATGAATAGATTCTCGGTGTAAATATGCCTTGTAGGGTGGATGAAAGTTCGGTAATCCGCATGCTAAAAACTCTGTAGTGAATATTTGTCGAATCCGGGATACATGAAGCGTGTTCGGAACACAGAATATCACGGTGAGCGAATCTATGTAAAATAAATGTCCCTTGGGTAGAACTCGCTCCAAGAGCTTTTTCTGCGAATTCTGCCTCATTTTCAAAACTGGCATTAGGAAAACCTTTCGAAATATGAGAAAATGCTTCAAAGTGTCAATATGGCTTTTATGATGGATGAAAGTGCGGTAATCCTTATGCTAAAGACTGTGTAGTGAATATTTGTCGAATCCGTGATGCATGTAGCTTTTTCGGAACACGGAACTTCACGATGATGGGTTCTATGTAAATTGCATGTCTATTGGGTAGAACTCGCTCCAAGAGGATTTTTCTGCGAAAACTGCATGATTTAAAACTGACATTAGGAGAAATCTACTAAATCAGAAAAAAACCTTCTATGTATAAATATGCATTGTAAGGTGGATGAAAGTTCGGTAATACACATGTTCACCACTCATTAAAGAATGATTGTCGAATCCGTGATGCATGTAACGTGTTCAGAACACGGAATGTCACGGTGAGTGAAACTCGGTAAATTACATATCTTTTGGGTAGAACTCGCTCCAAGAGCATTTTCCTGCCAAATCTGCCTCATTTTCAAACCTGGCATTAAAACTAAACTGTGAAATCTCAGAAAATTCTTCAAAGTGTCAGTAAGTCATGTATGGTGGATGAAAGTTCTGTAATCCACTTGCTAACATCTCTGTAGTGAATATTTGTCGAATCCGAGATGCATGTAGCGTGTTTCGAACACAGAATTTCACGGTGAGTGAATCAATGTAAATTACATGTCTATTGTTTTGAACCCGCTCCAAGAAGTTTTTGCCGTGAAATCTGCCTCAGTTTCGACACTGGCATTTGGAAAGCTCTGTGAAATCAGAGAAAGTACTTCTAAGCATCAATATGCCTTTATTGTGATGAAAGTCCTAAAATACAAATGCAATCAACTCTGTAGTGTATGTTTGTCGAAACTTATCTGCATGAAGCGTGTTCAAAATATGGAATTTCACAGCGGGAGAATCTATGTAATTTACATATCTTTTGGGTAGAAGACGCTCCAACAGTTTTTCCTTAGGAAACTGCCTGATTATTGAAACTGCTATTAAGAAAATGCTGCAAACACAGAGTTGATATTTCAAGGTGTAAAAATGCCATGTATGGTGGATGAAAGTTCTGTAATACACATGTACACAACTCATTAAAAATGTTACTCAAATCCGTGATGTATGTAGTGTGTTCGGAACACGGAATGTCACGTTGAAGGAAACTATGTAAATTACATATCAATTGGTGAGAACCCGCTCCAGGAGCATTTTACAGTAAAATCTACCTCTGTTTGGAAACTGGTGTTATGAAAACGCTGCAAAATCTGAACAAATGCTTTAAAGTGACATTATGTCTTCAATGGTTTATTAAAGAATTGTAATTCACTTTCTCACAACTCAGCTGTGAGCATTTGTTGAATCCAATGTGCACGTACCTTTTTCGGAACACGGAATGTTACTGTGACGGTATCTATGAAAATGGGATGTCTATTGGATCGAACATGCAGCAAGAGAATTTTTCTGCGAAAACTGCCTGATTTTCGTAAGTGACGTTAGGAAAAATCTGCGAAAACTAAGTAAATATTTCTAGGTGTTAGTATGCCTTGTATGGTGGATGAAAGTTCTGTAATACACATGTACTCAACTTATTGAAAATGTTACTCAAATCCGTGAAGTATGTAGTGTGTTCGGAACACGGAATGTCACGTTGAAGGAAACTATGTAAATTACATATCTATTGGTGAGAACCCGCTCCAGGAGCATTGTACTGTAAAATCTACCACTATTTGTAAACTGGTGTTATGAAAACACTGCAAAATCTGAGCAAATGCTTTAAAGTGACATTATGTCTTCAATGGTTTATTAAAGAAGTGTAATTCACATTCTAACAACTCAGCTGTGAGCTTTTTTTGAATCCAATATGCCCGTACCTTTTTCGAATCACGGAATATTACGGTGACGTTATCTATGAAAATGGGATGTCTATTGGATCGAACATGCAGCAAGAGAATTTTTCTGCGAAAACTGCCTGATTTTCGTAACTGACGTTAGGAAAAATCTGCGAAATCTAAGTAAATATTTCTAGGTGTAAATATGCCTTGTACTGTGTTTGAAACTTCGGTAATCCACATGTTCATGGTCATTAAATAATGTTTGTTGAAGCCGTGATTAATGTAACGTTTTCGGAACACGGAATGTCTCGGTGAGTGAACCTCGGAAAATAACAATTCTACTTAATAGAACTCGCTTGAATTGAAATTTTCAGCGAAAATTTCATGATTTTCGAAACTGGATGTTAGGAAAAAACTGCAAAATCCGAATAAAAACTTCTAGGTGTAAATATGCCTTGTATGATGGATGAAAGTTCGGTAATCCACATGCTCCCACTCATTAACGAATGTTTGTCGAATTCGTGATGCATGTAACGTGTTCAGAATACGGAATGTCATATTGAAGGAAACAATGTAAATTACATGCCTATTGGGTAGAACTCGCTTGAAGAGAATTTTTCTGAGAAACGAGCCTCATTTTCTAAACTGCCATTAGGAGAACACTGTGAAATCTGAGTAAATGCTTCTAAGTGTCTGTATGCCTTGAATGGTGAATGAAAGTCCGGTAATCCACATGTCAATAACAGTGTAGTAATTATTTTTCAAACCGAGATTCATGGAGCGCTTTTGGAAAACAGAATTTCAGTGTAATGAAACAATTTAAATTACAATTCTATTGGGTAGAACTAGATAGAATAGGATAATTCTGCGAAAATTGCATGATTATCGAATCTGAATTTTGGAGAAAGCTTCAAAATGAGATTAAATATTTCTAGGTGCAAATATGCCTTTATGTTGGAAGAAAGTTCGGTAATCCATATTTTCACAACATATTAAAGAATCTTTTTCTAATCCGTGATGCATATACCGTGTTCGGAACGTGGAATTTCATGGTGATTGAAACAATGTTAATTACTTCTCTACTGGGTAGAACTTGCTCCAAGAGTATTTTTCTGAGAAAACTGTTTCATTTTTGAAAGGTAGTTTTGGAAAACGCTGCAAAATTTGAGAAAATACTTCTAAGTATCAATATTCAATCTATTGTGATGAAAGTTCAGTAATCCACATGCTAACAAATCTGTAGTGAATATTTGTCGAATCCGTGATGCATGTAGCTTTTTCGGAACACGGAATTTCACGATGACGGGTTCTATGTAAATTGCATGTCTATTGGGTAGAACTCGCTCCAAGAGGATTTTTCTGCGAAAACTGCATGTTTTAAAAACTGACATTAGGAGAAATCTACTAAAAAAAAAAACTTTCTATGTATAAATATGCATTGTAAGGTGGATAAAATTTCGGTAATACACATGTTTACCACTCATTAAAGAATGTTTGTCGTGTCCGTGATGCATGTAACGTGTTCAGATCACGAAATGTCACGGTGACTGAAACTAGGTAAATTACATATCTTTTGGGTAGAACTCGCTCCAAGAGCATTTTCCTGCCAAATCTGCCTCATTTTCAAACCTGGCATTAAAACTAAACTTTGAAATTTGAGAAAATTCTTCAAAGTGTCATTAAGTAATCTATCGTGGATGAAAGTGCTGTAATCCACTTGCTAACAACTCTGTAGTGAATATTTATCAAATCCGAGATGCATGTAGCGTGTTCGGAACACGGAATTTCACGGTGAGCGAATCCATGTAAATTACATGTCTTTAGTTTTGAACCTGCTCCAAGAGGTTTTTGCCGTGAAATCTGCCTCAGTTTCGAAACTGGCTTTTGGAAAGATCTGTGAAATCAGAGAAAATGCTTCTAAGCATCAATATGCCTTGTATTGTGATGAAAGTACTGTAATCCACATGGAAACAACTCTGTAGTGTGTTTTTGTCGAATCCTATCTGCATGAAGCGTGTTCGAAGCACGGAATTTCACAGCGGGAGAATCTATGTAATTTACATATCTTTTGGGTAGAACACGCTCCAACAGTTTTTTCCTTAGGAAACTGCCTGATTTTTGAAACTGCTGTTAGGAAAATGCAGCAAACAGAGTGTTTATATTTCTAGGTGTAAAAATGCCTTGTATGGTGGTTGAAAGTTCTGTAATACACATGTACACAGCTCATTAATAATGTTTCTCAAATCGGTGATGTATGTAGTGTGTTCGGAACACGGAATGTCACGTTGAAGGAAACTATGTAAATTACATATCTATGGTGAGAACCCGCTCCAGGAGCATTTTACTGTAAAATCTACCTCTGTTAGGAAACTGGTGTTATGAAAACCCTGCAAAATCTGAGCAAGTGCTTTAAAGTGACATTATGTCTTCAATGGTTTATTAAAGAAGTGTAATTCACATTCTAACAACTCAGCTGTGAGCATTTGTTGAATCCAATGTGCACGTACATTTTTCAGAACACGGAATGATACGGTGACGGTATCTATGAAAATGGGATGTCTATTGGATCGAACATGCAGCAAGAGAATTTTTCTGCGAAACCTGCCTGATTTTCGTAACTGACGTTAGGAAAAATCTGCGAAATCTAAGTATATATTTCTAGGTGTAAATATGCCTTGTAATGTGTTTGAATCTTCGGTAATCCACATGCTCATGGTCATTATATAATGTTTGTTGAAGCCGTGATTAATGTAACGTTTTCGGAACACGGAATGTCTCGGTGAGTGAATCTCGGAAAATAGCAATTCTACTGGATAGAACTCGCTTGAATTGAAATTTTCAGCGAAAATTCCATGATTTTCGAAACTGGATGTTAGGAAAAACTTTCGAAATCAGAATAAACACTTCTAGATGTAAATATGCCTTGTATGATGGATGAAAGTTCGGTAATCCACATGCTCACACTCATTAAAGAATGTTTGTCGAATTCGTGATGCATGTAACGTGTTCGGAATACGGAATGTCATATTGAAAGAAACAATGTAAATTACATTTCTATTGGGTAGAACTCGCTTGAAGAGGATTTTTCTGAGTAACGTGCCTCATTTTCAAAACTGCCAATAGGAGAAACCTGTGAAATATGAGTAAATGCTTCTAAGTGTCTCTATGCATTTAATGGTGACTGAAAGTCCGGTAATCCACATGTTAATAATAGTGTAGTAATTATTTTTCAAACCGTGATTCATGGAGCGCTTTTGGAAAATGGAATTTCACCGCAATGAAACAATGTAAATTACAATTCTATTGGGTAGAACTACATAGAATAGGATTTTTCTGCGAAAATTGCATGATTATCAAATCTGAAGTTTGGAGAAAGCTTCAAAATGAGATTGAATATTTCTAGGTGCAAATATGCCTTTATGTTGGAAGAAAGTTCGGTAATCCACATTTTCACAACATATTAAAGAATCTTTTTCTAATCCGTGATGCATATACCGTGTTCGGAACGTGGAATTTCACGGTGATTGAAACAATGTAAATTACTACTCTATTGGGTAGAAGTTGCTCCAAGAGAATTTTTCTGCGAAAACTGCTTCATTTTTGAAACTGTGGTTTGGAAAACGCTGCAAAATTTGAAAAAATAGTTCTAAGAATCAATATTCAATCTATTATAATGAAAGTTCGGTAATCCACATGCTAACAAATCTATAGTGAATAGTTGTCCAATCCATTATGCATGTAGCATGTTTGGAACACGGAGTTTCATGGCCAGGGAGTTTATGTAAATTACATTTCTCTTGGTTACAAATCACTCCAAGAGGTTTTTCTGAGAAATCTGCCTGATTCCCAAACTGGCGTTAGGAAAACCATGGGAACTCAGATGAATAGATTCTCGGTGTAAATATGCCTTGTAGGGTGGATGAAAGTTCGGCAATCCGCATGCTAAAAACTCTGTAGTGAATATTTGTCGAATCCGGGATACATGAAGCGTGTTCGGAACACAGAATATCACGGTGAGCGAATGTATGTAAAATAAATGTCCCTTGGGTAGAACTCGCTCCAAGAGCTTTTTCTGCGAATTCTGCCTCATTTTCAAAACTGGCATTAGGAAAACCTTTCGAAATATGAGAAAATGCTTCAAAGTGTCAATATGACTTTTATGATGGATGAAAGTGCGGTAATCCTTATGCTAAAGACTGTGTAGTGAATATTTGTCGAATCCGTGATGCATGTAGCTTTTTCGGAACACGGAATTTCACGATGATGGGTTCTATGTAAATTGCATGTCTATTGGGTAGAACTCGCTCCAAGAGGATATTTCTGCGAAAACTGCATGATTTAAAACTGACATTAGGAGAAATCTACTAAATCAGAAAAAACCTTCTATGTATAAATATGCATTGTAAGGTGGATGAAAGTTCAGTAATACACATATTCACCACTCATTAAAGAATGATTGTCGAATCCGTGATGCATGTAACGTGTTCAGAACACGGAATGTCACGGTGAGTGAAACTCGGTAAATTACATATCTTTTGGGTAGAACTCGCTCCAAGAGCATTTTCCTGCCAAATCTGCCTCATTTTCAAACCTGGCATTAAAACTAAACTGTGAAATCTCAGAAAATTCTTCAAAGTTTCAGTAAGTCATGTATGGTGGATGAAAGTTCTGTAATCCACTTGCTAACAACTCTGTAGTGAATATTTGTCGAATCCAAGATGCATGTAGCGTGTTTCGAACACAGAATTTCACGGTGAGTGAATCAATGTAAATTACATGTCTATTGTTTTGAACCCGCTCCAAGAATTTTTTTGCCGTGAAATCTGCCTCAGTTTCGACACTGGCATTTGGAAAGCTCTGTGAAATTAGAGAAAGTACTTCTAAGCATCAATATGCCTTTATTGTGATGAAAGTCCTAAAATCCAAATGCAATCAACTCTGTAGTGTATTTTTGTCGAAACCTATCTGCATGAAGCGTGTTCAAAATATGGAATTTCACAGCGGGAGAATCTATGTAATTTACATATCTTTTGGGTAGAACACGCTTCAACAGATTTTTCCTTAGGAAACTGCCTGATTTTTGAAACTGCTATTAAGAAAATGCTGCAAACCCAGAGTTGATATTTCTAGGTGTAAAAATGCCTTGTATGGTGGATGAAAGTTCTGTAATACACATGTACTCAACTTATTGAAAATGTTACTCAAATCCGTGATGTATGTAGTGTGTTCGGAACACGGAATGTCACGTTGAAGGAAACTATTTAAATTACATATCTATTGGTGAGAACCCGCTCCAGGAGCATTGTACTGTAAAATCTACCTCTGTTTGGAAACTAGTGTTATGAAAACCTTGCAAAATCTGAGCAAATGCTTTAAAGTGACATTATGTCTTCAATGGTTTATTAAAGAAGTGTAATTCACATTCTAACAACTCAGCTGGGAGCATTTGTTGAATCCAATGTGCACGTAACTTTTTCGGAACACGGAATGTTACGGTGACGGTATCTATGAAAATGGGATGTCTATTGGATCGAACATGCAGCAAGAGAATTTTTCTGCGAAAACTGCCTGATTTTCGTAACTGACGTTAGGAAAAATCTGCGAAATCTAAGTAAATATATCTCGGTGTAAATATGCCTTGTACTGTGGTTGAAACTTCGGTAATCCTCATGCTCATGGTCATTAAATAATGTTTGTTGAAGCCGTGATTAATGTAACGTTTTCGGAACACGGAATGTCTCGGTGAGTGAAACACGGATAATAACAGTTCTACTGGATAGAACTCGCTTGAATTGAAATTTTCAGCGAAAATTTCATGATTTTCGAAACTGGATGTAAGGAAAAACCTGCAAAATCACAATAAAAATTTCAAGGTGTAAATATGCCTTGTATGATGGATGAAAGTTCGGTAATCCACATGCTTACACTTATTAAATAATGTTTGTCGAATTCGTGATGCATGTAACGTGTTCGGGATACGGAATGTCATATTGAAGGAAACAATGTAAATTACATGTCTATTGGGTAGAACTCGCTTGAAGAGAATTTTTCTGAGAAACGTGCCTCATTTTCAAAACTGCCATTAGGAGAACACTGTGAAATCTGAGTAAATGCTTCTAAGTGTCTGTATGCCTTGAATGGTGAATGAAAGTCCGGTAATCCACATGTTAATAACAGTGTAGTAATTATTTTTCAAACCGTGATTCATGGAGCGCTTTTGGAAAACGGAATTTCAGCGTAATGAAAAAATGTAAATTAAATTCTATTGGGTAGAACTAGATAGAATAGGATTTTTCTGCGAAAATTGCATGATTATCGAATCTGAAGTTTGGAGAAAGTTGAAAATGAGATTAAATATTTCTAGGTGCAAATATGCCTTTATGTTGGAAGAAAGTTCGGTAATCCACATTTTCACAACATATTAAAGAATCTTTTTCTAATCCGTGATGCATATACCGTGTCCGGAACGTGGAATTTCATGGTGATTGAAACAATTTTATTTACTTCTCTATTGGTTAGAAGTTTCTCCAAGAGTATTTTTCTGCAAAAACTGCTTCATTTTTGAAACTGGGTTTTGGAAAACGCTGCAAAATTTGAGAAAATACTTCTAAGTATCAATATTCCATCTATTGTGATGAAAGTTCGGTAATCCAAATGCTAACAAATATGTAGTGAATATTTGTCCAATCCATTATGCATGTAGCATGTTTGAAACACGGAGTTTCATGGCCAGGGAGTTTATGTAAATTACATTTCTCTTGGTTACAAATCACTCCAAGAGGTTTTTCTGAGAAATCTGCCTGATTTTCAAAAGTGGCGTTAGGAAAACCCTGCGAACTCAGATGAATAGATTCTCGGTGTAAATATGCCTTTTAGGGTGGATAAAAGTTCTGTAATCCGCATGCTAACAACTCTGTAGTGAATATTTGTCGAATCCGCGATACATGGAACGTGTTCGGAACACAGAATATCACGGTGAGCGAATCTATGTAAAATAAATGTCCCTTGGGTAGAACTCGCTCCAAGAGCTTTTTCTGTGAATTCTGCCTCATTTTCAAAACTGGCATTAGGAAAACCTTTTGAAATATGAGAAAATGCTTCAAAGTGTCAATATGGCTTTTATGATGGATGAAAGTGCGGTAATCCTTATGCTAAAGTCTGTGTAGTGAATATTTGTTGAATCCGTGATGCATATAGCTTTTTCAGAACACGGAATTTCACGATGATGGGTTCTATGTAAATTGCATGTCTATTGGGTAGAACTAGCTCCAAGAGGATTTTTCTGCGAAAACTGCATGATTTAAAACTGACATTAGGAGAAATCTACTAAATCAGAAAAAAACCTTCTATGTATAAATATGCACTGTAAGGTAGATGAAAGTTCGGTAATACACATGTTCACCACTCATTAAAGAATGATTGTCGAATCCATGATGCATGTAACGTGTTCAGAACACGGAATGTCACGGTGAGTGGAACTCGGTAAATTACATATCTTTTGGGTAGAACTCGCTCCAAGAGCATTTTCCTGCCAAATCTGCCTCATTTTCAAACCTGGCATTAAAACTAAACTGTGAAATCTCAGAAAATTCTTCAAAGTGTCAGTAAGTCATGTATGGTGGATGAAAGTTCTGTAATCCACTTGCTAACATCTCTGTAGTGAATATTTGTCGAATCCGATATGCATGTAGCGTGTTTCGAACACAGAATTTCACGGTGAGTGAATCAATGTAAATGATATGTCTACTCTTTTGAACCCGCTCCAAGAAGTTTTTGCCGTGAAATCTGCCTCAGTTTCGACACTGGCATTTGGAAAGCTCTGTGAAATCAGAGAAAGTACTTCTAAGCATCAATATGCCTTTATTGTGATGAAAGTCCTAAAATCCACATGAAAACAACTCTGTAGTGTATTTTTGTCGAAACCTATCTGCATGAAGCGTGTTCAAAATATGGAATTTCACAGCAGGATAATCTATGTAATTTACATATCTTTTGGGTAGAACACGTTTCAACAGATTTTTCCTTAGGAAACTGCCTGATTTTTGAAACTGCTATTAAGAAAATGCTGCAAACCCAGAGTTGATATTTCTAGGTGTAAAAATGCCTTGTATGGTGGATGAAAGTTCTGTAATACACATGTACTCAACTTATTGAAAATGTTACTCAAATCCGTGATGTATGTAGTGTGTTCGGAACACGGAATGTCACGTTGAAGGAAACTATTTAAATTACATATCTATTGGTGAGAACCCGCTCCAGGAGCATTGTACTGTAAAATCTACCTCTGTTTGGAAACTAGTGTTATGAAAACCTTGCAAAATCTGAGCAAATGCTTTAAAGTGACATTATGCCTTCAATGGTTTATTAAAGAAGTGTAATTCACATTCTAACAACTCAGCTGGGAGCATTTGTTGAATCCAATGTGCACGTAACTTTTTCGGAACACAGAATGTTACGGTGACGGTATCTATGAAAATGGGATGTCTATTGGATCGAACATGCAGCAAGAGAATTTTTCTGTGAAAACTGCCTGATTTTCGTAACTGACGTTAGGAAAAATCTGCGAAATCTAAGTAAATATATCTAGGTGTAAATATACCTTGAACTGTGGTTGAAACTTCGGTAATCCTCATGCTCATGGTCATTAAATAATGTTTGTTGAAGCCGTGATTAATGTAATGTTTTCGGAACACGGAATGTCTCGGTGAGTGAAACTCGGAAAATAACATTTCTACTGGATAGAACTCGCTTGAATTGGAATTTTCAGCGAAAATTTCATGATTTTCGAAACTGGATGTAAGGAAAAACCTGCAAAATCACAATAAAAATTTCAAGGTGTAAATATGCCTTGTATGATGGATGAAAGTTCGGTAATCCACATGCTTACACTTATTAAATAATGTTTGTCGAATTTGTGATGAATGTAACGTGTTCGGAATACGGAATGTCATATTGAAGGAAACAATGTAAATTACATGTCTATTGGGTAGAACTCGCTTGAAGAGAATTTTTCTGAGAAACGTGCCTCATTTTCAAAACTGCCATTAGGAGAACACTGTGAAATCTGAGTAAATGCTTCTAAGTGTCTGTATGCCTTGAATGGTGAATGAAAGTCCGGTAATCCACATGTTAATAACAGTGTGGATTTTAGGACTTTCATCACAATAAAGGCATATTGATGCTTAGAAGTACTTTCTCTGATTTCACAGAGCTTTCCAAATGCCAGTGTCGAAACTGAGGCAGATTTCACGGCATTTTTCAAACCGTGATTCATGGAGCGCATTTGGAAAATGGAATTTCAGCATAATGAAAAAATGTAAATTAAATTCTATTGGGTAGAACTAGATAGAATAGGATTTTTCTGCGAAAATTGCATGATTATCGAATCTGAAGTTTGGAGAAAGTTCAAAATGAGATTAAATATTTCTAGGTGCAAATATGCCTTTATGTTGGAAGAAAGTTCGGTAATCCACATTTTCACAACATATTAAAGAATCTTTTTCTAATCCGTGATGCATATACCGTGTCCGGAACGTGGAATTTCATGGTGATTGAAACAATTTTATTTACTTCTCTATTGGTTAGAAGTTTCTCCAAGAGTATTTTTCTGCAAAAACTGCTTCATTTTTGAAACTGGGTTTTGGAAAACACTGCAAAATTTGAGAAAATACTTCTAAGTATCAATATTCCATCTATTGTGATGAAAGTTCGGTAATCCAAATGCTAACAAATATGTAGTGAATATTTGTCCAATCCATTATGCATGTAGCATGTTTGGAACACGGAGTTTCATGGCCAGGGAGTTTATGTAAATTACATTTCTCTTGGTTACAAATCACTCCAAGAGGTTTTTCTGAGAAATCTGCCTGATTTTCAAAAGTGGCGTTAGGAAAACCCTGCGAACTCAGATGAATAGATTCTCGGTGTAAATATGCCTTGTAGGGTGGATGAAAGTTCTGTAATCCGCATGCTAACAACTCTGTAGTGAATATTTGTCGAATCCGTGATACATGGAACGTGTTCGGAACACAGAATATCACGGTGAGCGAATCTATGTAAAATAAATGTCTCTTGGGTAGAACTCGCTCCAAGAGCTTTTTCTGCGAATTCTGCCTCATTTTCAAAACTGGCATTAGGAAAACCTTTTGAAATATGAGAAAATGCTTCAAAGTGTCAATATGGCTTTTATGATGGATGAAAGTGCGGTAATCCTTATGCTAAAGTCTGTGTAGTGAATATTTGTTGAATCCGTGATGCATATAGCTTTTTCAGAACACGGAATTTCACGATGATGGGTTCTATGTAAATTGCATGTCTATTGGGTAGAACTAGCTCCAAGAGGATTTTTCTGCGAAAACTGCATGATTTAAAACTGACATTAGGAGAAATCTACTAAATCAGAAAAAAACCTTCTATGTATAAATATGCACTGTAAGGTAGATGAAAGTTCGGTAATACACATGTTCACCACTCATTAAAGAATGATTGTCGAATCCATGATGCATGTAACGTGTTCAGAACACGGAATGTCACGGTGAGTGGAACTCGGTAAATTACATATCTTTTGGGTAGAACTCGCTCCAAGAGCATTTTCCTGCCAAATCTGCCTCATTTTCAAACCTGGCATTAAAACTAAACTGTGAAATCTCAGAAAATTCTTCAAAGTGTCAGTAAGTCATGTATGGTGGATGAAAGTTCTGTAATCCACTTGCTAACATCTCTGTAGTGAATATTTGTCGAATCCGATATGCATGTAGCGTGTTTCGAACACAGAATTTCACGGTGAGTGAATCAATGTAAATGATATGTCTACTCTTTTGAACCCGCTCCAAGAAGTTTTTGCCGTGAAATCTGCCTCAGTTTCGACACTGGCATTTGGAAAGCTCTGTGAAATCAGAGAAAGTACTTCTAAGCATCAATATGCCTTTATTGTGATGAAAGTCCTAAAATCCACATGAAAACAACTCTGTAGTGTATTTTTGTCGAAACCTATCTGCATGAAGCGTGTTCAAAATATGGAATTTCACAGCAGGAGAATCTATGTAATTTACATATCTTTTGGGTAGAACACGCTTCAACAGATTTTTCCTTAGGAAACTGCCTGATTTTTGAAACTGCTATTAAGAAAATGCTGCAAACCCAGAGTTGATATTTCTAGGTGTAAAAATGCCTTGTATGGTGGATGAAAGTTCTGTAATACACATGTACTCAACTTATTGAAAATGTTACTCAAATCCGTGATGTATGTAGTGTGTTCGGAACACGGAATGTCACGTTGAAGGAAACTATTTAAATTACATATCTATTGGTGAGAACCCGCTCCAGGAGCATTGTACTGTAAAATCTACCTCTGTTTGGAAACTAGTGTTATGAAAACCTTGCAAAATCTGAGCAAATGCTTTAAAGTGACATTATGCCTTCAATGGTTTATTAAAGAAGTGTAATTCACATTCTAACAACTCAGCTGGGAGCATTTGTTGAATCCAATGTGCACGTAACTTTTTCGGAACACGGAATGTTACGGTGACGGTATCTATGAAAATGGGATGTCTATTGGATCGAACATGCAGCAAGAGAATTTTTCTGCGAAAACTGCCTGATTTTCGTAACTGACGTTAGGAAAAATCTGCGAAATCTAAGTAAATATATCTAGGTGTAAATATACCTTGAACTGTGGTTGAAACTTCGGTAATCCTCATGCTCATGGTCATTAAATAATGTTTGTTGAAGCCGTGATTAATGTAATGTTTTCGGAACACGGAATGTCTCGGTGAGTGAAACTCGGAAAATAACATTTCTACTGGATAGAACTCGCTTGAATTGAAATTTTCAGCGAAAATTTCATGATTTTCGAAACTGGATGTAAGGAAAAACCTGCAAAATCACAATAAAAATTTCAAGGTGTAAATATGCCTTGTATGATGGATGAAAGTTCGGTAATCCACATGCTTACACTTATTAAATAATGTTTGTCGAATTCGTGATGCATGTAACGTGTTCGGAATACGGAATGTCATATTGAAGGAAACAATGTAAATTACATGTCTATTGGGTAGAACTCGCTTGAAGAGAATTTTTCTGAGAAACGTGCCTCATTTTCAAAACTGCCATTAGGAGAACACTGTGAAATCTGAGTAAATGCTTCTAAGTGTCTGTATGCCTTGAATGGTGAATGAAAGTCCGGTAATCCACATGTTAATAACAGTGTAGTAATTATTTTTCAAACCGTGATTCATGGAGCGCTTTTGGAAAACGGAATTTCAGCGTAATGAAAAAGTGTAAATTAAATTCTATTGGGTAGAACTAGATAGAATAGGATTTTTCTGCGAAAATTGCATGATTATCGAATCTGAAGTTTGGAGAAAGTTGAAAATGAGATTAAATATTTCTAGGTGCAAATATGCCTTTATGTTGGAAGAAAGTTCGGTAATCCACATTTTCACAACATATTAAAGAATCTTTTTCTAATCCGTGATGCATATACCGTGTCCGGAACGTGGAATTTCATGGTGATTGAAACAATTTTATTTACTTCTCTATTGGTTAGAAGTTTCTCCAAGAGTATTTTTCTGCAAAAACTGCTTCATTTTTGAAACTGGGTTTTGGAAAACACTGCAAAATTTGAGAAAATACTTCTAAGTATCAATATTCCATCTATTGTGATGAAAGTTCGGTAATCCAAATGCTAACAAATATGTAGTGAATATTTGTCCAATCCATTATGCATGTAGCATGTTTGGAACACGGAGTTTCATGGCCAGGGAGTTTATGTAAATTACATTTCTCTTGGTTACAAATCACTCCAAGAGGTTTTTCTGAGAAATCTGCCTGATTTTCAAAACTGGCGTTAGGAAAACCCTGCGAACTCAGATGAATAGATTCTCGGTGTAAATATGCCTTGTAGGGTGGATGAAAGTTCTGTAATCCGCATGCTAACAACTCTGTAGTGAATATTTGTCGAATCCGCGATACATGGAACGTGTTCGGAACACAGAATATCACGGTGAGCGAATCTATGTAAAATAAATGTCCCTTGGGTAGAACTCGCTCCAAGAGCTTTTTCTGCGAATTCTGCCTCATTTTCAAAACTGGCATTAGGAAAACCTTTTGAAATATGAGAAAATGCTTCAAAGTGTCAATATGGCTTTTATGATGGATGAAAGTGCGGTAATCCTTATGCTAAAGTCTGTGTAGTGAATATTTGTTGAATCCGTGATGCATATAGCTTTTTCAGAACACGGAATTTCACGATGATGGGTTCTATGTAAATTGCATGTCTATTGGGTAGAACTAGCTCCAAGAGGATTTTTCTGCGAAAACTGCATGATTTAAAACTGACATTAGGAGAAATCTACTAAATCAGAAAAAAACCTTCTATGTATAAATATGCACTGTAAGGTAGATGAAAGTTCGGTAATACACATGTTCACCACTCATTAAAGAATGATTGTCGAATCCATGATGCATGTAACGTGTTCAGACCACGGAATGTCACGGTGAGTGGAACTCGGTAAATTACATATCTTTTGGGTAGAACTCGCTCCAAGAGCATTTTCCTGCCAAATCTGCCTCATTTTCAAACCTGGCATTAAAACTAAACTGTGAAATCTCAGAAAATTCTTCAAAGTGTCAGTAAGTCATGTATGGTGGATGAAAGTTCTGTAATCCACTTGCTAACATCTCTGTAGTGAATATTTGTCGAATCCGAGATGCATGTAGCGTGTTTCGAACACAGAATTTCACGGTGAGTGAATCAATGTAAATGATATGTCTACTCTTTTGAACCCGCTCCAAGAAGTTTTTGCCGTGAAATCTGCCTCAGTTTCGACACTGGCATTTGGAAAGCTCTGTGAAATCAGAGAAAGTACTTCTAAGCATCAATATGCCTTTATTGTGATGAAAGTCCTAAAATCCACATGAAAACAACTCTGTAGTGTATTTTTGTCGAAACCTATCTGCATGAAGCGTGTTCAAAATATGGAATTTCACAGCAGGAGAATCTATGTAATTTACATATCTTTTGGGTAGAACACGCTTCAACAGATTTTTCCTTAGGAAACTGCCTGATTTTTGAAACTGCTATTAAGAAAATGCTGCAAACCCAGAGTTGATATTTCTAGGTGTAAAAATGCCTTGTATGGTGGATGAAAGTTCTGTAATACACATGTACTCAACTTATTGAAAATGTTACTCAAATCCGTGATGTATGTAGTGTGTTCGGAACACGGAATGTCACGTTGAAGGAAACTATTTAAATTACATATCTATTGGTGAGAACCCGCTCCAGGAGCATTGTACTGTAAAATCTACCTCTGTTTGGAAACTAGTGTTATGAAAACCTTGCAAAATCTGAGCAAATGCTTTAAAGTGACATTATGCCTTCAATGGTTTATTAAAGAAGTGTAATTCACATTCTAACAACTCAGCTGGGAGCATTTGTTGAATCCAATGTGCACGTAACTTTTTCGGAACACGGAATGTTACGGTGACGGTATCTATGAAAATGGGATGTCTATTGGATCGAACATGCAGCAAGAGAATTTTTCTGCGAAAACTGCCTGATTTTCGTAACTGACGTTAGGAAAAATCTGCGAAATCTAAGTAAATATATCTAGGTGTAAATATACCTTGAACTGTGGTTGAAACTTCGGTAATCCTCATGCTCATGGTCATTAAATAATGTTTGTTGAAGCCGTGATTAATGTAATGTTTTCGGAACACGGAATGTCTCGGTGAGTGAAACTCGGAAAATAACATTTCTACTGGATAGAACTCGCTTGAATTGAAATTTTCAGCGAAAATTTCATGATTTTCGAAACTGGATGTAAGGAAAAACCTGCAAAATCACAATAAAAATTTCAAGGTGTAAATATGCCTTGTATGATGGATGAAAGTTCGGTAATCCACATGCTTACACTTATTAAATAATGTTTGTCGAATTCGTGATGCATGTAACGTGTTCGGAATACGGAATGTCATATTGAAGGAAACAATGTAAATTACATGTCTATTGGGTAGAACTCGCTTGAAGAGAATTTTTCTGAGAAACGTGCCTCATTTTCAAAACTGCCATTAGGAGAACACTGTGAAATCTGAGTAAATGCTTCTAAGTGTCTGTATGTCTTGAATGGTGAATGAAAGTCCGGTAATCCACATGTTAATAACAGTGTAGTAATTATTTTTCAAACCGTGATTCATGGAGCGCTTTTGGAAAACGGAATTTCAGCGTAATGAAAAAGTGTAAATTAAATTCTATTGGGTAGAACTAGATAGAATAGGATTTTTCTGCGAAAATTGCATGATTATCGAATCTGAAGTTTGGAGAAAGTTCAAAATGAGATTAAATATTTCTAGGTGCAAATATGCCTTTATGTTGGAAGAAAGTTCGGTAATCCACATTTTCACAACATATTAAAGAATCTTTTTCTAATCCGTGATGCATATACCGTGTCCGGAACGTGGAATTTCATGGTGATTGAAACAATTTTATTTACTTCTCTATTGGTTAGAAGTTTCTCCAAGAGTATTTTTCTGCAAAAACTGCTTCATTTTTGAAACTGGGTTTTGGAAAACACTGCAAAATTTGAGAAAATACTTCTAAGTATCAATATTCCATCTATTGTGATGAAAGTTCGGTAATCCAAATGCTAACAAATATGTAGTGAATATTTGTCCAATCCATTATGCATGTAGCATGTTTGGAACACGGAGTTTCATGGCCAGGGAGTTTATGTAAATTACATTTCTCTTGGTTACAAATCACTCCAAGAGGTTTTTCTGAGAAATCTGCCTGATTTTCAAAAGTGGCGTTAGGAAAACCCTGCGAACTCAGATGAATAGATTCTCGGTGTAAATATGCCTTGTAGGGTGGATGAAAGTTCTGTAATCCGCATGCTAACAACTCTGTAGTGAATATTTGTCGAATCCGCGATACATGGAACGTGTTCGGAACACAGAATATCACGGTGAGCGAATCTATGTAAAATAAATGTCCCTTGGGTAGAACTCGCTCCAAGAGCTTTTTCTGCGAATTCTGCCTCATTTTCAAAACTGGCATTAGGAAAACCTTTTGAAATATGAGAAAATGCTTCAAAGTGTCAATATGGCTTTTATGATGGATGAAAGTGCGGTAATCCTTATGCTAAAGTCTGTGTAGTGAATATTTGTTGAATCCGTGATGCATATAGATTTTTCAGAACACGGAATTTCACGATGATGGGTTCTAAGTAAATTGCATGTCTATTGGGTAGAACTAGCTCCAAGAGGATTTTTCTGCGAAAACTGCATGATTTAAAACTGACATTAGGAGAAATCTACTAAATCAGAAAAAAACCTTCTATGTATAAATATGCACTGTAAGGTAGATGAAAGTTCGGTAATACACATGTTCACCACTCATTAAAGAATGATTGTCGAATCCATGATGCATGTAACGTGTTCAGAACACGGAATGTCACGGTGAGTGGAACTCGGTAAATTACATATCTTTTGGGTAGAACTCGCTCCAAGAGCATTTTCCTGCCAAATCTGCCTCATTTTCAAACCTGGCATTAAAACTAAACTGTGAAATCTCAGAAAATTCTTCAAAGTGTCAGTAAGTCATGTATGGTGGATGAAAGTTCTGTAATCCACTTGCTAACATCTCTGTAGTGAATATTTGTCGAATCCGAGATGCATGTAGCGTGTTTCGAACACAGAATTTCACGGTGAGTGAATCAATGTAAATGATATGTCTACTCTTTTGAACCCGCTCCAAGAAGTTTTTGCCGTGAAATCTGCCTCAGTTTCGACACTGGCATTTGGAAAGCTCTGTGAAATCAGAGAAAGTACTTCTAAGCATCAATATGCCTTTATTGTGATGAAAGTCCTAAAATCCACATGAAAACAACTCTGTAGTGTATTTTTGTCGAAACCTATCTGCATGAAGCGTGTTCAAAATATGGAATTTCACAGCAGGAGAATCTATGTAATTTACATATCTTTTGGGTAGAACACGCTTCAACAGATTTTTCCTTAGGAAACTGCCTGATTTTTGAAACTGCTATTAAGAAAATGCTGCAAACCCAGAGTTGATATTTCTAGGTGTAAAAATGCCTTGTATGGTGGATGAAAGTTCTGTAATACACATGTACTCAACTTATTGAAAATGTTACTCAAATCCGTGATGTATGTAGTGTGTTCGGAACACGGAATGTCACGTTGAAGGAAAATATTTAAATTACATATCTATTGGTGAGAACCCGCTCCAGGAGCATTGTACTGTAAAATCTACCTCTGTTTGGAAACTAGTGTTATGAAAACCTTGCAAAATCTGAGCAAATGCTTTAAAGTGACATTATGCCTTCAATGGTTTATTAAAGAAGTGTAATTCACATTCTAACAACTCAGCTGGGAGCATTTGTTGAATCCAATGTGCACGTAACTTTTTCGGAACACGGAATGTTACGGTGACGGTATCTATGAAAATGGGATGTCTATTGGATCGAACATGCAGCAAGAGAATTTTTCTGCGAAAACTGCCTGATTTTCGTAACTGACGTTAGGAAAAATCTGCGAAATCTAAGTAAATATATCTAGGTGTAAATATACCTTGAACTGTGGTTGAAACTTCGGTAATCCTCATGCTCATGGTCATTAAATAATGTTTGTTGAAGCCGTGATTAATGTAATGTTTTCGGAACACGGAATGTCTCGGTGAGTGAAACTCGGAAAATAACATTTCTACTGGATAGAACTCGCTTGAATTGAAATTTTCAGCGAAAATTTCATGATTTTCGAAACTGGATGTAAGGAAAAACCTGCAAAATCACAATAAAAATTTCAAGGTGTAAATATGCCTTGTATGATGGATGAAAGTTCGGTAATCCACATGCTTACACTTATTAAATAATGTTTGTCGAATTCGTGATGCATGTAACGTGTTAGGAATACGGAATGTCATATTGAAGGAAACAATGTAAATTACATGTCTATTGGGTAGAACTCGCTTGAAGAGAATTTTTCTGAGAAACGTGCCTCATTTTCAAAACTGCCATTAGGAGAACACTGTGAAATCTGAGTAAATGCTTCTAAGTGTCTGTATGTCTTGAATGGTGAATGAAAGTCCGGTAATCCACATGTTAATAACAGTGTAGTAATTATTTTTCAAACCGTGATTCATGGAGCGCATTTGGAAAACGGAATTTCAGCATAATGAAAAAATGTAAATTAAATTCTATTGGGTAGAACTAGATAGAATAGGATTTTTCTGCGAAAATTGCATGATTATCGAATCTGAAGTTTGGAGAAAGTTCAAAATGAGATTAAATATTTCTAGGTGCAAATATGCCTTTATGTTGGAAGAAAGTTCGGTAATCCACATTTTCACAACATATTAAAGAATCTTTTTCTAATCCGTGATGCATATACCGTGTTCGGAACGTGGAATTTCATGGTGATTGAAACAATTTTATTTACTTCTCTATTGGTTAGAAGTTTCTCCAAGAGTATTTTTCTGCAAAAACTGCTTCATTTTTGAAACTGGGTTTTGGAAAACACTGCAAAATTTGAGAAAATACTTCTAAGTATCAATATTCCATCTATTGTGATGAAAGTTCGGTAATCCAAATGCTAACAAATATGTAGTGAATATTTGTCCAATCCATTATGCATGTAGCATGTTTGGAACACGGAGTTTCATGGCCAGGGAGTTTATGTAAATTACATTTCTCTTGGTTACAAATCACTCCAAGAGGTTTTTCTGAGAAATCTGCCTGATTTTCAAAACTGGCGTTAGGAAAACCCTGCGAACTCAGATGAATAGATTCTCGGTGTAAATATGCCTTGTAGGGTGGATGAAAGTTCTGTAATCCGCATGCTAACAACTCTGTAGTGAATATTTGTCGAATCCGCGATACATGGAACGTGTTCGGAACACAGAGTATCACGGTGAGCGAATCTATGTAAAATAAATGTCCCTTGGGTAGAACTCGCTCCAAGAGCTTTTTCTGCGAATTCTGCCTCATTTTCAAAACTGGCATTAGGAAAACCTTTTGAAATATGAGAAAATGCTTCAAAGTGTCAATATGGCTTTTATGATGGATGAAAGTGCGGTAATCCTTATGCTAAAGTCTGTGTAGTGAATATTTGTTGAATCCGTGATGCATATAGCTTTTTCAGAACACGGAATTTCACGATGATGGGTTCTATGTAAATTGCATGTCTATTGGGTAGAACTAGCTCCAAGAGGATTTTTCTGCGAAAACTGCATGATTTAAAACTGACATTAGGAGAAATCTACTAAATCAGAAAAAAACCTTCTATGTATAAATATGCACTGTAAGGTAGATGAAAGTTCGGTAATACACATGTTCACCACTCATTAAAGAATGATTGTCGAATCCATGATGCATGTAACGTGTTCAGACCACGGAATGTCACGGTGAGTGGAACTCGGTAAATTACATATCTTTTGGGTAGAACTCGCTCCAAGAGCATTTTCCTGCCAAATCTGCCTCATTTTCAAACCTGGCATTAAAACTAAACTGTGAAATCTCAGAAAATTCTTCAAAGTGTCAGTAAGTCATGTATGGTGGATGAAAGTTCTGTAATCCACTTGCTAACATCTCTGTAGTGAATATTTGTCGAATCCGAGATGCATGTAGCGTGTTTCGAACACAGAATTTCACGGTGAGTGAATCAATGTAAATGATATGTCTACTCTTTTGAACCCGCTCCAAGAAGTTTTTGCCGTGAAATCTGCCTCAGTTTCGACACTGGCATTTGGAAAGCTCTGTGAAATCAGAGAAAGTACTTCTAAGCATCAATATGCCTTTATTGTGATGAAAGTCCTAAAATCCACATGAAAACAACTCTGTAGTGTATTTTTGTCGAAACCTATCTGCATGAAGCGTGTTCAAAATATGGAATTTCACAGCAGGAGAATCTATGTAATTTACATATCTTTTGGGTAGAACACGCTTCAACAGATTTTTCCTTAGGAAACTGCCTGATTTTTGAAACTGCTATTAAGAAAATGCTGCAAACCCAGAGTTGATATTTCTAGGTGTAAAAATGCCTTGTATGGTGGATGAAAGTTCTGTAATACACATGTACTCAACTTATTGAAAATGTTACTCAAATCCGTGATGTATGTAGTGTGTTCGGAACACGGAATGTCACGTTGAAGGAAAATATTTAAATTACATATCTATTGGTGAGAACCCGCTCCAGGAGCATTGTACTGTAAAATCTACCTCTGTTTGGAAACTAGTGTTATGAAAACCTTGCAAAATCTGAGCAAATGCTTTAAAGTGACATTATGCCTTCAATGGTTTATTAAAGAAGTGTAATTCACATTCTAACAACTCAGCTGGGAGCATTTGTTGAATCCAATGTGCACGTAACTTTTTCGGAACACGGAATGTTACGGTGACGGTATCTATGAAAATGGGATGTCTATTGGATCGAACATGCAGCAAGAGAATTTTTCTGCGAAAACTGCCTGATTTTCGTAACTGACGTTAGGAAAAATCTGCGAAATCTAAGTAAATATATCTAGGTGTAAATATACCTTGAACTGTGGTTGAAACTTCGGTAATCCTCATGCTCATGGTCATTAAATAATGTTTGTTGAAGCCGTGATTAATGTAATGTTTTCGGAACACGGAATGTCTCGGTGAGTGAAACTCGGAAAATAACATTTCTACTGGATAGAACTCGCTTGAATTGAAATTTTCAGCGAAAATTTCATGATTTTCGAAACTGGATGTAAGTAAAAACCTGCAAAATCACAATAAAAATTTCAAGGTGTAAATATGCCTTGTATGATGGATGAAAGTTCGGTAATCCACATGCTTACACTTATTAAATAATGTTTGTCGAATTCGTGATGCATGTAACGTGTTAGGAATACGGAATGTCATATTGAAGGAAACAATGTAAATTACATGTCTATTGGGTAGAACTCGCTTGAAGAGAATTTTTCTGAGAAACGTGCCTCATTTTCAAAACTGCCATTAGGAGAACACTGTGAAATCTGAGTAAATGCTTCTAAGTGTCTGTATGTCTTGAATGGTGAATGAAAGTCCGGTAATCCACATGTTAATAACAGTGTAGTAATTATTTTTCAAACCGTGATTCATGGAGCGCATTTGGAAAACGGAATTTCAGCATAATGAAAAAATGTAAATTAAATTCTATTGGGTAGAACTAGATAGAATAGGATTTTTCTGCGAAAATTGCATGATTATCGAATCTGAAGTTTGGAGAAAGTTCAAAATGAGATTAAATATTTCTAGGTGCAAATATGCCTTTATGTTGGAAGAAAGTTCGGTAATCCACATTTTCACAACATATTAAAGAATCTTTTTCTAATCCGTGATGCATATACCGTGTTCGGAACGTGGAATTTCATGGTGATTGAAACAATTTTATTTACTTCTCTATTGGTTAGAAGTTTCTCCAAGAGTATTTTTCTGCAAAAACTGCTTCATTTTTGAAACTGGGTTTTGGAAAACACTGCAAAATTTGAGAAAATACTTCTAAGTATCAATATTCCATCTATTGTGATGAAAGTTCGGTAATCCAAATGCTAACAAATATGTAGTGAATATTTGTCCAATCCATTATGCATGTAGCATGTTTGGAACACGGAGTTTCATGGCCAGGGAGTTTATGTAAATTACATTTCTCTTGGTTACAAATCACTCCAAGAGGTTTTTCTGAGAAATCTGCCTGATTTTCAAAACTGGCGTTAGGAAAACCCTGCGAACTCAGATGAATAGATTCTCGGTGTAAATATGCCTTGTAGGGTGGATGAAAGTTCTGTAATCCGCATGCTAACAACTCTGTAGTGAATATTTGTCGAATCCGCCATACATGGAACGTGTTCGGAACACAGAGTATCACGGTGAGCGAATCTATGTAAAATAAATGTCCCTTGGGTAGAACTCGCTCCAAGAGCTTTTTCTGCGAATTCTGCCTCATTTTCAAAACTGGCATTAGGAAAACCTTTTGAAATATGAGAAAATGCTTCAAAGTGTCAATATGGCTTTTATGATGGATGAAAGTGCGGTAATCCTTATGCTAAAGTCTGTGTAGTGAATATTTGTTGAATCCGTGATGCATATAGCTTTTTCAGAACACGGAATTTCACGATGATGGGTTCTATGTAAATTGCATGTCTATTGGGTAGAACTAGCTCCAAGAGGATTTTTCTGCGAAAACTGCATGATTTAAAACTGACATTAGGAGAAATCTACTAAATCAGAAAAAAACCTTCTATGTATAAATATGCACTGTAAGGTAGATGAAAGTTCGGTAATACACATGTTCACCACTCATTAAAGAATGATTGTCGAATCCGTGATGCATGTAACGTGTTCAGAACACGGAATGTCACGGTGAGTGGAACTCGGTAAATTACATATCTTTTGGGTAGAACTCGCTCCAAGAGCATTTTCCTGCCAAATCTGCCTCATTTTCAAACCTGGCATTAAAACTAAACTGTGAAATCTCAGAAAATTCTTCAAAGTGTCAGTAAGTCATGTATGGTGGATGAAAGTTCTGTAATCCACTTGCTAACATCTCTGTAGTGAATATTTGTCGAATCCGAGATGCATGTAGCGTGTTTCGAACACAGAATTTCACGGTGAGTGAATCAATGTAAATGATATGTCTACTCTTTTGAACCCGCTCCAAGAAGTTTTTGCCGTGAAATCTGCCTCAGTTTCGACACTGGCATTTGGAAAGCTCTGTGAAATCAGAGAAAGTACTTCTAAGCATCAATATGCCTTTATTGTGATGAAAGTCCTAAAATCCACATGAAAACAACTCTGTAGTGTATTTTTGTCGAAACCTATCTGCATGAAGCGTGTTCAAAATATGGAATTTCACAGCAGGAGAATCTATGTAATTTACATATCTTTTGGGTAGAACACGCTTCAACAGATTTTTCCTTAGGAAACTGCCTGATTTTTGAAACTGCTATTAAGAAAATGCTGCAAACCCAGAGTTGATATTTCTAGGTGTAAAAATGCCTTGTATGGTGGATGAAAGTTCTGTAATACACATGTACTCAACTTATTGAAAATGTTACTCAAATCCGTGATGTATGTAGTGTGTTCGGAACACGGAATGTCACGTTGAAGGAAACTATTTAAATTACATATCTATTGGTGAGAACCCGCTCCAGGAGCATTGTACTGTAAAATCTACCTCTGTTTGGAAACTAGTGTTATGAAAACCTTGCAAAATCTGAGCAAATGCTTTAAAGTGACATTATGCCTTCAATGGTTTATTAAAGAAGTGTAATTCACATTCTAACAACTCAGCTGGGAGCATTTGTTGAATCCAATGTGCACGTAACTTTTTCGGAACACGGAATGTTACGGTGACGGTATCTATGAAAATGGGATGTCTATTGGATCGAACATGCAGCAAGAGAATTTTTCTGCGAAAACTGCCTGATTTTCGTAACTGACGTTAGGAAAAATCTGCGAAATCTAAGTAAATATATCTAGGTGTAAATATACCTTGAACTGTGGTTGAAACTTCGGTAATCCTCATGCTCATGGTCATTAAATAATGTTTGTTGAAGCCGTGATTAATGTAATGTTTTCGGAACACGGAATGTCTCGGTGAGTGAAACTCGGAAAATAACATTTCTACTGGATAGAACTCGCTTGAATTGAAATTTTCAGCGAAAATTTCATGATTTTCGAAACTGGATGTAAGTAAAAACCTGCAAAATCACAATAAAAATTTCAAGGTGTAAATATGCCTTGTATGATGGATGAAAGTTCGGTAATCCACATGCTTACACTTATTAAATAATGTTTGTCGAATTCGTGATGCATGTAACGTGTTAGGAATACGGAATGTCATATTGAAGGAAACAATGTAAATTACATGTCTATTGGGTAGAACTCGCTTGAAGAGAATTTTTCTGAGAAACGTGCCTCATTTTCAAAACTGCCATTAGGAGAACACTGTGAAATCTGAGTAAATGCTTCTAAGTGTCTGTATGTCTTGAATGGTGAATGAAAGTCCGGTAATCCACATGTTAATAACAGTGTAGTAATTATTTTTCAAACCGTGATTCATGGAGCGCATTTGGAAAACGGAATTTCAGCATAATGAAAAAATGTAAATTAAATTCTATTGGGTAGAACTAGATAGAATAGGATTTTTCTGCGAAAATTGCATGATTATCGAATCTGAAGTTTGGAGAAAGTTCAAAATGAGATTAAATATTTCTAGGTGCAAATATGCCTTTATGTTGGAAGAAAGTTCGGTAATCCACATTTTCACAACATATTAAAGAATCTTTTTCTAATCCGTGATGCATATACCGTGTTCGGAACGTGGAATTTCATGGTGATTGAAACAATTTTATTTACTTCTCTATTGGTTAGAAGTTTCTCCAAGAGTATTTTTCTGCAAAAACTGCTTCATTTTTGAAACTGGGTTTTGGAAAACACTGCAAAATTTGAGAAAATACTTCTAAGTATCAATATTCCATCTATTGTGATGAAAGTTCGGTAATCCAAATGCTAACAAATATGTAGTGAATATTTGTCCAATCCATTATGCATGTAGCATGTTTGGAACACGGAGTTTCATGGCCAGGGAGTTTATGTAAATTACATTTCTCTTGGTTACAAATCACTCCAAGAGGTTTTTCTGAGAAATCTGCCTGATTTTCAAAACTGGCGTTAGGAAAACCCTGCGAACTCAGATGAATAGATTCTCGGTGTAAATATGCCTTGTAGGGTGGATGAAAGTTCTGTAATCCGCATGCTAACAACTCTGTAGTGAATATTTGTCGAATCCGCCATACATGGAACGTGTTCGGAACACAGAGTATCACGGTGAGCGAATCTATGTAAAATAAATGTCCCTTGGGTAGAACTCGCTCCAAGAGCTTTTTCTGCGAATTCTGCCTCATTTTCAAAACTGGCATTAGGAAAACCTTTTGAAATATGAGAAAATGCTTCAAAGTGTCAATATGGCTTTTATGATGGATGAAAGTGCGGTAATCCTTATGCTAAAGTCTGTGTAGTGAATATTTGTTGAATCCGTGATGCATATAGCTTTTTCAGAACACGGAATTTCACGATGATGGGTTCTATGTAAATTGCATGTCTATTGGGTAGAACTAGCTCCAAGAGGATTTTTCTGCGAAAACTGCATGATTTAAAACTGACATTAGGAGAAATCTACTAAATCAGAAAAAAACCTTCTATGTATAAATATGCACTGTAAGGTAGATGAAAGTTCGGTAATACACATGTTCACCACTCATTAAAGAATGATTGTCGAATCCGTGATGCATGTAACGTGTTCAGAACACGGAATGTCACGGTGAGTGGAACTCAGTAAATTACATATCTTTTGGGTAGAACTCGCTCCAAGAGCATTTTCCTGCCAAATCTGCCTCATTTTCAAACCTGGCATTAAAACTAAACTGTGAAATCTCAGAAAATTCTTCAAAGTGTCAGTAAGTCATGTATGGTGGATGAAAGTTCTGTAATCCACTTGCTAACATCTCTGTAGTGAATATTTGTCGAATCCGAGATGCATGTAGCGTGTTTCGAACACAGAATTTCACGGTGAGTGAATCAATGTAAATGATATGTCTACTCTTTTGAACCCGCTCCAAGAAGTTTTTGCCGTGAAATCTGCCTCAGTTTCGACACTGGCATTTGGAAAGCTCTGTGAAATCAGAGAAAGTACTTCTAAGCATCAATATGCCTTTATTGTGATGAAAGTCCTAAAATCCACATGAAAACAACTCTGTAGTGTATTTTTGTCGAAACCTATCTGCATGAAGCGTGTTCAAAATATGGAATTTCACAGCAGGAGAATCTATGTAATTTACATATCTTTTGGGTAGAACACGCTTCAACAGATTTTTCCTTAGGAAACTGCCTGATTTTTGAAACTGCTATTAAGAAAATGCTGCAAACCCAGAGTTGATATTTCTAGGTGTAAAAATGCCTTGTATGGTGGATGAAAGTTCTGTAATACACATGTACTCAACTTATTGAAAATGTTACTCAAATCCGTGATGTATGTAGTGTGTTCGGAACACGGAATGTCACGTTGAAGGAAACTATTTAAATTACATATCTATTGGTGAGAACCCGCTCCAGGAGCATTGTACTGTAAAATCTACCTCTGTTTGGAAACTAGTGTTATGAAAACCTTGCAAAATCTGAGCAAATGCTTTAAAGTGACATTATGCCTTCAATGGTTTATTAAAGAAGTGTAATTCACATTCTAACAACTCAGCTGGGAGCATTTGTTGAATCCAATGTGCACGTAACTTTTTCGGAACACGGAATGTTACGGTGACGGTATCTATGAAAATGGGATGTCTATTGGATCGAACATGCAGCAAGAGAATTTTTCTGTGAAAACTGCCTGATTTTCGTAACTGACGTTAGGAAAAATCTGCGAAATCTAAGTAAATATATCTAGGTGTAAATATGCCTTGAACTGTGGTTGAAACTTCGGTAATCCTCATGCTCATGGTCATTAAATAATGTTTGTTGAAGCCGTGATTAATGTAATGTTTTCGGAACACGGAATGTCTCGGTGAGTGAAACTCGGAAAATAACATTTCTACTGGATAGAACTCGCTTGAATTGGAATTTTCAGGGAAAATTTCATGATTTTCGAAACTGGATGTAAGGAAAAACCTGCAAAATCACAATAAAAATTTCAAGGTGTAAATATGCCTTGTATGATGGATGAAAGTTCGGTAATCCACATGCTTACACTTATTAAATAATGTTTGTCGAATTCGTGATGCATGTAACGTGTTCGGAATACGGAATGTCATATTGAAGGAAACAATGTAAATTACATGTCTATTGGGTAGAACTCGCTTGAAGAGAATTTTTCTGAGAAACGTGCCTCATTTTCAAAACTGCCATTAGGAGAACACTGTGAAATCTGAGTAAATGCTTCTAAGTGTCTGTATGCCTTGAATGGTGAATGAAAGTCCGGTAATCCACATGTTAATAACAGTGTAGTAATTATTTTTCAAACCGTGATTCATGGAGCGCATTTGGAAAATGGAATTTCAGCGTAATGAAAAAGTGTAAATTAAATTCTATTGGGTAGAACTAGATAGAATAGGATTTTTCTGCGAAAATTGCATGATTATCGAATCTGAAGTTTGGAGAAAGTTCAAAATGAGATTGAATATTTCTAGGTGCAAATATGCCTTTATGTTGGAAGAAAGTTCGGTAATCCACATTTTCACAACATATTAAAGAATCTTTTTCTAATCCGTGATGCATATACCGTGTTCGGAACGTGGAATTTCATGGTGATTGAAACAACTTTATTTACTTCTCTATTGGGTAGAACTTGCTCCAAGAGTATTTTTCTGCGAAAACTGCTTCATTTTTGAAACTGGGTTTTGGAAAACGCTGCAAATTTGAGAAAATACTTCTAATTATCAATATTCCATCTATTGTGATGAAAGTTCGGTAATCCAAATGCCAACAAATCTGTAGTGAATATTTGTCCAATCCATTATGCATGTAGCATGTTTGGAACACGGAGTTTCATGGCCAGGGAGTTTATGTAAATTACATTTCTCTTGGTTACAAATCACTCCAAGAAGTTTTTCTGAGAAATCTGCCTGATTCCCAAAACTGGCATTAGGAAAACCCTGCGAACTCAGATGAATAGATTCTCGGTGTAAATATGCCTTGTAGGGTTGATGAAAGTTCGGTAATCCGCATGCTAAAAACTCTGTAGTGAATATTTATTGATTCCGGGATACATGAAGCGTGTTCGGAACACAGAATATCACGGTGAGTGAATCTATGTAAAATAAATGTCCCTTGGGTAGAACTCGCTCCAAGAGCTTTTTCTGCGAATTCTGCCTCATTTTCAAAACTGGCATTAGGAAAACCTTTCGAAATATGAGAAAATGCTTCAACGTGTCAATATGGCTTTTATGGTGGATGAAAGTGCGGTAATCCTTATGCTAAAGACTGTGTAGTGAATATTTGTCGAATCCGTGATGCATGTAGCTTTTTCGGAACACGGAATTTCACGATGATGGGTTCTATGTAAATTGCATGTCTATTGGGTAGAACTCGCTCCAAGAGGATTTTTCTGCGAAAACTGCATGATTTAAAACTGACATTAGGAGAAATCTACTAAATCAGAAAAAAACCTTCTATGTATAAATATGCATTGTAAGGTGGATGAAAGTTCGGTAATACACATGTTCACCACTCATTAAAGAATGATTGTCGAATCCATGATGCATGTAACGTGTTCAGAACACGGAATGTCACGGTGAGTGGAACTCGGTAAATTACATATCTTTTGGGTAGAACTCGCTCCAAGAGCATTTTCCTGCCAAATCTGCCTCATTTTCAAACCTGGCATTAAAACTAAACTGTGAAATCTCAGAAAATTCTTCAAAGTGTCAGTAAGTCATGTATGGTGGATGAAAGTTCTGTAATCCACTTGCTAACATCTCTGTAGTGAATATTTGTCGAATCCGAGATGCATGTAGCGTGTTTCGAACACAGAATTTCACGGTGAGTGAATCAATGTAAATTACATGTCTATTGTTTTGAACCCGCTCCAAGAAGTTTTTGCCGTGAAATCTGCCTCAGTTTCGACACTGGCATTTGGAAAGCTCTGTGAAATCAGAGAAAGTACTTCTGAGCATCAATATGCCTTTATTGTGATGAAAGTCCTAAAATCCACATGAAAACAACTCTGTAGTGTATTTTTGTCGAAACCTATCTACATGAAGCGTGTTCAAAATATGGAATTTCACAGCGGGAGAATCTATGTAATTTACATATCTTTTGGGTAGAACACGCTTCAACAGATTTTTCCTTAGGAAACTGCCTGATTTTTGAAACTGCTATTAAGAAAATGCTGCAAACCCAGAGTTGATATTTCTAGGTGTAAAAATGCCTTGTATGGTGGATGAAAGTTCTGTAATACACATGTACTCAACTTATTGAAAATGTTACTCAAATCCGTGATGTATGAAATGTGTTCGGAACATGGAATGTCACATTGAAGGAAACTATTTAAATTACATATCTATTGGTGAGAACCTGCTCCAGGAGCATTGTACTGTAAAATCTACCTCTGTTTGGAAACTAGTGTTATGAAAACCTTGCAAAATCTGAGCAAATGCTTTAAAGTGACATTATGCCTTCAATGGTTTATTAAAGAAGTGTAATTCACATTCTAACAACTCAGCTGGGAGCATTTGTTGAATCCAATGTGCACGTAACTTTTTCGGAACACGGAATGTTACGGTGACGGTATCTATGAAAATGGGATGTCTATTGGATCGAACATGCAGCAAGAGAATTTTTCTGCGAAAACTGCCTGATTTTCGTAACTGACGTTAGGAAAAATCTGCGAAATCTAAGTAAATATATCTAGGTGTAAATATGCCTTGTACTGTGGTTGAAACTTCGGTAATCCTCATGCTCATGGTCATTAAATAATGTTTGTTGAAGCCGTGATTAATGTAACGTTTTCGGAACACAAAATGTCTCGGTGAGTGAAACACGGATAATAACAGTTCTACTGGATAGAACTCGCTTGAATTGAAATTTTCAGCGAAAATTTCATGATTTTCGAAACTGGATGTAAGGAAAAACCTGCAAAATCACAATAAAAATTTCAAGGTGTAAATATGCCTTGTATGATGGATGAAAGTTCGGTAATCCACATGCTTACACTTATTAAATAATGTTTGTCGAATTCGTGATGCATGTAACGTGTTCGGAATACGGAATGTCATATTGAAGGAAACAATGTAAATTCCATGTCTATTGGGTAGAACTCGCTTGAAGAGAATTTTTCTGAGAAACGTGCCTCATTTTCAAAACTGCCATTAGGAGAACACTGTGAAATCTGAGTAAATGCTTCTAAGTGTCTGTATGCCTTGAATGGTGAATGAAAGTCCGGTAATCCACATGTTAATAACAGTGTAGTAATTATTTTTCAAACCGTGATTCATGGAGCGCTTTTGGAAAACGGAATTTCAGCGTAATGAAAAAGTGTAAATTAAATTCTATTGGGTAGAACTAGATAGAATAGGATTTTTCTGCGAAAATTGCATGATTATCGAATCTGAAGTTTGGAGAAAGTTCAAAATGAGATTAAATATTTCTAGGTGCAAATATGCCTTTATGTTGGAAGAAAGTTCGGTAATCCACATTTTCACAACATATTAAAGAATCTTATTCTAATCCGTGATGCATATACCGTGTTCGGAACGTGGAATTTCATGGTGATTGAAACAATTTTATTTACTACTCTGTTGGGTAGAACTTGCTCCAAGAGTATTTTTCTGCGAAAACTGCTTCATTTTTGAAACTGAGTTTTGGAAAACACTGCAAAATTTGAGAAAATACTTCTAAGTATCAATATTCCATATATTGTGATGAAAGTTCGGTAATCCAAATGCTAACAAATCTGTAGTGAATATTTGTCCAATCCATTATGCATGTAGCATGTTTGGAACACGGAATTTCATGGCCAGGGAGTTTATGTAAATTACATTTCTCTTGGTTACAAATCACTCCAAGAGGTTTTTCTGAGAAATCTGCCTGATTCCCAAAACTGGCGTTAGGAAAACCCTGCGAACTCAGATGAATAGATTCTCGGTGTAAATATGCCTTGTAGGGTTGATGAAAGATCGGTAATCCGCATGCTAAAAACTCTGTAGTGAATATTTGTCGAATCCGGGATACATGAAGCGTGTTCGGAACACAGAATATCACGGTGAGCGAATCTATGTAAAATAAATGTCCCTTGGGTAGAACTCGCTCCAAGAGCTTTTTCTGCGAATTCTGCCTCATTTTCAAAACTGGCATTAGGAAAAACTTTCGAAATATGAGAAAATGCTTCAACGTGTCAATATGGCTTTTATGTTGGATGAAAGTGCGGTAATCTTTATGCTAAAGACTGTGTAGTGAATATTTGTCGAATCCGTGATGCATGTAGCTTTTTCGGAACACGGAATTTCACGATGATGGGTTCTATGTAAATTGCATGTCTATTGGGTAGAACTCGCTCCAAGAGGATTTTTCTGCGAAAACTGCATGATTTAAAACTGACATTAGGAGAAATCTACTAAATCAGAAAAAAACCTTCTATGTATAAATATGCATTGTAAGGTGGATGAAAGTTCGGTAATACACATGTTCACCACTCATTAAAGAATGATTTTCGAATCCATGATGCATGTAACGTGTTCAGAACACGGAATGTCACGGTGAGTGGAACTCGGTAAATTACATATCTTTTGGGTAGAACTCGCTCCAAGAGCATTTTCCTGCCAAATCTGCCTCATTTTCAAACCTGGCATTAAAACTAAACTGTGAAATCTCAGAAAATTCTTCAAAGTGTCAGTAAGTCATGTATGGTGGATGAAAGTGCTGTAATCCACTTGCTAACATCTCTGTAGTGAATATTTGTCGAATCCGAGATGCATGTAGCGTGTTTCGAACACAGAATTTAACGGTGAGTGAATCAATGTAAATTACATGTCTATTGTTTTGAACCCGCTCCAAGAAGTTTTTGCCGTGAAATCTGCCTCAGTTTCGACACTGGCATTTGGAAAGCTCTGTGAAATCAGAGAAAGTACTTCTAAGCATCAATATGCCTTTATTGTGATGAAAGTCCTAAAATCCACATGAAAACAACTCTGTAGTGTATTTTTGTCGAAGCCTATCTACATGAAGCGTGTTCAAAATATGGAATTTCACAGCGGGAGAATCTATGTAATTTACATATCTTTTGGGTAGAACACGCTTCAACAGATTTTTCCTTAGGAAACTGCCTGATTTTTGAAACTGCTATTAAGAAAATGCTGCAAACCCAGAGTTGATATTTCTAGGTGTAAAAATGCCTTGTATGGTGGATGAAAGTTCTGTAATACACATGTACTCAACTTATTGAAAATGTTACTCAAATCCGTGATGTATGTAATGTGTTCGGAACACGGAATGTCACGTTGAAGGAAACTATTTAAATTACATATCTATTGGTGAGAACCCGCTCCAGGAGCATTGTACTGTAAAATCTACCTCTGTTTGGAAACTAGTGTTATGAAAACCTTGCAAAATCTGAGCAAATGCTTTAAAGTGACGTTATGCCTTCAATGGTTTATTAAAGAAGTGTAATTCACATTCTAACAACTCAGATGGGAGCATTTGTTGAATCCAAAGTGCACGTAACTTTTTCGGATCACGGAATGTTACGGTGACGGTATCTATGAAAATGGGATGTCTATTGGTTCGAACATGCAGCAAGAGAATTTTTCTGCGAAAACTGCCTGATTTTCGTAACTGACGTTAGGAAAAATCTGCGAAATCTAAGTAAATATATCTAGGTGTAAATATGCCTTCTACTGTGGTTGAAACTTCGGTAATCCTCATGCTCATGGTCATTAAATAATGTTTGTTGAAGCCGTGATTAATGTAACGTTTTCGGAACACGGAATGTCTCGGTGAGTTAAACACGGATAATAACATTTCTACTGGATAGAACTCGCTTGAATTTAAATTTTCAGCGAAAATTTCATGATTTTCGAAACTGGATGTAAGGAAAAACCTGCAAAATCACAATAAAAATTTCAAGGTGTAAATATGCCTTGTATGATGGATGAAAGTTCGGTAATCCACATGCTTACACTTATTAAATAATGTTTGTCGAATTCGTGATGCATGTAACGTGTTCGGAATACGGAATGTCATATTGAAGGAAACAATGTAAATTCCATGTCTATTGGGTAGAACTCGCTTGAAGAGAATTTTTCTGAGAAACGTGCCTCATTTTCAAAACTGCCATTAGGAGAACACTGTGAAATCTGAGCAAATGCTTCTAAGTGTCTGTATGCCTTGAATGGTGAATGAAAGTCCGGTAATCCACATGTTAATAACAGTGTAGTAATTATTTTTCAAACCGTGATTCATGGAGCGCTTTTGGAAAACGGAATTTCAGCGTAATGAAAAAGTGTAAATTAAATTCTATTGGGTAGAACTAGATAGAATAGGATTTTTCTGCGAAAATTGCATGATTATCGAATCTGAAGTTTGGAGAAAGTTCAAAATGAGATTAAATATTTCTAGGTGCAAATATGCCTTTATGTTGGAAGAAAGTTCGGTAATCCACATTTTCACAACATATTAAAGAATCTTATTCTAATCCGTGATGCATATACCGTGTTCGGAACGTGGAATTTCATGGTGATTGAAACAACTTTATTTACTTCTCTGTTGGGTAGAACTTGCTCCAAGAGTATTTTTCTGCGAAAACTGCTTCATTTTTGAAACTGAGTTTTGGAAAACACTGCAAAATTTGAGAAAATACTTCTAAGTATCAATATTCCATATATTGTGATGAAAGTTCGGTAATCCAAATGCTAACAAATCTGTAGTGAATATTTGTCCAATCCATTATGCATGTAGCATGTTTGAAACACGGAGTTTCATGGCCAGGGAGTTTATGTAAATTACATTTCTCTTGGTTACAAATCACTCCAAGAGGTTTTTCTGAGAAATCTGCCTGATTCCCAAAACTGGCGTTAGGAAAACCCTGCGAACTCAGATGAATAGATTCTCGGTGTAAATATGCCTTGTAGGGTTGATGAAAGTTCGGTAATCCGCATGCTAAAAACTCTGTAGTGAATATTTGTCGAATCCGGGATACATGAAGCGTGTTCGGAACACAGAATATCACGGTGAGCGAATCTATGTAAAATAAATGTCCCTTGGGTAGAACTCGCTCCAAGAGCTTTTTCTGCGAATTCTGCCTCATTTTCAAAACTGGCATTAGGAAAAACTTTCGAAATATGAGAAAATGCTTCAACGTGTCAATATGGCTTTTATGTTGGATGAAAGTGCGGTAATCCTTATGCTAAAGACTGTGTAGTGAATATTTGTCGAATCCGTGATGCATGTAGCTTTTTCGGAACACGGAATTTCACGATGATGGGTTCTATGTAAATTGCATGTCTATTGGGTAGAACTCGCTCCAAGAGGATTTTTCTGCGAAAACTGCATGATTTAAAACTGACATTAGGAGAAATCTACTAAATCAGAAAAAAACCTTCTATGTATAAATATGCATTGTAAGGTGGATGAAAGTTTGGTAATACACATGTTCACCACTCATTAAAAATGATTTTCGAATACATGATGCATGTAACGTGTTCAGAACACGGAATGTCACGGTGAGTGGAACTCGGTAAATTACATATCTTTTGGGTAGAACTCGCTCCAAGAGCATTTTCCTGCCAAATCTGCCTCATTTTCAAACCTGGCATTAAAACTAAACTGTGAAATCTCAGAAAATTCTTCAAAGTGTCAGTAAGTCATGTATGGTGGATGAAAGTGCTGTAATCCACTTGCTAACATCTCTGTAGTGAATATTTGTCGAATCCGAGATGCATGTAGCGTGTTTCGAACACAGAATTTAACGGTGAGTGAATCAATGTAAATTACATGTCTATTGTTTTGAACCCGCTCCAAGAAGTTTTTGCCGTGAAATCTGCCTCAGTTTCGACACTGGCATTTGGAAAGCTCTGTGAAATCAGAGAAAGTACTTCTAAGCATCAATATGCCTTTATTGTGATGAAAGTCCTAAAATCCACATGAAAACAACTCTGTAGTGTATTTTTGTCGAAGCCTATCTACATGAAGCGTGTTCAAAATATGGAATTTCACAGCGGGAGAATCTATGTAATTTACATATCTTTTGGGTAGAACACGCTTCAACAGATTTTTCCTTAGGAAACTGCCTGATTTTTGAAACTGCTATTAAGAAAATGCTGCAAACCCAGAGTTGATATTTCTAGGTGTAAAAATGCCTTGTATGGTGGATGAAAGTTCTGTAATACACATGTACTCAACTTATTGAAAATGTTACTCAAATCCGTGATGTATGTAATGTGTTCGGAACACGGAATGTCACGTTGAAGGAAACTATTTAAATTACATATCTATTGGTGAGAACCCGCTCCAGGAGCATTGTACTGTAAAATCTACCTCTGTTTGGAAACTAGTGTTATGAAAACCTTGCAAAATCTGAGCAAATGCTTTAAAGTGACGTTATGCCTTCAATGGTTTATTAAAGAAGTGTAATTCACATTCTAACAACTCAGATGGGAGCATTTGTTGAATCCAAAGTGCACGTAACTTTTTCGGATCACGGAATGTTACGGTGACGGTATCTATGAAAATGGGATGTCTATTGGTTCGAACATGCAGCAAGAGAATTTTTCTGCGAAAACTGCCTGATTTTCGTAACTGACGTTAGGAAAAATCTGCGAAATCTAAGTAAATATATCTAGGTGTAAATATGCCTTCTACTGTGGTTGAAACTTCGGTAATCCTCATGCTCATGGTCATTAAATAATGTTTGTTGAAGCCGTGATTAATGTAACGTTTTCGGAACACGGAATGTCTCGGTGAGTTAAACACGGATAATAACATTTCTACTGGATAGAACTCGCTTGAATTTAAATTTTCAGCGAAAATTTCATGATTTTCGAAACTGGATGTAAGGAAAAACCTGCAAAATCACAATAAAAATTTCAAGGTGTAAATATGCCTTGTATGATGGATGAAAGTTCGGTAATCCACATGCTTACACTTATTAAATAATGTTTGTCGAATTCGTGATGCATGTAACGTGTTCGGAATACGGAATGTCATATTGAAGGAAACAATGTAAATTCCATGTCTATTGGGTAGAACTCGCTTGAAGAGAATTTTTCTGAGAAACGTGCCTCATTTTCAAAACTGCCATTAGGAGAACACTGTGAAATCTGAGCAAATGCTTCTAAGTGTCTGTATGCCTTGAATGGTGAATGAAAGTCCGGTAATCCACATGTTAATAACAGTGTAGTAATTATTTTTCAAACCGTGATTCATGGAGCGCTTTTGGAAAACGGAATTTCAGCGTAATGAAAAAGTGTAAATTAAATTCTATTGGGTAGAACTAGATAGAATAGGATTTTTCTGCGAAAATTGCATGATTATCGAATCTGAAGTTTGGAGAAAGTTCAAAATGAGATTAAATATTTCTAGGTGCAAATATGCCTTTATGTTGGAAGAAAGTTCGGTAATCCACATTTTCACAACATATTAAAGAATCTTATTCTAATCCGTGATGCATATACCGTGTTCGGAACGTGGAATTTCATGGTGATTGAAACAACTTTATTTACTTCTCTGTTGGGTAGAACTTGCTCCAAGAGTATTTTTCTGCGAAAACTGCTTCATTTTTGAAACTGAGTTTTGGAAAACACTGCAAAATTTGAGAAAATACTTCTAAGTATCAATATTCCATATATTGTGATGAAAGTTCGGTAATCCAAATGCTAACAAATCTGTAGTGAATATTTGTCCAATCCATTATGCATGTAGCATGTTTGAAACACGGAGTTTCATGGCCAGGGAGTTTATGTAAATTACATTTCTCTTGGTTACAAATCACTCCAAGAGGTTTTTCTGAGAAATCTGCCTGATTCCCAAAACTGGCGTTAGGAAAACCCTGCGAACTCAGATGAATAGATTCTCGGTGTAAATATGCCTTGTAGGGTTGATGAAAGTTCGGTAATCCGCATGCTAAAAACTCTGTAGTGAATATTTGTCGAATCCGGGATACATGAAGCGTGTTCGGAACACAGAATATCACGGTGAGCGAATCTATGTAAAATAAATGTCCCTTGGGTAGAACTCGCTCCAAGAGCTTTTTCTGCGAATTCTGCCTCATTTTCAAAACTGGCATTAGGAAAAACTTTCGAAATATGAGAAAATGCTTCAACGTGTCAATATGGCTTTTATGTTGGATGAAAGTGCGGTAATCCTTATGCTAAAGACTGTGTAGTGAATATTTGTCGAATCCGTGATGCATGTAGCTTTTTCGGAACACGGAATTTCACGATGATGGGTTCTATGTAAATTGCATGTCTATTGGGTAGAACTCGCTCCAAGAGGATTTTTCTGCGAAAACTGCATGATTTAAAACTGACATTAGGAGAAATCTACTAAATCAGAAAAAAACCTTCTATGTATAAATATGCATTGTAAGGTGGATGAAAGTTTGGTAATACACATGTTCACCACTCATTAAAAATGATTTTCGAATACATGATGCATGTAACGTGTTCAGAACACGGAATGTCACGGTGAGTGGAACTCGGTAAATTACATATCTTTTGGGTAGAACTCGCTCCAAGAGCATTTTCCTGCCAAATCTGCCTCATTTTCAAACCTGGCATTAAAACTAAACTGTGAAATCTCAGAAAATTCTTCAAAGTGTCAGTAAGTCATGTATGGTGGATGAAAGTGCTGTAATCCACTTGCTAACATCTCTGTAGTGAATATTTGTCGAATCCGAGATGCATGTAGCGTGTTTCGAACACAGAATTTAACGGTGAGTGAATCAATGTAAATTACATGTCTATTGTTTTGAACCCGCTCCAAGAAGTTTTTGCCGTGAAATCTGCCTCAGTTTCGACACTGGCATTTGGAAAGCTCTGTGAAATCAGAGAAAGTACTTCTAAGCATCAATATGCCTTTATTGTGATGAAAGTCCTAAAATCCACATGAAAACAACTCTGTAGTGTATTTTTGTCGAAGCCTATCTACATGAAGCGTGTTCAAAATATGGAATTTCACAGCGGGAGAATCTATGTAATTTACATATCTTTTGGGTAGAACACGCTTCAACAGATTTTTCCTTAGGAAACTGCCTGATTTTTGAAACTGCTATTAAGAAAATGCTGCAAACCCAGAGTTGATATTTCTAGGTGTAAAAATGCCTTGTATGGTGGATGAAAGTTCTGTAATACACATGTACTCAACTTATTGAAAATGTTACTCAAATCCGTGATGTATGTAATGTGTTCGGAACACGGAATGTCACGTTGAAGGAAACTATTTAAATTACATATCTATTGGTGAGAACCCGCTCCAGGAGCATTGTACTGTAAAATCTACCTCTGTTTGGAAACTAGTGTTATGAAAACCTTGCAAAATCTGAGCAAATGCTTTAAAGTGACATTATGCCTTCAATGGTTTATTAAAGAAGTGTAATTCACATTCTAACAACTCAGATGGGAGCATTTGTTGAATCCAAAGTGCACGTAACTTTTTCGGATCACGGAATGTTACGGTGACGGTATCTATGAAAATGGGATGTCTATTGGTTCGAACATGCAGCAAGAGAATTTTTCTGCGAAAACTGCCTGATTTTCGTAATTGACGTTAGGAAAAATCTGCGAAATCTAAGTAAATATATCTAGGTGTAAATATGCCTTCTACTATGGTTGAAACTTCGGTAATCCTCATGCTCATGGTCATTAAATAATGTTTGTTGAAGCCGTGATTAATGTAACGTTTTCGGAACACGGAATGTCTCGGTGAGTGAAACACGGATAATAACAGTTCTACTGGATAGAACTCGCTTGAATTTAAATTTTCAGCGAAAATTTCATGATTTTCGAAACTGGATGTAAGGAAAAACCTGCAAAATCACAATAAAAATTTCAAGGTGTAAATATGCCTTGTATGATGGATGAAAGTTCGGTAATCCACATGCTTACACTTATTAAATAATGTTTGTCGAATTCGTGATGCATGTAACGTGTTAGGAATACGGAATGTCATATTGAAGGAAACAATGTAAATTACATGTCTATTGGGTAGAACTCGCTTGAAGAGAATTTTTCTGAGAAACGTGCCTCATTTTCAAAACTGCCATTAGGAGAACACTGTGAAATCTGAGTAAATGCTTCTAAGTGTCTGTATGCCTTGAATGGTGAATGAAAGTCCGGTAATCCACATGTTAATAACAGTGTAGTAATTATTTTTCAAACCGTGATTCATGGAGCGCTTTTGGAAAACGGAATTTCAGCGTAATGAAAAAGTGTAAATTAAATTCTATTGGGTAGAACTAGATAGAATAGGATTTTTCTGCGAAAATTGCATGATTATCGAATCTGAAGTGTGGAGAAAGTTCAAAATGAGATTAAATATTTCTAGGTGCAAATATGCCTTTATGTTGGAAGAAAGTTCGGTAATCCACATTTTCACAACATATTAAAGAATCTTTTTCTAATCCGTGATGCATTTACCGTGTTCGGAACGTGGAATTTCATGGTGATTGAAACAACTTTATTTACTTCTCTATTGGGTAGAACTTGCTCCAAGAGTATTTTTCTGCGAAAACTGCTTCATTTTTGAACTGGGTTTTGGAAAACGCTGCAAAATTTGAGAAAATACTTCTAAGTATCAATATTCCATCTATTGTGATGAAAGTTCGGTAATCCAAATGCCAACAAATCTGTAGTGAATATTTGTCCAATCCATTATGCATGTAGCATGTTTGGAACACGGAGTTTCATGGCCAGGGAGTTTATGTAAATTACATTTCTCTTGGTTACAAATCACTCCAAGAGGTTTTTCTGAGAAATCTGCCTGATTCCCAAAACTGGCGTTAGGAAAACCCTGCGAACTCAGATGAATAGATTCTCGGTGTAAATATGCCTTGTAGGGTGGATGAAAGTTCGGTAATCCGCATGCTAACAACTCTGTAGTTAATATTTGTCGAATCCGGGATACATGAAGTGTGTTCGGAACACAGAATATCACGGTGAGCGAATCTATGTAAAATAAATGTCCCTTGGGTAGAACTCGCTCCAAGAGCTTTTTCTGCGAATTCTGCCTCATTTTCAAAACTGGCATTAGGAAAACCTTTTGAAATATGAGAAAATGCTTCAAAGTGTCAATATGGCTTTTATGATGGATGAAAGTGCGGTAATCCTTATGCTAAAGACTGTGTAGTGAATATTTGTCGAATCCGTGATGCATGTAGCTTTTTCGGAACACGGAATTTCACGATGATGGGTTCTATCTAAATTGCATGTCTATTGGGTAGAACTCGCTCCAAGAGGATTTTTCTGCGAAAACTGCATGATTTAAAACTGACATTAGGAGAAATCTACTAAATCAGAAAAAAACCTTCTATGTATAAATATGCATTGTAAGGTGGATGAAAGTTCGGTAATACACATGTTCACCACTCATTAAAGAATGATTGTCGAATCCGTGATGCATGTAACGTGTTCAGAACACGGAATGTCACGGTGAGTGAAACTCGGTAAGTTACATATCTTTTGGGTAGAACTCGCTCCAAGAGCATTTTCCTGCCAAATCTGCCTCATTTTCAAACCTGGCATTAAAACTAAACTGTGAAATCTCAGAAAATTCTTCAAAGTGTCAGTAAGTCATGTATGGTGGATGAAAGTTCTGTAATCCACTTGCTAACATCTCTGTAGTGAATATTTGTCGAATCCGAGATGCATGTAGTGTGTTTCGAACACAGAATTTCACGGTGAGTGAATCAATGTAAATTACATGTCTATTGTTTTGAACCCGCTCCAAGAATTTTTTTGCCGTGAAATCTGCCTCAGTTTCGACACTGGCATTTGGAAAGCTCTGTGAAATCAGAGAAAGTTCTTCTGAGCATCAATATGCCTTTATTGTGATGAAAGTCCTAAAATCCACATGCAAACAACTCTGTAGTGTATTTTTGTCGAAACCTATCTACATGAAGCGTGTTCAAAATATGGAATTTCACAGCGGGAGAATCTATGTAATTTACATATCTTTTGGGTAGAACACGCTTCAACAGATTTTTCCTTAGGAAACTGCCTGATTTTTGAAACTGCTATTAAGAAAATGCTGCAAACCCAGAGTTGATATTTCTAGGTGTAAAAATGCCTTGTATGGTGGATGAAAGTTCTGTAATACACATGTACTCAACATATTGAAAATGTTACTCAAATCCGTGATGTATGTAGTTTGTTCGGAACACGGAATGTCACGTTGAATCAAACTATTTAAATTACATATCTATTGGTGAGAACCCGCTCCAGGAGCATTGTACTGTAAAATCTACCTCTGTTTGGAAACTAGTGTTATGAAAACCTTGCAAAATCTGAGCAAATGCTTTAAAGTGACATTATGCCTTCAATGGTTTATTAAAGAAGTGTAATTCACATTCTAACAACTCAGCTGGGAGCATTTGTTGAATCCAATGTGCACGTAACTTTTTCGGAACACGGAATGTTACGGTGACGGTATCTATGAAAATGGGATGTCTATTGGATCGAACATGCAGCAAGAAAATTTTTCTGCGAAAACTGCCTGATTTTCGTAACTGACATAAGGAAAAATCTGCGAAATCTAAGTAAATATATCTAGGTGTACATATGCCTTCTACTGTGGTTGAAACTTTGGTAATCCTCATGCTCATGGTCATTAAATAATGTTTGTTGAAGCCGTGATTAATGTAACGTTTTCGGAACACGGAATGTCTCGGTGAGTGAAACTCGGAAAATAACAATTCTACTGGATAGAACTCGCTTGAATTGAAATTTTCAGCGAGAATTTCATGATTTTCGAAACTGGATGTAAGGAAAAACCTGCAAAATCACAATAAAAATTTCAAGGTGAAAATATGCCTTGTATGATGGATGAAAGTTCGGTAATCCACATGCTTACACTCATTAAATAATGTTTGTCGAATTTGTGATGCATGTAACGTGTTCGGAATACGGAATGTCATATTGAAGGAAACAATGTAAATTACATGTCTATTGGGTAGAACTCGCTTGAAGAGAATTTTTCTGAGAAACGTGCCTCATTTTCAAAGCTGCCATTAGGAGAACACTGTGAAATCTGAGTAAATGCTTCTAAGTGTCTGTATGCCTTGCATGGTGAATGAAAGTCCGGTAATCCACATGTTAATAACAGTGTAGTAATTATTTTTCAAACCGTGATTCATGGAGCGCTTTTGGAAAACGGAATTTCAGCGTAATGAAAAAGTGTAAATTAAATTCTATTGGGTAGAACTAGATAGAATAGGATTTTTCTGCGAAAATTGCATGATTATCGAATCTGAAGTTTGGAGAAAGTTCAAAATGAGATTAAATATTTCTAGGTGCAAATATGCCTTTATGTTGGAAGAAAGTTCGGTAATCCACATTTTCACAACATATTAAAGAATCTTATTCTAATCCGTGATGCATATACCGTGTTCGGAACGTGGAATTTCATGGTGATTGAAACAACTTTATTTACTTCTCTGTTGGGTAGAACTTGCTCCAAGAGTATTTTTCTGCGAAAACTGCTTCATTTTTGAAACTGAGTTTTGGAAAACACTGCAAAATTTGAGAAAATACTTCTAAGTATCAATATTCCATATATTGTGATGAAAGTTCGGTAATCCAAATGCTAACAAATCTGTAGTGAATATTTGTCCAATCCATTATGCATGTAGCATGTTTGAAACACGGAGTTTCATGGCCAGGGAGTTTATGTAAATTACATTTCTCTTGGTTACAAATCACTCCAAGAGGTTTTTCTGAGAAATCTGCCTGATTCCCAAAACTGGCGTTAGGAAAACCCTGCGAACTCAGATGAATAGATTCTCGGTGTAAATATGCCTTGTAGGGTTGATGAAAGTTCGGTAATCCGCATGCTAAAAACTCTGTAGTGAATATTTGTCGAATCCGGGATACATGAAGCGTGTTCGGAACACAGAATATCACGGTGAGCGAATCTATGTAAAATAAATGTCCCTTGGGTAGAACTCGCTCCAAGAGCTTTTTCTGCGAATTCTGCCTCATTTTCAAAACTGGCATTAGGAAAAACTTTCGAAATATGAGAAAATGCTTCAACGTGTCAATATGGCTTTTATGTTGGATGAAAGTGCGGTAATCCTTATGCTAAAGACTGTGTAGTGAATATTTGTCGAATCCGTGATGCATGTAGCTTTTTCGGAACACGGAATTTCACGATGATGGGTTCTATGTAAATTGCATGTCTATTGGGTAGAACTCGCTCCAAGAGGATTTTTCTGCGAAAACTGCATGATTTAAAACTGACATTAGGAGAAATCTACTAAATCAGAAAAAAACCTTCTATGTATAAATATGCATTGTAAGGTGGATGAAAGTTTGGTAATACACATGTTCACCACTCATTAAAAATGATTTTCGAATACATGATGCATGTAACGTGTTCAGAACACGGAATGTCACGGTGAGTGGAACTCGGTAAATTACATATCTTTTGGGTAGAACTCGCTCCAAGAGCATTTTCCTGCCAAATCTGCCTCATTTTCAAACCTGGCATTAAAACTAAACTGTGAAATCTCAGAAAATTCTTCAAAGTGTCAGTAAGTCATGTATGGTGGATGAAAGTGCTGTAATCCACTTGCTAACATCTCTGTAGTGAATATTTGTCGAATCCGAGATGCATGTAGCGTGTTTCGAACACAGAATTTAACGGTGAGTGAATCAATGTAAATTACATGTCTATTGTTTTGAACCCGCTCCAAGAAGTTTTTGCCGTGAAATCTGCCTCAGTTTCGACACTGGCATTTGGAAAGCTCTGTGAAATCAGAGAAAGTACTTCTAAGCATCAATATGCCTTTATTGTGATGAAAGTCCTAAAATCCACATGAAAACAACTCTGTAGTGTATTTTTGTCGAAGCCTATCTACATGAAGCGTGTTCAAAATATGGAATTTCACAGCGGGAGAATCTATGTAATTTACATATCTTTTGGGTAGAACACGCTTCAACAGATTTTTCCTTAGGAAACTGCCTGATTTTTGAAACTGCTATTAAGAAAATGCTGCAAACCCAGAGTTGATATTTCTAGGTGTAAAAATGCCTTGTATGGTGGATGAAAGTTCTGTAATACACATGTACTCAACTTATTGAAAATGTTACTCAAATCCGTGATGTATGTAATGTGTTCGGAACACGGAATGTCACGTTGAAGGAAACTATTTAAATTACATATCTATTGGTGAGAACCCGCTCCAGGAGCATTGTACTGTAAAATCTACCTCTGTTTGGAAACTAGTGTTATGAAAACCTTGCAAAATCTGAGCAAATGCTTTAAAGTGACATTATGCCTTCAATGGTTTATTAAAGAAGTGTAATTCACATTCTAACAACTCAGATGGGAGCATTTGTTGAATCCAAAGTGCACGTAACTTTTTCGGATCACGGAATGTTACGGTGACGGTATCTATGAAAATGGGATGTCTATTGGTTCGAACATGCAGCAAGAGAATTTTTCTGCGAAAACTGCCTGATTTTCGTAACTGACGTTAGGAAAAATCTGCGAAATCTAAGTAAATATATCTAGGTGTAAATATGCCTTCTACTATGGTTGAAACTTCGGTAATCCTCATGCTCATGGTCATTAAATAATGTTTGTTGAAGCCGTGATTAATGTAACGTTTTCGGAACACGGAATGTCTCGGTGAGTGAAACACGGATAATAACAGTTCTACTGGATAGAACTCGCTTGAATTTAAATTTTCAGCGAAAATTTCATGATTTTCGAAACTGGATGTAAGGAAAAACCTGCAAAATCACAATAAAAATTTCAAGGTGTAAATATGCCTTGTATGATGGATGAAAGTTCGGTAATCCACATGCTTACACTTATTAAATAATGTTTGTCGAATTCGTGATGCATGTAACGTGTTAGGAATACGGAATGTCATATTGAAGGAAACAATGTAAATTACATGTCTATTGGGTAGAACTCGCTTGAAGAGAATTTTTCTGAGAAACGTGCCTCATTTTCAAAACTGCCATTAGGAGAACACTGTGAAATCTGAGTAAATGCTTCTAAGTGTCTGTATGCCTTGAATGGTGAATGAAAGTCCGGTAATCCACATGTTAATAACAGTGTAGTAATTATTTTTCAAACCGTGATTCATGGAGCGCTTTTGGAAAACGGAATTTCAGCGTAATGAAAAAGTGTAAATTAAATTCTATTGGGTAGAACTAGATAGAATAGGATTTTTCTGCGAAAATTGCATGATTATCGAATCTGAAGTGTGGAGAAAGTTCAAAATGAGATTAAATATTTCTAGGTGCAAATATGCCTTTATGTTGGAAGAAAGTTCGGTAATCCACATTTTCACAACATATTAAAGAATCTTTTTCTAATCCGTGATGCATTTACCGTGTTCGGAACGTGGAATTTCATGGTGATTGAAACAACTTTATTTACTTCTCTATTGGGTAGAACTTGCTCCAAGAGTATTTTTCTGCGAAAACTGCTTCATTTTTGAAACTGGGTTTTGGAAAACGCTGCAAAATTTGAGAAAATACTTCTAAGTATCAATATTCCATCTATTGTGATGAAAGTTCGGTAATCCAAATGCCAACAAATCTGTAGTGAATATTTGTCCAATCCATTATGCATGTAGCATGTTTGGAACACGGAGTTTCATGGCCAGGGAGTTTATGTAAATTACATTTCTCTTGGTTACAAATCACTCCAAGAGGTTTTTCTGAGAAATCTGCCTGATTCCCAAAACTGGCGTTAGGAAAACCCTGCGAACTCAGATGAATAGATTCTCGGTGTAAATATGCCTTGTAGGGTGGATGAAAGTTCGGTAATCCGCATGCTAACAACTCTGTAGTTAATATTTGTCGAATCCGGGATACATGAAGTGTGTTCGGAACACAGAATATCACGGTGAGCGAATCTATGTAAAATAAATGTCCCTTGGGTAGAACTCGCTCCAAGAGCTTTTTCTGCGAATTCTGCCTCATTTTCAAAACTGGCATTAGGAAAACCTTTTGAAATATGAGAAAATGCTTCAAAGTGTCAATATGGCTTTTATGATGGATGAAAGTGCGGTAATCCTTATGCTAAAGACTGTGTAGTGAATATTTGTCGAATCCGTGATGCATGTAGCTTTTTCGGAACACGGAATTTCACGATGATGGGTTCTATCTAAATTGCATGTCTATTGGGTAGAACTCGCTCCAAGAGGATTTTTCTGCGAAAACTGCATGATTTAAAACTGACATTAGGAGAAATCTACTAAATCAGAAAAAAACCTTCTATGTATAAATATGCATTGTAAGGTGGATGAAAGTTCGGTAATACACATGTTCACCACTCATTAAAGAATGATTGTCGAATCCGTGATGCATGTAACGTGTTCAGAACACGGAATGTCACGGTGAGTGAAACTCGGTAAGTTACATATCTTTTGGGTAGAACTCGCTCCAAGAGCATTTTCCTGCCAAATCTGCCTCATTTTCAAACCTGGCATTAAAACTAAACTGTGAAATCTCAGAAAATTCTTCAAAGTGTCAGTAAGTCATGTATGGTGGATGAAAGTTCTGTAATCCACTTGCTAACATCTCTGTAGTGAATATTTGTCGAATCCGAGATGCATGTAGCGTGTTTCGAACACAGAATTTCACGGTGAGTGAATCAATGTAAATTACATGTCTATTGTTTTGAACCCGCTCCAAGAATTTTTTTGCCGTGAAATCTGCCTCAGTTTCGACACTGGCATTTGGAAAGCTCTGTGAAATCAGAGAAAGTTCTTCTGAGCATCAATATGCCTTTATTGTGATGAAAGTCCTAAAATCCACATGCAAACAACTCTGTAGTGTATTTTTGTCGAAACCTATCTACATGAAGCGTGTTCAAAATATGGAATTTCACAGCGGGAGAATCTATGTAATTTACATATCTTTTGGGTAGAACACGCTTCAACAGATTTTTCCTTAGGAAACTGCCTGATTTTTGAAACTGCTATTAAGAAAATGCTGCAAACCCAGAGTTGATATTTCTAGGTGTAAAAATGCCTTGTATGGTGGATGAAAGTTCTGTAATACACATGTACTCAACATATTGAAAATGTTACTCAAATCCGTGATGTATGTAGTTTGTTCGGAACACGGAATGTCACGTTGAATCAAACTATTTAAATTACATATCTATTGGTGAGAACCCGCTCCAGGAGCATTGTACTGTAAAATCTACCTCTGTTTGGAAACTAGTGTTATGAAAACCTTGCAAAATCTGAGCAAATGCTTTAAAGTGACATTATGCCTTCAATGGTTTATTAAAGAAGTGTAATTCACATTCTAACAACTCAGCTGGGAGCATTTGTTGAATCCAATGTGCACGTAACTTTTTCGGAACACGGAATGTTACGGTGACGGTATCTATGAAAATGGGATGTCTATTGGATCGAACATGCAGCAAGAAAATTTTTCTGCGAAAACTGCCTGATTTTCGTAACTGACATAAGGAAAAATCTGCGAAATCAAAGTAAATATATCTAGGTGTACATATGCCTTCTACTGTGGTTGAAACTTTGGTAATCCTCATGCTCATGGTCATTAAATAATGTTTGTTGAAGCCGTGATTAATGTAACGTTTTCGGAACACGGAATGTCTCGGTGAGTGAAACTCGGAAAATAACAATTCTACTGGATAGAACTCGCTTGAATTGAAATTTTCAGCGAGAATTTCATGATTTTCGAAACTGGATGTAAGGAAAAACCTGCAAAATCACAATAAAAATTTCAAGGTGTAAATATGCCTTGTATGATGGATGAAAGTTCGGTAATCCACATGCTTACACTCATTAAATAATGTTTGTCGAATTTGTGATGCATGTAACGTGTTCGGAATACGGAATGTCATATTGAAGGAAACAATGTAAATTACATGTCTATTGGGTAGAACTCGCTTGAAGAGAATTTTTCTGAGAAACGTGCCTCATTTTCAAAACTGCCATTAGGAGAACACTGTGAAATCTGAGTAAATGCTTCTAAGTGTCTGTATGCCTTGCATGGTGAATGAAAGTCCGGTAATCCACATGTTAATAACAGTGTAGTAATTATTTTTCAAACCGTGATTCATGGAGCGCTTTTGGAAACAGAATTTCAGCGTAATGAAAAATGTAAATTAAATTCTATTGGGTAGAACTAGATAGAATAGGATTTTTCTGCGAAAATTGCATGATTATCGAATCTGAAGTTTGGAGAAAGTTCAAAATGAGATTAAATATTTCTAGGTGCAAATATGCCTTTATGTTGGAAGAAAGTTCGGTAATCCACATTTTCACAACATATTAAAGAATCTTTTTCTAATCCGTGATGCATATACCGTGTTCGGAACGTGGAATTTCATGGTGATTGAAACAATTTTATTTACTTCTCTATTGGGTAGAACTTGCTCCAAGAGAATTTTTCTGCGAAAACTGCTTCATTTTTGAAACTGGGTTTTGGAAAACACTGCAAAATTTGAGAAAATACTTCTAAGTATCAATATTCCATATATTGTGATGAAAGTTCCGTAATCCAAATGCCAACAAAAATGTAGTGAATATTTGCCCAATCCATTATGCATGTAGCATGTTTGGAACACGGAGTTTCATGGCCAGGGAGTTTATGTAAATTACATTTCTCTTGGTTACAAATCACTCCAAGAGGTTTTTCTGAGAAATCTGCCTGATTTTCAAAACTGGCTTTAGGAAAACCCTGCGAACTCAGATGAATAGATTCTCGGTGTAAATATGCCTTGTAGGGTGGATGAAAGATCGGTAATCCGCATGCTAAAAACTCTGTAGTGAATATTTGTCGAATCCGGGATACATGAAGCGTGTTCGGAACACAGAATATCACGGTGAGCGAATCTATGTAAAATAAATGTCCCTTGGGTAGAACTCGCTCCAAGAGCTTTTTCTGCGAATTCTGCCTCATTTTCAAAACTGGCATTAGGAAAAACTTTCAAAATATGAGAAAATGCTTCAACGTGTCAATATGGCTTTTATGATGGATGAAAGTGCGGTAATACTTATGCTAAAGACTGTGTAGTGAATATTGGTCGAATCCGTGATGCATGTAGCTTTTTTGGAACCCGGAATTTCATGATGATGGGTTCTATGTAAATTGCATGTCTATTGTATAGAACTCGCTCCAAGAGGATTTTTCTGCGAAAACTGCATGATTTAAAACAGACATTAGGAGAAATCTACTAAATCAGAAAAAAACCTTCTATGTATAAATATGCATTGTAAGGTGGATGAAAGTTCGGTAATACACATGTTCACCACTCATTAAAGAATGATTGTCGAATCCATGATGCATGTAACGTGTTCAGAACACGGAATGTCACGGTGAGTGGAACTCGGTAAATTACATATCTTTTGGGTAGAACTCGCTCCAAGAGCATTTTCCTGCCAAATCTGCCTCATTTTCAAACCTGGCATTAAAACTAAACTGTGAAATCTCAGAAAATTCTTCAAAGTGTCAGTAAGTCATGTATGGTGGATGAAAGTTCTGTAATCCACTTGCTAACAACTCTGTAGTGAATATTTGTCGAATCCGAGATGCATGTAGCGTGTTTCGAACACAGAATTTCACGGTGAGTGAATCAATGTAAATTACATGTCTATTGTTTTGAACCCGCTCCAAGAAGTTTTTGCCATGAAATCTGCCTCAGTTTCGACACTGGCATTTGGAAAGCTCTGTGAAATCAGAGAAAGTACTTCTAAGAATCAATATGCCTTTATTGTGATGAAAGTCCTAAAATCCACATGCAAACAACTCTGTAGTGTATTTTTGTCGAAACCTATCTACATGAAGCGTGTTCAAAATATGGAATTTCACAGCGGGAGAATCTATGTAATTTACATATCTTTTGGGTAGAACACGCTTCAACAGATTTTTCCTTAGGAAACTGCCTGATTTTTGAAACTGCTATTAAGAAAATGCTGCAAACCCAGAGTTGATATTTCTAGGTGTAAAAATGCCTTGTATGGTGGATGAAAGTTCTGTAATACACATGTACTCAACTTATTGAAAATGTTACTCAAATCCGTGATGTATGTAGTGTGTTCGGAACACGGAATGTCACGTTGAAGGAAACTATTTAAATTACATATCTATTGGTGAGAACCCGCTCCAGGAGCATTGTACTGTAATATCTACCTCTGTTTGGAAACTAGTGTTATGAAAACCTTGCAAAATCTGAGCAAATGCTTTAAAGTGACATTATGCCTTCAATGGTTTATTAAAGAAGTGTAATTCACATTCTAACAACTCAGCTGGGAGCATTTGTTGAATCCAATGTGCACGTAACTTTTTCGGAACACGGAATGTTACGGTGACGGTATCTATGAAAATGAGATGTCTATTGGTTCGAACATGCAGCAAGAGAATTTTTCTGCGAAATCTGCCTGATTTTCGTAACTGACGTTAGGAAAAATCTGCGAAATCTAAGTAAATATATCTAGGTGTAAATATGCCTTGTACTGTGGTTGAAACTTCGGTAATCCTCATGCTCATGGTCATTAAATAATGTTTGTTGAAGCCGTGATTAATGTAACGTTTTCGGAACACGGAATGTCTCGGTGAGTGAAACACGGATAATAACAGTTCTACTGGATAGAACTCGCTTGAATTGAAATTTTCAGCGAAAATTTCATGATTTTCGAAACTGGATGTAAGGAAAAACCTGCAAAATCACAATAAAAATTTCAAGGTGTAAATATGCCTTGTATGATGGATGAAAGTTCGGTAATCCACATGCTTACACTTATTAAATAATGTTTGTCGAATTCGTGATGCATGTAACGTGTTCGGAATACGGAATGTCATATTGAAGGAAACAATGTAAATTCCATGTCTATTGGGTAGAACTCGCTTGAAGAGAATTTTTCTGAGAAACGTGCCTCATTTTCAAAACTGCCATTAGGAGAACACTGTGAAATCTGAGTAAATGCTTCTAAGTGTCTGTATGCCTTGCATGGTGAATGAAAGTCCGGTAATCCACATGTTAATAACAGTGTAGTAATTATTTTTCAAACCGTGATTCATGGAGCGCTTTTGGAAAACGGAATTTCAGCGTAATGAAAAAGTGTAAATTAAATTCTATTGGGTAGAACTAGATAGAATAGGATTTTTCTGCGAAAATTGCATGATTATCGAATCTGAAGTGTGGAGAAAGTTCAAAATGAGTTTAAATATTTCTAGGTGCAAATATGCCTTTATGTTGGAAGAAAGTTCGGTAATCCACATTTTCACAACATATTAAAGAATCTTTTTCTAATCCGTGATGCATATACCGTGTTCGGAACGTGGAATTTCATGGTGATTGAAACAATTTTATTTACTTCTCTATTGGGTAGAACTTGCTCCAAGAGTATTTTTCTGCGAAAACTGCTTCATTTTTGAAACTGAGTTTTGGAAAACACTGCAAAATTTGAGAAAATACTTCTAAGTATCAATATTCCATATATTGTGATGAAAGTTCGGTAATCCAAATGCCAACAAATCTGTAGTGAATATTTGTCCAATCCATTATGCATGTAGCATGTTTGGAACACGGAGTTTCATGGCCAGGGAGTTTATGTAAATTACATTTCTCTTGGTTACAAATCACTCCAAGAAGTTTTTCTGAGAAATCTGCCTGATTCCCAAAACTGGCGTTAGGAAAACCCTGCGAACTCAGATGAATAGATTCTCGGTGTAAATATGCCTTGTAGGGTGGATGAAAGTTCGGTAATCCGCATGCTAACAACTCTGTAGTGAATATTTGTCGAATCCGGGATACATGAAGCGTGTTCGGAACACAGAATATCACGGTGAGCGAATCTATGTAAAATAAATGTCCCTCGGATAGAACTCGCTCCAAGAGCTTTTTCTGCGAATTCTGCCTCATTTTCAAAACTGGCATTAGGAAAACCTTTCGAAATATGAGAAAATGCTTCAAAGTGTCAATATGGCTTTTATGATGGATGAAAGTGCGGTAATCCTTATGCTAAAGACTGTGTAGTGAATATTTGTCGAATCCGTGATGCATGTAGCTTTTTCGGAACACGGAATTTCACGATGATGGGTTCTATGTAAATTGCATGTCTATTGGGTAGAACTCGCTCCAAGAGGATTTTTCTGCGAAAACTGCATGATTTAAAACTGACATTAGGAGAAATCTACTAAATCAGAAAAAAACCTTCTATGTATAAATATGCATTGTAAGGTGGATGAAAGTTCGGTAATACACATGTTCACCACTCATTAAAGAATGATTGTCGAATCCGTGATGCATGTAACGTGTTCAGAACACGGAATGTCACGGTGAGTGAAACTCCGTAAATTACATATCTTTTGGGTAGAACTCGCTCCAAGAGCATTTTCCTGCCAAATCTGCCTCATTTTCAAACCTGGCATTAAAACTAAACTGTGAAATCTCAGAAAATTCTTCAAAGTGTCAGTAAGTCATGTATGGTGGATGAAAGTTCTGTAATCCACTTGCTAACATCTCTGTAGTGAATATTTGTCGAATCCGAGATGCATGTAGCGTGTTTCGAACACAGAATTTCACGGTGAGTGAATCCATTTAAATTATATGTCTATTGTTTTGAACCCGCTCCAAGAATTTTTTTGCCGTGAAATCTGCCTCAGTTTCGACACTGGCATTTGGAAAGCTCTGTGAAATCAGAGAAAGTACTTCTGAGCATCAATATGCCTTTATTGTGATGAAAGTCCTAAAATCCACATGCAAACAACTCTGTAGTGTATTTTTGTCGAAACCTATCTACATGAAGCGTGTTCAAAATATGGAATTTCACAGCGGGAGAATCTATGTAATTTACATATCTTTTGGGTAGAACACGCTTCAACAGATTTTTCCTTAGGAAACTGCCTGATTTTTGAAACTGCTATTAAGAAAATGCTGCAAACCCAGAGTTGATATTTCTAGGTGTAAAAATGCCTTGTATGGTGGATGAAAGTTCTGTAATACACATGTACTCAACTTATTGAAAATGTTACTCAAATCCGTGATGTATGTAGTGTGTTCGGAACACGGAATGTCACGTTGAAGGAAACTATTTAAATTACATATCTATTGGTGAGAACCCGCTCCAGGAGCATTGTACTGTAAAATCTACCTCTGTTTGGAAACTAGTGTTATGAAAACCTTGCAAAATCTGAGCAAATGCTTTAAAGTGACATTATGCCTTCAATGGTTTATTAAAGAAGTGTAATTCACATTCTAACAACTCAGCTGGGAGCATTTGTTGAATCCAATGTGCACATAAACTTTTCGGAACACGGAATGTTACGGTGACGGTATCTATGAAAATGGGATGTCTATTGGATCGAACATGCAGCAAGAGAATTTTTCTGTGAAAACTGCCTGATTTTCGTAACTGACGTTAGGAAAATCTGCGAAATCTAAGTAAATATATCTAGGTGTAAATATACCTTGAACTGTGGTTGAAACTTCGGTAATCCTCATGCTCATGGTCATTAAATAATGTTTGTTGAAGCCGTGATTAATGTAATGTTTTCGGAACACGGAATGTCTCGGTGAGTGAAACTCGGAAAATAACAGTTCTACTGGATAGAACTCGCTTGAATTGAAATTTTCAGCGAAAATTTCATGATTTTGGAAACTGGATGTAAGGAAAAACCTGCAAAATCACAATAAAAATTTCAAGGTGTAAATATGCCTTGTATGATGGATGAAAGTTCGGTAATCCACATGCTTACACTTATTAAATAATGTTTGTCGAATTCGTGATGCATGTAACGTGTTCGGAATACGGAATATCATATTGAAGGAAACAATGTAAATTACATGTCTATTGGGTAGAACTCGCTTGAAGAGAATTTTTCTGAGAAACGTGCCTCATTTTCAAAACTGCCATTAGGAGAACACTGTGAAATCTGAGTAAATGCTTCTAAGTGTCTGTATGCCTTGAATGGTGAATGAATGTCCGGTATTCCACATGTTAATAACAGTGTAGTAATTATTTTTCAAACCGTGATTCATGGAGCGCTTTTGGAAAACGGAATTTCAGCGTAATGAAAAAGTGTAAATTAAATTCTATTGGGTAGAACTAGATAGAATAGGATTTTTCTGCGAAAATTGCATGATTATCGAATCTGAAGTTTGGAGAAAGTTCAAAATGAGATTGAATATTTCTAGGTGCAAATATGCCTTTATGTTGGAAGAAAGTTCGGTAATCCACATTTTCACAACATATTAAAGAATCTTTTTCTAATCCGTGATGCATATACCGTGTTCGGAACGTGGAATTTCATGGTGATTGAAACAACTTTATTTACTTCTCTATTGGGTAGAACTTGCTCCAAGAGTATTTTTCTGCGAAAACTGCTTCATTTTTGAAACTGGGTTTTGGAAAACGCTGCAAAATTTGAGAAAATACTTCTAAGAATCAATATTCCATATATTGTGATGAAAGTTCGGTAATCCAAATGCTAACAAATCTGTAGTGAATATTTGTCCAATCCATTATGCATGTAGCATGTTTGGAACACGGAGTTTCATGGCCAGGGAGTTTATGTAAATTACATTTCTCTTGGTTACAAATCACTCCAAGAAGTTTTTCTGAGAAATCTGCCTGATTCCCAAAACTGGCGTTAGGAAAACCCTGCGAACTCAGATGAATAGATTCTCGGTGTAAATATGCCTTGTAGGGTGGATGAAAGTTCGGTAATCCGCATGCTAACAACTCTGTAGTGAATATTTGTCGAATCCGGGATACATGAAGCGTGTTCGGAACACAGAATATCACGGTGAGCGAATCTATGTAAAATAAATGTCCCTTGGGTAGAACTCGCTCCAAGAGCTTTTTCTGCGAATTCTGCCTCATTTTCAAAACTGGCATTAGGAAAACCTTTCGAAATATGAGAAAATGCTTCAAAGTGTCAATATGGCTTTTATGATGGATGAAAGTGCGGTAATCCTTATGCTAAAGACTGTGTAGTGAATATTTGTCGAATCCGTGATGCATGTAGCTTTTTCGGAACACGGAATTTCACGATGATGGGTTCTGTGTAAATTGCATGTCTATTGGGTAGAACTCGCTCCAAGAGGATTTTTCTGCGAAAACTGCATGATTTAAAACTGACATTAGGAGAAATCTTCTAAATCAGAAAAAAAACTTCTATGTATAAATATGCATTGTAAGGTGGATGAAAGTTCGGTAATACACATGTTCACCACTCATTAAAGAATGATTGTCGAATCCGTGATGCATGTAACGTGTTCAGAACACGGAATGTCACGGTGAGTGAAACTCCGTAAATTACATATCTTTTGGGTAGAACTCGCTCCAAGAGCATTTTCCTGCCAAATCTGCCTCATTTTCAAACCTGGCATTAAAACTAAACTGTGAAATCTCAGAAAATTCTTCAAAGTGTCAGTAAGTCATGTATGGTGGATGAAAGTTCTGTAATCCACTTGCTAACATCTCTGTAGTGAATATTTGTCGAATCCGAGATGCATGTAGCGTGTTTCGAACACAGAATTTCACGGTGAGTGAATCAATGTAAATTACATGTCTATTGTTTTGAACCCGCTCCAAGAAGTTTTTGCCGTGAAATCTGCCTCAGTTTCGACACTGGCATTTGGAAAGCTCTGTGAAATCAGAGAAAGTACTTCTGAGCATCAATATGCCTTTATTGTGATGAAAGTCCTAAAATCCACATGCAAACAACTCTGTAGTGTATTTTTGTCGAAACCTATCTACATGAAGCGTGTTCAAAATATGGAATTTCACAGCGGGAGAATCTATGTAATTTACATATCTTTTGGGTAGAACACGCTTCAACAGATTTTTCCTTAGGAAACTGCCTGATTTTTGAAACTGCTATTAAGAAAATGCTGCAAACCCAGAGTTGATATTTCTAGGTGTAAAAATGCCTTGTATGGTGGATGAAAGTTCTGTAATACACATGTACTCAACTTATTGAAAATGTTACTCAAATCCGTGATGTATGTAGTGTGTTCGGAACACGGAATGTCACGTTGAAGGAAACTATTTAAATTACATATCTATTGGTGAGAACCCGCTCCAGGAGCATTGTACTGTAAAATCTACCTCTGTTTGGAAACTAGTGTTATGAAAACCTTGCAAAATCTGAGCAAATGCTTTAAAGTGACATTATGTCTTCAATGGTTTATTAAAGAAGTGTAATTCACATTCTAACAACTCAGCTGGGAGCATTTGTTGAATCCAATGTGCACATAACTTTTTCGGAACACGGAATATTACGGTGACGGTATCTATGAAAATGGGATGTCTATTGGATCGAACATGCAGCAAGAGAATTTTTCTGCGAAAACTGCCTGATTTTCGTAACTGACGTTAGGAAAAATCTGCGAAATCTAAGTAAATATATCTAGGTGTAAATATGCCTTGTACTGTGGTTGAAACTTCGGTAATCCTCGTGCTCATGGTCATTAAATAATGTTTGTTGAAGCCGTGATTAATGTAACGTTTTCGGAACACAGAATGTCTCGGTGTGTGAAACTCGGAAAATAACAGTTCTACTGGATAGAACTCGCTTGAATTGAAATTTTCAGCGAAAATTTCATGATTTTGGAAACTGGATGTAAGGAAAAACCTGCAAAATCACAATAAAAATTTCAAGGTGTAAATATGCCTTGTATGATGGATGAAAGTTCGGTAATCCACATGCTTACACTCATTAAATAATGTTTGTCGAATTTGTGATGCATGTAACGTGTTCGGAATACGGAATGTCATATTGAAGGAAACAATGTAAATTACATGTCTATTGGGTAGAACTCGCTTGAAGAGAATTTTTCTGAGAAACGTGCCTCATTTTCAAAACTGCCATTAGGAGAACACTGTGAAATCTGAGTAAATGCTTCTAAGTGTCTGTATGCCTTGAATGGTGAATGAAAGTCCGGTAATCCACATGTTAATAACAGTGTAGTAATTATTTTTCAAACCGTGATTCATGGAGCGCTTTTGGAAAACGGAATTTCAGCGTAATGAAAAATGTAAATTAAATTCTATTGGGTAGAACTAGATAGAATAGGATTTTTCTGCGAAAATTGCATGATTATCGAATCTGAAGTTTGGAGAAAGTTCAAAATGAGATTAAATATTTCTAGGTGCAAATATGCCTTTATGTTGGAAGAAAGTTCGGTAATCCACATTTTCACAACATATTAAAGAATCTTTTTCTAATCCGTGATGCATATACCATGTTCGGAACGTGGAATTTCATGGTGATTGAAACAATTTTATTTATTCTCTATTGGGTAGAACTTGCTCCAAGAGTATTTTTCTGCGAAAAATGCTTCATTTTTGAAACTGGGTTTTGGAAAACGCTGCAAAATTTGAGAAAATACATCTAAGTATCAATATTCCATATATTGTGATGAAAGTTCGGTAATCCAAATGCCAACAAATCTGTAGTGAATATTTGTCCAATCCATTATGCATGTAGCATGTTTGGAACACGGAGTTTCATGGCCAGGGAGTTTATGTAAATTACATTTCTCTTGGTTACAAATCACTCCAAGAAGTTTTTCTGAGAAATCTGCCTGATTCCCAAAACTGGCGTTAGGAAAACCTTTCGAAATATGAGAAAATGCTTCAAAGTGTCAATATGGCTTTTATGATGGATGAAAGTGCGGTAATCCTTATGCTAAAGACTGTGTAGTGAATATTTGTCGAATCCGTGATGCATGTAGCTTTTTCGGAACACGGAATTTCACGATGATGGGTTCTATGTAAATTGCATGTCTATTGGGTAGAACTCGCTCCAAGAGGATTTTTCTGCGAAAACTGCATGATTTAAAACTGACATTAGGAGAAATCTACTAAATCAGAAAAAAACCTTCTATGTATAAATATGCATTGTAAGGTGGATGAAAGTTCGGTAATACACATGTTCACCACTCATTAAAGAATGATTTTCGAATCCGTGATGCATGTAACGTGTTCAGAACACGGAATGTCTCGGTGAGTGAAACTCGGAAAATAACATTTCTACTGGATAGAACTCGCTTGAATTGAAATTTTCAGCGAAAATTTCATGATTTTGGAAACTGGATGTAAGGAAAAACCTGCAAAATCACAATAAAAATTTCAAGGTGTAAATATGCCTTGTATGATGGATGAAAGTTCGGTAATCCACATGCTTACACTCATTAAATAATGTTTGTCGAATTTGTGATGCATGTAACGTGTTCGGAATACGGAATGTCATATTGAAGGAAACAATGTAAATTACATGTCTATTGGGTAGAACTCGCTTGAAGAGAATTTTTCTGAGAAACGTGCCTCATTTTCAAAACTGCCATTAGGAGAACACTGTGAAATCTGAGTAAATGCTTCTAAGTGTCTGTATGCCTTGAATGGTGAATGAAAGTCCGGTAATCCACATGTTAATAACAGTGTAGTAATTATTTTTCAAACCGTGATTCATGGAGCGCTTTTGGAAAACGGAATTTCAGCGTAATGAAAAATGTAAATTAAATTCTATTGGGTAGAACTAGATAGAATAGGATTTTTCTGCGAAAATTGCATGATTATCGAATCTGAAGTTTGGAGAAAGTTCAAAATGAGATTAAATATTTCTAGGTGCAAATATGCCTTTATGTTGGAAGAAAGTTCGGTAATCCACATTTTCACAACATATTAAAGAATCTTTTTCTAATCCGTGATGCATATACCATGTTCGGAACGTGGAATTTCATGGTGATTGAAACAATTTTATTTATTCTCTATTGGGTAGAACTTGCTCCAAGAGTATTTTTCTGCGAAAAATGCTTCATTTTTGAAACTGGGTTTTGGAAAACGCTGCAAAATTTGAGAAAATACATCTAAGTATCAATATTCCATATATTGTGATGAAAGTTCGGTAATCCAAATGCCAACAAATCTGTAGTGAATAATTGTCCAATCCATTATGCATGTAGCATGTTTGGAACACGGAGTTTCATGGCCAGGGAGTTTATGTAAATTACATTTCTCTTGGTTACAAATCACTCCAAGAGGTTTTTCTGAGAAATCTGCCTGATTCCCAAAACTGGCGTTAGGAAAACCTTTCGAAATATGAGAAAATGCTTCAAAGTGTCAATATGGCTTTTATGATGGATGAAAGTGCGGTAATCCTTATGCTAAAGACTGTGTAGTGAATATTTGTCGAATCCGTGATGCATGTAGCTTTTTCGGAACACGGAATTTCACGATGATGGGTTCTGTGTAAATTGCATGTCTATTGGGTAGAACTCGCTCCAAGAGGATTTTTCTGCGAAAACTGCATGATTTAAAACTGACATTAGGAGAAATCTACTAAATCAGAAAAAAACCTTCTATGTATAAATATGCATTGTAAGGTGGATGAAAGTTCGGTAATACACATGTTCACCACTCATTAAAGAATGATTTTCGAATCCGTGATGCATGTAACGTGTTCAGAACACGGAATGTCTCGGTGAGTGAAACTCGGAAAATAACATTTCTACTGGATAGAACTCGCTTGAATTGAAATTTTCAGCGAAAATTTCATGATTTTGGAAACTGGATGTAAGGAAAAACCTGCAAAATCACAATAAAAATTTCAAGGTGTAAATATGCCTTGTATGATGGATGAAAGTTCGGTAATCCACATGCTTACACTCATTAAATAATGTTTGTCGAATTTGTGATGCATGTAACGTGTTCGGAATACGGAATGTCATATTGAAGGAAACAATGTAAATTACATGTCTATTGGGTAGAACTCGCTTGAAGAGAATTTTTCTGAGAAACGTGCCTCATTTTCAAAACTGCCATTAGGAGAACACTGTGAAATCTGAGTAAATGCTTCTAAGTGTCTGTATGCCTTGAATGGTGAATGAAAGTCCGGTAATCCACATGTTAATAACAGTGTAGTAATTATTTTTCAAACCGTGATTCATGGAGCGCTTTTGGAAAACGGAATTTCAGCGTAATGAAAAATGTAAATTAAATTCTATTGGGTAGAACTAGATAGAATAGGATTTTTCTGCGAAAATTGCATGATTATCGAATCTGAAGTTTGGAGAAAGTTCAAAATGAGATTAAATATTTCTAGGTGCAAATATGCCTTTATGTTGGAAGAAAGTTCGGTAATCCACATTTTCACAACATATTAAAGAATATTTTTCTAATCCGTGATGCATATACCATGTTCGGAACGTGGAATTTCATGGTGATTGAAACAATTTTATTTATTCTCTATTGGGTAGAACTTGCTCCAAGAGTATTTTTCTGCGAAAAATGCTTCATTTTTGAAACTGGGTTTTGGAAAACGCTGCAAAATTTGAGAAAATACATCTAAGTATCAATATTCCATATATTGTGATGAAAGTTCGGTAATCCAAATGCCAACAAATCTGTAGTGAATATTTGTCCAATCCATTATGCATGTAGCATGTTTGGAACACGGAGTTTCATGGCCAGGGAGTTTATGTAAATTACATTTCTCTTGGTTACAAATCACTCCAAGAAGTTTTTCTGAGAAATCTGCCTGATTCCCAAAACTGGCGTTAGGAAAACCTTTCGAAATATGAGAAAATGCTTCAAAGTGTCAATATGGCTTTTATGATGGATGAAAGTGCGGTAATCCTTATGCTAAAGACTGTGTAGTGAATATTTGTCGAATCCGTGATGCATGTAGCTTTTTCGGAACACGGAATTTCACGATGATGGGTTCTATGTAAATTGCATGTCTATTGGGTAGAACTCGCTCCAAGAGGATTTTTCTGCGAAAACTGCATGATTTAAAACTGACATTAGGAGAAATCTTCTAAATCAGAAAAAAACCTTCTATGTATAAATATGCATTGTAAGGTGGATGAAAGTTCGGTAATACACATGTTCAACACTCATTAAAGAATGATTGTCGAATCCGTGATGCATGTAACGTGTTCAGAACACGGAATGTCACGGTGAGTGAAACTCGGTAAATTACATATCTTTTGGGTAGAACTCGCTCCAAGAGCATTTTCCTGCCAAATCTGCCTCATTTTCAAACCTGGCATTAAAACTAAACTGTGAAATCTCAGAAAATTCTTCAAAGTGTCAGTAAGTCATGTATGGTGGATGAAAGTTCTGTAATCCACTTGCTAACATCTCTGTAGTGAATATTTGTCGAATCCGAGATGCATGTAGCGTGTTTCGAACACAGAATTTCACGGTGAGTGAATCAATGTAAATTACATGTCTATTGTTTTGAACCCGCTCCAAGAATTTTTTTGCCGTGAAATCTGCCTCAGTTTCGACACTGGCATTTGGAAAGCTCTGTGAAATCAGAGAAAGTACTTCTGAGCATCAATATGCCTTTATTGTGATGAAAGTCCTAAAATCCACATGCAAACAACTCTGTAGTGTATTTTTGTCGAAACCTATCTACATGAAGCGTGTTCAAAATATGGAATTTCACAGCGGGAGAATCTATGTAATTTACATATCTTTTGGGTAGAACACGCTTCAACAGATTTTTCCTTAGGAAACTGCCTGATTTTTGAAACTGCTATTAAGAAAATGCTGCAAACCCAGAGTTGATATTTCTAGTTGTAAAAATGCCTTGTATGGTGGATGAAAGTTCTGTAATACACATGTACTCAACTTATTGAAAATGTTACTCAAATCCGTGATATATGTAGTGTGTTCGGAACACGGAATGTCACGTTGAAGGAAACTATTTAAATTACATATCTATTGGTGAGAACCCGCTCCAGGAGCATTGTACTGTAAAATCTACCTCTGTTTGGAAACTAGTGTTATGAAAACCTTGCAAAATCTGAGCAAATGCTTTAAAGTGACATTATGTCTTCAATGGTTTATTAAAGAAGTGTAATTCACATTCTAACAACTCAGCTGGGAGCATTTGTTGAATCCAATGTGCACATAACTTTTTCGGAACACGGAATGTTACGGTGACGGTATCTATGAAAATGGGATGTCTATTGGATCGAACATGCAGCAAGAGAATTTTTCTGCGAAAACTGCCTGATTTTCGTAACTGACGTTAGGAAAAATCTGCGAAATCTAAGTAAATATATCTAGGTGTAAATATGCCTTGTACTGTGGTTGAAACTTCAGTAATCCTCGTGCTCATGGTCATTAAATAATGTTTGTTGAAGCCGTGATTAATGTAACGTTTTCGGAACACGGAATGTCTCGGTGAGTGAAACTCGGAAAATAACAGTTCTACTGGATAGAACTCGCTTGAATTGAAATTTTCAGCGAAAATTTCATGATTTTCGAAACTGGATGTAAGGAAAAACCTGCAAAATCACAATAAAAATTTCAAGGTGTAAATATGCCTTGTATGATGGATGAAAGTTTGGTAATCCACATGCTTACACTCATTAAATAATGTTTGTCGAATTTGTGATGCATGTAACGTGTTCGGAATACGGAATGTCATATTGAAGGAAACAATGTAAATTACATGTCTATTGGGTAGAACTCGCTTGAAGAGAATTTTTCTGAGAAACGTGCCTCATTTTCAAAACTGCCATTAGGAGAACACTGTGAAATCTGAGTAAATGCTTCTAAGTGTCTGTATGCCTTGAATGGTGAATGAAAGTCCGGTAATCCACATGTTAATAACAGTGTAGTAATTATTTTTCAAACCGTGATTCATGGAGCGCTTTTGGAAAACGGAATTTCAGCGTAATGAAAAAATGTAAATTAAATTCTATTGGGTAGAACTAGATAGAATAGGATTTTTCTGCGAAAATTGCATGATTATCGAATCTGAAGTTTGGAGAAAGTTCAAAATGAGATTGAATATTTCTAGGTGCAAATATGCCTTTATGTTGGAAGAAAGTTCGGTAATCCACATTTTCACAACATATTAAAGAATCTTTTTCTAATCCGTGATGCATATACTGTGTTCGGAACGTCGAATTTCATGGTGATTGAATCAACTTTATTTACTTCTCTATTGGGTAGAACTTGCTCCAAGAGTATTTTTCTGCGAAAACTGCTTCATTTTTAAACTGGGTTTTGGAAAACGCTGCAAAATTTGAGAAAATACTTCTAAGTATCAATATTCCATATATTGTGATGAAAGTTCGGTAATCCAAATGCTAACAAATCTGTAGTGAATATTTGTCCAATCCATTATGCATGTAGCATGTTTGGAACACGGAGTTTCATGGCCAGGGAGTTTATGTAAATTACATTTCTCTTGGTTACAAATCACTCCAAGAAGTTTTTCTGAGAAATCTGCCTGATTCCCAAAACTGGCGTTAGGAAAACCCTGCGAACTCAGATGAATAGATTCTCGGTGTAAATATGCCTTGTAGGGTGGATGAAAGTTCGGTAATCCGCATGCTAACAACTCTGTAGTGAATATTTGTCGAATCCGGGATACATGAAGCGTGTTCGGAACACAGAATATCACGGTGAGCGAATCTATGTAAAATAAATATCCCTTGGGTAGAACTCACTCCAAGAGCTTTTTCTGCGAATTCTGCCTCATTTTCAAAACTGGCATTAGGAAAACCTTTCGAAATATGAGAAAATGCTTCAAAGTGTCAATATGGCTTTTATGATGGATGAAAGTGCGGTAATCCTTATGCTAAAGACTGTGTAGTGAATATTTGTCGAATCCGTGATGCATGTAGCTTTTTCGGAACACGGAATTTCACGATGATGGGTTCTATGTAAATTGCATGTCTATTGGGTAGAACTCGCTCCAAGAGCATTTTCCTGCCAAATCTGCCTCATTTTCAAACCTGGCATTAAAACTAAACTGTGAAATCTCAGAAAATTCTTCAAAGTGTCAGTAAGTCATGTATGGTGGATGAAAGTTCTGTAATCCACTTGCTAACATCTCTGTAGTGAATATTTGTCGAATCCGAGATGCATGTAGCGTGTTTCGAACACAGAATTTCACGGTGAGTGAATCAATGTAAATTACATATCTATTGTTTTGAACCCGCTCCAAGAAGTTTTTGCCGTGAAATCTGCCTCAGTTTCGACACTGGCATTTGGAAAGCTCTGTGAAATCAGAGAAAGTACTTCTAAGCATCAATATGCATTTATTGTGATGAAAGTCCTAAAATCCACATGAAAACAACTCTGTAGTGTATTTTTGTCCTAACCTATCTGCATGAAGCCTGTTCAAAATATGGAATTACACAGCGGGAGAAACTATGTAATTTACATAGCTTTTGGGTAGAACACGCTTCAACAGATTTTTCCTTAGGAAACTGCCTGATTTTTGAAACTGCTATTAAGAAAATGCTGCAAACCCAGAGTTGATATTTCTAGGTGTAAAAATGCCTTGTATGGTGGATGAAAGTTCTGTAATACACATGTACTCAACTTATTGAAAATGTTACTCAAATCCGTGATATATGTAGTGTGTTCGGAACACGGAATGTCACGTTGAAGGAAACTATTTAAATTACATATCTATTGGTGAGAACCCGCTCCAGGAGCATTGTACTGTAAAATCTACCTCTGTTTGGAAACTAGTGTTATGAAAACCTTGCAAAATCTGAGCAAATGCTTTAAAGTGACATTATGTGTTCAATGGTTTATTAAAGAAGTGTAATTCACATTCTAACAACTCAGCTGGGAGCATTTGTTGAATCCAATGTGCACATAACTTTTTCGGAACACGGAATTTTACGGTGACGGTATCTATGAAAATGGGATGTCTATTGGATCGAACATGCAGCAAGAGAATTTTTCTGTGAAAACTGCATGATTTTCGTAACTGACGTTAGGAAAAATCTGCGAAATCTAAGTAAATATATCTAGGTGTAAATATACCTTGAACTGTGGTTGAAAATTCGGTAATCCTCATGCTCATGGTCATTAAATAATGTTTGTTGAAGCCGTGATTAATGTAATGTTTTCGGAACACGGAATGTCTCGGTGAGTGAAACTCGGAAAATAACATTTCTACTGGATAGAACTCGCTTGAATTGAAATTTTCAACGAAAATTTCATGATTTTGGAAACTGGATGTAAGGAAAAACCTGCAAAATCACAATAAAAATTTCAAGGTGTAAATATGCCTTGTATGATGGATGAAAGTTCGGTAATCCACATGCTTACACTTATTAAATAATGTTTGTCGAATTCGTGATGCATGTAACGTGTTCGGAATACGGAATGTCATATTGAAGGAAACAATGTAAATTCCATGTCTATTGGGTAGAACTCGCTTGAAGAGAATTTTTCTGAGAAACGTGCCTCATTTTCAAAACTGCCATTAGGAGAACACTATGAAATCTGAGTAAATGCTTCTAAGTGTCTGTATGCCTTGAATGGTGAATGAAAGTCTGGTAATCCACATGTTAATAACAGTGTAGTAATTATTTTTCAAACCGTGATTCATGGAGCGCTTTTGGAAAACGGAATTGCAGCATAATGAAAAAATGTAAATTAAATTATATTGGGTAGAACTAGATAGAATAGGATTTTTCTGCGAAAATTGCATGATTATCGAATCTGAAATTTGGAGAAAGTTCAAAATGAGATTGAATATTTCTAGGTGCAAATATGCCTTTATGTTGGAAGAAAGTTCGGTAATCCACATTTTCACAACATATTAAAGAATCTTTTTCTAATCCGTGATGCATATACCGTGTTCGGAATGTGGAATTTCATGGTGATTGAAACAAGTTTATTTACTTCTCTATTGGGTAGAACTTGCTCCAAGAGTATTTTTTTGCGAAAACTGCTTCATTTTTGAAACTGGGTTTTGGAAAACGCTGCAAAATTTGAGAAAATACTTCTAAGTATCAATATTCCATATATTGTGATGAAAGTTCGGTAATCCAAATGCCAACAAATCTGTAGTGAATATTTGTCCAATCCATTATGCATGTAGCATGTTTGGAACACGGAGTTTCATGGCCAGGGAGTTTATGTAAATTACATTTCTCTTGGTTACAAATCACTCCAAGAGGTTTTTCTGAGAAATCTGCCTGATTCCCAAAACTGGCGTTAGGAAAACCCTGCGAACTCAGATGAATAGATTCTCGGTGTAAATATGCCTTGTAGGGTGGATGAAAGTTCGGTAATCCGCATGCTAACAACTCTGTAGTGAATATTTGTCGAATCCGGGATACATGAAGCGTGTTCGGAACACAGAATATCACGGTGAGCGAATCTATGTAAAATAAATGTCCCTTGGGTAGAACTCGCTCCAAGAGCTTTTTCTGCGAATTCTGCCTCATTTTCAAAACTGGCATTAGGAAAACCTTTCGAAATATGAGAAAATGCTTCAAAGTGTCAATATGGCTTTTATGATGGATGAAAGTGCGGTAATCCTTATGCTAAAGACTGTGTAGTGAATATTTGTCGAATCCGTGATGCATGTAGCTTTTTCGGAACACGGAATTTCACGATGATGGGTTCTATGTAAATTGCATGTCTATTGGGTAGAACTCGCTCCAAGAGGATTTTTCTGCGAAAACTGCATGATTTAAAACTGACATTAGGAGAAATCTACTAAATCAGAAAAAAACCTTCTATGTATAAATATGCATTGTAAGGTGGATGAAAGTTCGGTAATACACATGTTCACCACTCATTAAAGAATGATTGTCGAATCCGTGATGCATGTAACGTGTTCAGAACACGGAATGTCACAGTGAGTGAAACTCCGTAAATTACATATCTTTTGGGTAGAACTCGCTCCAAGAGCATTTTCCTGCCAAATCTGCCTCATTTTCAAACCTGGCATTAAAACTAAACTGTGAAATCTCAGAAAATTCTTCAAAGTGTCAGTAAGTCATGTATGGTGGATGAAAGTTCTGTAATCCACTTGCTAACATCTCTGTAGTGAATATTTGTCGAATCCGAGATGCATGTAGCGTGTTTCGAACACAGAATTTCACGGTGAGTGAATCAATGTAAATTACATGTCTATTGTTTTGAACCCGCTCCAAGAAGTTTTTGCCGTGAAATCTGCCTCAGTTTCGACACTGGCATTTGGGAAGCTCTGTGAAATCAGAGAAAGTACTTCTGAGCATCAATATGCCTTTATTGTGATGAAAGTCCTAAAATCCACATGAAAACAACTCTGTAGTGTATTTTTGTCGAAACCTATCTGCATGAAGCCTGTTCAAAATATGGAATTACACAGCGGGAGAAACTATGTAATTTACATAGCTTTTGGGTAGAACACGCTTCAACAGATTTTTCCTTAGGAAACTGCCTGATTTTTGAAACTGCTATTAAGAAAATGCTGCAAACCCAGAGTTGATATTTCTAGGTGTAAAAATGCCTTGTATGGTGGATGAAAGTTCTGTAATACACATGTACTCAACTTATTGAAAATGTTACTCAAATCCGTGATGTATGTAGTGTGTTCGGAACACGGAATGTCACGTTGAAGGAAACTATTTAAATTACATATCTATTGGTGAGAACCCGCTCCAGGAGCATTGTACTGTAAAATCTACCTCTGTTTGGAAACTAGTGTTATGAAAACCTTGCAAAATCTGAGCAAATGCTTTAAAGTGACATTATGTCTTCAATGGTTTATTAAAGAAGTGTAATTCACATTCTAACAACTCAGCTGGGAGCATTTGTTGAATCCAATGTGCACATAACTTTTTCGGAACACGGAATGTTACGGTGACGGTATCTATGAAAATGGGATGTCTATTGGATCGAACATGCAGCAAGAGAATTTTTCTGCGAAAACTGCCTGATTTTCGTAACTGACGTTAGGAAAAATCTGCGAAATCTAAGTAAATATATCTAGGTGTAAATATGCCTTGTACTGTGGTTGAAACTTCAGTAATCCTCGTGCTCATGGTCATTAAATAATGTTTGTTGAAGCCGTGATTAATGTAACGTTTTCGGAACACGGAATGTCTCGGTGAGTGAAACTCGGAAAATAACAGTTCTACTGGATAGAACTCGCTTGAATTGAAATTTTCAGCGAAAATTTCATGATTTTCGAAACTGGATGTAAGGAAAAACCTGCAAAATCACAATAAAAATTTCAAGGTGTAAATATGCCTTGTATGATGGATGAAAGTTTGGTAATCCACATGCTTACACTCATTAAATAATGTTTGTCGAATTTGTGATGCATGTAACGTGTTCGGAATACGGAATGTCATATTGAAGGAAACAATGTAAATTACATGTCTATTGGGTAGAACTCGCTTGAAGAGAATTTTTCTGAGAAACGTGCCTCATTTTCAAAACTGCCATTAGGAGAACACTGTGAAATCTGAGTAAATGCTTCTAAGTGTCTGTATGCCTTGAATGGTGAATGAAAGTCCGGTAATCCACATGTTAATAACAGTGTAGTAATTATTTTTCAAACCGTGATTCATGGAGCGCTTTTGGAAAACGGAATTTCAGCGTAATGAAAAAATGTAAATTAAATTCTATTGGGTAGAACTAGATAGAATAGGATTTTTCTGCGAAAATTGCATGATTATCGAATCTGAAGTTTGGAGAAAGTTCAAAATGAGATTGAATATTTCTAGGTGCAAATATGCCTTTATGTTGGAAGAAAGTTCGGTAATCCACATTTTCACAACATATTAAAGAATCTTTTTCTAATCCGTGATGCATATACTGTGTTCGGAACGTCGAATTTCATGGTGATTGAATCAACTTTATTTACTTCTCTATTGGGTAGAACTTGCTCCAAGAGTATTTTTCTGCGAAAACTGCTTCATTTTTAAACTGGGTTTTGGAAAACGCTGCAAAATTTGAGAAAATACTTCTAAGTATCAATATTCCATATATTGTGATGAAAGTTCGGTAATCCAAATGCTAACAAATCTGTAGTGAATATTTGTCCAATCCATTATGCATGTAGCATGTTTGGAACACGGAGTTTCATGGCCAGGGAGTTTATGTAAATTACATTTCTCTTGGTTACAAATCACTCCAAGAAGTTTTTCTGAGAAATCTGCCTGATTCCCAAAACTGGCGTTAGGAAAACCCTGCGAACTCAGATGAATAGATTCTCGGTGTAAATATGCCTTGTAGGGTGGATGAAAGTTCGGTAATCCGCATGCTAACAACTCTGTAGTGAATATTTGTCGAATCCGGGATACATGAAGCGTGTTCGGAACACAGAATATCACGGTGAGCGAATCTATGTAAAATAAATATCCCTTGGGTAGAACTCACTCCAAGAGCTTTTTCTGCGAATTCTGCCTCATTTTCAAAACTGGCATTAGGAAAACCTTTCGAAATATGAGAAAATGCTTCAAAGTGTCAATATGGCTTTTATGATGGATGAAAGTGCGGTAATCCTTATGCTAAAGACTGTGTAGTGAATATTTGTCGAATCCGTGATGCATGTAGCTTTTTCGGAACACGGAATTTCACGATGATGGGTTCTATGTAAATTGCATGTCTATTGGGTAGAACTCGCTCCAAGAGCATTTTCCTGCCAAATCTGCCTCATTTTCAAACCTGGCATTAAAACTAAACTGTGAAATCTCAGAAAATTCTTCAAAGTGTCAGTAAGTCATGTATGGTGGATGAAAGTTCTGTAATCCACTTGCTAACATCTCTGTAGTGAATATTTGTCGAATCCGAGATGCATGTAGCGTGTTTCGAACACAGAATTTCACGGTGAGTGAATCAATGTAAATTACATATCTATTGTTTTGAACCCGCTCCAAGAAGTTTTTGCCGTGAAATCTGCCTCAGTTTCGACACTGGCATTTGGAAAGCTCTGTGAAATCAGAGAAAGTACTTCTAAGCATCAATATGCATTTATTGTGATGAAAGTCCTAAAATCCACATGAAAACAACTCTGTAGTGTATTTTTGTCCTAACCTATCTGCATGAAGCCTGTTCAAAATATGGAATTACACAGCGGGAGAAACTATGTAATTTACATAGCTTTTGGGTAGAACACGCTTCAACAGATTTTTCCTTAGGAAACTGCCTGATTTTTGAAACTGCTATTAAGAAAATGCTGCAAACCCAGAGTTGATATTTCTAGGTGTAAAAATGCCTTGTATGGTGGATGAAAGTTCTGTAATACACATGTACTCAACTTATTGAAAATGTTACTCAAATCCGTGATATATGTAGTGTGTTCGGAACACGGAATGTCACGTTGAAGGAAACTATTTAAATTACATATCTATTGGTGAGAACCCGCTCCAGGAGCATTGTACTGTAAAATCTACCTCTGTTTGGAAACTAGTGTTATGAAAACCTTGCAAAATCTGAGCAAATGCTTTAAAGTGACATTATGTGTTCAATGGTTTATTAAAGAAGTGTAATTCACATTCTAACAACTCAGCTGGGAGCATTTGTTGAATCCAATGTGCACATAACTTTTTCGGAACACGGAATTTTACGGTGACGGTATCTATGAAAATGGGATGTCTATTGGATCGAACATGCAGCAAGAGAATTTTTCTGTGAAAACTGCATGATTTTCGTAACTGACGTTAGGAAAAATCTGCGAAATCTAAGTAAATATATCTAGGTGTAAATATACCTTGAACTGTGGTTGAAAATTCGGTAATCCTCATGCTCATGGTCATTAAATAATGTTTGTTGAAGCCGTGATTAATGTAATGTTTTCGGAACACGGAATGTCTCGGTGAGTGAAACTCGGAAAATAACATTTCTACTGGATAGAACTCGCTTGAATTGAAATTTTCAACGAAAATTTCATGATTTTGGAAACTGGATGTAAGGAAAAACCTGCAAAATCACAATAAAAATTTCAAGGTGTAAATATGCCTTGTATGATGGATGAAAGTTCGGTAATCCACATGCTTACACTTATTAAATAATGTTTGTCGAATTCGTGATGCATGTAACGTGTTCGGAATACGGAATGTCATATTGAAGGAAACAATGTAAATTCCATGTCTATTGGGTAGAACTCGCTTGAAGAGAATTTTTCTGAGAAACGTGCCTCATTTTCAAAACTGCCATTAGGAGAACACTATGAAATCTGAGTAAATGCTTCTAAGTGTCTGTATGCCTTGAATGGTGAATGAAAGTCTGGTAATCCACATGTTAATAACAGTGTAGTAATTATTTTTCAAACCGTGATTCATGGAGCGCTTTTGGAAAACGGAATTGCAGCATAATGAAAAAATGTAAATTAAATTATATTGGGTAGAACTAGATAGAATAGGATTTTTCTGCGAAAATTGCATGATTATCGAATCTGAAATTTGGAGAAAGTTCAAAATGAGATTGAATATTTCTAGGTGCAAATATGCCTTTATGTTGGAAGAAAGTTCGGTAATCCACATTTTCACAACATATTAAAGAATCTTTTTCTAATCCGTGATGCATATACCGTGTTCGGAATGTGGAATTTCATGGTGATTGAAACAAGTTTATTTACTTCTCTATTGGGTAGAACTTGCTCCAAGAGTATTTTTTTGCGAAAACTGCTTCATTTTTGAAACTGGGTTTTGGAAAACGCTGCAAAATTTGAGAAAATACTTCTAAGTATCAATATTCCATATATTGTGATGAAAGTTCGGTAATCCAAATGCCAACAAATCTGTAGTGAATATTTGTCCAATCCATTATGCATGTAGCATGTTTGGAACACGGAGTTTCATGGCCAGGGAGTTTATGTAAATTACATTTCTCTTGGTTACAAATCACTCCAAGAGGTTTTTCTGAGAAATCTGCCTGATTCCCAAAACTGGCGTTAGGAAAACCCTGCGAACTCAGATGAATAGATTCTCGGTGTAAATATGCCTTGTAGGGTGGATGAAAGTTCGGTAATCCGCATGCTAAAAACTCTGTAGTGAATATTTGTCGAATCCGGGATACATGAAGCGTGTTCGGAACACAGAATATCACGGTGAGCGAATCTATGTAAAATAAATGTCCCTTGGGTAGAACTCGCTCCAAGAGCTTTTTCTGCGAATTCTGCCTCATTTTCAAAACTGGCATTAGGAAAACCTTTCGAAATATGAGAAAATGCTTCAAAGTGTCAATATGGCTTTTATGATGGATGAAAGTGCGGTAATCCTTATGCTAAAGACTGTGTAGTGAATATTTGTCGAATCCGTGATGCATGTAGCTTTTTCGGAACACGGAATTTCACGATGATGGGTTCTATGTAAATTGCATGTCTATTGGGTAGAACTCGCTCCAAGAGGATTTTTCTGCGAAAACTGCATGATTTAAAACTGACATTAGGAGAAATCTACTAAATCAGAAAAAAACCTTCTATGTATAAATATGCATTGTAAGGTGGATGAAAGTTCGGTAATACACATGTTCACCACTCATTAAAGAATGATTGTCGAATCCGTGATGCATGTAACGTGTTCAGAACACGGAATGTCACAGTGAGTGAAACTCCGTAAATTACATATCTTTTGGGTAGAACTCGCTCCAAGAGCATTTTCCTGCCAAATCTGCCTCATTTTCAAACCTGGCATTAAAACTAAACTGTGAAATCTCAGAAAATTCTTCAAAGTGTCAGTAAGTCATGTATGGTGGATGAAAGTTCTGTAATCCACTTGCTAACATCTCTGTAGTGAATATTTGTCGAATCCGAGATGCATGTAGCGTGTTTCGAACACAGAATTTCACGGTGAGTGAATCAATGTAAATTACATGTCTATTGTTTTGAACCCGCTCCAAGAAGTTTTTGCCGTGAAATCTGCCTCAGTTTCGACACTGGCATTTGGGAAGCTCTGTGAAATCAGAGAAAGTACTTCTGAGCATCAATATGCCTTTATTGTGATGAAAGTCCTAAAATCCACATGAAAACAACTCTGTAGTGTATTTTTGTCGAAACCTATCTGCATGAAGCCTGTTCAAAATATGGAATTACACAGCGGGAGAAACTATGTAATTTACATAGCTTTTGGGTAGAACACGCTTCAACAGATTTTTCCTTAGGAAACTGCCTGATTTTTGAAACTGCTATTAAGAAAATGCTGCAAACCCAGAGTTGATATTTCTAGGTGTAAAAATGCCTTGTATGGTGGATGAAAGTTCTGTAATACACATGTACTCAACTTATTGAAAATGTTACTCAAATCCGTGATGTATGTAGTGTGTTCGGAACACGGAATGTCACGTTGAAGGAAACTATTTAAATTACATATCTATTGGTGAGAACCCGCTCCAGGAGCATTGTACTGTAAAATCTACCTCTGTTTGGAAACTAGTGTTATGAAAACCTTGCAAAATCTGAGCAAATGCTTTAAAGTGACATTATGTGTTCAATGGTTTATTAAAGAAGTGTAATTCACATTCTAACAACTCAGCTGGGAGCATTTGTTGAATCCAATGTGCACGTAACTTTTTCGGAACACGGAATGTTACGGTGACGGTATCTATGAAAATTGGATGTCTATTGGATCGAACATGCAGCAAGAGAATTTTTCTGCGAAAACTGCCTGATTTTCGTAACTGACGTTAGGAAAAATCTGCGAAATCTAAGTAAATATATCTAGGTGTAAATATGCCTTGTACTGTGGTTGAAACTTCGGTAATCCTCATGCTCATGGTCATTAAATAATGTTTGTTGAAGCCGTGATTAATGTAACGTTTTCGGAACACGGAATGTCTCGGTGAGTGAAACTCGGAAAATAACAGTTCTACTGGATAGAACTCGCTTGAATTGAAATTTTCAGCGAAAATTTCATGATTTTCGAAACTGGATGTAAGGAAAAACCTGCAAAATCACAATAAAAATTTCAAGGTGTAAATATGCCTTGTATGATGGATGAAAGTTCGGTAATCCACATGCTTACACTCATTAAATAATGTTTGTCGAATTTGTGATGCATGTAACGTGTTCGGAATACGGAATGTCATATTGAAGGAAACAATGTAAATTACATGTCTATTGGGTAGAACTCGCTTGAAGAGAATTTTTCTGAGAAACGTGCCTCATTTTCAAAACTGCCATTAGGAGAACACTGTGAAATCTGAGTAAATGCTTCTAAGTGTCTGTATGCCTTGAATGGTGAATGAAAGTCCGGTAATCCACATGTTAATAACAGTGTAGCAATTATTTTTCAAACCGTGATTCATGGAGCGCTTTTGGAAAACGGTATTTCAGCATAATGAAAAATGTAAATTAAATTCTAATGGGTAGAAGTAGATAGAATAGGATTTTTCTGTGAAAATTGCATGATTATCGAATCTGAACTGTGGAGAAATTCAAAATGAGATTAAATATTTCTAGGTGCAAATATGCCTTTATGTTGGAAGAAAGTTCGGTAATCCACATTTTCACAACATATTAAAGAATCTTTTTCTAATCCATGATGCATATACCGTGTTCGGAACGTGGAATTTCATGGTGATTGAAACAACTTTATTTACTTCTCTATTGGGTAGAACTTGCTCCAAGAGTATTTTTCTGCGAAAACTGCTTCATTTTTGAAACTGGGTTTTGGAAAACGCTGCAAAATTTGAGAAAATACTTCTAAGTATCAATATTCCATATATTGTGATGAAAGTTCGGTAATCCAAATGCTAACAAATCTGTAGTGAATATTTGTCCAATCCATTATGCATGTAGCATGTTTGGAACACGGAGTTTCATGGCCAGGGAGTTTATGTAAATTACATTTCTCTTGGTTACAAATCACTCCAAGAGGTTTTTCTGAGAAATCTGCCTGATTCCCAAAACTGGCGTTAGGAAAACCCTGCGAACTCAGATGAATAGATTCTCGGTGTAAATATGCCTTGTAGGGTGGATGAAAGTTCGGTAATCCGCATGCTAACAACTCTGTAGTGAATATTTGTCGAATCCGGGATACATGAAGCGTGTTCGGAACAAAGAATATCACGGTGAGCGAATCTATGTAAAATAAATGTCCCTTGGGTAGAACTCGCTCCAAGAGCTTTTTCTGCGAATTCTGCCTCATTTTCAAAACTGGCATTAGGAAAACCTTTCGAAATATGAGAAAATGCTTCAAAGTGTCAATATGGCTTTTATGATGGATGAAAGTGCGGTAATCCTTATGCTAAAGACTGTGTAGTGAATATTTGTCGAATCCGTGATGCATGTAGCTTTTTCGGAACACGGAACTTCACGATGATGGGTTCTATGTAAATTGCATGTCTATTGGGTAGAACTCGCTCCAAGAGGATTTTTCTGCGAAAACTGCATGATTTAAAAACTGACATTAGGAGAAATCTACTAAATCAGAAAAAACTTTCTATGTATAAATATGCATTGTAATGTGGATGAAAGTTCAGTAATCCACATGTTCACAACTCATTAAAGAATGTTTGTCGTGTCCGTGATACCTGTAACGTGTTCAGAACATGGAATGTCACGGTGAGTGAAACTCGGTAAATTACATATCTTTTGGGTAGAACTCGCTCCAAGAGCATTTTCCTGCCAAATCTGCCTCATTTTCAAACCTGGCATTAAAACTAAGCTGTGAAATCTCAGAAAATTCTTCAGTGTCATTAAGCCATGTATGGTGGATGAAAGTTCTGTAATCCACTTGCTAACAAATATGTAGTGAATATATGTCAAATCCGAGATGCATGTAGCGAGTTTGGAACACAGAATTTCACTGTGAGTGAATCCATGTAAATTACGTGTCTATTGTTTGAACCCACTCCAAGAGGTTTTTGCCATGAAATCTTACTCAGTTTCGACACTGGCTTCTGGAAAGCTCTGTGAAATCAGAGAAAATGCTTCTAAGTATCAATATGCCTTTATTGTGATGAAAGTCCTGTAATCCACATGCAAACATCTCTGTAGTGTATTTTTGTCGAATCCTATCTGCATGAAGCATGTTCAAAATATGGAATTTCACAGCGGGAGAATCTATTTACTTTACATATATTTTGGGTAGAACACGCTCAAACAGTTTTTCCTTACGAAACTGCCTGATTTTTGAAACTGCTATTAGGAAAATGCTGCAAACCGAGAGTTGATATTTCTAGGTGTAAAAATGCCTTGTATGGCGGATGAAAGTTCTGTAATACACATGTACACAACTCATTGAAAATGTTACTCAAATCCGTGATGTATGTAGTGTGTTCGGAACACGGAATGTCACGTTGGAGGAAACTATGTTAATTACATATCTATTGGTGAGAAACCGCTCCAGGAGCATTTTACTGTAAAATCTACCTCTGTTTGGAAACTGGTGTTATGAAAACGCTGCAAAATCTGAGCAAAGGCTTTAAAGTGACATTATGTATTCAATGGTTTATTAAAGATGTGTAATTCACATTCTAACAACTCAGCTGTGAGCATTTGTTGAATCCAATGTGCACGTACCTTTTTCGGAACACGGAATGTTACGGTGACGGTATCTATGAAAATGGGATGTCTACTGGATCGAATATGCAGCAAGGGAATTTTTCTGAGAAAACTGCCTGATTTTCGTAACTGACGTTAGGAAAAATCTGCGAAATCTAAGTAAATATTTCTAGGTGTAAATACGCCTTGTATTGTGGTTGAAACATCGGTAGTCCACATGCTCACGGTCATTAAATAATGTTTGTTGAAGCCGTGATTAATGTAACTATTCCGGAACACGGATTGTCTAGGTGAGTGAAACTCGGAAAATAACAATTCTACTGGATAGAACTCGCTTGAATTGAATTTTTCAACGAAAATTCCATGATTTTTGAAACTGGATGTTAGGGAAAACCTGCGAAATCAGAATAAACACTTCTAGGTGTAAATATGCCTTGTATGATTGATGAAAGTTCGGTAATCCACATGTTCACACTAATTAAAGAATGTTTGTCGAATTCGTGATGCATGTAACGTGTTCAGAATACGGATATCATATTGAAAGAAACAATGTAAATTACATGTCTATTGGGTAGAACTCACTTGAAGAGAATTTTTCTGCGAAACGTGCCTCATTTTCCAAACTGCCATTAGGAGAACACTGTGAAATCTGAGAAAATGCTTCTATGGTCAATATGCCTTGAATGGTGAATGAAATTCCGGTAATCAACATGTTATAACAGTTTAGTAATTATTTTTCAAACCGTGATTCATGGAGCGCTTTTGGAAAATGGAATTTCAGCGTAATGAAACAATTTAAATTACAATTCTATTTGGTAGAAATGGCTAGAATAGAATTTTTCTGCGAAAATTGCATGATTATCGAATCTGAAGTTTGGAGAAATCTTCAAAATGAGAGTAAATATTTCTAGGTGTAAATATGCCTTTATGTTGGAAGAAAGTTCGGTAATCCACATTTTAACAAAATATTAAAGAATGTTTTTCTAATCCGTGATGCATATACCGTGTTCGGAACGTGGAATTTCACGGTGATTGAAACAATGTAAATTACTTCTCTATTGGGTAGAACTGGCTCCAAGAGAATTTTTCTGCCAAAACTGCTTCATTTTTGAAACTGGGGTTGGGAAAACGCTGCAAAATTTGAGAAAATATTTCTAAGTATCAATATTCAATCTATTGTGATGAAAGTTCGGTAATCCACATGCTAACAAATCTGTAGTGAATAATTGTTGAATGAATTATACATGTAGCATGTTCGCAACACGGGATTTCACGGCCAGGGAGTTTATGTAAATTACATTTCTCTTGGTTAGAAATCACTCCAAGAGGTTTTTCCTGAGAAATCTGCCTGATTTTCAAAACTGGAATTAGGAAAACACTGCGAATTCAGATGAATAGTTTCTCGGTGTAAATATGCCTTGTAGGGTGGATGAAAGTTCGGTAATCCGGATGCTAACAACTCTGTACTGATTATTTGTCGAATCCGAGATACATGAAGCGTGTTCCGAACACAAAATATCACGGTGAGCAAATCTATGTAAAATACATGTCTCTTGGGTAGAAATCGCTCCAAGAGCTTTTCCTGCGAATTCTGCTCATTTTCAAAACTGGCATTAAGAAAACCTTTCGAAATATGTGAAAATGGTTCAAAGTGTCAATATGGCTTTTATGGTTGATGAAAGTGCGGTAATCCTTATGTTAAAGACTCTGTAGTGAATATTTGTCGAATCCGTGATGCATGTAGCTTTTTCGGAACACGGAATTTCACGATGACGGGTTCTATGTAAATTGCATGTCTATTGTGTAGAACTCGCTCCAAGAGGATTTTTCTGCGAAAACTGCATGATTTAAAAACTGACATTAGGAGAAATCTACTAAATCAGAAAAAACTTTCTATGTATAAATATGCATTGTAAGGTGGATGAAAGTTCAGTAATACACATGTTCACACCTCATTAAAGAATGTTTGTCAAATCCTTGATACATGTAACGTGTTCAGAACATGGAATGTCACGGTGAGTGAAACTCGGTAAATTACATATCTTTTGGGTAGAACTCGCTCCAAGAGCATTTTCCTGCCAAATCTGCCTCATTTTCAAACCTGGCAATAAACTAAACTTTGAAATCTGAGCAAATTCTTCAAAGTGTCAGTAAGCAATGTATGGTGGATGAAAGTTCTGTAATCCACTTGCTAACAACTCTGTAGTGAAAATTTGTCGAATTCGAGATACATGTAGTGAGTTTGGAACACAGAATTTCACGGTGAGTGAATCCATTTAAATTACATGTCTATTGTTTTGAACCCCCTTCAAGAGGTTATTGCCGTGAAATCTGCCTCAGTTTCGACACTGGCATTTGGAAAGCTCTGTGAAATCAGAGAAAATGCTTCTAAGCATCAATATGCCTTTATTGTGATGAAAGTCCTGTAATCCACATGCAAACATCTCTGTAGTGTATTTTTGTCGAAACCTATCTGCATGAAGCATGTTCAAAATATGGAATTTCACAGCGGGAGAATCTATGTAATTTACATATCTTTTGGGTAGAACACGCTCCAACAGTTTTTCCTTAGGAAACTGCCTGATTTTTGAAACTGCTCTTAGGAAAATGCTGCAAACCCAGATTTGATATTTCTAGGTGTAAATATGCCTTGTATGGTGGATGAAATTCTGTAATACACATGTAGACAACTCATTGAAAATGTTACTCAAATCCGTGATGTATGTAGTGTGTTCGGAACACGGAATGTCACGTTGAAGGAAACTATGTAAATTACATATCTTTTGGTGAGAACCCGCTCCAGGAGCATTTTACTGTAAAATCTACCTCTGTTTGTAAACTGGTGTTATGAAAACGCTGCAAAATCTGAGCAAATGTTTTAAAGTGACATTATGTCTTCAATGGTTTGTTAAAGAAGTGTAATTCACATTCTAACAACTCAGCGGTGAGCATTTGTTGAATCAAATGTGCACATACCTTTTTAGGAACACAGAATGTTACGGTAACGTTATCTATGAAAATGGGATGTCTATTGGATCGAACATGCAGCAAGAGAATTTTTCTGCGAAAACTGCCTGATTTTCGTAACTGACGTTAGGAAAAGTCTGTGAAATATAAGTAAATATTTCTAGGTGTAAATATGCCTTGAATTGTGGTTGAAATTTTGGTTATCCACATGCTCACGGTCATTAAATAATGTTTGTTGAAGCCGTGATTAATGTAACGTTTTCGGAACATGGAATGTCTCGGTGAGTGAAACTCGGAAAATAACATTTCTACTGGATAGAACTCGCTTGAATTGAAAATTTCAGCGAAAATTTCATGATTTTTGAAACTGGATGTAAGGAAAAAGCTGTGAAATCTGAATAAAGTCTTCTAGTGTAAATATGCCTTGTACGGTGGATGAAGGTTTGGTAATCCACATGCTCACACTAATTAAAGAATGTTTGTCGAATTCGTGATGCATGTAACGTGTTCGGAATACGGAATGTCATATTGAAGGGATCAATATAAATTACATGTCTATTGGGTAGAACTCGCTTGAAGAGAATTTTTCTGCGAAACGTGCCTCATTTTCCAAACTGCCATTAGGAGAACCCTGTGAAATCTGAGAAAATGCTTCTTAGGGTCAATATGCCTTGAATGGTGAATGAAAGTCCGGTAATCCACATGTTAATAACAGTTTAGTAATTATTTTTCAAAACGTGATTCATGGAGCTCTTTTGGAAAACGGAATTTCAGCGTAATGGAACAATGTAAATTACAATTTTATTGGGTAGAACTAGGTAGAATAGAATTTTTCTGCGAAAATTGCATGACTATCGAATCTGAAGTTTGGAGAAAGCTTCAAAATGAGAGTAAATATTTCTAGGTGTAAATATGCCTTATGTTGGAAGAAAGTTCGGTAATCCACATTTTCAAAACTTATTAAAGAATCTTTTTCTAATCCGTGATGCATATACCGTGTTCGGAACGTGGAAATTCACGAAGATTGAAACAATAAAAATTACTTCTCTATTGGGTAGAACTAGCTCCAAGAGAATTTTTCTGCGAAAACTGCTTCATTTTTGAAACTGGGGTTTGGAAAACGCTTCAAAATTTGAGAAAATACTTTTAAGTATCAATATTCAATCTATTGTGATGAAAGTTCGGTAATCCACATGCTAACAAATCTGTAGTGAATAATTGTTGAATGAATTATACATGTAGCATGTTCGGAACACGGGATTTCACGGACAGGGAGTTTACGTAAATTACATTTCTCTTGGTTAGAAATCACTCCTAGAGGTTTTTCCTGAGAAATCTGCCTGATTTTCAAAACTGGCATTAAGAAAACCTTTCGAAATATGTGAAAATGGTTCAAAGTGTCAATATGGCTTTTATGGTTGATGAAAGTGCGGTAATCCTTATGCTAAAGACTCTGTAGTGAATATTTGTCGTATCCGTGATGCATGTAGCTTTTTCAGAACACGGAATTTCACGATGACGGGTTCTATGTAAATTGCATGTCTATTGTGTAGAACTCGCTCCAAGAGGATTTTTCTGCGAAAACTGCATGATTTAAAAACTGACATTAGGAGAAATCTACTAAATCAGAAAAAACTTTCTATGTATAAATATGCATTGTAAGGTGGATGAAAGTTCAGTAATACACATGTTCACAACTCATTAAAGAATGTTTGTCAAATCCTTGATACATGTAACGTGTTCAGAACATGGAATGTCACGGTGAGTGAAACTCGGTAAATTACATATCTTTTGGGTAGAACTCGCTCCAAGAGCATTTTCCTGCCAAATCTGCCTCATTTTCAAACCTGGCATTAAAACTAAACTGTGAAATCCGAGAAAATTCTTCAAAGTGTCAGTAAGCAATGTATGGTGGATGAAAGTTCGGTAATTCGCATGCTAACAACTCTGTAGTGAATATTTTTCAAATCCGAGATACATGAAGCGTGTTCCGAACACAAAATATCACGGTGAGCGAATCTATGTAAAATACATGTCTCTTGGGTAGAAATCGCTCCAAGAGCTTTTTCTGCGAATTCTGCCTCATTTTCAAAATTGGCATTAGGAAAACCATTTGAAATATGATAAAATTCTTCAAAGTGTCAATATGGATTATATGGTGGATGAAAGTGTGGTAATACTTATGCTAAACTCTCTGTAGTGAATATTTTTCGAATCCGTGATGCATGTACCTTTTTTGGAACACGGAATTTCAAGATGATGGTTTCTATGTAAATTGCATGTCTATTGTGTGTAACTCGCTCCAAGAGGATTTTTCTGCGAAAACTGCATGATTTAAACTGACATTAGGAGAAATCTACTAAATCAGAAAAAACTTTCTATGTATAAATATGCATTGTAAGGTGGATGAAAGTTCGGTAATACACATGTTCACCACTCTTTAAAGAATGATTTTCGAATCCGTCCTGCATGAAACGTGTTCAGAACACGGAATGTCATGGTGAGTGAAACTCGGTAAATTACATATCTTTTGGGTAGAACTCACACCAAGAGCATTTTCCTGCCAAATCTGCCTCATTTTCAAACCTGGCATTAAAACTAACTTGTGAAATCTGAGAAAATTCTTCAAAGTGTCAGTAAGTCAAGTATGGTGGATGAAAGTGCTGTAATCCACTTGCTAACAACTCTGTAGTGAATGTTTTCGAATCCGAGATGCATGAAGCATGTTCGGAACAAGGAATTTCACGGTGAGCGAATCCATGTAAATTACATGTCTTTAGTTTTGAACCCGCTCCAAGAGATTTTTGCCGTGAAATCTGCCTCAGTTTCGACACTGGTGTTTGGAAAGCTCTGTGAAATCTGAGAAAATGCTTCTAAGCATCAATATGCCTTTATTGTGTTGAAAGCCCTGTAATCCACATGCAAACATATCTTTAGTGTATATTTGTCGAATCCTATCTGCATGAAGCGTGTTCAAAATATGGAATTTCACAGCGGGAGAATCTATGTAATTTACATATCTTTTGGGTAGAACACGCTCCAAAAGTTTTTTCCTTAGTAAACTGCCTGATTTTTGAAACTGCTATTAGGAAAATGCTGCAAACTCAGAGTTGATATTTCTAGGTGTAAATATGCCTTGTATGGTGGATGAAATTCTGTAATACACATGTACACAACTCATTGAAATTGTTACGCAAATCCGTGATGTATGTAGTGTGTTCGGAACACGGAATGTCACGTTCAAGGAAACTATGTAAATTACATATCTATTGGTGAGAAACCGCTCCAGGAGCATTTTACTGTAAAATCTACCTCTGTTTGGAAACTGGTGTTATGAAAACGCTGCAAAATCTGAGCAAATGCTTTAAAGTGACATTATGTCTTCAATGGTTTATTAAAGAAGTGTAATTCACATTCTAACAACTCAGCTGTGAGCATTTGTTGAATCAAATGTGCACGTACCTTTTTCGGAACACGGAATGTTACGGTGACGGTATCTATGAAAATGGGATGTCTAATGGATCGAACATGCAGCAAGAGAATTTTTCTGCGAAAACTGCCTGATTTTCGTAACTGACGTTAGGTAAAGTCTGTGAAATCTAAGTAAATATTTCTAGGTGTAAATATGCCTTGAATTGTGGTTGAAATTTCGGTTATCCACATGCTCACGGTCATTAAATAATGTTTGTTGAAGCCGTGATTAATGTAACGTTTTCGGAACATGGAATGTCTCGGTGAGTGAAACTCGGAAAATAACATTTCTACTGGATAGAACTCGCTTGAATTGAAAATTTCAGCGAAAATTTCATGATTTTTGAAACTGGATGTAAGGAAAAAGCTGTGAAATCTGAATAAAGTCTTCTAGTGTAAATATGCCTTGTACGGTGGATGAAGGTTTGGTAATCCACATGCTCACACTAATTAAAGTATGTTTGTCGAATTCGTGATGCATGTAACGTGTTCGGAATACGGAATGTCATATTGAAGGGATCAATATAAATTACATGTCTATTGGGTAGAACTCGCTTGAAGAGAATTTTTCTGCGAAACGTGCCTCATTTTCCAAACTGCCATTAGGAGAACCCTGTGAAATCTGAGAAAATGCTTCTTAGGGTCAATATGCCTTGAATGGTGAATGAAAGTCCGGTAATCCACATGTTAATAACAGTTTAGTAATTATTTTTCAAAACGTGATTCATGGAGCTCTTTTGGAAAACGGAATTTCAGCGTAATGGAACAATGTAAATTACAATTTTATTGGGTAGAACTAGGTAGAATAGAATTTTTCTGCGAAAATTGCATGACTATCGAATCTGAAGTTTGGAGAAAGCTTCAAAATGAGAGTAAATATTTCTAGGTGTAAATATGCCTTATGTTGGAAGAAAGTTCGGTAATCCACATTTTCAAAACTTATTAAAGAATCTTTTTCTAATCCGTGATGCATATACCGTGTTCGGAACGTGGAAATTCACGAAGATTGAAACAATAAAAATTACTTCTCTATTGGGTAGAACTTGCTCCAAGGGAATTTTTCTGCGAAAACTGCTTCATTTTTGAAACTGGGGTTTGGAAAACGCTTCAAAATTTGAGAAAATACTTTTAAGTATCAATATTCAATCTATTGTGATGAAAGTTCGGTAATCCACATGCTAACAAATCTGTAGTGAATAATTGTTGAATGAATTATACATGTAGCATGTTCGGAACACGGGATTTCACGGACAGGGAGTTTACGTAAATTACATTTCTCTTGGTTAGAAATCACTCCTAGAGGTTTTTCCTGAGAAATCTGCCTGATTTTCAAAACTGGCATTAAGAAATCCTTTCGAAATATGTGAAAATGGTTCAAAGTGTCAATATGGCTTTTATGGTTGATGAAAGTGCGGTAATCCTTATGCTAAAGACTCTGTAGTGAATATTTGTCGTATCCATGATGCATGTAGCTTTTTCAGAACACGGAATTTCACGATGACGGGTTCTATGTAAATTGCATGTCTATTGTGTAGAACTCGCTCCAAGAGGATTTTTCTGCGAAAACTGCATGATTTAAAAACTGACATTAGGAGAAATCTACTAAATCAGAAAAAACTTTCTATGTATAAATATGCATTGTAAGGTGGATGAAAGTTCAGTAATACACATGTTCACAACTCATTAAAGAATGTTTGTCAAATCCTTGATACATGTAACGTGTTCAGAACATGGAATGTCACGGTGAGTGAAACTCGGTAAATTACATATCTTTTGGGTAGAACTCGCTCCAAGAGCATTTTCCTGCCAAATCTGCCTCATTTTCAAACCTGGCATTAAAACTAAACTGTGAAATCCGAGAAAATTCTTCAAAGTGTCAGTAAGCAATGTATGGTGGATGAAAGTTCGGTAATTCGCATGCTAACAACTCTGTAGTGAATATTTTTCAAATCCGAGATACATGAAGCGTGTTCCGAACACAAAATATCACGGTGAGCGAATCTATGTAAAATACATGTCTCTTGGGTAGAAATCGCTCCAAGAGCTTTTTCTGCGAATTCTGCCTCATTTTCAAAATTGGCATTAGGAAAACCATTTGAAATATGATAAAATTCTTCAAAGTGTCAATATGGATTATATGGTGGATGAAAGTGTGGTAATACTTATGCTAAACTCTCTGTAGTGAATATTTTTCGAATCCGTGATGCATGTACCTTTTTTGGAACACGGAATTTCAAGATGATGGTTTCTATGTAAATTGCATGTCTATTGTGTGTAACTCGCTCCAAGAGGATTTTTCTGCGAAAACTGCATGATTTAAACTGACATTAGGAGAAATCTACTAAATCAGAAAAAACTTTCTATGTATAAATATGCATTGTAAGGTGGATGAAAGTTCGGTAATACACATGTTCACCACTCTTTAAAGAATGATTTTCGAATCCGTCCTGCATGAAACGTGTTCAGAACACGGAATGTCATGGTGAGTGAAACTCGGTAAATTACATATCTTTTGGGTAGAACTCACACCAAGAGCATTTTCCTGCCAAATCTGCCTCATTTTCAAACCTGGCATTAAAACTAACTTGTGAAATCTGAGAAAATTCTTCAAAGTGTCAGTAAGTCAAGTATGGTGGATGAAAGTGCTGTAATCCACTTGCTAACAACTCTGTAGTGAATGTTTTCGAATCCGAGATGCATGAAGCATGTTCGGAACAAGGAATTTCACGGTGAGCGAATCCATGTAAATTACATGTCTTTAGTTTTGAACCCGCTCCAAGAGATTTTTGCCGTGAAATCTGCCTCAGTTTCGACACTGGTGTTTGGAAAGCTCTGTGAAATCTGAGAAAATGCTTCTAAGCATCAATATGCCTTTATTGTGTTGAAAGTCCTGTAATCCACATGCAAACATATCTTTAGTGTATATTTGTCGAATCCTATCTGCATGAAGCGTGTTCAAAATATGGAATTTCACAGCGGGAGAATCTATGTAATTTACATATCTTTTGGGTAGAACACGCTCCAAAAGTTTTTTCCTTAGTAAACTGCCTGATTTTTGAAACTGCTATTAGGAAAATGCTGCAAACTCAGAGTTGATATTTCTAGGTGTAAATATGCCTTGTATGGTGGATGAAATTCTGTAATACACATGTACACAACTCATTGAAATTGTTACGCAAATCCGTGATGTATGTAGTGTGTTCGGAACACGGAATGTCACGTTCAAGGAAACTATGTAAATTACATATCTATTGGTGAGAAACCGCTCCAGGAGCATTTTACTGTAAAATCTACCTCTGTTTGGAAACTGGTGTTATGAAAACGCTGCAAAATCTGAGCAAATGCTTTAAAGTGACATTATGTCTTCAATGGTTTATTAAAGAAGTGTAATTCACATTCTAACAACTCAGCTGTGAGCATTTGTTGAATCAAATGTGCACGTACCTTTTTCGGAACACGGAATGTTACGGTGACGGTATCTATGAAAATGGGATGTCTAATGGATCGAACATGCAGCAAGAGAATTTTTCTGCGAAAACTGCCTGATTTTCGTAACTGACGTTAGGTAAAGTCTGTGAAATCTAAGTAAATATTTCTAGGTGTAAATATGCCTTGAATTGTGGTTGAAATTTCGGTTATCCACATGCTCACGGTCATTAAATAATGTTTGTTGAAGCCGTGATTAATGTAACGTTTTCGGAACACGGAAATTCTCGGTGAGTGAAACTCGGAAAATAACATTTCTACTGGATAGAACTCGCTTGAATTGAAATTTTCAGCGAAAATTTCATGATTTTTGAAACTGGATGTAAGGAAAAAGCTGTGAAATCTGAATAAAGTCTACTTGTGTAAATATGCCTTGTACGGTGGATGAAAGTTTGGTAATCCACATGCTCACACTAATTAAAGTATGTTTGTCGAATTCGTGATGCATGTAACGTGTTCGGAATACGGAATGTCATATTGAAGGGATCAATATAAATTACATGTCTATTGGGTAGAACTCGCTTGAAGAGAATTTTTCTGAGAAACGTGCCTCATTTTCCAAACTGCCATTAGGAGAACCCTGTGAAATCTGAGAAAATGCTTCTTAGGTTCAATATGCCTTGAATGGTGAATGAAAGTCCGGTAATCCACATGTTAATAACAGTTTAGTAATTATTTTTCAAAACGTGATTCATGGAGCTCTTTTGGAAAACGGAATTTCAGCGTAATGGAACAATGTAAATTACAATTTTATTGGGTAGAACTAGGTACAATAGAATTTTTCTGCGAAAATTGCATGATTATCGAATCTGAAGTTTGGAGAAAGCTTCAAAATGAGAGTAAATATTTCTAGGTGTAAATATGCCTTATGTTGGAAGAAAGTTCGGTAATCCACATTTTCAAAACATATTAAAGAATCTTTTTCTAATCCGTGATGCATATACCGTGTTCGGAACGTGGAAATTCACGAAGATTGAAACAATAAAAATTACTTCTCTATTGGGTAGAACTTGCTCCTAGAGAATTTTTCTGCAAAAACTGCTTCAATTTTGAAACTGGGGTTTGGAAAACGCTTCAAAATTTGAGAAAATACATTTAAGTATCAATATTCAATCTATTGTGATGAAAGTTCGGTAATCCACATGCTAACAAATCTGTAGTGAATAATTGTTGAATGAATTATGCATGTAGCATGTTCGGAACACGGGATTTCACGGCCAGGGAGTTTATGTAAATTACATTTCTGTTGGTTAGAAATAACTCCAAGAGGTTTTTCCTGAGAAATCTGCCTGATTTTCAAAACTGGCATTAGGAAAACACTGCGAACTCAGATGAATATGTTCTCGGTGTAAATATGCCAAGTAGGGTGGATGAAAGTTCGGTAATCCGCATGCTAACAACTCTGTACTGATTATTTGTCGAATCCGAGATACATGAAGCGTGTTCCGAACACAAAATATCACGGTGAGCAAATCTATGTAAAATACATGCCTCTTGGGTAGAAATCGCTCCAAGAGATTTTTCTGCGAATTCTGCTCATTTTCAAAACTGGCATTAAGAAAACCTTTCGAAATATGTGAAAATGGTTCAAAGTGTCAATATGGCTTTTATGGTTGATGAAAGTGTGGTAATCCTTATGCTAAAGACTCTGTAGTGAATATTTGTCGAATCCGTGATGCATGTAGCTTTTTCGGAACACGGAATTTCACGATGACGGGTTCTATGTAAATTGCATGTCTATTGTGTAGAACTCGCTCCAAGAGGATTTTTCTGTGAAAACTGCATGATTTAAAAACTGACATTAGGAGAAATCTACTAAATCAGAAAAAACTTTCTATGTATAAATATGCATTGTAAGGTGGATGAAAGTTCAGTAATACACATGTTCACAACTCATTAAAGAATGTTTGTCTAATCCTTGATACATGTAACGTGTTCAGAACACAGAATGTCACGGTGAGTGAAACTCGGTAAATTACATATCTTTTGGGTAGAACTCGCTCCAAGAGCATTTTCCTGCCAAATCTGCCTCATTTTCAAACCTGGCATTAAAACTAAACTGTGAAATCCGAGAAAATTCTTCAAAGTGTCAGTAAGCAATGTATGGTGGATGAAAGTGCTGTAATCCACTTGCTAACAACTCTGTAGTGAATGTTTTCGAATCCGAGATGCATGAAGCATGTTCGGAACAAGGAATTTCACGGTGAGCGAATCCATGTAAATTACATGTCTTTAGTTTGAACCCGCTCCAAGAGATTTTTGCCGTGAAATCTGCCTCAGTTTCGACACTGGTGTTTGGAAAGCTCTGTGAAATCTGAGAAAATGCTTCTAAGCATCAATATGCCTTTATTGTGTTGAAAGTCCTGTAATCCACATGCAAACATATCTTTAGTGTATATTTGTCGAATCCTATCTGCATGAAGCGTGTTCAAAATATGGAATTTCACAGCGGGAGAATCTATGTAATTTACATATCTTTTGGGTAGAACACGCTCCAAAAGTTTTTTCCTTAGTAAACTGCCTGATTTTTGAAACTGCTATTAGGAAAATGCTGCAAACTCAGAGTTGATATTTCTAGGTGTAAATATGCCTTGTATGGTGGATGAAATTCTGTAATACACATGTACACAACTCATTGAAATTGTTACGCAAATCCGTGATATATGTAGTGTGTTCGGAACACGGAATGTCACGTTCAAGGAAACTATGTAAATTACATATCTATTGGTGAGAACCCGCTCCAGGAGCATTTTACTGTAAAATCTACCTCTGTTTGGAAACTGGTGTTATGAAAACGCTGCAAAATCTGAGCAAATGCTTTAAAGTGACATTATGTCTTCAATGGTTTATTAAAGAAGTGTAATTCACATTCTAACAACTCAGCTGTGAGCATTTGTTGAATCCAATGTGCACGTACCTTTTTCGGAACACGGAATGTTACGGTGACGGTATCTATGAAAATGGGATGTCTATTGGATCGAACATGCAGCAAGAGAATTTTTCTGCGAAAACTGCCTGATTTTCGTAACTGACGTTAGGAAAAATCTGCGAAATCTAAGTAAATATTTCTAGGTGTAAATATGCCTTGTATTGTGGTTGAAACATCAGTAATCCACATGCTCACGGTCATTAAATAACGTTAGTTGAAACCGTGATTAATGTAACGTTTTCGGAACACGGAATGTCTCGGTGAGTGAAACTCGGAAAATAAAAATTCTACTGGATAGAACTCGCTTGAATTGAAATTTTCAGCGAAAATTTCATGATTTTTGAAACTGGATGTAAGGAAAAAGCTGTGAAATCTGAATAAAGTCTTCTAGTGTAAATATGCCTTGTATGGTGGATGAAAGTTTGGTAATCCACATGCTCACACTAATTAAAGTATGTTTGTCGAATTCATGATGCATGTAACGTGTTCGGAATACGGAATGTCATATTGAAGGGATCAATGTAAATTACATGTCTATTGGGTAGAACTCGCTTGAAGAGAATTTTTCTGTGAAACGTGCCTCATTTTCCAAACTGCCATTAGGAGAACCCTGTGAAATCTGAGAAAATGCTTCTTAGGGTCAATATGCCTTGAATGGTGAATGAAAGTCCGGTAATCCACATGTTAATAACAGTTTAGTAATTATTTTTCAAAACGTGATTCATGGAGCTCTTTTGGAAAACAGAATTTCAGCGTAATGGAACAATGTAAATTACAATTTTATTGGGTAGAACTCGGTAGAATAGAATTTTTCTGCGAAAATTGCATGATTATCGAATCTGAAGTTTGGAGAAAGCTTCAAAATGAGAGTAAATATTTCTAGGTGTAAATATGCCTTATGTTGGAAGAAAGTTCGGTAATCCACTTTTTCAAAACATATTAAAGAATCTATTTCTAATCTGTGATGCATATACCGTGTTCGGAACGTGGAAATTCACGAAGATTGAAACAATATAAATTACTTCTCTATTGGGTAGAACTTGCTCCAAGAGAATTTTTCTGCTAAAACTGCATGAATTAAAAACTGACATTAGGAGAAATCTACTAAATCAGAAAAAAATTTCTATGTATAAATATGCATTGTAAGGTGGATGAAAGTTCAGTAATACACATGTTCACAACTCATTAAAGAATGTTTGTCAAATCCTTGATTCATGTAACGTGTTCAGAACATGGAATGTCACGGTGAGTGAAACTCGGTAAATTACATATCTTTTGGGTAGAACTCGCTCCAAGAGCATTTTCCTGCCAAATCTGCCTCATTTTCAAACCTGGCATTAAAACTAAACTGTGAAATCTGAGCAAATTCTTCAAAGTGTCAGTAAGCAATGTATGGTGGATGAAAGTTCTGTAATCAACTTGCTAACAACTCTGTAGTGAAAATTTGTCGAATCCGAGATGCATGTAGCGAGTTTGGAACACAGAATTTCACGGTGAGTGAATCCATTTAAATTTCATGTCTATTGTTTTGAACCCCCTTCAAGAGGTTATTGCCGTGAAATCTGCCTCACTTTCGACACTGGCATTTGGAAAGCTCTGTGAAATCAGAGAAAATGCTTCTAAGCATCAATATGCATTTATTGGGATGAAAGTCCTCTAATCCACATGCAAACATCTCTGTAGTGTATTTTTGTCGAAACCTATCTGCATGAAGCATGTTCAAAATATGGAATTTCACAGCGGGAGAATCTATGTAATTTACATATCTTTTGGGTAGAACACGCTCCAACAGTTTCTCCTTAGGAAACTGCCTGATTTTTGAAACTGCTATTAGGAAAATGCTGCAAACCCAGAGTTGATATTTCTAGGTGTAAATATGCCTTGTATGGTGGATGAAAGTTCTGTAATACACATGTACACAACTCATTGAAAATGTTACTCAAATCCGTGATGTATGTAGTGTGTTCGGAACACGGAATGTCACGTTGAAGGAAACTATGTAAATTACATATCTATTGGTGAGTACCCGCTCCAGGAGCATTTTACTGTAAAATCTACCTCTGTTTGGAAACTGGTGTTATGAAAACGCTGCAAAATCTGAGTAAATGCTTTAAAGTGACATTATGTCTTCAATGGTTTATTAAAGATGTGTAATTCATATTCTAACAACTCAGCTGTGAGTATTTGTTGAATCCATTGTGCACGTACCTTTTTCGGAACACGGAATGTTACGGTGAAGGTATCTATGAAAATGGGATGTCTATTGGATCGAACATGCAGCAAGAAATTTTTTCTGCGAAAACTGCCAGATTTTCGTAACTGACATTAGGAAAAATCTGCAAAATCTAAGTAAATTTTTCTAGGTGTAAATAGGCCTTGTATTGTGGTTGAAACATCGGTAATCCACATGCTCACGGTCATTAAATAATGTTTGTTGAAGCAGTGATTAATGTAACGTTTTCGGAACACGGAATGTCTCGGTGAGTGAAACTCGGAAAATAACAATTCTACTGGATAGAACTCGCTTGTATTGAATTTTTCAATGAAAATTCCATGATTTTTGAAACTGGATGTTAGGGAAAATCTGCGAAATCAGAATAAACACTTCTAGGTGTAAATATGCCTTGTATGATGGATGAAAGTTCTGTAATCCACATGCTCACACTCATTAAAGAATGTTTGTCGAATTCGTGATGCATGTAACGTGTTCGGAATACGGAATGTCATATTGAAAGAAACAATGTAAATTACATGTCTATTGGGTAGAACTCACTTGAAGAGTATATTTCTGCGAAACGTGCCTCATTTTCCTAAATGCCATTAGGAGAAACCTCTGAAATCTGCGTAAGCGCTTCTAATTGTCAATATGCCTTGAATGGTGAATGAAAGTCCGGTAATCCAGAAGTTAATAACAGTGTAGTAATTATTTTTCAAACCGTGATTCATGGAGCGCTTTTGGAAAACGGAATTTCAGCATAATGAAACAATTTAAATTACAATTCTAATGGGTAGAACTAGATAGAATAGGATTTTTCTGCGAAAATTGCATGATTATCGAATCTGAAGTTTGGAGAAAGCTTCAAAATAAGAGTAAATATTTCTAGGTGCAAATAAGCCTTTATGTTGAAAGAAAGTTCGGTAATCCACATTTTCACAACATATTAAAGAATCTTTTTCTAATCCGTGATGCATATACCTTGTTCGGAACGTGGAATTTCACGGTGATTGAAACAATGTAAATTACTTCTCTATTGGGTAGAATTTGCACCAAGAGAATTTTTCTGCGAAAACTGCTTCATTTTTGAAACTGGGGTTTGGAAAACCCTGCAAAATTTGAAAAAATAGTTCTAAGTATCAATATTCAATCTATTGTGATGAAAGTTCGGTAATCCAAATGCTAACAAATCTGTAGTGAATAATTGTTGAATCCATTATTCAAGTAGCATGTTCGGAACACAGGTTTTCACGGCCAGGGAATTTATGTAAATTATATTTCTCTTGGTTAGAAATCACTCCAAGAGTTTTTATCTGAGAAATCTGCCTGATTGTAAAAACTGGCATAAGGAAAACACTGCGAACTCAGATGAATAGATTCTCGGTGTAAATATGCCTTGTAGGGTGGATGAAAGTTCGGTAATTCGCATGCTAACAACTCTGTAGTGAATATTTTTCAAATCCGAGATACATGAAGCGTGTTCCGAACACAAAATACAACGGTGAGCGAATCTATGTAAAATACATGTCTCTTGGGTAGAAATCGCTCCAAGAGCTTTTTCTGCGAATTCTGCTCATTTTCAAAATTGGCATTAGGAAAACCATTTGAAATATGATAAAATTCTTCAAAGTGTCAATATGGCTTATATGGTGGATGAAAGTGCGGTAATACTTATGCTAAACTCTCTGTAGTGAATATTTTTCGAATCCGTGATGCATGTAACTTTTTCGGAACACGGAATTTCACGATGATGGGTTCTATGTAAATTGCATGTCTATTGTGTATAACTCGCTCCAAGAGGATTTTTCTGCGAAAACTGCATGATTTAAACTGACATTAGGATAAATCTACTAAATCAGAAAAAAAACTTTCTATGTATAAATATGCATTGTAAGGTGGATGAAAGTTCGGTAATACACATGTTCACCACTCATTAAAAATGATTTTCGAATCCGTCATGCATGAAACGTGTTCAGAACACGGAATGTCATGGTGAGTGAAACTCGGTAAATTAAATATCTTTTGGGTAGAACTCACACCAAGAGCATTTTCCTGCCAAATCTGCCTCATTTTCAAACCTGGCATTAAAACTAACTTGTGAAATCTGAGAAAATTCTTCAAAGTGCCAGTAAGTCAAGTATGGTGGATGAAAGTGCTGTAATCCACTTGCTAACAACTCTGTAGTGAATGTTTTCGAATCCGAGATGCATGTAGCGTGTTCGGAACACGGAATTTCACGGTGAGCGAATCCATGTAAATTACATGTCTATTGTTTTGAACCCGCTCCAAGAAGTTTTTGCCGTGAAATCTGCCTCAGTTTCGACACTGGCATTTGGAAAGCTCTGTGAAATCAGAGAAAGTACTTCTAAGCATCAATATGCCTTTATTGTGATGAAAGTCCTAAAATCCACATGCAATCAACTCTGTAGTGTATTTTTGTCGAAACCTATCTGCATGAAGCGTGTTCAAAATATGGAATTTCACAGCGGGAGAATCTATGTAATTTACATATCTTTTGGGTAGAACACGCTCCAACAGTTTTTTCCTTAGTAAACTGCCTGATTTTTGAAACTGCTATTAGGAAAATGCTGCAAACTCAGAGTTGATATTTCTAGGTGTAAATATGCCTTGTATGGTGGATGAAATTCTGTAATACACATGTACACAACTCATTGAAATTGTTACGCAAATCCGTGATATATGTAGTGTGTTCGGAACACGGAATGTCACGTTCAAGGAAACTATGTAAATTACATATCTATTGGTGAGAACCCGCTCCAGGAGCATTTTACTGTAAAATCTACCTCTGTTTGGAAACTGGTGTTATGAAAACGCTGCAAAATCTGAGCAAATGCTTTAAAGTGACATTATGTCTTCAATGGTTTATTAAAGAAGTGTAATTCACATTCTAACAACTCAGCTGTGAGCATTTGTTGAATCCAATGTGCACGTACATTTTTCGGAACACGGAATGTTACGGTGACGGTATCTATGAAAATGGGATGTCTATTGGATCGAACATGCAGCAAGAGAATTTTTCTGCGAAAACTGCCTGATTTTCGTAACTGACGTTAGGAAAAATCTGCGAAATCTAAGTAAATATTTCTAGGTGTAAATATGCCTTGTATTGTGGTTGAAACATCGGTAATCCACATGCTCACGGTCATTAAATAACGTTAGTTGAAGCCGTGATTAATGTAAAGTTTTCGGAACACGGAATGTCTCGGTGAGTGAAACTCGGAAAATAAAAATTCTACTGGATAGAACTCGCTTGAATTGAAATTTTCAGCGAAAATTTCATGATTTTTGAAACTGGATGTAAGGAAAAAGCTGTGAAATCTGAATAAAGTCTTCTAGTGTAAATATGCCTTGTATGGTGGATGAAAGTTTGGTAATCCACATGCTCACACTAATTAAAGTATGTTTGTCGAATTCGTGATGCATGTAACGTGTTCGGAATACGGAATGTCATATTGAAGGGATCAATGTAAATTACATGTCTATTGGGTAGAACTCGCTTGAAGAGAATTTTTCTGCGAAACGTGCCTCATTTTCCAAACTGCCATTAGGAGAACCCTGTGAAATCTGAGAAAATGCTTCTTAGGGTCAATATGCCTTGAATGGTGAATGAAAGTCCGGTAATCCACATGTTAATAACAGTTTAGTAATTATTTTTCAAAACGTGATTCATGGATCTCTTTTGGAAAACAGAATTTCAGCGTAATGGAACAATGTAAATTACAATTTTATTGGGTAGAACTCGGTAGAATAGAATTTTTCTTCGAAAATTGCATGATTATCGAATCTGAAGTTTGGAGAAAGCTTCAAAATGAGAGTAAATATTTCTAGGTGTAAATATGCCTTATGTTGGAAGAAAGTTCGGTAATCCACATTTTCAAAACATATTAAAGAATCTATTTCTAATCCGTGATGCATATACCGTGTTCGGAACGTGGAAATTCACGAAGATTGAAACAATATAAATTACTTCTCTATTGGGTAGAACTTGCTCCAAGAGAATTTTTCTGCTAAAACTGCATGAATTAAAAACTGACATGAGGAGAAATCTACTAAATCAGAAAAAAATTTCTATGTATAAATATGCATTGTAAGGTGGATGAAAGTTCAGTAATACACATGTTCACAACTCATTAAAGAATGTTTGTCAAATCCTTGATACATGTAACGTGTTCAGAACATGGAATGTCACGGTGAGTGAAACTCGGTAAATTACAAATCTTTTGGGTAGAACTCGCTCCAAGAGCATTTTCCTGCCAAATCTGCCTCATTTTCAAACCTGGCATTAAAACTAAACTGTGAAATCTGAGCAAATTCTTCAAAGTGTCAGTAAGCAATGTATGGTGGATGAAAGTTCTGTAATCCACTTGCTAACAACTCTGTAGTGAAAATTTATCGAATCCGAGATGCATGTAGTGAGTTTGGAACACAGAATTTCACGGTGAGTGAATCCATTTAAATTACATGTCTATTGTTTTGAACCCCCTTCAAGAGGTTATTGCCATGAAATCTGCCTCACTTTCGACACTGGCATTTGGAAAGCTCTGTGAAATCAGAGAAAATGCTTCTAAGCATCAATATGCATTTATTGGGATGAAAGTCCTCTAATCCACATGCAAACATCTCTGTAGTGTATTTTTGTCGAAACCTATCTGCATGAAGCATGTTCAAAATATGGAATTTCACAGCGGGAGAATCTATGTAATTTACATATCTTTTGGGTAGAACACGCTCCAACAGTTTCTCCTTAGGAAACTGCCTGATTTTTGAAACTGCTATTAGGAAAATGCTGCAAACCCAGAGTTGATATTTCTAGGTGTAAATATGCCTTGTATGGCGGATGAAAGTTCTGTAATACACATGTACACAACTCATTGAAAATGTTACTCAAATCCGTGATGTATGTAGTGTGTTCGGAACACGGAATGTCACGTTGAAGGAAACTATGTAAATTACATATCTATTGGTGAGTACCCGCTCCAGGAGCATTTTACTGTAAAATCTACCTCTGTTTGGAAACTGGTGTTATGAAAACGCTGCAAAATCTGAGTAAAGGATTTAAAGTGACATTATGTCTTCAATGGTTTATTAAAGATGTGTAATTCATATTCTAACAACTCAGCTGTGAGTATTTGTTGAATCCATTGTGCACGTACCTTTTTCGGAACACGGAATGTTACGGTGAAGGTATCTATGAAAATGGGATGTCTATTGGATCGAACATGCAGCAAGAAATTTTTTCTGCGAAAACTGCCAGATTTTCGTAACTGACATTAGGAAAAATCTGCAAAATCTAAGTAAATTTTTCTAGGTGTAAATAGGCCTTGTATTGTGGTTGAAACATCGGTAATCCACATGCTCACGGTCATTAAATAATGTTTGTTGAAGCAGTGATTAATGTAACGTTTTCGGAACACGGAATGTCTCGGTGAGTGAAACTCGGAAAATAACAATTCTACTGGATAGAACTCGCTTGTATTGAATTTTTCAATGAAAATTCCATGATTTTTGAAACTGGATGTTAGGGAAAATCTGCGAAATCAGAATAAACACTTCTAGGTGTAAATATGCCTTGTATGATGGATGAAAGTTCTGTAATCCACATGCTCACACTCATTAAAGAATGTTTGTCGAATTCGTGATGCATGTAACGTGTTCGGAATACGGAATGTCATATTGAAAGAAACAATGTAAATTACATGTCTATTGGGTAGAACTCACTTGAAGAGTATATTTCTGCGAAACGTGCCTCATTTTCCTAAATGCCATTAGGAGAAACCTCTGAAATCTGCGTAAGCGCTTCTAAGGGTCAATATGCCTTGAATGGTGAATGAAAGTCCGATAATCCACAAGTTAATAACAGTGTAGTAATTATTTTTCAAACCGTGATTCATGGAGCGCTTTTGGAAAACGGAATTTCAGCATAATGAAACTATTTAAATTACAATTCTAATGGGTAGAACTAGATAGAATAGGATTTTTCTGCGAAAATTGCATGATTATCGAATCTGAAGTTTGGAGAAAGCTTCAAAATAAGAGTAAATATTTCTAGGTGCAAATAAGCCTTTATGTTGAAAGAAAGTTCGGTAATCCACATTTTCACAACATATTAAAGAATCTTTTTCTAATCCGTGATGCATATACCTTGTTCGGAACGTGGAATTTCACGGTGATTGAAACAATGTAAATTACTTCTCTATTGGGTAGAATTTGCACCAAGAGAATTTTTCTGCGAAAACTGCTTCATTTTTGAAACTGGGGTTTGGAAAACCCTGCAAAATTTGAAAAAATAGTTCTAAGTATCAATATTCAATCTATTGGGATGAAACTTCGGAAATCCACATGCTAACAAATCTGTAGTGAATAATTGTTGAATCCATTATTCAAGTAGCATGTTCGGAACACAGGTTTTCACGGCCAGGGAATTTATGTAAATTATATTTCTCTTGGTTAGAAATCACTCCAAGAGTTTTTATCTGAGAAATCTGCCTGATTTTAAAAACTGGCATAAGGAAAATACTGCGAACTCAGATGAATAGATTCTCGGTGTAAATATGCCTTGTAGGGTGGATGAAAGTTCGGTAATTCGCATGCTAACAACTCTGTAGTGAATATTTTTCAAATCCGAGATACATGAAGCGTGTTCCGAACACAAAATACAACGGTGAGCGAATCTATGTAAAATACATGTCTCTTGGGTAGAAATCGCTCCAAGAGCTTTTTCTGCGAATTCTGCTCATTTTCAAAATTGGCATTAGGAAAACCATTTGAAATATGATAAAATTCTTCAAAGTGTCAATATGGCTTATATGGTGGATGAAAGTGCGGTAATACTTATGCTAAACTCTCTGTAGTGAATATTTTTCGAATCCGTGATGCATGTAACTTTTTCGGAACACGGAATTTCACGATGATGGGTTCTATGTAAATTGCATGTCTATTGTGTATAACTCGCTCCAAGAGGATTTTTCTGCGAAAACTGCATGATTTAAACTGACATTAGGATAAATCTACTAAATCAGAAAAAAAACTTTCTATGTATAAATATGCATTGTAAGGTGGATGAAAGTTCGGTAATACACATGTTCACCACTCATTAAAAATGATTTTCGAATCCGTCATGCATGAAACGTGTTCAGAACACGGAATGTCATGGTGAGTGAAACTCGGTAAATTAAATATCTTTTGGGTAGAACTCACACCAAGAGCATTTTCCTGCCAAATCTGCCTCATTTTCAAACCTGGCATTAAAACTAACTTGTGAAATCTGAGAAAATTCTTCAAAGTGTCAGTAAGTCAAGTATGGTGGATGAAAGTGCTGTAATCCACTTGCTAACAACTCTGTAGTGAATGTTTTCGAATCCGAGATGCATGTAGCGTGTTCGGAACACGGAATTTCACGGTGAGCGAATCCATGTAAATTACATGTCTTTAGTTTTGTAACCGCTCCAAGAGATTTTTGCCATGAAATCGGCCTCAGTTTCGACACTGGTGTTTGGAAAGCTCTGTGAAATCTGAGAAAATGCTTCTAAGCATCAATATGCCTTTATTGTGTTGAAAGTCCTGTAATCCACATGCAAACATATCTTTAGTGTATATTTGTCGAATCCTATCTGCATGAAGCGTGTTCAAAATATGGAATTTCACAGCGGGAGAAACTATGTAATTTACATATCTTTTGGGTAGAACACGCTCCAAAAGTTTTTTCCTTAGTAAACTGCCTGATTTTTGAAACTGCTATTAGGAAAATGCTGCAAACTCAGAGTTGATATTTCTAGGTGTAAATATGCCTTGTATGGTGGATGAAATTCTGTAATACACATGTACACAACTCATTGAAATTGTTACGCAAATCCGTGATATATGTAGTGTGTTCGGAACACGGAATGTCACGTTCAAGGAAACTATGTAAATTACATATCTATTGGTGAGAACCCGCTCCAGGAGCATTTTACTGTAAAATCTACCTCTGTTTGGAAACTGGTGTTATGAAAACGCTGCAAAATCTGAGCAAATGCTTTCAAGTGACATTATGTCTTCAATGGTTTATTAAAGAAGTGTAATTCACATTCTAACAACTCAGCTGTGAGCATTTGTTGAATCCAATGTGCACGTACCTTTTTCGGAACACGGAATGTTACGGTGACGGTATCTATGAAAATGGGATGTCTATTGGATCGAACATGCAGCAAGAGAATTTTTCTGCGAAAACTGCCTGATTTTCGTAACTGACGTTAGGAAAAATCTGCGAAATCTAAGTAAATATTTCTAGGTGTAAATATGCCTTGTATTGTGGTTGAAACATCGGTAATCCACATGCTCACGGTCATTAAATAACGTTAGTTGAAACCGTGATTAATGTAACGTTTTCGGAACACGGAATGTCTCGGTGAGTGAAACTCGGAAAATAAAAATTCTACTGGATAGAACTCGCTTGAATTGAAATTTTCAGCGAAAATTTCATGATTTTTGAAACTGGATGTAAGGAAAAAGCTGTGAAATCTGAATAAAGTCTTCTAGTGTAAATATGCCTTGTATGGTGGATGAAAGTTTGGTAATCCACATGCTCACACTAATTAAAGTATGTTTGTCGAATTCGTGATGCATGTAACGTGTTCGGAATACGGAATGTCATATTGAAGGGATCAATGTAAATTACATGTCTATTGGGTAGAACTCGCTTGAAGAGAATTTTTCTGTGAAACGTGCCTCATTTTCCAAACTGCCATTAGGAGAACCCTGTGAAATCTGAGAAAATGCTTCTTAGGGTCAATATGCCTTGAATGGTGAATGAAAGTCCGGTAATCCACATGTTAATAACAGTTTAGTAATTATTTTTCAAAACGTGATTCATGGAGCTCTTTTGGAAAACAGAATTTCAGCATAATGGAACAATGTAAATTACAATTTTATTGGGTAGAACTCGGTAGAATAGAATTTTTCTGCGAAAATTGCATGATTATCGAATCTGAAGTTTGGAGAAAGCTTCAAAATGAGAGTAAATATTTCTAGGTGTAAATATGCCTTATGTTGGAAGAAAGTTCGGTAATCCACATTTTCAAAACATATTAAAGAATCTTTTTCTAATCCGTGATGCATATACCGTGTTCGGAACGTGGAAATTCACGAAGATTGAAACAATAAAAATTACTTCTCTATTGGGTAGAACTTGCTCCAAGAGAATTTTTCTGCGAAAACTGCTTCATTTTTGAAACTGGGGTTTGGAAAACGCTTCAAAATTTGAGAAAATACTTTTAAGTATCAATATTCAATCTATTCTGATGAAAGTTCGGTAATCCACATGCTAACAAATCTGTAGTGAATAATTTTTGAATGAATTATACATGTAGCATGTTCGGAACACGGGATTTCACGGCCAGGGAGTTTATGTAAATTACATTTCTCTTGGTTAGAAATCACTCCAAGAGGTTTTTCCTGAGAAATCTGCCTGATTTTCAAAACTGGAATTAGGAAAACACTGCGAACTCAGATGAATAGATTCTCGGTGTAAATATGCCTTGTAGGGTGGATGAAAGTTCGGTAATCCGCATGCTAACAACTCTGTACTGATTATTTGTCGAATCCGAGATACATGAAGCGTGTTCCGAACACAAAATATCACGGTGAGCAAATCTATGTAAAATACATGTCTCTTGGGTAGAAATCGCTCCAAGAGCTTTTTCTGCGAATTCTGCTCATTTTCAAAACTGGCATTAAGAAAACCTTTCGAAATATGTGAAAATGGTTCAAAGTGTCAATCTGGCTTTTATGGTTGATGAAAGTGCGGTAATCCTTATGCTAAAGACTCTGTAGTGAATATTTGTCGAATCCGTGATGCATGTAGCTTTTTCGGAACACGGAATTTCACGATGACGGGTTCTATGTAAATTGCATGTCTATTGTGTAGAACTCGCTCCAAGAGGATTTTTCTGCGAAAACTGCATGATTTAAAAACTGACATTAGGAGAAATCTACTAAATCAGAAAAAACTTTCTATGTATAAATATGCATTGTAAGGTGGATGAAAGTTCAGTAATACACATGTTCACAACTCATTAAAGAATGTTTGTCAAATCCTTGATACATGTAACGTGTTCAGAACATGGAATGTCATGGTGAGTGAAACTCGGAAAATTACATATCTTTTGGGTAGAACTCGCTCCAAGAGCATTTTCCTGCCAAATCTGCCTCATTTTCAAACCTGGCATTAAAACTAAACTGTGAAATCTGAGAAAATTCTTCAAAGCGTCAGTAAGCAATGTATGGTGGATGAAAGTTCGATAATTCGCATGCTAACAACTCTGTAGTGAATATTTTTCAAATCCGAGATACATGAAGCGTGTTCCGAACACAAAATACAACGGTGAGCGAATCTATGTAAAATACATGTCTCTTGGGTAGAAATCGCTCCAAGAGCTTTTTCTGCGAATTCTGCTCATTTTCAAAATTGGCATTAGGAAAACCATTTGAAATATGATAAAATTCTTCAAAGTGTCAATATGGCTTATATGGTGGATGAAAGTGCGGTAATACTTATGCTAAACTCTCTGTAGTGAATATTTTTCGAATCCGTGATGCATGTAACTTTTTCGGAACACGGAATTTCACGATGATGGGTTCTATGTAAATTGCATGTCTATTGTGTATAACTCGCTCCAAGAGGATTTTTCTGCAAAAACTGCATGATTTAAACTGACATTAGGATAAATCTACTAAATCAGAAAAAAAACTTTCTATGTATAAATATGCATTGTAAGGTGGATGAAAGTTCGGTAATACACATGTTCACCACTCATTAAAAATGATTTTCGAATCCGTCATGCATGAAACGTGTTCAGAACACGGAATGTCATGGTGAGTGAAACTCGGTAAATTAAATATCTTTTGGGTAGAACTCACACCAAGAGCATTTTCCTGCCAAATCTGCCTCATTTTCAAACCTGGCATTAAAACTAACTTGTGAAATCTGAGAAAATTCTTCAAAGTGCCAGTAAGTCAAGTATGGTGGATGAAAGTGCTGTAATCCACTTGCTAACAACTCTGTAGTGAATGTTTTCGAATCCGAGATGCATGTAGCGTGTTCGGAACACGGAATTTCACGGTGAGCGAATCCATGTAAATTACATGTCTATTGTTTTGAACCCGCTCCAAGAAGTTTTTGCCGTGAAATCTGCCTCAGTTTCGACACTGGCATTTGGAAAGCTCTGTGAAATCAGAGAAAGTACTTCTAAGCATCAATATGCCTTTATTGTGATGAAAGTCCTAAAATCCACATGCAATCAACTCTGTAGTGTATTTTTGTCGAAACCTATCTGCATGAAGCGTGTTCAAAATATGGAATTTCACAGCGGGAGAATCTATGTAATTTACATATCTTTTGGGTAGAACACGCTCCAACAGTTTTTTCCTTAGTAAACTGCCTGATTTTTGAAACTGCTATTAGGAAAATGCTGCAAACTCAGAGTTGATATTTCTAGGTGTAAATATGCCTTGTATGGTGGATGAAATTCTGTAATACACATGTACACAACTCATTGAAATTGTTACGCAAATCCGTGATATATGTAGTGTGTTCGGAACACGGAATGTCACGTTCAAGGAAACTATGTAAATTACATATCTATTGGTGAGAACCCGCTCCAGGAGCATTTTACTGTAAAATCTACCTCTGTTTGGAAACTGGTGTTATGAAAACGCTGCAAAATCTGAGCAAATGCTTTCAAGTGACATTATGTCTTCAATGGTTTATTAAAGAAGTGTAATTCACATTCTAACAACTCAGCTGTGAGCATTTGTTGAATCCAATGTGCACGTACATTTTTCGGAACACGGAATGTTACGGTGACGGTATCTATGAAAATGGGATGTCTATTGGATCGAACATGCAGCAAGAGAATTTTTCTGTGAAAACTGCCTGATTTTCGTAACTGACGTTAGGAAAAATCTGCGAAATCTAAGTAAATATTTCTAGGTGTAAATATGCCTTGTATTGTGGTTGAAACATCGGTAATCCACATGCTCACGGTCATTAAATAACGTTAGTTGAAGCCGTGTTTAATGTAACGTTTTCGGAACACGGAATGTCTCAGTGAGTGAAACTCGGAAAATAAAAATTCTACTGGATAGAACTCGCTTGAATTGAAATTTTCAGCGAAAATTTCATGATTTTTGAAACTGGATGTAAGGAAAAAGCTGTGAAATCTGAATAAAGTCTTCTAGTGTAAATATGCCTTGTATGGTGGATGAAAGTTTGGTAATCCACATGCTCACACTAATTAAAGTATGTTTGTCGAATTCGTGATGCATGTAACGTGTTCGGAATACGGAATGTCATATTGAAGGGATCAATGTAAATTACATGTCTATTGGGTAGAACTCGCTTGAAGAGAATTTTTCTGCGAAACGTGCCTCATTTTCCAAACTGCCATTAGGAGAACCCTGTGAAATCTGAGAAAATGCTTCTTAGGGTCAATATGCCTTGAATGGTGAATGAAAGTCCGGTAATCCACATGTTAATAACAGTTTAGTAATTATTTTTCAAAACGTGATTCATGGATCTCTTTTGGAAAACAGAATTTCAGCGTAATGGAACAATGTAAATTACAATTTTATTGGGTAGAACTCGGTAGAATAGAATTTTTCTTCGAAAATTGCATGATTATCGAATCTGAAGTTTGGAGAAAGCTTCAAAATGAGAGTAAATATTTCTAGGTGTAAATATGCCTTATGTTGGAAGAAAGTTCGGTAATCCACATTTTCAAAACATATTAAAGAATCTATTTCTAATCCGTGATGCATATACCGTGTTCGGAACGTGGAAATTCACGAAGATTGAAACAATATAAATTACTTCTCTATTGGGTAGAACTTGCTCCAAGAGAATTTTTCTGCTAAAACTGCATGAATTAAAAACTGACATGAGGAGAAATCTACTAAATCAGAAAAAAATTTCTATGTATAAATATGCATTGTAAGGTGGATGAAAGTTCAGTAATACACATGTTCACAACTCATTAAAGAATGTTTGTCAAATCCTTGATACATGTAACGTGTTCAGAACATGGAATGTCACGGTGAGTGAAACTCGGTAAATTACAAATCTTTTGGGTAGAACTCGCTCCAAGAGCATTTTCCTGCCAAATCTGCCTCATTTTCAAACCTGGCATTAAAACTAAACTGTGAAATCTGAGCAAATTCTTCAAAGTGTCAGTAAGCAATGTATGGTGGATGAAAGTTCTGTAATCCACTTGCTAACAACTCTGTAGTGAAAATTTATCGAATCCGAGATGCATGTAGTGAGTTTGGAACACAGAATTTCACGGTGAGTGAATCCATTTAAATTACATGTCTATTGTTTTGAACCCCCTTCAAGAGGTTATTGCCATGAAATCTGCCTCACTTTCGACACTGGCATTTGGAAAGCTCTGTGAAATCAGAGAAAATGCTTCTAAGCATCAATATGCATTTATTGGGATGAAAGTCCTCTAATCCACATGCAAACATCTCTGTAGTGTATTTTTGTCGAAACCTATCTGCATGAAGCATGTTCAAAATATGGAATTTCACAGCGGGAGAATCTATGTAATTTACATATCTTTTGGGTAGAACACGCTCCAACAGTTTCTCCTTAGGAAACTGCCTGATTTTTGAAACTGCTATTAGGAAAATGCTGCAAACCCAGAGTTGATATTTCTAGGTGTAAATATGCCTTGTATGGCGGATGAAAGTTCTGTAATACACATGTACACAACTCATTGAAAATGTTACTCAAATCCGTGATGTATGTAGTGTGTTCGGAACACGGAATGTCACGTTGAAGGAAACTATGTAAATTACATATCTATTGGTGAGTACCCGCTCCAGGAGCATTTTACTGTAAAATCTACCTCTGTTTGGAAACTGGTGTTATGAAAACGCTGCAAAATCTGAGTAAAGGATTTAAAGTGACATTATGTCTTCAATGGTTTATTAAAGATGTGTAATTCATATTCTAACAACTCAGCTGTGAGTATTTGTTGAATCCATTGTGCACGTACCTTTTTCGGAACACGGAATGTTACGGTGAAGGTATCTATGAAAATGGGATGTCTATTGGATCGAACATGCAGCAAGAAATTTTTTCTGCGAAAACTGCCAGATTTTCGTAACTGACATTAGGAAAAATCTGCAAAATCTAAGTAAATTTTTCTAGGTGTAAATAGGCCTTGTATTGTGGTTGAAACATCGGTAATCCACATGCTCACGGTCATTAAATAATGTTTGTTGAAGCAGTGATTAATGTAACGTTTTCGGAACACGGAATGTCTCGGTGAGTGAAACTCGGAAAATAACAATTCTACTGGATAGAACTCGCTTGTATTGAATTTTTCAATGAAAATTCCATGATTTTTGAAACTGGATGTTAGGGAAAATCTGCGAAATCAGAATAAACACTTCTAGGTGTAAATATGCCTTGTATGATGGATGAAAGTTCTGTAATCCACATGCTCACACTCATTAAAGAATGTTTGTCGAATTCGTGATGCATGTAACGTGTTCGGAATACGGAATGTCATATTGAAAGAAACAATGTAAATTACATGTCTATTGGGTAGAACTCACTTGAAGAGTATATTTCTGCGAAACGTGCCTCATTTTCCTAAATGCCATTAGGAGAAACCTCTGAAATCTGCGTAAGCGCTTCTAAGGGTCAATATGCCTTGAATGGTGAATGAAAGTCCGATAATCCACAAGTTAATAACAGTGTAGTAATTATTTTTCAAACCGTGATTCATGGAGCGCTTTTGGAAAACGGAATTTCAGCATAATGAAACTATTTAAATTACAATTCTAATGGGTAGAACTAGATAGAATAGGATTTTTCTGCGAAAATTGCATGATTATCGAATCTGAAGTTTGGAGAAAGTTTCAAAATAAGAGTAAATATTTCTAGGTGCAAATAAGCCTTTATGTTGAAAGAAAGTTCGGTAATCCACATTTTCACAACATATTAAAGAATCTTTTTCTAATCCGTGATGCATATACCTTGTTCGGAACGTGGAATTTCACGGTGATTGAAACAATGTAAATTACTTCTCTATTGGGTAGAATTTGCACCAAGAGAATTTTTCTGCGAAAACTGCTTCATTTTTGAAACTGGGGTTTGGAAAACCCTGCAAAATTTGAAAAAATAGTTCTAAGTATCAATATTCAATCTATTGGGATGAAACTTCGGAAATCCACATGCTAACAAATCTGTAGTGAATAATTGTTGAATCCATTATTCAAGTAGCATGTTCGGAACACAGGTTTTCACGGCCAGGGAATTTATGTAAATTATATTTCTCTTGGTTAGAAATCACTCCAAGAGTTTTTATCTGAGAAATCTGCCTGATTTTAAAAACTGGCATAAGGAAAATACTGCGAACTCAGATGAATAGATTCTCGGTGTAAATATGCCTTGTAGGGTGGATGAAAGTTCGGTAATTCGCATGCTAACAACTCTGTAGTGAATATTTTTCAAATCCGAGATACATGAAGCGTGTTCCGAACACAAAATACAACGGTGAGCGAATCTATGTAAAATACATGTCTCTTGGGTAGAAATCGCTCCAAGAGCTTTTTCTGCGAATTCTGCTCATTTTCAAAATTGGCATTAGGAAAACCATTTGAAATATGATAAAATTCTTCAAAGTGTCAATATGGCTTATATGGTGGATGAAAGTGCGGTAATACTTATGCTAAACTCTCTGTAGTGAATATTTTTCGAATCCGTGATGCATGTAACTTTTTCGGAACACGGAATTTCACGATGATGGGTTCTATGTAAATTGCATGTCTATTGTGTATAACTCGCTCCAAGAGGATTTTTCTGCGAAAACTGCATGATTTAAACTGACATTAGGATAAATCTACTAAATCAGAAAAAAAACTTTCTATGTATAAATATGCATTGTAAGGTGGATGAAAGTTCGGTAATACACATGTTCACCACTCATTAAAAATGATTTTCGAATCCGTCATGCATGAAACGTGTTCAGAACACGGAATGTCATGGTGAGTGAAACTCGGTAAATTAAATATCTTTTGGGTAGAACTCACACCAAGAGCATTTTCCTGCCAAATCTGCCTCATTTTCAAACCTGGCATTAAAACTAACTTGTGAAATCTGAGAAAATTCTTCAAAGTGTCAGTAAGTCAAGTATGGTGGATGAAAGTGCTGTAATCCACTTGCTAACAACTCTGTAGTGAATGTTTTCGAATCCGAGATGCATGTAGCGTGTTCGGAACACGGAATTTCACGGTGAGCGAATCCATGTAAATTACATGTCTTTAGTTTTGTAACCGCTCCAAGAGATTTTTGCCATGAAATCGGCCTCAGTTTCGACACTGGTGTTTGGAAAGCTCTGTGAAATCTGAGAAAATGCTTCTAAGCATCAATATGCCTTTATTGTGTTGAAAGTCCTGTAATCCACATGCAAACATATCTTTAGTGTATATTTGTCGAATCCTATCTGCATGAAGCGTGTTCAAAATATGGAATTTCACAGCGGGAGAAACTATGTAATTTACATATCTTTTGGGTAGAACACGCTCCAAAAGTTTTTTCCTTAGTAAACTGCCTGATTTTTGAAACTGCTATTAGGAAAATGCTGCAAACTCAGAGTTGATATTTCTAGGTGTAAATATGCCTTGTATGGTGGATGAAATTCTGTAATACACATGTACACAACTCATTGAAATTGTTACGCAAATCCGTGATATATGTAGTGTGTTCGGAACACGGAATGTCACGTTCAAGGAAACTATGTAAATTACATATCTATTGGTGAGAACCCGCTCCAGGAGCATTTTACTGTAAAATCTACCTCTGTTTGGAAACTGGTGTTATGAAAACGCTGCAAAATCTGAGCAAATGCTTTCAAGTGACATTATGTCTTCAATGGTTTATTAAAGAAGTGTAATTCACATTCTAACAACTCAGCTGTGAGCATTTGTTGAATCCAATGTGCACGTACCTTTTTCGGAACACGGAATGTTACGGTGACGGTATCTATGAAAATGGGATGTCTATTGGATCGAACATGCAGCAAGAGAATTTTTCTGCGAAAACTGCCTGATTTTCGTAACTGACGTTAGGAAAAATCTGCGAAATCTAAGTAAATATTTCTAGGTGTAAATATGCCTTGTATTGTGGTTGAAACATCGGTAATCCACATGCTCACGGTCATTAAATAACGTTAGTTGAAACCGTGATTAATGTAACGTTTTCGGAACACGGAATGTCTCGGTGAGTGAAACTCGGAAAATAAAAATTCTACTGGATAGAACTCGCTTGAATTGAAATTTTCAGCGAAAATTTCATGATTTTTGAAACTGGATGTAAGGAAAAAGCTGTGAAATCTGAATAAAGTCTTCTAGTGTAAATATGCCTTGTATGGTGGATGAAAGTTTGGTAATCCACATGCTCACACTAATTAAAGTATGTTTGTCGAATTCGTGATGCATGTAACGTGTTCGGAATACGGAATGTCATATTGAAGGGATCAATGTAAATTACATGTCTATTGGGTAGAACTCGCTTGAAGAGAATTTTTCTGTGAAACGTGCCTCATTTTCCAAACTGCCATTAGGAGAACCCTGTGAAATCTGAGAAAATGCTTCTTAGGGTCAATATGCCTTGAATGGTGAATGAAAGTCCAGTAATCCACATGTTAATAACAGTTTAGTAATTATTTTTCAAAACGTGATTCATGGAGCTCTTTTGGAAAACAGAATTTCAGCATAATGGAACAATGTAAATTACAATTTTATTGGGTAGAACTCGGTAGAATAGAATTTTTCTGCGAAAATTGCATGATTATCGAATCTGAAGTTTGGAGAAAGCTTCAAAATGAGAGTAAATATTTCTAGGTGTAAATATGCCTTATGTTGGAAGAAAGTTCGGTAATCCACATTTTCAAAACATATTAAAGAATCTTTTTCTAATCCGTGATGCATATACCGTGTTCGGAACGTGGAAATTCACGAAGATTGAAACAATAAAAATTACTTCTCTATTGGGTAGAACTTGCTCCAAGAGAATTTTTCTGCGAAAACTGCTTCATTTTTGAAACTGGGGTTTGGAAAACGCTTCAAAATTTGAGAAAATACTTTTAAGTATCAATATTCAATCTATTCTGATGAAAGTTCGGTAATCCACATGCTAACAAATCTGTAGTGAATAATTTTTGAATGAATTATACATGTAGCATGTTCGGAACACGGGATTTCACGGCCAGGGAGTTTATGTAAATTACATTTCTCTTGGTTAGAAATCACTCCAAGAGGTTTTTCCTGAGAAATCTGCCTGATTTTCAAAACTGGAATTAGGAAAACACTGCGAACTCAGATGAATAGATTCTCGGTGTAAATATGCCTTGTAGGGTGGATGAAAGTTCGGTAATCCGCATGCTAACAACTCTGTACTGATTATTTGTCGAATCCGAGATACATGAAGCGTGTTCCGAACACAAAATATCACGGTGAGCAAATCTATGTAAAATACATGTCTCTTGGGTAGAAATCGCTCCAAGAGCTTTTTCTGCGAATTCTGCTCATTTTCAAAACTGGCATTAAGAAAACCTTTCGAAATATGTGAAAATGGTTCAAAGTGTCAATCTGGCTTTTATGGTTGATGAAAGTGCGGTAATCCTTATGCTAAAGACTCTGTAGTGAATATTTGTCGAATCCGTGATGCATGTAGCTTTTTCGGAACACGGAATTTCACGATGACGGGTTCTATGTAAATTGCATGTCTATTGTGTAGAACTCGCTCCAAGAGGATTTTTCTGCGAAAACTGCATGATTTAAAAACTGACATTAGGAGAAATCTACTAAATCAGAAAAAACTTTCTATGTATAAATATGCATTGTAAGGTGGATGAAAGTTCAGTAATACACATGTTCACAACTCATTAAAGAATGTTTGTCAAATCCTTGATACATGTAACGTGTTCAGAACATGGAATGTCATGGTGAGTGAAACTCGGAAAATTACATATCTTTTGGGTAGAACTCGCTCCAAGAGCATTTTCCTGCCAAATCTGCCTCATTTTCAAACCTGGCATTAAAACTAAACTGTGAAATCTGAGAAAATTCTTCAAAGCGTCAGTAAGCAATGTATGGTGGATGAAAGTTCGATAATTCGCATGCTAACAACTCTGTAGTGAATATTTTTCAAATCCGAGATACATGAAGCGTGTTCCGAACACAAAATACAACGGTGAGCGAATCTATGTAAAATACATGTCTCTTGGGTAGAAATCGCTCCAAGAGCTTTTTCTGCGAATTCTGCTCATTTTCAAAATTGGCATTAGGAAAACCATTTGAAATATGATAAAATTCTTCAAAGTGTCAATATGGCTTATATGGTGGATGAAAGTGCGGTAATACTTATGCTAAACTCTCTGTAGTGAATATTTTTCGAATCCGTGATGCATGTAACTTTTTCGGAACACGGAATTTCACGATGATGGGTTCTATGTAAATTGCATGTCTATTGTGTATAACTCGCTCCAAGAGGATTTTTCTGCAAAAACTGCATGATTTAAACTGACATTAGGATAAATCTACTAAATCAGAAAAAAAACTTTCTATGTATAAATATGCATTGTAAGGTGGATGAAAGTTCGGTAATACACATGTTCACCACTCATTAAAAATGATTTTCGAATCCGTCATGCATGAAACGTGTTCAGAACACGGAATGTCATGGTGAGTGAAACTCGGTAAATTAAATATCTTTTGGGTAGAACTCACACCAAGAGCATTTTCCTGCCAAATCTGCCTCATTTTCAAACCTGGCATTAAAACTAACTTGTGAAATCTGAGAAAATTCTTCAAAGTGCCAGTAAGTCAAGTATGGTGGATGAAAGTGCTGTAATCCACTTGCTAACAACTCTGTAGTGAATGTTTTCGAATCCGAGATGCATGTAGCGTGTTCGGAACACGGAATTTCACGGTGAGCGAATCCATGTAAATTACATGTCTATTGTTTTGAACCCGCTCCAAGAAGTTTTTGCCGTGAAATCTGCCTCAGTTTCGACACTGGCATTTGGAAAGCTCTGTGAAATCAGAGAAAGTACTTCTAAGCATCAATATGCCTTTATTGTGATGAAAGTCCTAAAATCCACATGCAATCAACTCTGTAGTGTATTTTTGTCGAAACCTATCTGCATGAAGCGTGTTCAAAATATGGAATTTCACAGCGGGAGAATCTATGTAATTTACATATCTTTTGGGTAGAACACGCTCCAACAGTTTTTTCCTTAGTAAACTGCCTGATTTTTGAAACTGCTATTAGGAAAATGCTGCAAACTCAGAGTTGATATTTCTAGGTGTAAATATGCCTTGTATGGTGGATGAAATTCTGTAATACACATGTACACAACTCATTGAAATTGTTACGCAAATCCGTGATATATGTAGTGTGTTCGGAACACGGAATGTCACGTTCAAGGAAACTATGTAAATTACATATCTATTGGTGAGAACCCGCTCCAGGAGCATTTTACTGTAAAATCTACCTCTGTTTGGAAACTGGTGTTATGAAAACGCTGCAAAATCTGAGCAAATGCTTTCAAGTGACATTATGTCTTCAATGGTTTATTAAAGAAGTGTAATTCACATTCTAACAACTCAGCTGTGAGCATTTGTTGAATCCAATGTGCACGTACATTTTTCGGAACACGGAATGTTACGGTGACGGTATCTATGAAAATGGGATGTCTATTGGATCGAACATGCAGCAAGAGAATTTTTCTGTGAAAACTGCCTGATTTTCGTAACTGACGTTAGGAAAAATCTGCGAAATCTAAGTAAATATTTCTAGGTGTAAATATGCCTTGTATTGTGGTTGAAACATCGGTAATCCACATGCTCACGGTCATTAAATAACGTTAGTTGAAGCCGTGTTTAATGTAACGTTTTCGGAACACGGAATGTCTCAGTGAGTGAAACTCGGAAAATAAAAATTCTACTGGATAGAACTCGCTTGAATTGAAATTTTCAGCGAAAATTTCATGATTTTTGAAACTGGATGTAAGGAAAAAGCTGTGAAATCTGAATAAAGTCTTCTAGTGTAAATATGCCTTGTATGGTGGATGAAAGTTTGGTAATCCACATGCTCACACTAATTAAAGTATGTTTGTCGAATTCGTGATGCATGTAACGTGTTCGGAATACGGAATGTCATATTGAAGGGATCAATGTAAATTACATGTCTATTGGGTAGAACTCGCTTGAAGAGAATTTTTCTGCGAAACGTGCCTCATTTTCCAAACTGCCATTAGGAGAACCCTGTGAAATCTGAGAAAATGCTTCTTAGGGTCAATATGCCTTGAATGGTGAATGAAAGTCCGGTAATCCACATGTTAATAACAGTTTAGTAATTATTTTTCAAAACGTGATTCATGGAGCTCTTTTGGAAAACAGAATTTCAGCGTAATGGAACAATGTAAATTACAATTTTATTGGGTAGAACTCGGTAGAATAGAATTTTTCTGCGAAAATTGCATGATTATCGAATCTGAAGTTTGGAGAAAGCTTCAAAATGAGAGTAAATATTTCTAGGTGTAAATATGCCTTATGTTGGAAGAAAGTTCTGTAATCCACATTTTCAAAACATATTAAAGAATCTATTTCTAATCCGTGATGCATATACCGTGTTCGGAACGTGGAAATTCACGAAGATTGAAACAATATAAATTACTTCTCTATTGGGTAGAACTTGCTCCAAGAGAATTTTTCTGCTAAAACTGCATGAATTAAAAACTGACATTAGGAGAAATCTACTAAATCAGAAAAAAATTTCTATGTATAAATATGCATTGTAAGGTGGATGAAAGTTCAGTAATACACATGTTCACAACTCATTAAAGAATGTTTGTCAAATCCTTGATACATGTAACGTGTTCAGAACATGGAATGTCACGGTGAGTGAAACTCGGTAAATTACATATCTTTTGGGTAGAACTCGCTCCAAGAGCATTTTCCTGCCAAATCTGCCTCATTTTCAAACCTGGCATTAAAACTAAACTGTGAAATCTGAGCAAATTCTTCAAAGTGTCAGTAAGCAATGTATGGTAGATGAAAGTTCTGTAATCCACTTGCTAACAACTCTGTAGTGAATATTTGTCGAATCCGAGATGCATGTAGCGAGTTTGGAACACAGAATTTCACGGTGAGTGAATCCATTTAAATTACATGTCTATTGTTTTGAACCCCCTTCAAGAGGTTATTGCCGTGAAATCTGCCTCACTTTCGACACTGGCATTTGGAAAGCTCTGTGAAATCAGAGAAAATGCTTCTAAGCATCAATATGCATTTATTGGGATGAAAGTCCTCTAATCCACATGCAAACATCTCTGTAGTGTATTTTTGTCGAAACCTATCTGCATGAAGCATGTTCAAAATATGGAATTTCACAGCGGGAGAATCTATGTAATTTACATATCTTTTGGGTAGAACACGCTCCAACAGTTTCTCCTTAGGAAACTGCCTGATTTTTGAAACTGCTATTAGGAAAATGCTGCAAACCCAGAGTTGATATTTCTAGGTGTAAATATGCCTTGTATGGCGGATGAAAGTTCTGTAATACACATGTACACAACTCATTGAAAATGTTACTCAAATCCGTGATGTATGTAGTGTGTTCGGAACACGGAATGTCACGTTGAAGGAAACTATGTAAATTACATATCTATTGGTGAGTACCCGCTCCAGGAGCATTTTACTGTAAAATCTACCTCTGTTTGGAAACTGGTGTTATGAAAACGCTGCAAAATCTGAGTAAAGGATTTAAAGTGACATTATGTCTTCAATGGTTTATTAAAGATGTGTAATTCATATTCTAACAACTCAGCTGTGAGTATTTGTTGAATCCATTGTGCACGTACCTTTTTCGGAACACGGAATGTTACGGTGAAGGTATCTATGAAAATGGGATGTCTATTGGATCGAACATGCAGCAAGAAATTTTTTCTGCGAAAACTGCCAGATTTTCGTAACTGACATTAGGAAAAATCTGCAAAATCTAAGTAAATTTTTCTAGGTGTAAATAGGCCTTGTATTGTGGTTGAAACATCGGTAATCCACATGCTCACGGTCATTAAATAATGTTTGTTGAAGCAGTGATTAATGTAACGTTTTCGGAACACGGAATGTCTCGGTGAGTGAAACTCGGAAAATAACAATTCTACTGGATAGAACTCGCTTGTATTGAATTTTTCAATGAAAATTCCATGATTTTTGAAACTGGATGTTAGGGAAAATCTGCGAAATCAGAATAAACACTTCTAGGTGTAAATATGCCTTGTATGATGGATGAAAGTTCTGTAATCCACATGCTCACACTCATTAAAGAATGTTTGTCGAATTCGTGATGCATGTAACGTGTTCGGAATACGGAATGTCATATTGAAAGAAACAATGTAAATTACATGTCTATTGGGTAGAACTCACTTGAAGAGTATATTTCTGCGAAACGTGCCTCATTTTCCTAAATGCCATTAGGAGAAACCTCTGAAATCTGCGTAAGCGCTTCTAAGGGTCAATATGCCTTGAATGGTGAATGAAAGTCCGATAATCCACAAGTTAATAACAGTGTAGTAATTATTTTTCAAACCGTGATTCATGGAGCGCTTTTGGAAAACGGAATTTCAGCATAATGAAACTATTTAAATTACAATTCTAATGGGTAGAACTAGATAGAATAGGATTTTTCTGCGAAAATTGCATGATTATCGAATCTGAAGTTTGGAGAAAGCTTCAAAATAAGAGTAAATATTTCTAGGTGCAAATAAGCCTTTATGTTGAAAGAAAGTTCGGTAATCCACATTTTCACAACATATTAAAGAATCTTTTTCTAATCCGTGATGCATATACCTTGTTCGGAACGTGGAATTTCACGGTGATTGAAACAATGTAAATTACTTCTCTATTGGGTAGAATTTGCACCAAGAGAATTTTTCTGCGAAAACTGCTTCATTTTTGAAACTGGGGTTTGGAAAACCCTGCAAAATTTGAAAAAATAGTTCTAAGTATCAATATTCAATCTATTGGGATGAAACTTCGGAAATCCACATGCTAACAAATCTGTAGTGAATAATTGTTGAATCCATTATTCAAGTAGCATGTTCGGAACACAGGTTTTCACGGCCAGGGAATTTATGTAAATTATATTTCTCTTGGTTAGAAATCACTCCAAGAGTTTTTATCTGAGAAATCTGCCTGATTTTAAAAACTGGCATAAGGAAAACACTGCGAACTCAGATGAATAGATTCTCGGTGTAAATATGCCTTGTAGGGTGGATGAAAGTTCGGTAATTCGCATGCTAACAACTCTGTAGTGAATATTTTTCAAATCCGAGATACATGAAGCGTGTTCCGAACACAAAATACAACGGTGAGCGAATCTATGTAAAATACATGTCTCTTGGGTAGAAATCGCTCCAAGAGCTTTTTCTGCGAATTCTGCTCATTTTCAAAATTGGCATTAGGAAAACCATTTGAAATATGATAAAATTCTTCAAAGTGTCAATATGGCTTATATGGTGGATGAAAGTGCGGTAATACTTATGCTAAACTCTCTGTAGTGAATATTTTTCGAATCCGTGATGCATGTAACTTTTTCGGAACACGGAATTTCACGATGATGGGTTCTATGTAAATTGCATGTCTATTGTGTATAACTCGCTCCAAGAGGATTTTTCTGCGAAAACTGCATGATTTAAACTGACATTAGGATAAATCTACTAAATCAGAGAAAAAACTTTCTATGTATAAATATGCATTGTAAGGTGGATGAAAGTTCGGTAATACACATGTTCACCACTCATTAAAAATGATTTTCGAATCCGTCATGCATGAAACGTGTTCAGAACACGGAATGTCATGGTGAGTGAAACTCGGTAAATTAAATATCTTTTGGGTAGAACTCACACCAAGAGCATTTTCCTGCCAAATCTGCCTCATTTTCAAACCTGGCATTAAAACTAACTTGTGAAATCTGAGAAAATTCTTCAAAGTGTCAGTAAGTCAAGTATGGTGGATGAAAGTGCTGTAATCCACTTGCTAACAACTCTGTAGTGAATGTTTTCGAATCCGAGATGCATGTAGCGTGTTCGGAACACGGAATTTCACGGTGAGCGAATCCATGTAAATTACATGTCTTTAGTTTTGTAACCGCTCCAAGAGATTTTTGCCATGAAATCGGCCTCAGTTTCGACACTGGTGTTTGGAAAGCTCTGTGAAATCTGAGAAAATGCTTCTAAGCATCAATATGCCTTTATTGTGTTGAAAGTCCTGTAATCCACATGCAAACATATCTTTAGTGTATATTTGTCGAATCCTATCTGCATGAAGCGTGTTCAAAGTATGGAATTTCACAGCGGGAGAATCTATGTAATTTACATATCTTTTGGGTAGAACACGCTCCAAAAGTTTTTTCCTTAGTAAACTGCCTGATTTTTGAAACTGCTATTAGGAAAATGCTGCAAACTCAGAGTTGATATTTCTAGGTGTAATTATGCCTTGTATGGTGGATGAAATTCTGTAATACACATGTACACAACTCATTGAAATTGTTACGCAAATCCGTGATATATGTAGTGTGTTCGGAACACGGAATGTCACGTTCAAGGAAACTATGTAAATTACATATCTATTGGTGAGAACCCGCTCCAGGAGCATTTTACTGTAAAATCTACCTCTGTTTGGAAACTGGTGTTATGAAAACGCTGCAAAATCTGAGCAAATGCTTTCAAGTGACATTATGTCTTCAATGGTTTATTAAAGAAGTGTAATTCACATTCTAACAACTCAGCTGTGAGCATTTGTTGAATCCAATGTGCACGTACCTTTTTCGGAACACGGAATGTTACGGTGACGGTATCTATGAAAATGGGATGTCTATTGGATCGAATATGCAGCAAGAGAATTTTTCTGCGAAAACTGCCTGATTTTCGTAACTGACGTTAGGAAAAATCTGCGAAATCTAAGTAAATATTTCTAGGTGTAAATATGCCTTGTATTGTGGTTGAAACATCGGTAATCCACATGCTCACGGTCATTAAATAACGTTAGTTGAAGCCGTGATTAATGTAACGTTTTCGGAACACGGAATGTCTCGGTGAGTGAAACTCGGAAAATAAAAATTCTACTGGATAGAACTCGCTTGAATTGAAATTTTCAGCGAAAATTTCATGATTTTTGAAACTGGATGTAAGGAAAAAGCTGTGAAATCTGAATAAAGTCTTCTAGTGTAAATATGCCTTGTATGGTGGATGAAAGTTTGGTAATCCACATGCTCACACTAATTAAAGTATGTTTGTCGAATTCGTGATGCATGTAACGTGTTCGGAATACGGAATGTCATATTGAAGGGATCAATGTAAATTACATGTCTATTGGGTAGAACTCGCTTGAAGAGAATTTTTCTGTGAAACGTGCCTCATTTTCCAAACTGCCATTAGGAGAACCCTGTGAAATCTGAGAAAATGCTTCTTAGGGTCAATATGCCTTGAATGGTGAATGAAAGTCCGGTAATCCACATGTTAATAACAGTTTAGTAATTATTTTTCAAAACGTGATTCATGGAGCTCTTTTGGAAAACAGAATTTCAGCGTAATGGAACAATGTAAATTACAATTTTATTGGGTAGAACTCGGTAGAATAGAATTTTTCTGCGAAAATTGCATGATTATCGAATCTGAAGTTTGGAGAAAGCTTCAAAATGAGAGTAAATATTTCTAGGTGTAAATATGCCTTATGTTGGAAGAAAGTTCGGTAATCCACATTTTCAAAACATATTAAAGAATCTTTTTCTAATCCGTGATGCATATACCGTGTTCGGAACGTGGAAATTCACGAAGATTGAAACAATAAAAATTACTTCTCTATTGGGTAGAACTTGCTCCAAGGGAATTTTTCTGCGAAAACTGCTTCATTTTTGAAACTGGGGTTTGGAAAACGCTTCAAAATTTGAGAAAATACTTTTAAGTATCAATATTCAATCTATTGTGATGAAAGTTCGGTAATCCACATGCTAACAAATCTGTAGTGAATAATTTTTGAATGAATTATACATGTAGCATGTTCGGAACACGGGATTTCACGGCCAGGGAGTTTATGTAAATTACATTTCTCTTGGTTAGAAATCACTCCAAGAGGTTTTTCCTGAGAAATCTGCCTGATTTTCAAAACTGGAATTAGGAAAACACTGCGAACTCAGATGAATAGATTCTCGGTGTAAATATGCCTTGTAGGGTGGATGAAAGTTCGGTAATCCGCATGCTAACAACTCTGTACTGATTATTTGTCGAATCCGAGATACATGAAGCGTGTTCCGAACACAAAATATCACGGTGAGCAAATCTATGTAAAATACATGTCTCTTGGGTAGAAATCGCTCCAAGAGCTTTTTCTGCGAATTCTGCTCATTTTCAAAACTGGCATTAAGAAAACCTTTCGAAATATGTGAAAATGGTTCAAAGTGTCAATCTGGCTTTTATGGTTGATGAAAGTGCGGTAATCCTTATGCTAAAGACTCTGTAGTGAATATTTGTCGAATCCGTGATGCATGTAGCTTTTTCGGAACACGGAATTTCACGATGACGGGTTCTATGTAAATTGCATGTCTATTGTGTAGAACTCGCTCCAAGAGGATTTTTCTGCGAAAACTGCATGATTTAAAAACTGACATTAGGAGAAATCTACTAAATCAGAAAAAACTTTCTATGTATAAATATGCATTGTAAGGTGGATGAAAGTTCAGTAATACACATGTTCACAACTCATTAAAGAATGTTTGTCAAATCCTTGATACATGTAACGTGTTCAGAACATGGAATGTCATGGTGAGTGAAACTCGGTAAATTACATATCTTTTGGGTAGAACTCGCTCCAAGAGCATTTTCCTGCCAAATCTGCCTCATTTTCAAACCTGGCATTAAAACTAAACTGTGAAATCTGAGAAAATTCTTCAAAGCGTCAGTAAGCAATGTATGGTGGATGAAAGTTCGATAATTCGCATGCTAACAACTCTGTAGTGAATATTTTTCAAATCCGAGATACATGAAGCGTGTTCCGAACACAAAATACCACGGTGAGCGAATCTATGTAAAATACATGTCTCTGGGTAGAAATCGCTCCAAGAGCATTTTCTGCGAATTCTGCCTCATTTTCAAAATTGGCATTAGGAAAACCATTTGAAATATGATAAAATTTTTCAAAGTGTCAATATGGCTTATATGGTGGATGAAAGTGCGGTAATATTATGCTAAACTCTCTGTAGTGAATATTTTTCGAATCCGTGACGCATGTACCTTTTTCGGAACACGGAATTTCACGATGATGGGTTCTATGTAAATTGCATGTCTATTGTGTATAACTCGCTCCAAGAGGATTTTTCTGCGAAAACTGCATGATTTAAACTGACATTAGGATAAATCTACTAAATCAGAAAAAAACTTTCTATGTATAAATATGCATTGTAAGGTGGATGAAAGTTCAGTAATACACATGTTCACCACTCATTAAAGAATGATTTTCGAATCCGTCCTGCATGAAACGTGTTCAGAACACGGAATGTCATGGTGAGTGAAACACGGTAAATTACATATCTTTTGGGTAGAACTCACACCAAGAGCATTTTCCTGCCAAATCTGCCTCATTTTCAAACCTGGCATTAAAACTAAATTGTGAAATCTGAGAAAATTCTTCAAAGTGTCAGTAAGTCAAGTATGGTGGATGAAAGTGCTGTAATCCACTTGCTAACAACTCTGTAGTGAATGTTTTCGAATCCGAGATGCATGTAGCGTGTTAGGAACACGGAATTTCACGGTGAGCGAATCCATGTAAATTACATGTCTTTAGTTTTGTAACCGCTCCAAGAGATTTTTGCCGTGAAATCTGCCTCAGTTTCGACACTGGTGTTTGGAAAGCTCTGTGAAATCTGAGAAAATGCTTCTAAGCATCAATATGCCTTTATTGTGTTGAAAGTCCTGTAATCCACATGCAAACATATCTTTAGTGTATATTTGTCGAAACCTATCTGCATGAAGCGTGTTCAAAATATGGAATTTCACAGCGGGAGAATCTATGGAATTTACATATCTTTTGGGTAGAACACGCTCCAACAGTTTTTTCCTTAGTAAACTGCCTGATTTTTGAAACTGCTATTAGGAAAATGCTGCAAACTCAGAGTTGATATTTCTAGGTGTAAATATGCCTTGTATGGTGGATGAAATTCTGTAATACACATGTACACAACTCATTGAAATTGTTACGCAAATCCGTGATGTATGTAGTGTGTTCGGAACACGGAATGTCACGTTCAAGGAAACTAAGTAAATTACATATCTATTGGTGAGAAACCGCTCCAGGAGCATTTTACTGTAAAATCTACCTCTGTTTGGAAACTGGTGTTCTGAAAACGCTGCAAAATCTGAGCAAATGCTTTCAAGTGACATTATGTGTTCAATGGTTTATTAAAGAAGTGTAATTAACATTCTAACAACTCAGCTGTGAGCATTTGTTGAATCAAATGTGCACGTACATTTTTCGGAACACGGAATGTTACGGTGACGGTATCTATGAAAATGGGATGTCTATTGGATCGAACATGCAGCAAGAGAATTTTTCTGCGAAAACTGCCTGATTTTCGTAACTGACGTTAGGAAAAATCTGCGAAATCTAAGTAAATATATCTCGGTGTAAATATGCCTTGTACTGTGGTTGAAACTTCGGTAATCCTCATGCTCATGGTCATTAAATAATGTTTGTTGAAGCCGTGATTAATGTAACGTTTTCGGAACACGGAATGTCTCGGTGAGTGAAACTCGGAAAATAACAATTCTACTGGATAGAACTCGCTTGAATTGAAATTTTCAGCGAAAATTTCATGATTTTCGAAACTGGATGTAAGGAAAAACCTGCAAAATCACAATAAAAATTTCAAGGTGTAAATATGCCTTGTATGATGGATGAAAGTTCGGTAATCCACATGCTTACACTCATTAAATAATGTTTGTCGAATTCGTGATGCATGTAACGTGTTCGGAATACGGAATGTCATATTGAAGGAAACAATGTAAATTACATGTCTATTGGGTAGAACTCGCTTGAAGAGAATTTTTCTGCGAAACGTGCCTCATTTTCAAAACTGCCATTAGGAGAACACTGTGAAATCTGAGTAAATGCTTCTAAGTGTCTGTATGCCTTGAATGGTGAATGAAAGTCCGGTAATCCACATGTTAATAACAGTGTAGTAATTATTTTTCAAACCGTGATTCATGGAGCGCTTTTGGAAAACGGAATTTCAGCGTAATGAAAAAATGTAAATTAAATTCTAATGGGTAGAACTAGATAGAATAGGATTTTTCTGCGAAAATTGCATGATTATCGAATCTGAAGTGTGGAGAAAGTTCAAAATGAGATTAAATATTTCTAGGTGCAAATATGCCTTTATGTTGGAAGAAAGTTCGGTAATCCACATTTTCACAACATATTAAAGAATCTTTTTCTAATCCGTGATGCATATACCGTGTCCGGAACGTGGAATTACATGGTGATTGAAACAATTTTATTTACTTCTCTATTGGTTAGAAGTTGCTCCAAGAGTATTTTTCTGCGAAAACTGCTTCATTTTTGAAACTGGGTTTTGGAAAACGCTGCAAAATTTGAGAAAATACTTCTAAGTATCAATATTCCATGTATTGTGATGAAAGTTCAGTAATCCAAATGCTAACAAATCTGTAGTGAATATTTGTCGATTCCGTGATGCATGTAGCTTTTTCTTAACACGGAATTTCACGATGACGCGTTCTATGTAAATTGCATGTCTATTTGGTAGCACTCGATCCAATAGGATTTTTCTGCGAAAACTGCATGATTTAAAAACTGACATTAGGAGAAATCTACTAAATCAGAAAAAAAATTTCTTTGAATATTTATGCATTGTAAGGTGGATGAATGTTCGGTAATACACATGTTCATCACTCATTAAAATATGTTTGTCGTGTCCGTGATGCATGTAATGTGTTCAGAACACAGAATGTCACGGTGACTGAAACTAGGTAAATTACATATCTTTTGGGTAGTACTCGCTCCAAGAGCATTTTCCTGCCAAATCTGCCTCATTTTCAAACCTGGCATTAAAACTAACCTGTGAAATCTCAGAAAATTCTTCAAAGTGTAAGTAATGTATTGTGGATGAAAGTGCTGTAATCCACTTGCTAACAACTCTGTAGTGAATATATATCAAATCTGAGATGCATGTAGCATGTTCGGAACACGGAGTTTCACGGTGAGCGAATCCATGTAAATTACATGTCTTTAGATTTGAACTCACTCCAAGAGTTTTTGCCGTGAAATCTGCCTCAGTTTCGAAACTGGCGTTTTGAAATATCTGTGAAATCAGAGAAAATGCTTCTAAGCATCAATATGCCTTGTATTGTGATGAAAGTCCTGTAATCCACATGCAAACAACTCTGTAGAGTATTTTTGTCGAATTTTATCTGCATGTAGCGTGTTCGAAGCACGAAATTTCACAGCGGGAGAATCTATGTAATTTACATATCTTTTGGGTAGAACACGCTCCAACAGATTTTTCCTTAGGAAACTGCCTGATTTTTGAAACTGCTATTAGGAAAATGCTGCTAACAGAGAGTTTATATTTCTAGGTGTAAAAATGCCTTGTACGGTGAATGAAAGTTCTGTAATACACATGTACACAACTCATTAAAAATGTTTCTCAAATCCATGATGTATGTAGTGTGTTCGGAACACGGAATGTCACGTTGAAGGAAACTATGCAAATTACATATATATTGGTGAGAACCCGCTCCAGGAGCATTTTACTGTAAAATCTACCTCTGTTTGGAAACTGGTCTTATGAAATCGCTGCAAAATCTGAGCAAAGGCTTTAAAGTGACATTATGTATTCAATGGTTTATTAAAGAAGTGTAATTCATATTCTAACAACTCAGCTGTGAGCATTTGTTGAATCCAATGTGCACGTACATTTTTTGGAACACGGAATGTTACGGTGACGGTATCTATGAAAATGGGATGTCTATTGGATCGAACATGCAGCAAGAGAATTTTTCTGCGAAAACTGCCTGATTTTCGTAACTGACGTTAGGAAAAATCTGCGAAATCTAAGTAAATATTTCTTGGTGTAAATATGCTTTGTAATGTGGTTGAAACTTTGGTAATCCACATGCTCACGGTCATTAAATAATGTTTGTTGAAGCCGTGATTAATGTAACGTTTTCGGAACACAGAATGTCTCGGTGAGTGAAACACGGAAAATAACAATTCTACTGGATAGAACTCGCTTAAATTGAAATTTTCAGCGAAAATTTCATGATTTTAGAGAGTGGATGTTAGGAAAAACTTTCGAAATCGGAATAAAAATTCTAAGGGTAAATATGCTCTGTATGGTTGATGAAAGTTCGGTAATCCACATGCTCACACTCATTAAAGAATGTTTTTCAAATTCGTGATGCATGTAACGTGTTCGGGATACGGAATGTCATATTGAAGGAAACAATGTAAATTATATGTCTATTGGGTAGAACTCGCTTGAAGAGAATTTTTCTGCAAAACGTACCTCATTTTCAAAACTGCCAATAGGAGAAAACTGTGAAATCTGAGTAAATGCTTCTAAGTGTCTGTATGCCTTGAATGGTGAATGAAAGTCCGGTAATCCACATGTTAATAACAGTGTAGTAATTATTTTTCAAACCGTGATTCATGGAGTGCTTTTGGAAAACGGAATTTCAGCGTAATGAAACAATGTAAAATAAATTCTATTGGGTAGAACTAGATAGAATAGGATTTTTCTGCGAAAATTGCATGATTATCGAATCTGAAGTTTGGAGAAAGTTCAAAATGAGATTAAATATTTCTAGGTGCAAATATGCCTTTATGTTGGAAGAAAGTTCGGTAATCCACATTTTCACAACATATTAAAGAATCTTTTTCTAATCCGTGATGCATATACCGTGTCCGGAACGTGGAATTTCATGGTGATTGAAACAATTTTATTTACTTCTCTATTGGGTAGAACTTGCTCCAAGAGAATTTTTCTGCGAAAACTGCTTCATTATTGAAACTGGGGTTTGGAAAACGCTGCAAAATTTGAGAAAATACTTCTAAGTATCAATATTCAATCTATTGTGATGAAAGTTCAGTAATCCTCATGCTAACAAATCTGTAGTGAATATTTGTCGAAACCATTATGCATGTAGCATGTTTGGAACACGGAATTTCATGTCCAAGGAGTTTATGTAAATTACATTTCTCTTGGTTACAAATCACTCCAAGAGGTTTTTCTGAGAAATCTGCCTGATTTTTAAAGCTGGCGTTAGGAAAACCCTGCGAACTCAGATGAATAGATTGTCGGTGTAAATATGCCTTGTAGGGTGGATGAAAGTTCGGTAATCCGCATGCTAACAACTGTGTAGTGAATATTTGTCGAATCCGCGATACATGAAGCGTGTACAGAACACAGAATATCACGGTGAGCGAATCTATGTAAAATAAATATCCCTTGGGTAGAACTCGCTCCAAGAGCTTTTTCTGAGAATTCGGCCTCATTTTCAAAACAGGCATTAGGAAAAGCTTTCGAAATATGAGAAAATGCTTCAAAGTGTCAATATGGCTTTTATGTTGGATGAAAGTGCGGTAATCCTTATGCTAAAGACTGTGTAGTGAATATTTGTCGAATCCGTGATGCATGTAGCTTTTTCGGAACACGGAATTTCACGATGATGGGTTCTATGTAAATTGCATGTCTATTGGGTAGAACTCGCTCCAAGAGGATTTTTCTGCGAAAACTGCATGATTTAAAAACTGACATTAGAAGAAATCAACTAAATCAGAAAAAAAATTTCTTTGTATATATATGCATTGTAAGCTGGAAGAAAGTTCAGTAATACACATGTTCACCACTCATTAAAATGTTTGTCGTGTCCGTGATGCATGTAACGTGTTCAGAACACGGAATGTCACGGTGACTGAAATTAGGTTAATTACACATCTTTTGGGTAGAACACGCTCCAAGAGCATTTTCCTGCCAAATCTGCCTCATTTTCAAACCTGGCATGAAAACTAACCTGTGAAATCTGAGAAAATTCTTCAAAGTTACTGTAAGTCATTTATGGTGGATGAAAGTGCTGTAATCCACTTGCTAACAACTCGGTAGTGAATATTTATCAAATCCGAGATGCATGTAGCGTGTTCGGATCACGGAATTTCACGGTGAGCGAATCCATGTAAATTACATGTCTTTAGATTTGAATCCGCTCCAAGAGATTTTGCCGTGAAATCTGCCTCAGTTTCGAAACTGGCATTTGGAAATCTCTGTGAAATCAGAGAAATTGCTTCAAAGCATCAATATGCCTTTTTTGTGATGAAAGTCCTGTAATCCACATGCAAACATCTCTGTAGTGTATTTTTGTCGAATCCTATCTGCATGAAGCATATTAGAAATATGGAATTTCACAGCGGGAGAATCTATTTAATTTACATATCTTTTGGGTAGAACACGCTCCAACAGTTTTTTCCTTAGGAAACTGCCTGATTTTTGAAACTGCTATTAGGAAAATGCTGCAAACCCAGAGTTGATATTTCTAGGTGTAAATATTCCTTGTATGGTGGATGAAAGTTCTGTAAAACACATGTACACAACTTATTGAAAATGTTACTCCAATCCATGATGTATGTAGTGTGTTCGGAACACGGAATGTCACGTTGAAGGAAACTATGTAAATTACATATCTATTGGTGAGTACCCGCTCCAGGAGCATTTTACTGTAAAATCTACCTCTGTTTGGAAACTGGTGTTATGAAAACGCTGCAAAATCTGAGTAAAGGATTTAAAGTGACATTATGTCTTCAATGGTTTATTAAAGATGTGTAATTCACATTCTAACAACTCAGCTGTGAGTATTTGTTGAATCCATTGTGCACGTACCTTTTTCAGAACACGGAATGTTACGGTGACGGTATCTATGAAAATGGGATGTCTACTGGATCGAACATGCAGCAAGGGAATTTTTCTGCAAAAACTGCCTGATTGTCGTAAGTGACGTTAGGAAAAATCTGCGAAATCTAACTAAATATTTCTAGGTGTAAATATGCCTTGTATTGTGGTTGAAACATCGGTAATCCACATGCACACGGTCATTAAATAATGTTTGTCGAAGCTGTGATTAATGTAAAGTTTTCGGAACATGGAATGTCTCGGTGATTGAACCTCGGAAAATAACAATTCTACTGGATAGAACTCGCTTGAATTGAATTTTTCAGCGGAAATTTCATGATTTTCGAAACTGGATGTTAGGAAAAACCTGCGAAATCAGAATAAACACTTCTAGGTGTAAATATGTCTTGTATGGTGGATGAAAGTTCGGTAATCCACATGCTCACACTCATTAAAGTATGTTTGTCGAATTCGTGATGCATGTAACGTGTTCGGAATATGGAATGTCATATTGAAGGAAACAATGTAAATAACAAGTCTATTGGGTAGAACACGCTTGAAGAGAATTTTTCTGCGAAACGTGCCTCATTTTCCAAACTGCCATTAGGAGAACCCTGTGAAATCTGAGAAAGTGCTTCTAAGAGTCAATATGCCTTGAATGGTGAATGAAAGTCCGGTAATCCACATGTTAATAACAGTTTAGTAATTATTTTTCAAAACGTGATTCATGAAACTCTTTTGGAAAACGGAATTTCAGCATAATGAATCTATTTAAATTACAATTCTATTGGGTAGAACTAGATAGAATAGGATTTTTCTGCGAAAATTGCATGATTATTGAATCTGAAGTTTGGAGAAAGCTTCAAAATGAGAGTAAATATTTCTAGGTGCAAATAAGCCTTTATGTTGGAAGAAAGTACGGTAATCCACATTTTCACAACATATTAAAGAATCTTTTTCTAATCCGTGATGCATATAACTTGTTCGGAACGTGGACTTTCACGGTGATTGAAACAATGTAAATTACTTCTCTATTGGGTAGAAGTTGCACCAAGAGAATTTTTCTGCGAAAACTGCTTCATTTTTGAAACTGGGGTTTGGAAAACCCTGCAAAATTTGAAAAAATAGTTCTAAGTATCAATATTCAATCTATTGTGATGAAAGTTCGGAAATCCACATGCTAACAAATCTGTAGTGAATAATTGTTGAATCCATTATGCATGTAGCATGTTCGGAACACAGGAATTCACGGCCAGGGAGTTTATGTAAATTATATTTCTCTTGGTTAGAAATCACTCCAAGAGTTTTTTCCTGAGAAATCTGCCTGATTTTCAAAACTGGCATTAGGAAAACACTGCGAACTCAGATGAATAGATTCTCGGTGTAAATATGCCTTGTAGGGTGGATGAAAGTTCGGTAATTCGCATGCTAACAACTCTGTAGTGAATATTTTTCAAATCCGAGATACATGAAGCCTGTTCCGAACACAAAATATCACGGTGAGTGAATCTATGTAAAATACATGTCTCTTGGGTAGAAATCGCTCCAAGAGATTTTTCTGCGAATTCTGCCTCAATTTCAAAACTGGCATTAAGAAAACTTTTCGAAATATGTGAAAATGGTTCAAAGTGTTAATATGGCTTTTATGGTTGATGAAAGTGCGGTAATCCCTATGCTAAAGACTCTGTAGTGAATATTTGTCGAATCCGTGATGCATGTAGCTTTTTCGGAACACGGAATTTCACGATGACGGGTTCTATGTAAATTGCATGTCTATTGTGTAGAACTCGCTCCAAGGTGATTTTTCTGCGAAAACTGCATGATTTAAAAACTGACATTAGGAGAAATCTACTAAATCAGAAAAAACTTTCTATGTATAAATATGCATTGTAAGGTGGATGAAAGTTCAGTAATACACATGTTCACCACTCATTAAAGAATGTTTGTCGTGTCCGTGATACATGTAACGTGTTCAGAAAATGGAATGTCACGGTGAGTGAAACTCGGTAAATTACATATCTTTTGGGTAGAACTCGCTCCAAGAGCATTTTCCTGCCAAATCTGCCTCATTTTCAACCCTGGCATTAAAACTAAGCTGTGAAATCTCAGAAAATTCTTCAGTGTCATTAAGCCATGTATGGTGGATGAAAGTTCTGTAATCCACATGCTCACACTAATTAAAGAATATTTGTCGAATTCGTGATGCATGTAACGTTCTCGGATTACGGAATGTCATATTGAAGGAAACAATGTAAATTACATGTCTATAGGGTAGAACTTGCTTGAAGAGAATTTTTCTGCGAAACGTGCCTCATTTTCCTAACTGCCATTAGGAGAACCCTGTGAAATCTGAGAAAATGCTTCTATGGTCAATATGCCTTGAATGGTGAATGAAATTCCGGTAATCCACATGTTAATAACAGTGTAGTAATTATTTTTCGAACCGTGATTCATGGAGCGCTTTTGGAAAACGGAATTTCAGCGTAATGAAACAATTTAAATTACAATTCTATTTGGTAGAAATGGCTAGAATAGAATTTTTCTGCCAAAATTGCATGATTATCGAATCTGAAGGTTGGAGAAAGCTTCAAAATGAGAGTAAATATTTCTAGGTGTAAATATGCCTTTATGTTGGAAGAAAGTTTCGGTAATCCACATTTTAACAAAATATTAAAGAATGTTTTTCTAATCCGTGATGCATATACCGTGTTCGGAACGTGGAATTTCACGGTGATTGAAACAATGTAAATTACTTCTCTATTGGGTAGAACTGGCTCCAAGAGAATTTTTCTGCCAAAAGTGCTTCATTTTTAAAACTGGGGTTTGGAAAACGCTGCAAAATTTGAGAAAATACTTTTAAGTATCAATATTCAATCTATTGTGATGAAAGTTCGTTAATCCACATGCTAACAAATCTGTAGTGAATAATTGTTGAATGAATTATACATGTAGCATGTTCGAAACACGGGATTTCACGGCCAGGGAGTTTATGTAAATTACATTTCTCTTGGTTAGAAATCACTCCAAGAGGTTTTTCCTGAGAAATCTGCCTGATTTTCAAAACTGGAATTAGGAAAACACTGCGAACTCAGATGAATAGATTCTCGGTGTAAATATGCCTTGTAGGGTGGATGAAAGTTCGGTAATCCGCATGCTAAAAACTCTGTAGTGAATATTTGTCGAATCCGAGATACATGAAGCGTGTTCGGAACACAAAATATCACGGTGAGCAAATCTATGTAAAATACATGTCTCTTGGGTAGAAATCGCTCCAAGAGCTTTTTCTGCGAATTCTGCTCATTTTCAAAACTGGCATTAAGAAAACCTTTCGAAATATGTGAAAATGGTTCAAAGTGTCAATATGGCTTTTATGGTTGATGAAAGTGCGGTAATCCTTATGCTAAAGACTCTGTAGTGAATATTTGTCGAATCCGTGATGCATGTAGCTTTATCGGAACACGGAATTTCACGATGACGGGTTCTATGTAAATTGCATGTCTATTGTGTAGAACTCGCTCCAAGAGGATTTTTCTGCGAAAACTGCATGATTTAAAAACTGACATTAGGAGAAATCTACTAAATCAGAAAAAACTTTCTATGTATAAATATGCATTGTAAGGTGGATGCAAGTTCAGTAATACACATGTTCACAACTCATTAAAGAATGTTTGTCAAATCCTTGATACATGTAACGTGTTCAGAACATGGAATGTCACGGTGAGTGAAACTCGGTAAATTACATATCTTTTGGGTAGAACTCACTCCAAGAGAATTTTCCTGCCAAATCTGCCTCATTTTGAAACCTGGCATTAAACTAAACTGTGAAATCTGAGAAAATTCTTCAAAGTGTCAGTAAGCAATGTATGGTGGATGAAAGTTCTGTAATCCACTTGCTAACAACTCTGTAGTGAAAATTTGTCGAATCAGAGATGCATGTAGCGAGTTTGGAACACAGAATTTCACGGTGAGTGAATCCATTTAAATTACATGTCTATTGTTTTAAACCCCCTTCAAGAGGTTATTGCCGTGAAATCTGCCTCAGTTTCGACACTGGCGTTTGGAAAGCTCTGTGAAATCAGAGAAAATGCTTCTAAGCATCAATATGCCTTTATTGTGATGAAAGTCCTGTAATCCACATGCAAACATCTCTGTAGTGTGTTTTTGTCGAAACTTATCTGCATGAAGCATGTTCAAAATATGGAATTTCACAGCGGTAGAATCTATGTAATTTGTATATCTTTTGGGTAGAACACGCTCCAACAGTTTTTCCTTAGGAAACTGCCTGATTTTTGAAACTGCTATTAGGAAAATGCTGCAAACCCGGAGTTGATATTTCTAGGTGTAAATATGCCTTGTATGGTGGATGAAATTCTGTAATACACATGTAGACAACTCATTGAAAATGTTACTCAAATCCGTGATGTATGTAGTGTGTTCGGAACACGGAATGTCACGTTGAAGGAAACTATGTAAATTACATATCTATTGGTGAGAACCCGCTCCAGGAGCATTTTACTGTAAAATCTACCTCTGTTTGTAAACTGGTGTTATGAAAACGCTGCAAAATCTGAGCAAATATTTTAAAGTGACATTATGTCTTCAATGGTTTGTTAAAGAAGTGTAATTCACATTCTAACAACTCAGCGGTGAGCATTTGTTGAATCCAATGTGCACATAACTTTTTAGAAACACAGAATTTTACGGTAACGTTATCTATGAAAATGGGATGTCTATTGGATCGAACATGCTGCAAGAGAATTTTTCTGCGAAAACTGCCTGATTTTCATAACTGACGTTAGGAAAAGTCTGTGAAATCTAAGTAAATATTTCTAGGTGTAAATATGCCTTGAATTGTGGTTGAAATTTCGGTTATCCTCATGCTCACGGTCATTAAATAATGTTTGTTGAAGCCGTGATTAATGTAACGTTTTCGGAACACGGAAAGTCTCGGTGAGTGAAACTCGGAAAATAACATTTCTACTGGATAGAACTCGCTTGAATTGAAATTTTCAGCGAAAATTTCATGATTTTTGAAACTGGATGTAAGGAAAAAGCTGTGAAATCTGAATAAAGTCCTCTAGTGTAAATATGCCTTGTACGGTGGATGAAAGTTTGGTAATCCACATGCTCACACTAATTAAAGTATGTTTGTCGAATTCGTAATGCATGTAACGTGTTCGGATTACGGGATGTCATATTGAAGGAAACAATGTAAATAACAAGTCTATTGGGTAGAACACGCTTGAAGAGAATTTTTCTGCGAAACGTGCCTCATTTTCCAAACTGCCATTAGGAGAACCCTGTGAAATCTGAGAAAATGCTTCTAAGAGTCAATATGCCTTGAATGGTGAATGAAAGTCCGGTAATCCACATGTTAATAACAGTGTAGTAATTATTTTTCAAACCGTGATTCATGGAGCGCTTTTGGTAAACGGAATTTCAGCATAATGAAACTATTTAAATTACAATTCTATTGGGTAGAACTAGATAGAATAGGATATTTCTCTGAAAATTGCATGATTATTGAATCTGAAGTTTGGAGAAAGCTTCAAAATGAGAGTAAATATTTCTAGGTGCAAATAAGCCTTTACGTTGGAAGAAAGTACGGTAATCCACCTTTTCACAACATATTAAAGAATCTTTTTCTAATCCGTGATGCATATAACTTGTTCGGAACGTGGACTTTCACGGTGATTGAAAAAATGTAAATTACTTCTCTATTGGGTAGAAGTTGCACCAAGAGAATTTTTCTGCGAAAACTGCTTCATTTTTGAAACTGGGGTTTGGAAAACCCTGCAAAATTTGAAAAAATAGTTCTAAGTATCAATATTCAATCTATTGTGATGAAAGTTCGGAAATCCACATGCTAACAAATCTGTAGTGAATAATTGTTGAATCCATTATGCATGTAGCATGTTCGGAACACAGGAATTCACGGCCAGGGAGTTTATGTAAATTATATTTCTCTTGGTTAGAAATCACTCCAAGAGTTTTTTCCTGAGAAATCTGCCTGATTTTCAAAACTGGCATTAGGAAAACACTGCGAACTCAGATGAATAGATTCTCGGTGTAAATATGCCTTGTAGGATGGATGAAAGTTCGGTAATTCGCATGCTAACAACTCTGTAGTGAATATTTTTCAAATCGGAGATACATGAAGCCTGTTCCGAACACAAAATATCACGGTGAGTGAATCTATGTAAAATACATGTCTCTTGGGTAGAAATCGCTCCAAGAGATTTTTCTGCGAATTCTGCCTCAATTTCAAAACTGGCATTAAGAAAACTTTTCGAAATATGTGAAAATGGTTCAAAGTGTCAATATGGCATTTATGGTTGATGAAAGTGCGGTAATCCTTATGCTAAAGTCTCTGTAGTGAATATTTGTCGAATCCGTGATGCATGTAGCTTTTTCGGAACACGGAATTTCACGATGACGGGTTCTATGTAAATTGCATGTCTATTGTGTAGAACTCGCTCCAAGGTGATTTTTCTGCGAAAACTGCATGATTTAAAAACTGACATTAGGAGAAATCTACTAAATCAGAAAAAACTTTCTATGTATAAATATGCATTGTAAGGTGGATGAAAGTTCAGTAATACACATGTTCACCACTCATTAAAGAATGTTTGTCGTGTCCGTGATACATGTAACGTGTTCAGAACATGGAATGTCACGGTGAGTGAAACTCGGTAAATTACATATCTTTTGGGTAGAACTCGCTCCAAGAGCATTTTCCTGCCAAATCTGCCTCATTTTCAAACCTGGCATTAAAACTAAGCTGTGAAATCTCAGAAAATTCTTCAGTGTCATTAAGCCATGTATGGTGGATGAAAGTTCTGTAATCCACTTGCTAACAAATATGTAGTGAATATATGTCGAATCCGAGATGCATGTAGCGAGTTTGGAACACAGAATTTCACTGTGAGTGAATCCATGTAAATTACGTGTCTATTGTTTGAACCCACTCCAAGAGGTTTTTGCTGTGAAATCTGCCTCAGTTTCGACACTGGCTTTTGGAAAGCTCTGTGAAATCACAGAAAATGCTTCTAAGCATCAATAAGCTTTTATTGTGATGAAAGTCCTGTAATCCACATGCAAACATCTCTGTAGTGTATTTTTGTCGAATCCTATCTGCATGAAGCATGTTCAAAATATGGAATTTCACAGCGTGAGAATCTATTTAATTTACATATCTTTTGGGTAGAACACGCTCCAACAGTTTTTCCTTAGGAAACTGCCTGATTTCTGAAACTGCTATTAGGAAAATGCTGCAAACCGAGAGTTGATATTTCTAGGTGTAAATATGCCTTGTATGGTGGATGAAAGTTCTGTAATACACATGTACACAACTCATTGAAAATGTTACTCAAATCCTTGATGTATGTAGTGTGTTCGGAACACGGAATGTCACGTTGAAGGAAACTATGTAAATTACATATCTATTGGTGAGTACCTGCTCCAGGAGCAATTTACTGTAAAATCTACCTCTGTTTGGAAACTGGTGTTATGAAAACGCTGCAAAATCTGAGCAAAGGCTTTAAAGTGACATTATGTATTCAATGGTTTATTAAAGATGTGTAATTCACATTCTAACAACTCAGCTGTGAGCATTTGTTGAATCCATTGTGCACGTACCTTTTTCGGAACACGGAATGTTACGGTGACGGTATCTATGAAAATGGGATGTCTATTGGATCGAACATGCAGCAAGAGAATTTTTCTGCGAAAACTGCCTGATTTTCGTAACTGACGTTAGGAAAAATCTGCGAAATCTAAGTAAATATTTCTAGGTGTAAATAGGCCTTGTATTGTGGTTGAAACATCGGTAGTCCACATGCTCACGGTCATTAAATAATGTTTGTTGAAGCCGTGATTAATGTAACGTTTCCGGAACACTGATTGTCTCGGTGAGTGAAACTCGGAAAATAACAATTCTACTGGATAGAACTCGCTTGAATTGAATTTTTCAACGAAAATTCCATGATTTTTGAAACTGGATGTTAGGGAAAACCTGCAAAATCAGAATAAACACTTCCAGGTGTAAATATGCCTTGTATGATGGATGAAAGTTCGGTAATCCACATGCTCACACTAATTAAAGAATGTTTGTCGAATTCGTGATGCATGTAACGTGTTCAGAATACGGAATATCATATTGAAAGAAACAATGTAAATTACATGTCTATTGGGTAGAACTCACTTGAAGAGAATTTTTCTGTGAAACGTGCCTCATTTTCCAAACTGCCATTAGGAGAACACTGTGAAATCTGAGAAAATGCTTCTATGGTCAATATGCCTTGAATGGTGAATGAAATTCCGGTAATCAACATGTTATAACAGTTTAGTAATTATTTTTCAAACCGTGATTCATGGAGCGCTTTTGGAAAACGGAATTTCAGCGTAATGAAACAATTTAAATTACAATTCTATTTGGTAGAAATGGCTAGAATAGAATTTTTCTGCAAAAATTGCATGATTATCGAATCTGAAGTTTGGAGAAAGCTTCAAAATGAGAGTAAATATTTCTAGGTGTAAATATGCCTTTATGTTGGAAGAAAGTTCGGTAATCCACATTTTAACAAAATATTAAAGAATGTTTTTCTAATCCGTGATGCATATACTGTGTTCGGAACGTGGAATTTCACGGTGATTGAAACAATGTAAATTACTTCTCTATTGGGTAGAACTGGCTCCAAGAGAATTTTTCTGCCAAAACTGCTTCATTTTTGAAACTGGGGTTTGGAAAACGCTGCAAAATTTGAGAAAATATTTCTAAGTATCAATATTCAATCTATTGGGATGAAAGTTCGTTAATCCACATGCTAACAAATCTGTAGTGAATAATTGTTGAATGAATTATACATGTAGCATGTTCGAAACACGGGATTTCACGGCCAGGGAGTTTATGTAAATTACATTTCTCCTGGTTAGAAATCACTCCAAGAGGTTTTTCCTGAGAAATCTGCCTGATTTTCAAAACTGGAATTAGGAAAACACTGCGAACTCAGATGAATAGATTCTCGGTGTAAATATGCCTTGTAGGGTGGATGAAAGTTCGGTAATCCGCATGCTAACAACTCTGTACTGATTATTTGTCGAATCCGAGATACATGAAGCGTGTTCCGAACACAAAATATCACGGTGAGCAAATCTATGTAAAATACATGTCTCTTGGGTAGAAATCGCTCCAAGAGCTTTTTCTGCAAATTCTGCTCATTTTCAAAACTGGCATTAAGAAAACCTTTCGAAATATGTGAAAATGGTTCAAAGTGTCAATATGGCTTTTATGGTTGATGAAAGTGCGGTAATCCCTATGCTAAAGACTCTGTAGTGAATATTTGTCGTATCCGTGATGCATGTAGCTTTTTCGGAACACGGAATTTCACGATGACGGGTTCTATGTAAATTACATGTCTATTGTGTAGAACTCGCTCCAAGGTGATTTTTCTGCGAAAACTGCATGATTTAAAAACTGACATTAGGAGAAATCTACTAAATCAGAAAAAACTTTCTATGTATAAATATGCATTGTAAGGTGGATGAAAGTTCAGTAATACACATGTTCACAACTCATTAAAGAATGTTTGTCAAATCCTTGATACATGTAACGTGTTCAAAACATGGAATGTCACGGTGAGTGAAACTCGGTAAATTACATATCTTTTGGGTAGAACTCGCTCCAAGAGCATTTTCCTGCCAAATCTGCCTCATTTTCAAACCTGGCATTAAAACTAAGCTGTGAAATCTCAGAAAATTCTTCAGTGTCATTAAGCCATGTATGGTGGATGAAAGTTCTGTAATCCACTTGCTAACAAATATGTAGTGAATATATGTCGAATCCGAGATGCATGTAGCGAGTTTGGAACACAGAATTTCACTGTGAGTGAATCCATGTAAATTACGTGTCTATTGTTTGAACCCACTCCAAGAGGTTTTTGCCGTGAAATCTGCCTCAGTTTCGACACTGGCTTTTGGAAAGCTCTGTGAAATCACAGAAAATGCTTCTAAGCATCAATAAGCTTTTATTGTGATGAAAGTCCTGTAATCCACATGCAAACATCTCTGTAGTGTATTTTTGTCGAATCCTATCTGCATGAAGCATGTTCAAAATATGGAATTTCACAGCGTGAGAATCTATTTAATTTACATATCTTTTGGGTAGAACACGCTCCAACAGTTTTTCCTTAGGAAACTGCCTGATTTCTGAAACTGCTATTAGGAAAATGCTGCAAACCGAGAGTTGATATTTCTAGGTGTAAATATGCCTTGTATGGTGGATGAAAGTTCTGTAATACACATGTACACAACTCATTGAAAATGTTACTCAAATCCGTGATGTATGTAGTGTGTTCGGAACACGGAATGTCACGTTGAAGGAAACTATGTAAATTACATATCTATTGGTGAGTACCCGCTCCAGGAGCAATTTACTGTAAAATCTACCTCTGTTTGGAAACTGGTGTTATGAAAACGCTGCAAAATCTGAGCAAAGGCTTTAAAGTGACATTATGTATTCAATGGTTTATTAAAGATTTGTAATTCACATTCTAACATCTCAGCTGTGAGCATTTGTTGAATCCATTGTGCACGTACCTTTTTCGGAACACGGAATGTTACGGTGACGGTATCTATGAAAATGGGATGTCTATTGTATCGAACATGCAGCAAGAGAATTTTTCTGCGAAAACTGCCTGATTTTCGTAACTGACGTAAGGAAAAATCTGCGAAATCTAAGTAAATATTTCTAGGTGTAAATAGGCCTTGTATTGTGGTTGAAACATCGGTAGTCCACATGCTCACGGTCATTAAATAATGTTTGTTGAAGCCGTGATTAATGTAACGTTTCCGGAACACTGATTGTCTCGGTGAGTGAAACTCGGAAAATAACAATTCTACTGGATAGAACTCGCTTGAATTGAATTTTTCAACGAAAATTCCATGATTTTTGAAACTGGATGTTAGGGAAAACCTGCAAAATCAGAATAAACACTTCCAGGTGTAAATATGCCTTGTATGATGGATGAAAGTTCGGTAATCCACATGCTCACACTAATTAAAGAATGTTTGTCGAATTCGTGATGCATGTAACGTGTTCAGAATACGGAATATCATATTGAAAGAAACAATGTAAATTACATGTTTATTGGGTAGAACTCACTTGAAGAGAATTTTTCTGTGAAACGTGCCTCATTTTCCAAACTGCCATTAGGAGAACACTGTGAAATCTGAGAAAATGCTTCTATGGTCAATATGCCTTGAATGGTGAATGAAATTCCGGTAATCAACATGTTATAACAGTTTAGTAATTATTTTTCAAACCGTGATTCATGGAGCGCTTTTGGAAAACGGAATTTCAGCGTAATGAAACAATTTAAATTACAATTCTATTTGGTAGAAATGGCTAGAATAGAATTTTTCTGCAAAAATTGCATGATTATCGAATCTGAAGTTTGGAGAAAGCTTCAAAATGAGAGTAAATATTTCTAGGTGTAAATATGCCTTTATGTTGGAAGAAAGTTCGGTAATCCACATTTTAACAAAATATTAAAGAATGTTTTTCTAATCCGTGATGCATATACTGTGTTCGGAACGTGGAATTTCACGGTGATTGAAACAATGTAAATTACTTCTCTATTGGGTAGAACTGGCTCCAAGAGAATTTTTCTGCCAAAACTGCTTCATTTTTGAAACTGGGGTTTGGAAAACGCTGCAAAATTTGAGAAAATATTTCTAAGTATCAATATTCAATCTATTGGGATGAAAGTTCGTTAATCCACATGCTAACAAATCTGTAGTGAATAATTGTTGAATGAATTATACATGTAGCATGTTCGAAACACGGGATTTCACGGCCAGGGAGTTTATGTAAATTACATTTCTCCTGGTTAGAAATCACTCCAAGAGGTTTTTCCTGAGAAATCTGCCTGATTTTCAAAACTGGAATTAGGAAAACACTGCGAACTCAGATGAATAGATTCTCGGTGTAAATATGCCTTGTAGGGTGGATGAAAGTTCGGTAATCCGCATGCTAACAACTCTGTACTGATTATTTGTCGAATCCGAGATACATGAAGCGTGTTCCGAACACAAAATATCACGGTGAGCAAATCTATGTAAAATACATGTCTCTTGGGTAGAAATCGCTCCAAGAGCTTTTTCTGCAAATTCTGCTCATTTTCAAAACTGGCATTAAGAAAACCTTTCGAAATATGTGAAAATGGTTCAAAGTGTCAATATGGCTTTTATGGTTGATGAAAGTGCGGTAATCCCTATGCTAAAGACTCTGTAGTGAATATTTGTCGAATCCGTGATGCATGTAGCTTTTTCGGAACACGGAATTTCACGATGACGGGTTCTATGTAAATTGCATGTCTATTGTGTAGAACTCGCTCCAAGGTGATTTTTCTGCGAAAACTGCATGATTTAAAAACTGACATTAGGAGAAATCTACTAAATCAGAAAAAACTTTCTATGTATAAATATGCATTGTAAGGTGGATGAAAGTTCAGTAATACACATGTTCACAACTCATTAAAGAATGTTTGTCAAATCCTTGATACATGTAACGTGTTCAGAACATGGAATGTCACGGTGAGTGAAACTCGGTAAATTACATATCTTTTGGGTAGAACTCGCTCCAAGAGCATTTTCCTGCCAAATCTGCCTCATTTTCAAACCTGGCATTAAAACTAAGCTGTGAAATCTCAGAAAATTCTTCAGTGTCATTAAGCCATGTATGGTGGATGAAAGTTCTGTAATCCACTTGCTAACAAATATGTAGTGAATATATGTCGAATCCGAGATGCATGTAGCGAGTTTGGAACACAGAATTTCACTGTGAGTGAATCCATGTAAATTACGTGTCTATTGTTTGAACCCACTCCAAGAGGTTTTTGCCGTGAAATCTGCCTCAGTTTCGACACTGGCTTTTGGAAAGCTCTGTGAAATCACAGAAAATGCTTCTAAGCATCAATAAGCTTTTATTGTGATGAAAGTCCTGTAATCCACATGCAAACATCTCTGTAGTGTATTTTTGTCGAATCCTATCTGCATGAAGCATGTTCAAAATATGGAATTTCACAGCGTGAGAATCTATTTAATTTACATATCTTTTGGGTAGAACACGCTCCAACAGTTTTTCCTTAGGAAACTGCCTGATTTCTGAAACTGCTATTAGGAAAATGCTGCAAACCGAGAGTTGATATTTCTAGGTGTAAATATGCCTTGTATGGTGGATGAAAGTTCTGTAATACACATGTACACAACTCATTGAAAATGTTACTCAAATCCGTGATGTATGTAGTGTGTTCGGAACACGGAATGTCACGTTGAAGGAAACTATGTAAATTACATATCTATTGGTGAGTACCCGCTCCAGGAGCAATTTACTGTAAAATCTACCTCTGTTTGGAAACTGGTGTTATGAAAACGCTGCAAAATCTGAGCAAAGGCTTTAAAGTGACATTATGTATTCAATGGTTTATTAAAGATTTGTAATTCACATTCTAACATCTCAGCTGTGAGCATTTGTTGAATCCATTGTGCACGTACCTTTTTCGGAACACGGAATGTTACGGTGACGGTATCTATGAAAATGGGATGTCTATTGGATCGAACATGCAGCAAGAGAATTTTTCTGCGAAAACTGCCTGATTTTCGTAACTGACGTTAGGAAAAATCTGCGAAATCTAAGTAAATATTTCTAGGTGTAAATAGGCCTTGTATTGTGGTTGAAACATCGGTAGTCCACATGCTCACGGTCATTAAATAATGTTTGTTGAAGCCGTGATTAATGTAACGTTTCCGGAACACTGATTGTCTCGGTGAGTGAAACTCGGAAAATAACAATTCTACTGGATAGAACTCGCTTGAATTGAATTTTTCAACGAAAATTCCATGATTTTTGAAACTGGATGTTAGGGAAAACCTGCAAAATCAGAATAAACACTTCTAGGTGTAAATATGCCTTGTATGATGGATGAAAGTTCGGTAATCCACATGCTCACACTAATTAAAGAATGTTTGTCGAATTCGTGATGCATGTAACGTGTTCAGAATACGGAATATCATATTGAAAGAAACAATGTAAATTACATGTTTATTGGGTAGAACTCACTTGAAGAGAATTTTTCTGTGAAACGTGCCTCATTTTCCAAACTGCCATTAGGAGAACACTGTGAAATCTGAGAAAATGCTTCTATGGTCAATATGCCTTGAATGGTGAATGAAATTCCGGTAATCAACATGTTATAACAGTTTAGTAATTATTTTTCAAACCGTGATTCATGGAGCGCTTTTGGAAAACGGAATTTCAGCGTAATGAAACAATTTAAATTACAATTCTATTTGGTAGAAATGGCTAGAATAGAATTTTTCTGCAAAAATTGCATGATTATCGAATCTGAAGTTTGGAGAAAGCTTCAAAATGAGAGTAAATATTTCTAGGTGTAAATATGCCTTTATGTTGGAAGAAAGTTCGGTAATCCACATTTTAACAAAATATTAAAGAATGTTTTTCTAATCCGTGATGCATATACTGTGTTCGGAACGTGGAATTTCACGGTGATTGAAACAATGTAAATTACTTCTCTATTGGGTAGAACTGGCTCCAAGAGAATTTTTCTGCCAAAACTGCTTCATTTTAGAAACTGGGGTTTGGAAAACGCTGCAAAATTTGAGAAAATATTTCTAAGTATCAATATTCAATCTATTGGGATGAAAGTTCATTAATCCACATGCTAACAAATCTGTAGTGAATAATTGTTGAATGAATTATACATGTAGCATGTTCGAAATACGGGATTTCACGGCCAGGGAGTTTATGTAAATTACATTTCTCCTGGTTAGAAATCACTCCAAGAGGTTTTTCCTGAGAAATCTGCCTGATTTTCAAAACTGGAATTAGGAAAACACTGCGAACTCAGATGAATAGATTCTCGGTGTAAATATGCCTTGTAGGGTGGATGAAAGTTCGGTAATCCGCATGCTAACAACTCTGTACTGATTATTTGTCGAATCCGAGATACATGAAGCGTCTTCCGAACACAAAATATCACGGTGAGCAAATCTATGTAAAATACATTTCTCTAGGGTAGAAATCGCTCCAAGAGCTTTTTCTGCGAATTCTGCTCATTTTCAAAACTGGCATTAAGAAAACCTTTCGAAATATGTGAAAATGGTTCAAAGTGTCAATATGGCTTTTATGGTTGATGAAAGTGCGGTAATCCCTATGCTAAAGACTCTGTAGTGAATATTTGTCGAATCCGTGATGCATGTAGCTTTTTCGGAACACGGAATTTCACGATGACGGGTTCTATGTAAATTGCATGTCTATTGTGTAGAACTCGCTCCAAGGTGATTTTTCTGCGAAAACTGCATGATTTAAAAACTGACATTAGGAGAAATCTACTAAATCAGAAAAAACTTTCTATGTATAAATATGCATTGTAAGGTGGATGAAAGTTCAGTAATACACATGTTCACAACTCATTAAAGAATGTTTGTCAAATCCTTGATACATGTAACGTGTTCAGAACATGGAATGTCACGGTGAGTGAAACTCGGTAAATTACATATCTTTTGGGTAGAACTCGCTCCAAGAGCATTTTCCTGCCAAATCTGCCTCATTTTGAAACCTGGCATTAAACTAAACTGTGAAATCTGAGAAAATTCTTCAAAGTGTCAGTAAGCAATGTATGGTGGATGAAAGTTCTGTAATCCACTTGCTAACAACTCTGTAGTGAAAATTTGTCGAATCCGAGATGCATGTAGCGAGTTTGGAACACAGAATTTCACGGTGAATGAATCCATTTAAATTACATGTCTATTGTTTTGAACCCCCTTCAAGAGGTTATTGCCGTGAAATCTGCCTCAGTTTCGACACTGGCTTTTGGAAAGCTCTGTGAAATCAGAGAAAATGCTTCTAAGCATCAATATGCCTTTATTGTGATGAAAGTCCTGTAATCCACATGCAAACATCTCTGTAGTGTATTTTTGTCGAAACCTATCTGCATGAAGCATGTTCAAAATATGGAATTTAACAGCGGGAGAATCTATGTAATTTACGTATCTTTTGGGTAGAACACGCTCCAACAGTTTTTCCTTAGGAAACTGCCTGATTTTTGAAACTGCTATTAGGAAAATGCTGCAAACTCAGAGTTGATATTTCTAGGTGTAAATATGCCTTGTATGGTGGATGAAATTCTGTAATACACATGTACACAACTCATTGAATATGTTACTCAAATCCGTGATGTATGTAGTGTGTTCGGAACACGGAATGTCACGTTCAAGGAAACTATGTAAATTACATATGTATTGGTGAGAAACCGCTCCAGGAGCATTTTACTGTAAAATCTAACTCTGTTTGGAAACTGGTGTTCTGAAAACGCTGCAAAATCTGAGCAAATGCTTTAAAGTGACATTATGTCTTCAATGGTTTATTAAAGAAGTGTAATTCACATTCTAACAACTCAGCTGTGAGCATTTGTTGAATCAAATGTGCACGTACCTTTTTCGGAACACGGAATGTTACGGTGACGATATCTATGAAAATGGGATGTCTATTGGATCGAACATGCAGCAAGAGAATTTTTCTGCGAAAACTGCCTGATTTTCATAACTGACGTTAGGAAAAATCTGCGAAATCTAAGTAAATATTTCTAGGTGTAAATATGCCTTGTATTGTGGTTGAAATATCGGTAATCCACATGCTCACGGTCATTAAATAACGTTAGTTGAAGCCGTGATTTATGTAACGTTTTCGGAACACGGAATGTCTCGGTGAGTGAAACTCGGAAAATAACATTTCTACTGGATAGAACTCGCTTGAATTGAAATTTTCAGCGAAAATTTCATGATTTTTAAAACTGGATGTAAGGAAAAAGCTGTGAAATCTGAATAAAGTCTTCTAGTGTAAATATGCCTTGTATGGTGGATGAAAGTTTGGTAATCCACATGCTCACATAATTAAAGTATGTTTGTCGAATTCGTGATGCATGTAACGTGTTCGTAATACGGAATGTCATATTGAAGGGATCAATGTAAATTACATGTCTATTGGGTAGAACTCGCTTGAAGAGAATTTTTCTGCGAAACGTGCCTCATTTTCCAAACTGCCATTAGGAGAACCCTGTGAAATCTGAGAAAATGCTTCTTAGGGTCAATATGCCTTGAATGGTGAATGAAAGTCCGGTAATCCACATGTTAAATACAGTTTAGTAATTATTTTTCAAAACGTGATTCATGGAGCTCTTTTGGAAAATGGAATTTCAGCGTAATGGAACAATGTAAATTACAATTTTATTGGGTAGAACTAGGTAGAATAGAATTTTTCTGCGAAAATTGCATGATTATCGAATCTGAAGTTTGGAGAAAGCTTCAAAATGAGAGTAAATATTTCTAGGTGTAAATATGCCTTATGTTGGAAGAAAGTTCGGTAATCCACATTTTCAAAACATATTAAAGAATCTTTTTCTAATCCGTGATGCATATACTGTGTTCGGAACGTGGAAATTCACGAAGATTGAAACAATATAAATTACTTCTCTATTGGGTAGAACTTGCTCCAAGAGAATTTTTCTGCGAAAACTGCTTCATTTTTGAAACTGGGGTTTGGAAAATGCTTCAAAATTTGAGAAAATACTTTTAAGTATCAATATTCAATCTATTGTGATGAAAGTTCGGTAATCCACATGCTAACAAATCTGTAGTGAATAATTGTTGAATGAATTATACATGTAGCATGTTCGGAACACGGGATTTCACGGCCAGGGAGTTTATGTAAATTACATTTCTCTTGGTTAGAAATCACTCCAAGAGGTTTTTCCTGAGAAATCTGCCTGATTTTCAAAACTGGCATTAGGAAAACACTGCGAACTCAGATGAATAGATTCTCGGTGTAAATATGCCTTGTAGGGTGGATGAAAGTTCGGTAATCTGCATGCTAACAACTCTGTACTGATTATTTGTCGAATCCGAGATACATGAAGCGTGTTCCAAACACAAAATATCACGGTGAGCAAATCTATGTAAAATACATGTCTCTTGGGTAGAACTCGCTCCAAGAGCTTTTTCTGCGAATTCTGCTCATTTTCAAAACTGGCATTAAGAAAACCTTTAGAAATATGTGAAAATGGTTCAAAGTGTCAATATGGCTTTTATGGTTGATGAAAGTGCGGTAATCCTTATGCTAAAGACTCTGTAGTGAATATTTGTCGAATCCGTGATGCATGTAGCTTTTTCGGAACACGGAATTTCACGATGACGGGTTCTATGTAAATTGCATGTCTATTGTGTAGAACTCGCTCCAAGAGGATTTTTCTGCGAAAACTGCATGATTTAAAAACTGACATTAGGAGAAATCTACTAAATCAGAAAAAACTTTCTATGTATAAATATGCATTGTAAGGTGGATGAAAGTTCAGTAATACACATGTTCACAACTCATTAAAGAATGTTTGTCAAATCCTTGATACATGTAACGTGTTCAGAACATGGAATGTCACAGTGAGTGAAACTCGGTAAATTATATATCTTTTGGGTAGAACTCGCTCCAAGAGCATTTTCCTGCCAAATCTCCCTCATTTTCAAACCTGGCATTAAAACTAAACTGTGAAATCTGAGAAAATTCTTCAAAGTGTCAGTAAGCAATGTATGGTGGATGAAAGTTCGGTAATTCGCATGCTAACAACTCTGTAGTGAATATTTTTCAAATCCGAGATACATGAAGCGTGTTCCGAACACAAAATATCACGGTGAGCGAATCTATGTAAAATACATGTCTCTTGGGTAGAAATCGCTCCAAGAGCTTTTTCTGCGAATTCTGCCTCATTTTCAAAATTGGCATTAGGAAAACCATTTGAAATATGATAAAATTCTTCAAAGTGTCAATATGGCTTATATGGTGGATGAAAGTGCGGTAATACTTATGCTAAACTCTCTGTAGTGAATATTTTTCGAATCCGTGACGCATGTACCTTTTACGGAACACGGAATTTCACGATGATGGGTTCTATGTAAATTGCATGTCTATTGTGTATAACTCGCTCCAAGAGGATTTTTCTGCGAAAACTGCATGATTTAAACTGACATTAGGAGAAATCTACTAAATCAGAAAAAAAAATTTCTATGTATAAATATGCATTGTAAGGTGGATGAAAGTTTAGTAATACACATGTTCACCACTCATTAAAGAATGATTTTCGAATCCGTCCTGCATGAAACGTGTTCAGAACACGGAATGTCATGGTGAGTGAAACTCGGTAAATTACATATCTTTTGGGTAGAACTCACACCAAGAGCATTTTCCTGCCAAATCTGCCTCATTTTCAAACCTGGCATTAAAACTAACCTGTGAAATCTGAGAAAATTCTTCAAAGTGTCAGTAAGTCAAGTATGGTGGATGAAAGTGCTGTAATCCACTTGCTAACAACTCTGTAGTGAATGTTTTCGAATCCGAGATGCATGTAGCGTGTTCGGAACACGGAATTTCACGGTGAGCGAATCCATGGAAATTACATGTCTTTAGTTTTGAACCCGCTCCAAGAGATTTTTGCCGTGAAATCTACCTCAGTTTCGACACTGGTGTTTGGAAAGCTCTGTGAAATCTGAGAAAATGCTTCTAAGCATCAATATGCCTTTATTGTGTTGAAAGTCCTGTAATCCACATGCAAACATATCTTTAGTGTATATTTGTCGAATCCTATCTGCATGTAGCGTGTTCGAAGCACGGAATTTCACAGAGGGAGAATCTATGTAATTTACATATCTTTTGGGTAGAACACGCTCCAACAGATTTTTCCTTAGGAAACTGCCTGATTTTTGAAACTGCTATTAGGAAAATGCTGCTAACAGAGAGTTTATATTTCTACGTGTAAAAATGCCTTGTATGGTGAATGAAAGTTCTGTAATACACATGTACACAACTCATTAAAAATGTTTCTCAAATCCGTGATGTATGTAGTGTGTTCGGAACACGGAATGTCACGTTGAAGGAAACTATGCAAATTACATATATATTGGTGAGAACCCGCTCCAGGAGCATTTTACTGTAAAATCTACCTCTGTTTGGAAACTGGTGTTATGAAAACGCTGCAAAATCTGAGCAAAGGCTTTAAAGTGACATTATGTCTTCAATGGTTTACTAAAGAAGTGTAATTCATATTCTAACAACTCAGCTGTGAGCATTTGTTGAATCCAATGTGCACGTACATTTTTTGGAACACGGAATGTTACGGTGACGGTATCTATGAAAATGGGATGTCTATTGGATCGAACATGCAGCAAGAGAATTTTTCTACGAAAACTGCCTGATTTTTGTAACTGACGTTAGGAAAAAGCTGCGAAATCTAAGTAAATATTTCTAGGTGTAAATATGCTTTGTAATGTGGTTGAAACTTTGGTAATCCACATGCTCACAGTCATTAAATAATGTTTGTTGAAGCCGTGAATAATGTAACGTTTTCGGAACACAGAATGTCTCGGTGAGTGAAACACGGAAAATAACAATTCTACTGGATAGAACTCGCTTGAATTGAAATTTTCAGCGAAAATTTCATGATTTTAGAAACTGGATGTTAGGAAAAACTTTCGAAATCAGAATAAAAATTCTAGGGGTAAATATGCTCTGTATGGTTGATGAAAGTTCGGTAATCCACATGCTCACACTCATTAAAGAATGTTTTTCAAATTCGTGATGCATGTAACGTGTTCGGGATATGGAATGTCATATTGAAGGAAACAATGTAAATTATATGTCTATTGGGTAGAACTCGCTTGAAGAGAATTTTTCTGCGAAACGTGCCTCATTTTCAAAACTGCCAATAGGAGAAACCTGTGAAATCTGAGTAAATGCTTCTAAGTGTCTGTATGCCTTGAATGGTGAATGAAAGTCCGGTAATCCACATGTTAATAACAGTGTAGTAATTATTTTTCAAACCGTGATTCATGGAGTGCTTTTGGAAAACGGAATTTCAGCGTAATGAAACAATGTAAAATAAATTCTATTGGGTAGAACTAGATAGAATAGGATTTTTCTGCGAAAATTGCATGATTATCGAATCTGAAGTTTGGAGAAAGTTCAAAATGAGATTAAATATTTCTAGGTGCAAATATGCCTTTATGTTGGAAGAAAGTTCGGTAATCCACATTTTCACAACATATTAAAGAATCTTTTTCTAATCCGTGATGCATATACCGTGTCCGGAACGTGGAATTTCATGGTGATTGAAACAATTTTATTTACTTCTCTATTGGGTAGAAGTTGCTCCAAGAGAATTTTTCTGCGAAAACTGCTTCATTTTTGAAACTGGGGTTTGGAAAACGCTGCAAAATTTGAGAAAATAGTTCTAAGTATCAATATTCAATCTATTGTGATGAAAGTTCGGTAATCCACATGCTAACAAATCTGTAGTGAATATTTGTCGAAACCATTATGCATGTAGCATGTTTGGAACACGGAATTTCATGGCCAAGGAGTTTATGTAAATTACATTTCTCTTGGTTACAAATCACTCCAAGAAGTTTTTCTGAGAAATCTGCCTGATTTTTAAAGCTGGCGTTAGGAAAACCCTGCGAACTCAGATGAATAGATTCTCGGTGTAAATATGCCTTGTAGGGTGGATGAAAGTTCGGTAATCCGCATGCTAACAGCTGTGTAGTGAATATTTGTCGAATCCGCGATACATGAAGCGTGTACGGAACACAGAATATCACGGTGAGCGAATCTATGTAAAATACATGTCTCTTGGGTAGAACTCGCTCCAAAAGCTTTTTCTGCGAATTCTGCCTCATTTTCAAAACAGGCATTAGGAAAAGCTTTCGAAATAGTAGAAAATGCTTCAAAGTGTCAATATGGCTTTTATGTTGGATGAAAGTGCGGTAATCCTTATGCTAAAGACTGTGTAGTGAATATTTGTCGAATCCGTGATGCATGTAGCTTTTTCGGAACACGGAATTTCACGATGATGGGTTCTATGTAAATTGCATGTCTATTGGGTAGAACTCGCTCCAAGAGGATTTTTCTGCGAAATCTGCATGATTTAAAAACTGACATTAGAAGAAATCTACTAAATCAGAAAAAAAATTTCTTTGTATATATATATGCATTGTAAGCTGGAAGAAAGTTCAGTAATACACATGTTCACCACTCATTAAAATGTTTGTCGTGTCCGTGATGCATGTAACGTGTTCAGAACACGGAATGTCACGGTGACTGAAATTAGGTAAATTACACATCTTTTGGGTAGAACTCGCTCCAAGAGCATTTTCCTGCCAAATCTGCCTCATTTTCAAACCTGGCATGAAAACTAACCTGTGAAATCTGAGAAAATTCTTCAAAGTGTCTGTAAGTCATTTATGGTGAATGAAAATGCTGTAATCCACTTGCTAACAACTCAGTAGTGAATATTTATCAAATCCGAGATGCATGTAGCGTGTTCGGAACACGGAATTTCACGGTGAGCGAATCCATGTAAATTACATGTCTTTAGATTTGAACCTGCTCCAAGAGTTTTTACCGTGAAATCTGCCTCAGTTTCGAAACTGGCGTTTGGAAAGCTCTGTGAAATCAGAGAAAATGCTTCTAAGCATCAATATGCCTTGTATTGTGATGAAAGTCCTGTAATCCACATGCAAACATCTGTGTAGTGTATTTTTGTCGAATCCTATCTGCATGAAGCATATTCAAAATATGGAATTTCACAGCGGGAGAATCTATTTAATTTACATATCTTTTGGGTAGAACACGCTCCAACAGTTTTTTCCTTAGGAAACTGCCTGATTTTTGAAACTGCTATTAGGAAAATGCTGCAAACCCAGAGTTGATATTTCTAGGTGTAAATATGCCTTGTATGGCGGATGAAAGTTCTGTAATACACATGTACACAACTCATTGAAAATGTTACTCCAATCCATGATGTATGTAGTGTGTTCGGAACACGGAATGTCACGTTGAAGGAAACTATGTAAATTACATATCAATTGGTGAGTACCCGCTCCAGGAGCATTTTACTGTAAAATCTACCTCTGTTTGGAAACTGGTGTTATGAAAACGCTTCAAAATCTGAGTAAAGGTTTTAAAGTGACATTATGTCTTCAATGGTTTATTAAAGATGTGTAATTCACATTCTAACAACTCAGCTGTGAGTATTTGTTGAATCCATTGTGCACGTAACTTTTTCGGAACACGGAATGTTACGGTGACGGTATCTATGAAAATGGGATGTCTACTGGATCGAACATGCAGCAAGGGAATTTTTCTGCAAAAACTGCCTGATTTTCGTAAGTGACGTTAGGAAAAATCTGCGAAATCTATGTAAATATTTCTAGGTGTAAATATGTCTTGTATTGTGGTTGAAACATCGGTAATCCACATGCACACGGTCATTAAATAATGTTTGTCGAAGCTGTGATTAATGTAAAGTTTTCGGAACATGGAATGTCTCGGTGATTGAACCTCGGAAAATAACATTTCTACTGGATAGAACTCGCTTGAATTGAATTTTTCAGCGAAAATTTCATGATTTTCGAAACTGGATGTTAGAAAAAAACTGCGAAATCAGAATAAACACTTCTAGGTGTAAATATGTCTTGTATGGTGGATGAAAGTTCGGTAATGCACATGCTCACTCTCATTAAAGAAGGTTTGTCGAATTCGTGATGCATGTAACGTGTTCGGAATATGGAATGTCATATTGAAGGAAACAATGTAAATAACAAGTCTATTGGGTAGAACACGCTTGAAGAGAATTTTTCTGCGAAACGTGCCTCATTTTCCAAACTGCCATTAGGAGAACCCAGTGAAATCTGAGAAAATGCTTCTAAGAGTCAATATGCCTTGAATGGTGAATGAAATTCCGGTAATCCACATGTTATAACAGTTTAGTAATTATTTTTCAAACCGTGATTCATGGAGCGCTTTTGGAAAATGGAATTTCAGCGTAATGAAACAATTTAAATTACAATTCTATTTGGTAGAAATGGCTAGAATAGGATTTTTCTGCCAAAATTGCATGATTATCGAATCTGAAGTTTGGAGAAAGCTTCAAAATGAGAGTAAATATTTCTAGGTGTAAATATGCCTTTATGTTGGAAGAAAGTTCGGTAATCCACATTTTAACAAAATATTAAAGAATGTTTTTCTAATCCGTGATGCATATACCGTGTTCGGAACGTGGAATTTCACGGTGATTGAAGCAATGTAAATTACTTCTCTATTGGGTAGAACTGGTTCCAAGAGAATTTTTCTGCCAATACTGCTTCATTTTTGAAACTGGGGTTTGGAAAACGCTGCAAAATTTGAGAAAATATTTCTAAGTATCAATATTCAATCTATTGTGATGAAAGTTCGTTAATCCACATGCTAACAAATCTGTAGTGAATAATTGTTGAATGAATTATACATGTAGCATGTTCAGAACACGGGATTTCACGGCCAGGGAGTTTATGTAAATTACATTTCTCTTGGTTAGAAATCACTCCAAGAGGTTTTTCCTGAGAAATCTGCCTGATTTTCAAAACTGGAATTAGGAAAACACTGCGAACTCAGATGAATAGATTCTCGGTGTAAATATGCCTTGTAGGGTGGATGAAAGTTCGGTAATCCGCATGCTAACAACTCTGTACTGATTATTTGTCGAATCCGAGATACATGAAGCGTGTTCCGAACACAAAATATCACGGTGAGCAAATCTATGTAAAATACATGTCTCTTGGGTAGAAATCGCTCCAAGAGCTTTTTCTGCAAATTCTGCTCATTTTCAAAACTGGCATTAAGAAAACCTTTCGAAATATGTGAAAATGGTTCAAAGTGTCAATATGGCTTTTATGGTTGATGAAAGTGCGGTAATCCTTATGCTAAAGACTCTGTAGTGAATATTTGTCGAATCCGTGATGCATGTAGCTTTTTCGGAACACGGAATTTCACGATGACGGGTTCTATGTAAATTGCATGTCTATTGTGTAGAACTCGCTCCAAGGTGATTTTTCTGCGAAAACTGCATGATTTAAAAACTGACATTAGGAGAAATCTACTAAATCAGAAAAAACTTTCTATGTATAAATATGCATTGTAAGGTGGATGAAAGTTCACTAATACACATGTTCACAACTCATTAAAAATGTTTGTCAAATCCTTGATACATGTAACGTGTTCAGAACATGGAATGTCACGGTGAGTGAAACTCGGTAAATTACATATCTTTTGGGTAGAACTCGCTCCAAGAGCATTTTCCTGCCAAATCTGCCTCATTTTCAAACCTGGCATTAAAACTAAACTGTGAAATCTGAGAAAATTCTTCAAAGTGTCAGTAAGCAATGTATGGTGGATGAAAGTTCTGTAATCCACTTGCTAAGAACTCTGTAGTGAATATTTGTCGAATCCGAGATGCATGTAGTGAGTTTGGAACACAGGATTTCACGGTGAGTGAATCCATTTAAATTACATGTCTATTGTTTTGAACCCCCTTCAAGAGGTTTTTGCCGTGAAATCTGCCTCAGTTTCGACACTGGCTTTTGGAAAGCTCTGTGAAATCAGAGAAAATGCTTCTAAGCATCAATATGCCTTTATTGTGATGAAAGTCCTGTAATCCACATGCAAACATCTCTGTAGTGTATTTTTGTCGAAACCTATCTGCATGAAGCATGTTCAAAATATGGAATTTCACAGCGGGAGAATCTATGTAATTTAAATATTTTTTGGGTAGAACACGCACCAAAAGTTTTTCCTTAGGAAACTGCCTGATTTTTGAAACTGCTATTAGGAAAATGCTGCAAACCCAGAGTTGATATTTCTAGGTGTAAATATGCCTTGTATGGTGGATGAAAGTTCTGTAATACACATGTACACAACTCATTGAAAATGTTACTCAAATCCATGATGTATGTAGTGTGTTCGGAACACGGAATGTCACGTTGAAGGAAACTATGTAAATTACATATCAATTGGTGAGAACCCGCTCCAGGAGCATTTTACTGTAAAATCTACCTCTGTTTGGAAACTGGTGTTATGAAAACGCTGCAAAATCTGAGCAAATGCTTTAAAGTGACATTATGTCTTCAATGGTTTACTAAAGATGTGTAATTCACATTCTAAAAACTCAGCTGTGAGCATTTGTTGAATCCAATGTGCACATACCTTTTTTGGAACACGGAATGTTACGGTAGCGTTATCTATGAAAATGGTATATCTATTGTTTCGAACATGCAGCAAGAGAATTTTTCTGTGAAAACTGCCAGATTTTCGTAACTGACGTTAGAAATGTCTGTGAAATCTAAGTAAATATTTCTAGGGGTAAATATGCCTTGAATTGTGGTTGAAATTTCGGTTATCCACATGCTCACGGTCATTAAATAATGTTTGTTGAAGCTGTGATTAATGTAACGTTTTCGGAACACGGAATGTCTCGGTGAGTGAACCTCGGAAAATAACAATTCTACTGGATAGAACTCGCTTGAATTGAAATTTTCAGCGAAAATTTCATGATTTTTGAAACTGGATGTTAGGGAAAACCTGCAAAATCAGATTAAACACTTCTAGTTGTAAATATGCCTTGTATGGTGGATGAAAGTTCGGTAATCCTCATGCTCACACTCATTAAAGAATGTTTGTCGAATTCGTGATGCATGTAACGTGCTCGGATTACGGAATGTCATATTGAAGGAAACAATGTAAATTACATGTCTATAGGGTAGAACTCGCTTGAAGAGAATTTTTCTGCGATACGTGCCTCATTTTCCTAACTGCCATTAGGAGAACCCTGCGAAATCTGAGAAAATGCTTCTACGGTCAATATGCCTTGAATGGTGAATGAAAGTCCGGTAATCCACATGTTAATAACAGTTTAGTAATTATTTTTCAAACCGTGATTCATGGAGCGCTTTTGGTAAACAGAATTTCAGCATAATGAAACAATTTAAATTACAATTCTATTGGGTAGAACTAGATAGAATAGGACTTTTCTGCGAAAATTGCATGATTATTGAATCTGAAGTTTGGAGAAAGCTTCAAAATGAGAGTAAATATTTCTAGGTGCAAATAAGCCTTTATGTTGGAAGAAAGTACGGTAATCCACATTTTCACAACATATTAAAGAATCTTTTTCTAATCCGTGATGCATATACCGTGTCCGGAACGTGGAATTTCATGGTGATTGAAACAATTTTATTTACTTCTCTATTGGGTAGAACTTGCTCCAAGAGAATTTTTCTGCGAAAACTGCTTCATTTTTGAAACTGGGGTTTGGAAAACCCTGCAAAATTTGAAAAAATAGTTCTAAGTATCAATATTCAATCTATTGTGATGAAAGTTCGGAAATCCACATGCTAACAAATCTGTAGTGAATAATTGTTGAATCCATTATGCATGTAGCATGTTCGGAACACAGGATTTCACGGTCAGGGAGTTTATGTAAATTATATTTCTCTTGGTTAGAAATCACTCCAAGAGTTTTTTCCTGAGAAATCTGCCTGATTTTCAAAACTGGCATTAGGAAAACACTGCGAACTCAGATGAATAGATTCTCGGTGTAAATATGCCTTGTAGGGTGGATGAAAGTTCGGTAATTCGCATGCTAACAACTCTGTAGTGAATATTTTTCAAATCCGAGATACATGAAGCCTGTTCCGAACACAAAATATCACGGTGAGTGAATCTATGTAAAATACATGTCTCTTGGGTAGAAATCGCTCCAAGAGATTTTTCTGCGAATTCTGCCTCAATTTCAAAACTGGCATTAAGAAAACCTTTCGAAATATGTGAAAATGGTTCAAAGTGTCAATATGGCTTTTATGGTTGATGAAAGTGCGGTAATCCTTATGCTAAAGACTCTGTAGTGAATATTTGTCGAATCCGTGATGCATGTAGCTTTTTCGGAACACGGAATTTCACGATGACGGGTTCTATGTAAATTGCATGTCTATTGTGTAGAACTCGCTCCAAGAGGATTTTTCTGCAAAAACTGCATGATTTAAAAACTGACATTAGGAGAAATCTACTAAATCAGAAAAAACTTTCTATGTATAAATATGCATTGTAAGGTGGATGAAAGTTCAGTAATACACATGTTCACAACTCATTAAAGAATGTTTGTCGTGTCCGTGATACATGTAACGTGTTCAGAACATGGAATGTCACGGTGAGTGAAACTCGGTAAATTACATATCTTTTGGGTAGAACTCGCTCCAAGAGCATTTTCCTGCCAAATCTGCCTCATTTTCAAACCTGGCATTAAAACTAAGCTGTGAAATCTCAGAAAATTCTTCAGTGTCATTAAGCCATGTATGGTGGATGAAAGTTCTGTAATCCACTTGCTAACAAATATGTAGTGAATATATGTCGAATCCGAGATGCATGTAGCGAGTTTGGAACACAGAATTTCACTGTGAGTGAATCCATGTAAATTACGTGTCTATTGTTTGAACCCACTCCAAGAGGATTTTGCCCTGAAATCTGCCTCAGTTTCGACACTGGCTTTTGGAAAGCTCTGTGAAATCAGAGAAAATGCTTCTAAGCATCAATAAGCCTTTATTGTGATGAAAGTCCTGTAATCCACATGCAAACATCTCTGTAGTGTATTTTTGTCGAATCCTATCTGCATGAAGCATGTTCAAAATATGGAATTTCACAGCGGGAGAATCTATTTAATTTACATATCTTTTGGGTAGAACACGCACCAAAAGTTTTTCCTTAGGAAACTGCCTGATTTTTGAAACTGCTATTAGGAAAATGCTGCAAACCCAGAGTTGATATTTCTAGGTGTAAATATGCCTTGTATGGTGGATGAAAGTTCTGTAATACACATGTACACAACTCATTGAAAATGTTACTCAAATCCGTGATGTATGTAGTGTGTTCGGAACACGGAATGTCACGTTGAAGGAAACTATGTAAATTACATATCAATTGGTGAGAACCCGCTCCAGGAGCATTTTACTGTAAAATCTACCTCTGTTTGGAAACTGGTGTTATGAAAACGCTGCAAAATCTGAGCAAATGCTTTAAAGTGACATTATGTCTTCAATGGTTTACTAAAGATGTGTAATTCACATTCTAAAAACTCAGCTGTGAGCATTTGTTGAATCCAATGTGCACATACATTTTTTGGAACACGGAATGTTACGGTAGCGTTATCTATGAAAATGGTATATCTATTGTTTCGAACATGCAGCAAGAGAATTTTTCTGTGAAAACTGCCAGATTTTCGTAACTGACGTTAGAAATGTCTGTGAAATCTAAGTAAATATTTCTAGGGGTAAATATGCCTTGAATTGTGGTTGAAATTTCGGTTATCCACATGCTCACGGTCATTAAATAATGTTTGTTGAAGCTGTGATTAATGTAACGTTTTCGGAACACGGAATGTCTCGGTGAGTGAACCTCGGAAAATAACAATTCTACTGGATAGAACTCGCTTGAATTGAAATTTTCAGCGAAAATTTCATGATTTTTGAAACTGGATGTTAGGGAAAACCTGCAAAATCAGATTAAACACTTCTAGTTGTAAATATGCCTTGTATGGTGGATGAAAGTTCGGTAATCCTCATGCTCACACTCATTAAAGAATGTTTGTCGAATTCGTGATGCATGTAACGTGCTCGGATTACGGAATGTCATATTGAAGGAAACAATGTAAATTACATGTCTATAGGGTAGAACTCGCTTGAAGAGAATTTTTCTGCGATACGTGCCTCATTTTCCTAACTGCCATTAGGAGAACCCTGCGAAATCTGAGAAAATGCTTCTACGGTCAATATGCCTTGAATGGTGAATGAAAGTCCGGTAATCCACATGTTAATAACAGTTTAGTAATTATTTTTCAAACCGTGATTCATGGAGCGCTTTTGGTAAACAGAATTTCAGCATAATGAAACAATTTAAATTACAATTCTATTGGGTAGAACTAGATAGAATAGGACTTTTCTGCGAAAATTGCATGATTATTGAATCTGAAGTTTGGAGAAAGCTTCAAAATGAGAGTAAATATTTCTAGGTGCAAATAAGCCTTTATGTTGGAAGAAAGTACGGTAATCCACATTTTCACAACATATTAAAGAATCTTTTTCTAATCCGTGATGCATATACCGTGTCCGGAACGTGGAATTTCATGGTGATTGAAACAATTTTATTTACTTCTCTATTGGGTAGAACTTGCTCCAAGAGAATTTTTCTGCGAAAACTGCTTCATTTTTGAAACTGGGGTTTGGAAAACCCTGCAAAATTTGAAAAAATAGTTCTAAGTATCAATATTCAATCTATTGTGATGAAAGTTCGGAAATCCACATGCTAACAAATCTGTAGTGAATAATTGTTGAATCCATTATGCATGTAGCATGTTCGGAACACAGGATTTCACGGTCAGGGAGTTTATGTAAATTATATTTCTCTTGGTTAGAAATCACTCCAAGAGTTTTTTCCTGAGAAATCTGCCTGATTTTCAAAACTGGCATTAGGAAAACACTGCGAACTCAGATGAATAGATTCTCGGTGTAAATATGCCTTGTAGGGTGGATGAAAGTTCGGTAATTCGCATGCTAACAACTCTGTAGTGAATATTTTTCAAATCCGAGATACATGAAGCCTGTTCCGAACACAAAATATCACGGTGAGTGAATCTATGTAAAATACATGTCTCTTGGGTAGAAATCGCTCCAAGAGATTTTTCTGCGAATTCTGCCTCAATTTCAAAACTGGCATTAAGAAAACCTTTCGAAATATGTGAAAATGGTTCAAAGTGTCAATATGGCTTTTATGGTTGATGAAAGTGCGGTAATCCTTATGCTAAAGACTCTGTAGTGAATATTTGTCGAATCCGTGATGCATGTAGCTTTTTCGGAACACGGAATTTCACGATGACGGGTTCTATGTAAATTGCATGTCTATTGTGTAGAACTCGCTCCAAGAGGATTTTTCTGCAAAAACTGCATGATTTAAAAACTGACATTAGGAGAAATCTACTAAATCAGAAAAAACTTTCTATGTATAAATATGCATTGTAAGGTGGATGAAAGTTCAGTAATACACATGTTCACAACTCATTAAAGAATGTTTGTCGTGTCCGTGATACATGTAACGTGTTCAGAACATGGAATGTCACGGTGAGTGAAACTCGGTAAATTACATATCTTTTGGGTAGAACTCGCTCCAAGAGCATTTTCCTGCCAAATCTGCCTCATTTTCAAACCTGGCATTAAAACTAAGCTGTGAAATCTCAGAAAATTCTTCAGTGTCATTAAGCCATGTATGGTGGATGAAAGTTCTGTAATCCACTTGCTAACAAATATGTAGTGAATATATGTCGAATCCGAGATGCATGTAGCGAGTTTGGAACACAGAATTTCACTGTGAGTGAATCCATGTAAATTACGTGTCTATTGTTTGAACCCACTCCAAGAGGTTTTTGCTGTGAAATCTGCCTCAGTTTCGACACTGGCTTTTGGAAAGCTCTGTGAAATCACAGAAAATGCTTCTAAGCATCAATAAGCTTTTATTGTGATGAAAGTCCTGTAATCCACATGCAAACATCTCTGTAGTGTATTTTTGTCGAATCCTATCTGCATGAAGCATGTTCAAAATATGGAATTTCACAGCGTGAGAATCTATTTAATTTACATATCTTTTGGGTAGAACACGCTCCAACAGTTTTTCCTTAGGAAACTGCCTGATTTCTGAAACTGCTATTAGGAAAATGCTGCAAACCGAGAGTTGATATTTCTAGGTGTAAATATGCCTTGTATGGTGGATGAAAGTTCTGTAATACACATGTACACAACTCATTGAAAATGTTACTCAAATCCTTGATGTATGTAGTGTGTTCGGAACACGGAATGTCACGTTGAAGGAAACTATGTAAATTACATATCTATTGGTGAGTACCTGCTCCAGGAGCAATTTACTGTAAAATCTACCTCTGTTTGGAAACTGGTGTTATGAAAACGCTGCAAAATCTGAGCAAAGGCTTTAAAGTGACATTATGTATTCAATGGTTTATTAAAGATGTGTAATTCACATTCTAACAACTCAGCTGTGAGCATTTGTTGAATCCATTGTGCACGTACCTTTTTCGGAACACGGAATGTTACGGTGACGGTATCTATGAAAATGGGATGTCTATTGGATCGAACATGCAGCAAGAGAATTTTTCTGCGAAAACTGCCTGATTTTCGTAACTGACGTTAGGAAAAATCTGCGAAATCTAAGTAAATATTTCTAGGTGTAAATAGGCCTTGTATTGTGGTTGAAACATCGGTAGTCCACATGCTCACGGTCATTAAATAATGTTTGTTGAAGCCGTGATTAATGTAACGTTTCCGGAACACTGATTGTCTCGGTGAGTGAAACTCGGAAAATAACAATTCTACTGGATAGAACTCGCTTGAATTGAATTTTTCAACGAAAATTCCATGATTTTTGAAACTGGATGTTAGGGAAAACCTGCAAAATCAGAATAAACACTTCCAGGTGTAAATATGCCTTGTATGATGGATGAAAGTTCGGTAATCCACATGCTCACACTAATTAAAGAATGTTTGTCGAATTCGTGATGCATGTAACGTGTTCAGAATACGGAATATCATATTGAAAGAAACAATGTAAATTACATGTCTATTGGGTAGAACTCACTTGAAGAGAATTTTTCTGTGAAACGTGCCTCATTTTCCAAACTGCCATTAGGAGAACACTGTGAAATCTGAGAAAATGCTTCTATGGTCAATATGCCTTGAATGGTGAATGAAATTCCGGTAATCAACATGTTATAACAGTTTAGTAATTATTTTTCAAACCGTGATTCATGGAGCGCTTTTGGAAAACGGAATTTCAGCGTAATGAAACAATTTAAATTACAATTCTATTTGGTAGAAATGGCTAGAATAGAATTTTTCTGCAAAAATTGCATGATTATCGAATCTGAAGTTTGGAGAAAGCTTCAAAATGAGAGTAAATATTTCTAGGTGTAAATATGCCTTTATGTTGGAAGAAAGTTCGGTAATCCACATTTTAACAAAATATTAAAGAATGTTTTTCTAATCCGTGATGCATATACTGTGTTCGGAACGTGGAATTTCACGGTGATTGAAACAATGTAAATTACTTCTCTATTGGGTAGAACTGGCTCCAAGAGAATTTTTCTGCCAAAACTGCTTCATTTTTGAAACTGGGGTTTGGAAAACGCTGCAAAATTTGAGAAAATATTTCTAAGTATCAATATTCAATCTATTGGGATGAAAGTTCGTTAATCCACATGCTAACAAATCTGTAGTGAATAATTGTTGAATGAATTATACATGTAGCATGTTCGAAACACGGGATTTCACGGCCAGGGAGTTTATGTAAATTACATTTCTCCTGGTTAGAAATCACTCCAAGAGGTTTTTCCTGAGAAATCTGCCTGATTTTCAAAACTGGAATTAGGAAAACACTGCGAACTCAGATGAATAGATTCTCGGTGTAAATATGCCTTGTAGGGTGGATGAAAGTTCGGTAATCCGCATGCTAACAACTCTGTACTGATTATTTGTCGAATCCGAGATACATGAAGCGTGTTCCGAACACAAAATATCACGGTGAGCAAATCTATGTAAAATACATGTCTCTTGGGTAGAAATCGCTCCAAGAGCTTTTTCTGCAAATTCTGCTCATTTTCAAAACTGGCATTAAGAAAACCTTTCGAAATATGTGAAAATGGTTCAAAGTGTCAATATGGCTTTTATGGTTGATGAAAGTGCGGTAATCCCTATGCTAAAGACTCTGTAGTGAATATTTGTCGTATCCGTGATGCATGTAGCTTTTTCGGAACACGGAATTTCACGATGACGGGTTCTATGTAAATTACATGTCTATTGTGTAGAACTCGCTCCAAGGTGATTTTTCTGCGAAAACTGCATGATTTAAAAACTGACATTAGGAGAAATCTACTAAATCAGAAAAAACTTTCTATGTATAAATATGCATTGTAAGGTGGATGAAAGTTCAGTAATACACATGTTCACAACTCATTAAAGAATGTTTGTCAAATCCTTGATACATGTAACGTGTTCAAAACATGGAATGTCACGGTGAGTGAAACTCGGTAAATTACATATCTTTTGGGTAGAACTCGCTCCAAGAGCATTTTCCTGCCAAATCTGCCTCATTTTCAAACCTGGCATTAAAACTAAGCTGTGAAATCTCAGAAAATTCTTCAGTGTCATTAAGCCATGTATGGTGGATGAAAGTTCTGTAATCCACTTGCTAACAAATATGTAGTGAATATATGTCGAATCCGAGATGCATGTAGCGAGTTTGGAACACAGAATTTCACTGTGAGTGAATCCATGTAAATTACGTGTCTATTGTTTGAACCCACTCCAAGAGGTTTTTGCCGTGAAATCTGCCTCAGTTTCGACACTGGCTTTTGGAAAGCTCTGTGAAATCACAGAAAATGCTTCTAAGCATCAATAAGCTTTTATTGTGATGAAAGTCCTGTAATCCACATGCAAACATCTCTGTAGTGTATTTTTGTCGAATCCTATCTGCATGAAGCATGTTCAAAATATGGAATTTCACAGCGTGAGAATCTATTTAATTTACATATCTTTTGGGTAGAACACGCTCCAACAGTTTTTCCTTAGGAAACTGCCTGATTTCTGAAACTGCTATTAGGAAAATGCTGCAAACCGAGAGTTGATATTTCTAGGTGTAAATATGCCTTGTATGGTGGATGAAAGTTCTGTAATACACATGTACACAACTCATTGAAAATGTTACTCAAATCCGTGATGTATGTAGTGTGTTCGGAACACGGAATGTCACGTTGAAGGAAACTATGTAAATTACATATCTATTGGTGAGTACCCGCTCCAGGAGCAATTTACTGTAAAATCTACCTCTGTTTGGAAACTGGTGTTATGAAAACGCTGCAAAATCTGAGCAAAGGCTTTAAAGTGACATTATGTATTCAATGGTTTATTAAAGATTTGTAATTCACATTCTAACATCTCAGCTGTGAGCATTTGTTGAATCCATTGTGCACGTACCTTTTTCGGAACACGGAATGTTACGGTGACGGTATCTATGAAAATGGGATGTCTATTGGATCGAACATGCAGCAAGAGAATTTTTCTGCGAAAACTGCCTGATTTTCGTAACTGACGTAAGGAAAAATCTGCGAAATCTAAGTAAATATTTCTAGGTGTAAATAGGCCTTGTATTGTGGTTGAAACATCGGTAGTCCACATGCTCACGGTCATTAAATAATGTTTGTTGAAGCCGTGATTAATGTAACGTTTCCGGAACACTGATTGTCTCGGTGAGTGAAACTCGGAAAATAACAATTCTACTGGATAGAACTCGCTTGAATTGAATTTTTCAACGAAAATTCCATGATTTTTGAAACTGGATGTTAGGGAAAACCTGCAAAATCAGAATAAACACTTCTAGGTGTAAATATGCCTTGTATGATGGATGAAAGTTCGGTAATCCACATGCTCACACTAATTAAAGAATGTTTGTCGAATTCGTGATGCATGTAACGTGTTCAGAATACGGAATATCATATTGAAAGAAACAATGTAAATTACATGTTTATTGGGTAGAACTCACTTGAAGAGAATTTTTCTGTGAAACGTGCCTCATTTTCCAAACTGCCATTAGGAGAACACTGTGAAATCTGAGAAAATGCTTCTATGGTCAATATGCCTTGAATGGTGAATGAAATTCCGGTAATCAACATGTTATAACAGTTTAGTAATTATTTTTCAAACCGTGATTCATGGAGCGCTTTTGGAAAACGGAATTTCAGCGTAATGAAACAATTTAAATTACAATTCTATTTGGTAGAAATGGCTAGAATAGAATTTTTCTGCAAAAATTGCATGATTATCGAATCTGAAGTTTGGAGAAAGCTTCAAAATGAGAGTAAATATTTCTAGGTGTAAATATGCCTTTATGTTGGAAGAAAGTTCGGTAATCCACATTTTAACAAAATATTAAAGAATGTTTTTCTAATCCGTGATGCATATACTGTGTTCGGAACGTGGAATTTCACGGTGATTGAAACAATGTAAATTACTTCTCTATTGGGTAGAACTGGCTCCAAGAGAATTTTTCTGCCAAAACTGCTTCATTTTTGAAACTGGGGTTTGGAAAACGCTGCAAAATTTGAGAAAATATTTCTAAGTATCAATATTCAATCTATTGGGATGAAAGTTCGTTAATCCACATGCTAACAAATCTGTAGTGAATAATTGTTGAATGAATTATACATGTAGCATGTTCGAAACACGGGATTTCACGGCCAGGGAGTTTATGTAAATTACATTTCTCCTGGTTAGAAATCACTCCAAGAGGTTTTTCCTGAGAAATCTGCCTGATTTTCAAAACTGGAATTAGGAAAACACTGCGAACTCAGATGAATAGATTCTCGGTGTAAATATGCCTTGTAGGGTGGATGAAAGTTCGGTAATCCGCATGCTAACAACTCTGTACTGATTATTTGTCGAATCCGAGATACATGAAGCGTGTTCCGAACACAAAATATCACGGTGAGCAAATCTATGTAAAATACATGTCTCTTGGGTAGAAATCGCTCCAAGAGCTTTTTCTGCAAATTCTGCTCATTTTCAAAACTGGCATTAAGAAAACCTTTCGAAATATGTGAAAATGGTTCAAAGTGTCAATATGGCTTTTATGGTTGATGAAAGTGCGGTAATCCCTATGCTAAAGACTCTGTAGTGAATATTTGTCGAATCCGTGATGCATGTAGCTTTTTCGGAACACGGAATTTCACGATGACGGGTTCTATGTAAATTGCATGTCTATTGTGTAGAACTCGCTCCAAGGTGATTTTTCTGCGAAAACTGCATGATTTAAAAACTGACATTAGGAGAAATCTACTAAATCAGAAAAAACTTTCTATGTATAAATATGCATTGTAAGGTGGATGAAAGTTCAGTAATACACATGTTCACAACTCATTAAAGAATGTTTGTCAAATCCTTGATACATGTAACGTGTTCAGAACATGGAATGTCACGGTGAGTGAAACTCGGTAAATTACATATCTTTTGGGTAGAACTCGCTCCAAGAGCATTTTCCTGCCAAATCTGCCTCATTTTCAAACCTGGCATTAAAACTAAGCTGTGAAATCTCAGAAAATTCTTCAGTGTCATTAAGCCATGTATGGTGGATGAAAGTTCTGTAATCCACTTGCTAACAAATATGTAGTGAATATATGTCGAATCCGAGATGCATGTAGCGAGTTTGGAACACAGAATTTCACTGTGAGTGAATCCATGTAAATTACGTGTCTATTGTTTGAACCCACTCCAAGAGGTTTTTGCCGTGAAATCTGCCTCAGTTTCGACACTGGCTTTTGGAAAGCTCTGTGAAATCACAGAAAATGCTTCTAAGCATCAATAAGCTTTTATTGTGATGAAAGTCCTGTAATCCACATGCAAACATCTCTGTAGTGTATTTTTGTCGAATCCTATCTGCATGAAGCATGTTCAAAATATGGAATTTCACAGCGTGAGAATCTATTTAATTTACATATCTTTTGGGTAGAACACGCTCCAACAGTTTTTCCTTAGGAAACTGCCTGATTTCTGAAACTGCTATTAGGAAAATGCTGCAAACCGAGAGTTGATATTTCTAGGTGTAAATATGCCTTGTATGGTGGATGAAAGTTCTGTAATACACATGTACACAACTCATTGAAAATGTTACTCAAATCCGTGATGTATGTAGTGTGTTCGGAACACGGAATGTCACGTTGAAGGAAACTATGTAAATTACATATCTATTGGTGAGTACCCGCTCCAGGAGCAATTTACTGTAAAATCTACCTCTGTTTGGAAACTGGTGTTATGAAAACGCTGCAAAATCTGAGCAAAGGCTTTAAAGTGACATTATGTATTCAATGGTTTATTAAAGATTTGTAATTCACATTCTAACATCTCAGCTGTGAGCATTTGTTGAATCCATTGTGCACGTACCTTTTTCGGAACACGGAATGTTACGGTGACGGTATCTATGAAAATGGGATGTCTATTGGATCGAACATGCAGCAAGAGAATTTTTCTGCGAAAACTGCCTGATTTTCGTAACTGACGTTAGGAAAAATCTGCGAAATCTAAGTAAATATTTCTAGGTGTAAATAGGCCTTGTATTGTGGTTGAAACATCGGTAGTCCACATGCTCACGGTCATTAAATAATGTTTGTTGAAGCCGTGATTAATGTAACGTTTCCGGAACACTGATTGTCTCGGTGAGTGAAACTCGGAAAATAACAATTCTACTGGATAGAACTCGCTTGAATTGAATTTTTCAACGAAAATTCCATGATTTTTGAAACTGGATGTTAGGGAAAACCTGCAAAATCAGAATAAACACTTCTAGGTGTAAATATGCCTTGTATGATGGATGAAAGTTCGGTAATCCACATGCTCACACTAATTAAAGAATGTTTGTCGAATTCGTGATGCATGTAACGTGTTCAGAATACGGAATATCATATTGAAAGAAACAATGTAAATTACATGTTTATTGGGTAGAACTCACTTGAAGAGAATTTTTCTGTGAAACGTGCCTCATTTTCCAAACTGCCATTAGGAGAACACTGTGAAATCTGAGAAAATGCTTCTATGGTCAATATGCCTTGAATGGTGAATGAAATTCCGGTAATCAACATGTTATAACAGTTTAGTAATTATTTTTCAAACCGTGATTCATGGAGCGCTTTTGGAAAACGGAATTTCAGCGTAATGAAACAATTTAAATTACAATTCTATTTGGTAGAAATGGCTAGAATAGAATTTTTCTGCAAAAATTGCATGATTATCGAATCTGAAGTTTGGAGAAAGCTTCAAAATGAGAGTAAATATTTCTAGGTGTAAATATGCCTTTATGTTGGAAGAAAGTTCGGTAATCCACATTTTAACAAAATATTAAAGAATGTTTTTCTAATCCGTGATGCATATACTGTGTTCGGAACGTGGAATTTCACGGTGATTGAAACAATGTAAATTACTTCTCTATTGGGTAGAACTGGCTCCAAGAGAATTTTTCTGCCAAAACTGCTTCATTTTAGAAACTGGGGTTTGGAAAACGCTGCAAAATTTGAGAAAATATTTCTAAGTATCAATATTCAATCTATTGGGATGAAAGTTCATTAATCCACATGCTAACAAATCTGTAGTGAATAATTGTTGAATGAATTATACATGTAGCATGTTCGAAATACGGGATTTCACGGCCAGGGAGTTTATGTAAATTACATTTCTCCTGGTTAGAAATCACTCCAAGAGGTTTTTCCTGAGAAATCTGCCTGATTTTCAAAACTGGAATTAGGAAAACACTGCGAACTCAGATGAATAGATTCTCGGTGTAAATATGCCTTGTAGGGTGGATGAAAGTTCGGTAATCCGCATGCTAACAACTCTGTACTGATTATTTGTCGAATCCGAGATACATGAAGCGTCTTCCGAACACAAAATATCACGGTGAGCAAATCTATGTAAAATACATTTCTCTAGGGTAGAAATCGCTCCAAGAGCTTTTTCTGCGAATTCTGCTCATTTTCAAAACTGGCATTAAGAAAACCTTTCGAAATATGTGAAAATGGTTCAAAGTGTCAATATGGCTTTTATGGTTGATGAAAGTGCGGTAATCCCTATGCTAAAGACTCTGTAGTGAATATTTGTCGAATCCGTGATGCATGTAGCTTTTTCGGAACACGGAATTTCACGATGACGGGTTCTATGTAAATTGCATGTCTATTGTGTAGAACTCGCTCCAAGGTGATTTTTCTGCGAAAACTGCATGATTTAAAAACTGACATTAGGAGAAATCTACTAAATCAGAAAAAACTTTCTATGTATAAATATGCATTGTAAGGTGGATGAAAGTTCAGTAATACACATGTTCACAACTCATTAAAGAATGTTTGTCAAATCCTTGATACATGTAACGTGTTCAGAACATGGAATGTCACGGTGAGTGAAACTCGGTAAATTACATATCTTTTGGGTAGAACTCGCTCCAAGAGCATTTTCCTGCCAAATCTGCCTCATTTTGAAACCTGGCATTAAACTAAACTGTGAAATCTGAGAAAATTCTTCAAAGTGTCAGTAAGCAATGTATGGTGGATGAAAGTTCTGTAATCCACTTGCTAACAACTCTGTAGTGAAAATTTGTCGAATCCGAGATGCATGTAGCGAGTTTGGAACACAGAATTTCACGGTGAATGAATCCATTTAAATTACATGTCTATTGTTTTGAACCCCCTTCAAGAGGTTATTGCCGTGAAATCTGCCTCAGTTTCGACACTGGCTTTTGGAAAGCTCTGTGAAATCAGAGAAAATGCTTCTAAGCATCAATATGCCTTTATTGTGATGAAAGTCCTGTAATCCACATGCAAACATCTCTGTAGTGTATTTTTGTCGAAACCTATCTGCATGAAGCATGTTCAAAATATGGAATTTAACAGCGGGAGAATCTATGTAATTTACGTATCTTTTGGGTAGAACACGCTCCAACAGTTTTTCCTTAGGAAACTGCCTGATTTTTGAAACTGCTATTAGGAAAATGCTGCAAACTCAGAGTTGATATTTCTAGGTGTAAATATGCCTTGTATGGTGGATGAAATTCTGTAATACACATGTACACAACTCATTGAATATGTTACTCAAATCCGTGATGTATGTAGTGTGTTCGGAACACGGAATGTCACGTTCAAGGAAACTATGTAAATTACATATGTATTGGTGAGAAACCGCTCCAGGAGCATTTTACTGTAAAATCTAACTCTGTTTGGAAACTGGTGTTCTGAAAACGCTGCAAAATCTGAGCAAATGCTTTAAAGTGACATTATGTCTTCAATGGTTTATTAAAGAAGTGTAATTCACATTCTAACAACTCAGCTGTGAGCATTTGTTGAATCAAATGTGCACGTACCTTTTTCGGAACACGGAATGTTACGGTGACGATATCTATGAAAATGGGATGTCTATTGGATCGAACATGCAGCAAGAGAATTTTTCTGCGAAAACTGCCTGATTTTCATAACTGACGTTAGGAAAAATCTGCGAAATCTAAGTAAATATTTCTAGGTGTAAATATGCCTTGTATTGTGGTTGAAATATCGGTAATCCACATGCTCACGGTCATTAAATAACGTTAGTTGAAGCCGTGATTTATGTAACGTTTTCGGAACACGGAATGTCTCGGTGAGTGAAACTCGGAAAATAACATTTCTACTGGATAGAACTCGCTTGAATTGAAATTTTCAGCGAAAATTTCATGATTTTTAAAACTGGATGTAAGGAAAAAGCTGTGAAATCTGAATAAAGTCTTCTAGTGTAAATATGCCTTGTATGGTGGATGAAAGTTTGGTAATCCACATGCTCACATAATTAAAGTATGTTTGTCGAATTCGTGATGCATGTAACGTGTTCGTAATACGGAATGTCATATTGAAGGGATCAATGTAAATTACATGTCTATTGGGTAGAACTCGCTTGAAGAGAATTTTTCTGCGAAACGTGCCTCATTTTCCAAACTGCCATTAGGAGAACCCTGTGAAATCTGAGAAAATGCTTCTTAGGGTCAATATGCCTTGAATGGTGAATGAAAGTCCGGTAATCCACATGTTAAATACAGTTTAGTAATTATTTTTCAAAACGTGATTCATGGAGCTCTTTTGGAAAATGGAATTTCAGCGTAATGGAACAATGTAAATTACAATTTTATTGGGTAGAACTAGGTAGAATAGAATTTTTCTGCGAAAATTGCATGATTATCGAATCTGAAGTTTGGAGAAAGCTTCAAAATGAGAGTAAATATTTCTAGGTGTAAATATGCCTTATGTTGGAAGAAAGTTCGGTAATCCACATTTTCAAAACATATTAAAGAATCTTTTTCTAATCCGTGATGCATATACTGTGTTCGGAACGTGGAAATTCACGAAGATTGAAACAATATAAATTACTTCTCTATTGGGTAGAACTTGCTCCAAGAGAATTTTTCTGCGAAAACTGCTTCATTTTTGAAACTGGGGTTTGGAAAATGCTTCAAAATTTGAGAAAATACTTTTAAGTATCAATATTCAATCTATTGTGATGAAAGTTCGGTAATCCACATGCTAACAAATCTGTAGTGAATAATTGTTGAATGAATTATACATGTAGCATGTTCGGAACACGGGATTTCACGGCCAGGGAGTTTATGTAAATTACATTTCTCTTGGTTAGAAATCACTCCAAGAGGTTTTTCCTGAGAAATCTGCCTGATTTTCAAAACTGGCATTAGGAAAACACTGCGAACTCAGATGAATAGATTCTCGGTGTAAATATGCCTTGTAGGGTGGATGAAAGTTCGGTAATCTGCATGCTAACAACTCTGTACTGATTATTTGTCGAATCCGAGATACATGAAGCGTGTTCCAAACACAAAATATCACGGTGAGCAAATCTATGTAAAATACATGTCTCTTGGGTAGAACTCGCTCCAAGAGCTTTTTCTGCGAATTCTGCTCATTTTCAAAACTGGCATTAAGAAAACCTTTAGAAATATGTGAAAATGGTTCAAAGTGTCAATATGGCTTTTATGGTTGATGAAAGTGCGGTAATCCTTATGCTAAAGACTCTGTAGTGAATATTTGTCGAATCCGTGATGCATGTAGCTTTTTCGGAACACGGAATTTCACGATGACGGGTTCTATGTAAATTGCATGTCTATTGTGTAGAACTCGCTCCAAGAGGATTTTTCTGCGAAAACTGCATGATTTAAAAACTGACATTAGGAGAAATCTACTAAATCAGAAAAAACTTTCTATGTATAAATATGCATTGTAAGGTGGATGAAAGTTCAGTAATACACATGTTCACAACTCATTAAAGAATGTTTGTCAAATCCTTGATACATGTAACGTGTTCAGAACATGGAATGTCACAGTGAGTGAAACTCGGTAAATTATATATCTTTTGGGTAGAACTCGCTCCAAGAGCATTTTCCTGCCAAATCTCCCTCATTTTCAAACCTGGCATTAAAACTAAACTGTGAAATCTGAGAAAATTCTTCAAAGTGTCAGTAAGCAATGTATGGTGGATGAAAGTTCGGTAATTCGCATGCTAACAACTCTGTAGTGAATATTTTTCAAATCCGAGATACATGAAGCGTGTTCCGAACACAAAATATCACGGTGAGCGAATCTATGTAAAATACATGTCTCTTGGGTAGAAATCGCTCCAAGAGCTTTTTCTGCGAATTCTGCCTCATTTTCAAAATTGGCATTAGGAAAACCATTTGAAATATGATAAAATTCTTCAAAGTGTCAATATGGCTTATATGGTGGATGAAAGTGCGGTAATACTTATGCTAAACTCTCTGTAGTGAATATTTTTCGAATCCGTGACGCATGTACCTTTTACGGAACACGGAATTTCACGATGATGGGTTCTATGTAAATTGCATGTCTATTGTGTATAACTCGCTCCAAGAGGATTTTTCTGCGAAAACTGCATGATTTAAACTGACATTAGGAGAAATCTACTAAATCAGAAAAAAAAATTTCTATGTATAAATATGCATTGTAAGGTGGATGAAAGTTTAGTAATACACATGTTCACCACTCATTAAAGAATGATTTTCGAATCCGTCCTGCATGAAACGTGTTCAGAACACGGAATGTCATGGTGAGTGAAACTCGGTAAATTACATATCTTTTGGGTAGAACTCACACCAAGAGCATTTTCCTGCCAAATCTGCCTCATTTTCAAACCTGGCATTAAAACTTACCTGTGAAATCTCAGAAAATTCTTCAAAGTGTCAGTAAGTCAAGTATGGTGGATGAAAGTGCTGTAATCCACTTGCTAACAACTCTGTAGTGAATGTTTTCGAATCCGAGATGCATGTAGCGTGTTCGGAACACGGAATTTCACGGTGAGCGAATCCATGGAAATTACATGTCTTTAGTTTTGAACCCGCTCCAAGAGATTTTTGCCGTGAAATCTACCTCAGTTTCGACACTGGTGTTTGGAAAGCTCTGTGAAATCTGAGAAAATGCTTCTAAGCATCAATATGCCTTTATTGTGTTGAAAGTCCTGTAATCCACATGCAAACATATCTTTAGTGTATATTTGTCGAATCCTATCTGCATGTAGCGTGTTCGAAGCACGGAATTTCACAGAGGGAGAATCTATGTAATTTACATATCTTTTGGGTAGAACACGCTCCAACAGATTTTTCCTTAGGAAACTGCCTGATTTTTGAAACTGCTATTAGGAAAATGCTGCTAACAGAGAGTTTATATTTCTACGTGTAAAAATGCCTTGTATGGTGAATGAAAGTTCTGTAATACACATGTACACAACTCATTAAAAATGTTTCTCAAATCCGTGATGTATGTAGTGTGTTCGGAACACGGAATGTCACGTTGAAGGAAACTATGCAAATTACATATATATTGGTGAGAACCCGCTCCAGGAGCATTTTACTGTAAAATCTACCTCTGTTTGGAAACTGGTGTTATGAAAACGCTGCAAAATCTGAGCAAAGTCTTTAAAGTGACATTATGTCTTCAATGGTTTACTAAAGAAGTGTAATTCATATTCTAACAACTCAGCTGTGAGCATTTGTTGAATCCAATGTGCACGTACATTTTTTGGAACACGGAATGTTACGGTGACGGTATCTATGAAAATGGGATGTCTATTGGATCGAACATGCAGCAAGAGAATTTTTCTACGAAAACTGCCTGATTTTTGTAACTGACGTTAGGAAAAAGCTGCGAAATCTAAGTAAATATTTCTAGGTGTAAATATGCTTTGTAATGTGGTTGAAACTTTGGTAATCCACATGCTCACAGTCATTAAATAATGTTTGTTGAAGCCGTGAATAATGTAACGTTTTCGGAACACAGAATGTCTCGGTGAGTGAAACACGGAAAATAACAATTCTACTGGATAGAACTCGCTTGAATTGAAATTTTCAGCGAAAATTTCATGATTTTAGAAACTGGATGTTAGGAAAAACTTTCGAAATCAGAATAAAAATTCTAGGGGTAAATATGCTCTGTATGGTTGATGAAAGTTCGGTAATCCACATGCTCACACTCATTAAAGAATGTTTTTCAAATTCGTGATGCATGTAACGTGTTCGGGATATGGAATGTCATATTGAAGGAAACAATGTAAATTATATGTCTATTGGGTAGAACTCGCTTGAAGAGAATTTTTCTGCGAAACGTGCCTCATTTTCAAAACTGCCAATAGGAGAAACCTGTGAAATCTGAGTAAATGCTTCTAAGTGTCTGTATGCCTTGAATGGTGAATGAAAGTCCGGTAATCCACATGTTAATAACAGTGTAGTAATTATTTTTCAAACCGTGATTCATGGAGTGCTTTTGGAAAACGGAATTTCAGCGTAATGAAACAATGTAAAATAAATTCTATTGGGTAGAACTAGATAGAATAGGATTTTTCTGCGAAAATTGCATGATTATCGAATCTGAAGTTTGGAGAAAGTTCAAAATGAGATTAAATATTTCTAGGTGCAAATATGCCTTTATGTTGGAAGAAAGTTCGGTAATCCACATTTTCACAACATATTAAAGAATCTTTTTCTAATCCGTGATGCATATACCGTGTCCGGAACGTGGAATTTCATGGTGATTGAAACAATTTTATTTACTTCTCTATTGGGTAGAAGTTGCTCCAAGAGAATTTTTCTGCGAAAACTGCTTCATTTTTGAAACTGGGGTTTGGAAAACGCTGCAAAATTTGAGAAAATAGTTCTAAGTATCAATATTCAATCTATTGTGATGAAAGTTCGGTAATCCACATGCTAACAAATCTGTAGTGAATATTTGTCGAAACCATTATGCATGTAGCATGTTTGGAACACGGAATTTCATGGCCAAGGAGTTTATGTAAATTACATTTCTCTTGGTTACAAATCACTCCAAGAAGTTTTTCTGAGAAATCTGCCTGATTTTTAAAGCTGGCGTTAGGAAAACCCTGCGAACTCAGATGAATAGATTCTCGGTGTAAATATGCCTTGTAGGGTGGATGAAAGTTCGGTAATCCGCATGCTAACAGCTGTGTAGTGAATATTTGTCGAATCCGCGATACATGAAGCGTGTACGGAACACAGAATATCACGGTGAGCGAATCTATGTAAAATACATGTCTCTTGGGTAGAACTCGCTCCAAAAGCTTTTTCTGCGAATTCTGCCTCATTTTCAAAACAGGCATTAGGAAAAGCTTTCGAAATAGTAGAAAATGCTTCAAAGTGTCAATATGGCTTTTATGTTGGATGAAAGTGCGGTAATCCTTATGCTAAAGACTGTGTAGTGAATATTTGTCGAATCCGTGATGCATGTAGCTTTTTCGGAACACGGAATTTCACGATGATGGGTTCTATGTAAATTGCATGTCTATTGGTTAGAACTCGCTCCAAGAGGATTTTTCTGCGAAATCTGCATGATTTAAAAACTGACATTAGAAGAAATCTACTAAATCAGAAAAAAAATTTCTTTGTATATATATATGCATTGTAAGCTGGAAGAAAGTTCAGTAATACACATGTTCACCACTCATTAAAATGTTTGTCGTGTCCGTGATGCATGTAACGTGTTCAGAACACGGAATGTCACGGTGACTGAAATTAGGTAAATTACACATCTTTTGGGTAGAACTCGCTCCAAGAGCATTTTCCTGCCAAATCTGCCTCATTTTCAAACCTGGCATGAAAACTAACCTGTGAAATCTGAGAAAATTCTTCAAAGTGTCTGTAAGTCATTTATGGTGAATGAAAATGCTGTAATCCACTTGCTAACAACTCAGTAGTGAATATTTATCAAATCCGAGATGCATGTAGCGTGTTCGGAACACGGAATTTCACGGTGAGCGAATCCATGTAAATTACATGTCTTTAGATTTGAACCTGCTCCAAGAGTTTTTACCGTGAAATCTGCCTCAGTTTCGAAACTGGCGTTTGGAAAGCTCTGTGAAATCAGAGAAAATGCTTCTAAGCATCAATATGCCTTGTATTGTGATGAAAGTCCTGTAATCCACATGCAAACATCTGTGTAGTGTATTTTTGTCGAATCCTATCTGCATGAAGCATATTCAAAATATGGAATTTCACAGCGGGAGAATCTATTTAATTTACATATCTTTTGGGTAGAACACGCTCCAACAGTTTTTTCCTTAGGAAACTGCCTGATTTTTGAAACTGCTATTAGGAAAATGCTGCAAACCCAGAGTTGATATTTCTAGGTGTAAATATGCCTTGTATGGGGGATGAAAGTTCTGTAATACACATGTACACAACTCATTGAAAATGTTACTCCAATCCATGATGTATGTAGTGTGTTCGGAACACGGAATGTCACGTTGAAGGAAACTATGTAAATTACATATCAATTGGTGAGTACCCGCTCCAGGAGCATTTTACTGTAAAATCTACCTCTGTTTGGAAACTGGTGTTATGAAAACGCTTCAAAATCTGAGTAAAGGTTTTAAAGTGACATTATGTCTTCAATGGTTTATTAAAGATGTGTAATTCACATTCTAACAACTCAGCTGTGAGTATTTGTTGAATCCATTGTGCACGTAACTTTTTCGGAACACGGAATGTTACGGTGACGGTATCTATGAAAATGGGATGTCTACTGGATCGAACATGCAGCAAGGGAATTTTTCTGCAAAAACTGCCTGATTTTCGTAAGTGACGTTAGGAAAAATCTGCGAAATCTATGTAAATATTTCTAGGTGTAAATATGTCTTGTATTGTGGTTGAAACATCGGTAATCCACATGCACACGGTCATTAAATAATGTTTGTCGAAGCTGTGATTAATGTAAAGTTTTCGGAACATGGAATGTCTCGGTGATTGAACCTCGGAAAATAACATTTCTACTGGATAGAACTCGCTTGAATTGAATTTTTCAGCGAAAATTTCATGATTTTCGAAACTGGATGTTAGAAAAAAACTGCGAAATCAGAATAAACACTTCTAGGTGTAAATATGTCTTGTATGGTGGATGAAAGTTCGGTAATGCACATGCTCACTCTCATTAAAGAAGGTTTGTCGAATTCGTGATGCATGTAACGTGTTCGGAATATGGAATGTCATATTGAAGGAAACAATGTAAATAACAAGTCTATTGGGTAGAACACGCTTGAAGAGAATTTTTCTGCGAAACGTGCCTCATTTTCCAAACTGCCATTAGGAGAACCCAGTGAAATCTGAGAAAATGCTTCTAAGAGTCAATATGCCTTGAATGGTGAATGAAATTCCGGTAATCCACATGTTATAACAGTTTAGTAATTATTTTTCAAACCGTGATTCATGGAGCGCTTTTGGAAAATGGAATTTCAGCGTAATGAAACAATTTAAATTACAATTCTATTTGGTAGAAATGGCTAGAATAGGATTTTTCTGCCAAAATTGCATGATTATCGAATCTGAAGTTTGGAGAAAGCTTCAAAATGAGAGTAAATATTTCTAGGTGTAAATATGCCTTTATGTTGGAAGAAAGTTCGGTAATCCACATTTTAACAAAATATTAAAGAATGTTTTTCTAATCCGTGATGCATATACCGTGTTCGGAACGTGGAATTTCACGGTGATTGAAGCAATGTAAATTACTTCTCTATTGGGTAGAACTGGTTCCAAGAGAATTTTTCTGCCAATACTGCTTCATTTTTGAAACTGGGGTTTGGAAAACGCTGCAAAATTTGAGAAAATATTTCTAAGTATCAATATTCAATCTATTGTGATGAAAGTTCGTTAATCCACATGCTAACAAATCTGTAGTGAATAATTGTTGAATGAATTATACATGTAGCATGTTCAGAACACGGGATTTCACGGCCAGGGAGTTTATGTAAATTACATTTCTCTTGGTTAGAAATCACTCCAAGAGGTTTTTCCTGAGAAATCTGCCTGATTTTCAAAACTGGAATTAGGAAAACACTGCGAACTCAGATGAATAGATTCTCGGTGTAAATATGCCTTGTAGGGTGGATGAAAGTTCGGTAATCCGCATGCTAACAACTCTGTACTGATTATTTGTCGAATCCGAGATACATGAAGCGTGTTCCGAACACAAAATATCACGGTGAGCAAATCTATGTAAAATACATGTCTCTTGGGTAGAAATCGCTCCAAGAGCTTTTTCTGCAAATTCTGCTCATTTTCAAAACTGGCATTAAGAAAACCTTTCGAAATATGTGAAAATGGTTCAAAGTGTCAATATGGCTTTTATGGTTGATGAAAGTGCGGTAATCCTTATGCTAAAGACTCTGTAGTGAATATTTGTCGAATCCGTGATGCATGTAGCTTTTTCGGAACACGGAATTTCACGATGACGGGTTCTATGTAAATTGCATGTCTATTGTGTAGAACTCGCTCCAAGGTGATTTTTCTGCGAAAACTGCATGATTTAAAAACTGACATTAGGAGAAATCTACTAAATCAGAAAAAACTTTCTATGTATAAATATGCATTGTAAGGTGGATGAAAGTTCACTAATACACATGTTCACAACTCATTAAAAATGTTTGTCAAATCCTTGATACATGTAACGTGTTCAGAACATGGAATGTCACGGTGAGTGAAACTCGGTAAATTACATATCTTTTGGGTAGAACTCGCTCCAAGAGCATTTTCCTGCCAAATCTGCCTCATTTTCAAACCTGGCATTAAAACTAAACTGTGAAATCTGAGAAAATTCTTCAAAGTGTCAGTAAGCAATGTATGGTGGATGAAAGTTCTGTAATCCACTTGCTAAGAACTCTGTAGTGAATATTTGTCGAATCCGAGATGCATGTAGTGAGTTTGGAACACAGGATTTCACGGTGAGTGAATCCATTTAAATTACATGTCTATTGTTTTGAACCCCCTTCAAGAGGTTTTTGCCGTGAAATCTGCCTCAGTTTCGACACTGGCTTTTGGAAAGCTCTGTGAAATCAGAGAAAATGCTTCTAAGCATCAATATGCCTTTATTGTGATGAAAGTCCTGTAATCCACATGCAAACATCTCTGTAGTGTATTTTTGTCGAAACCTATCTGCATGAAGCATGTTCAAAATATGGAATTTCACAGCGGGAGAATCTATGTAATTTAAATATTTTTTGGGTAGAACACGCACCAAAAGTTTTTCCTTAGGAAACTGCCTGATTTTTGAAACTGCTATTAGGAAAATGCTGCAAACCCAGAGTTGATATTTCTAGGTGTAAATATGCCTTGTATGGTGGATGAAAGTTCTGTAATACACATGTACACAACTCATTGAAAATGTTACTCAAATCCATGATGTATGTAGTGTGTTCGGAACACGGAATGTCACGTTGAAGGAAACTATGTAAATTACATATCAATTGGTGAGAACCCGCTCCAGGAGCATTTTACTGTAAAATCTACCTCTGTTTGGAAACTGGTGTTATGAAAACGCTGCAAAATCTGAGCAAATGCTTTAAAGTGACATTATGTCTTCAATGGTTTACTAAAGATGTGTAATTCACATTCTAAAAACTCAGCTGTGAGCATTTGTTGAATCCAATGTGCACATACCTTTTTTGGAACACGGAATGTTACGGTAGCGTTATCTATGAAAATGGTATATCTATTGTTTCGAACATGCAGCAAGAGAATTTTTCTGTGAAAACTGCCAGATTTTCGTAACTGACGTTAGAAATGTCTGTGAAATCTAAGTAAATATTTCTAGGGGTAAATATGCCTTGAATTGTGGTTGAAATTTCGGTTATCCACATGCTCACGGTCCTTAAATAATGTTTGTTGAAGCTGTGATTAATGTAACGTTTTCGGAACACGGAATGTCTCGGTGAGTGAACCTCGGAAAATAACAATTCTACTGGATAGAACTCGCTTGAATTGAAATTTTCAGCGAAAATTTCATGATTTTTGAAACTGGATGTTAGGGAAAACCTGCAAAATCAGATTAAACACTTCTAGTTGTAAATATGCCTTGTATGGTGGATGAAAGTTCGGTAATCCTCATGCTCACACTCATTAAAGAATGTTTGTCGAATTCGTGATGCATGTAACGTGCTCGGATTACGGAATGTCATATTGAAGGAAACAATGTAAATTACATGTCTATAGGGTAGAACTCGCTTGAAGAGAATTTTTCTGCGATACGTGCCTCATTTTCCTAACTGCCATTAGGAGAACCCTGCGAAATCTGAGAAAATGCTTCTACGGTCAATATGCCTTGAATGGTGAATGAAAGTCCGGTAATCCACATGTTAATAACAGTTTAGTAATTATTTTTCAAACCGTGATTCATGGAGCGCTTTTGGTAAACAGAATTTCAGCATAATGAAACAATTTAAATTACAATTCTATTGGGTAGAACTAGATAGAATAGGACTTTTCTGCGAAAATTGCATGATTATTGAATCTGAAGTTTGGAGAAAGCTTCAAAATGAGAGTAAATATTTCTAGGTGCAAATAAGCCTTTATGTTGGAAGAAAGTACGGTAATCCACATTTTCACAACATATTAAAGAATCTTTTTCTAATCCGTGATGCATATACCGTGTCCGGAACGTGGAATTTCATGGTGATTGAAACAATTTTATTTACTTCTCTATTGGGTAGAACTTGCTCCAAGAGAATTTTTCTGCGAAAACTGCTTCATTTTTGAAACTGGGGTTTGGAAAACCCTGCAAAATTTGAAAAAATAGTTCTAAGTATCAATATTCAATCTATTGTGATGAAAGTTCGGAAATCCACATGCTAACAAATCTGTAGTGAATAATTGTTGAATCCATTATGCATGTAGCATGTTCGGAACACAGGATTTCACGGTCAGGGAGTTTATGTAAATTATATTTCTCTTGGTTAGAAATCACTCCAAGAGTTTTTTCCTGAGAAATCTGCCTGATTTTCAAAACTGGCATTAGGAAAACACTGCGAACTCAGATGAATAGATTCTCGGTGTAAATATGCCTTGTAGGGTGGATGAAAGTTCGGTAATTCGCATGCTAACAACTCTGTAGTGAATATTTTTCAAATCCGAGATACATGAAGCCTGTTCCGAACACAAAATATCACGGTGAGTGAATCTATGTAAAATACATGTCTCTTGGGTAGAAATCGCTCCAAGAGATTTTTCTGCGAATTCTGCCTCAATTTCAAAACTGGCATTAAGAAAACCTTTCGAAATATGTGAAAATGGTTCAAAGTGTCAATATGGCTTTTATGGTTGATGAAAGTGCGGTAATCCTTATGCTAAAGACTCTGTAGTGAATATTTGTCGAATCCGTGATGCATGTAGCTTTTTCGGAACACGGAATTTCACGATGACGGGTTCTATGTAAATTGCATGTCTATTGTGTAGAACTCGCTCCAAGAGGATTTTTCTGCAAAAACTGCATGATTTAAAAACTGACATTAGGAGAAATCTACTAAATCAGAAAAAACTTTCTATGTATAAATATGCATTGTAAGGTGGATGAAAGTTCAGTAATACACATGTTCACAACTCATTAAAGAATGTTTGTCGTGTCCGTGATACATGTAACGTGTTCAGAACATGGAATGTCACGGTGAGTGAAACTCGGTAAATTACATATCTTTTGGGTAGAACTCGCTCCAAGAGCATTTTCCTGCCAAATCTGCCTCATTTTCAAACCTGGCATTAAAACTAAGCTGTGAAATCTCAGAAAATTCTTCAGTGTCATTAAGCCATGTATGGTGGATGAAAGTTCTGTAATCCACTTGCTAACAAATATGTAGTGAATATATGTCGAATCCGAGATGCATGTAGCGAGTTTGGAACACAGAATTTCACTGTGAGTGAATCCATGTAAATTACGTGTCTATTGTTTGAACCCACTCCAAGAGGATTTTGCCCTGAAATCTGCCTCAGTTTCGACACTGGCTTTTGGAAAGCTCTGTGAAATCAGAGAAAATGCTTCTAAGCATCAATAAGCCTTTATTGTGATGAAAGTCCTGTAATCCACATGCAAACATCTCTGTAGTGTATTTTTGTCGAATCCTATCTGCATGAAGCATGTTCAAAATATGGAATTTCACAGCGGGAGAATCTATTTAATTTACATATCTTTTGGGTAGAACACGCACCAAAAGTTTTTCCTTAGGAAACTGCCTGATTTTTGAAACTGCTATTAGGAAAATGCTGCAAACCCAGAGTTGATATTTCTAGGTGTAAATATGCCTTGTATGGTGGATGAAAGTTCTGTAATACACATGTACACAACTCATTGAAAATGTTACTCAAATCCGTGATGTATGTAGTGTGTTCGGAACACGGAATGTCACGTTGAAGGAAACTATGTAAATTACATATCAATTGGTGAGAACCCGCTCCAGGAGCATTTTACTGTAAAATCTACCTCTGTTTGGAAACTGGTGTTATGAAAACGCTGCAAAATCTGAGCAAATGCTTTAAAGTGACATTATGTCTTCAATGGTTTACTAAAGATGTGTAATTCACATTCTAAAAACTCAGCTGTGAGCATTTGTTGAATCCAATGTGCACATACATTTTTTGGAACACGGAATGTTACGGTAGCGTTATCTATGAAAATGGTATATCTATTGTTTCGAACATGCAGCAAGAGAATTTTTCTGTGAAAACTGCCAGATTTTCGTAACTGACGTTAGAAATGTCTGTGAAATCTAAGTAAATATTTCTAGGGGTAAATATGCCTTGAATTGTGGTTGAAATTTCGGTTATCCACATGCTCACGGTCATTAAATAATGTTTGTTGAAGCTGTGATTAATGTAACGTTTTCGGAACACGGAATGTCTCGGTGAGTGAACCTCGGAAAATAACAATTCTACTGGATAGAACTCGCTTGAATTGAAATTTTCAGCGAAAATTTCATGATTTTTGAAACTGGATGTTAGGGAAAACCTGCAAAATCAGATTAAACACTTCTAGTTGTAAATATGCCTTGTATGGTGGATGAAAGTTCGGTAATCCTCATGCTCACACTCATTAAAGAATGTTTGTCGAATTCGTGATGCATGTAACGTGCTCGGATTACGGAATGTCATATTGAAGGAAACAATGTAAATTACATGTCTATAGGGTAGAACTCGCTTGAAGAGAATTTTTCTGCGATACGTGCCTCATTTTCCTAACTGCCATTAGGAGAACCCTGCGAAATCTGAGAAAATGCTTCTACGGTCAATATGCCTTGAATGGTGAATGAAAGTCCGGTAATCCACATGTTAATAACAGTTTAGTAATTATTTTTCAAACCGTGATTCATGGAGCGCTTTTGGTAAACAGAATTTCAGCATAATGAAACAATTTAAATTACAATTCTATTGGGTAGAACTAGATAGAATAGGACTTTTCTGCGAAAATTGCATGATTATTGAATCTGAAGTTTGGAGAAAGCTTCAAAATGAGAGTAAATATTTCTAGGTGCAAATAAGCCTTTATGTTGGAAGAAAGTACGGTAATCCACATTTTCACAACATATTAAAGAATCTTTTTCTAATCCGTGATGCATATACCGTGTCCGGAACGTGGAATTTCATGGTGATTGAAACAATTTTATTTACTTCTCTATTGGGTAGAACTTGCTCCAAGAGAATTTTTCTGCGAAAACTGCTTCATTTTTGAAACTGGGGTTTGGAAAACCCTGCAAAATTTGAAAAAATAGTTCTAAGTATCAATATTCAATCTATTGTGATGAAAGTTCGGAAATCCACATGCTAACAAATCTGTAGTGAATAATTGTTGAATCCATTATGCATGTAGCATGTTCGGAACACAGGATTTCACGGTCAGGGAGTTTATGTAAATTATATTTCTCTTGGTTAGAAATCACTCCAAGAGTTTTTTCCTGAGAAATCTGCCTGATTTTCAAAACTGGCATTAGGAAAACACTGCGAACTCAGATGAATAGATTCTCGGTGTAAATATGCCTTGTAGGGTGGATGAAAGTTCGGTAATTCGCATGCTAACAACTCTGTAGTGAATATTTTTCAAATCCGAGATACATGAAGCCTGTTCCGAACACAAAATATCACGGTGAGTGAATCTATGTAAAATACATGTCTCTTGGGTAGAAATCGCTCCAAGAGATTTTTCTGCGAATTCTGCCTCAATTTCAAAACTGGCATTAAGAAAACCTTTCGAAATATGTGAAAATGGTTCAAAGTGTCAATATGGCTTTTATGGTTGATGAAAGTGCGGTAATCCTTATGCTAAAGACTCTGTAGTGAATATTTGTCGAATCCGTGATGCATGTAGCTTTTTCGGAACACGGAATTTCACGATGACGGGTTCTATGTAAATTGCATGTCTATTGTGTAGAACTCGCTCCAAGAGGATTTTTCTGCAAAAACTGCATGATTTAAAAACTGACATTAGGAGAAATCTACTAAATCAGAAAAAACTTTCTATGTATAAATATGCATTGTAAGGTGGATGAAAGTTCAGTAATACACATGTTCACAACTCATTAAAGAATGTTTGTCGTGTCCGTGATACATGTAACGTGTTCAGAACATGGAATGTCACGGTGAGTGAAACTCGGTAAATTACATATCTTTTGGGTAGAACTCGCTCCAAGAGCATTTTCCTGCCAAATCTGCCTCATTTTCAAACCTGGCATTAAAACTAAGCTGTGAAATCTCAGAAAATTCTTCAGTGTCATTAAGCCATGTATGGTGGATGAAAGTTCTGTAATCCACTTGCTAACAAATATGTAGTGAATATATGTCGAATCCGAGATGCATGTAGCGAGTTTGGAACACAGAATTTCACTGTGAGTGAATCCATGTAAATTACGTGTCTATTGTTTGAACCCACTCCAAGAGGTTTTTGCTGTGAAATCTGCCTCAGTTTCGACACTGGCTTTTGGAAAGCTCTGTGAAATCACAGAAAATGCTTCTAAGCATCAATAAGCTTTTATTGTGATGAAAGTCCTGTAATCCACATGCAAACATCTCTGTAGTGTATTTTTGTCGAATCCTATCTGCATGAAGCATGTTCAAAATATGGAATTTCACAGCGTGAGAATCTATTTAATTTACATATCTTTTGGGTAGAACACGCTCCAACAGTTTTTCCTTAGGAAACTGCCTGATTTCTGAAACTGCTATTAGGAAAATGCTGCAAACCGAGAGTTGATATTTCTAGGTGTAAATATGCCTTGTATGGTGGATGAAAGTTCTGTAATACACATGTACACAACTCATTGAAAATGTTACTCAAATCCTTGATGTATGTAGTGTGTTCGGAACACGGAATGTCACGTTGAAGGAAACTATGTAAATTACATATCTATTGGTGAGTACCTGCTCCAGGAGCAATTTACTGTAAAATCTACCTCTGTTTGGAAACTGGTGTTATGAAAACGCTGCAAAATCTGAGCAAAGGCTTTAAAGTGACATTATGTATTCAATGGTTTATTAAAGATGTGTAATTCACATTCTAACAACTCAGCTGTGAGCATTTGTTGAATCCATTGTGCACGTACCTTTTTCGGAACACGGAATGTTACGGTGACGGTATCTATGAAAATGGGATGTCTATTGGATCGAACATGCAGCAAGAGAATTTTTCTGCGAAAACTGCCTGATTTTCGTAACTGACGTTAGGAAAAATCTGCGAAATCTAAGTAAATATTTCTAGGTGTAAATAGGCCTTGTATTGTGGTTGAAACATCGGTAGTCCACATGCTCACGGTCATTAAATAATGTTTGTTGAAGCCGTGATTAATGTAACGTTTCCGGAACACTGATTGTCTCGGTGAGTGAAACTCGGAAAATAACAATTCTACTGGATAGAACTCGCTTGAATTGAATTTTTCAACGAAAATTCCATGATTTTTGAAACTGGATGTTAGGGAAAACCTGCAAAATCAGAATAAACACTTCCAGGTGTAAATATGCCTTGTATGATGGATGAAAGTTCGGTAATCCACATGCTCACACTAATTAAAGAATGTTTGTCGAATTCGTGATGCATGTAACGTGTTCAGAATACGGAATATCATATTGAAAGAAACAATGTAAATTACATGTCTATTGGGTAGAACTCACTTGAAGAGAATTTTTCTGTGAAACGTGCCTCATTTTCCAAACTGCCATTAGGAGAACACTGTGAAATCTGAGAAAATGCTTCTATGGTCAATATGCCTTGAATGGTGAATGAAATTCCGGTAATCAACATGTTATAACAGTTTAGTAATTATTTTTCAAACCGTGATTCATGGAGCGCTTTTGGAAAACGGAATTTCAGCGTAATGAAACAATTTAAATTACAATTCTATTTGGTAGAAATGGCTAGAATAGAATTTTTCTGCAAAAATTGCATGATTATCGAATCTGAAGTTTGGAGAAAGCTTCAAAATGAGAGTAAATATTTCTAGGTGTAAATATGCCTTTATGTTGGAAGAAAGTTCGGTAATCCACATTTTAACAAAATATTAAAGAATGTTTTTCTAATCCGTGATGCATATACTGTGTTCGGAACGTGGAATTTCACGGTGATTGAAACAATGTAAATTACTTCTCTATTGGGTAGAACTGGCTCCAAGAGAATTTTTCTGCCAAAACTGCTTCATTTTTGAAACTGGGGTTTGGAAAACGCTGCAAAATTTGAGAAAATATTTCTAAGTATCAATATTCAATCTATTGGGATGAAAGTTCGTTAATCCACATGCTAACAAATCTGTAGTGAATAATTGTTGAATGAATTATACATGTAGCATGTTCGAAACACGGGATTTCACGGCCAGGGAGTTTATGTAAATTACATTTCTCCTGGTTAGAAATCACTCCAAGAGGTTTTTCCTGAGAAATCTGCCTGATTTTCAAAACTGGAATTAGGAAAACACTGCGAACTCAGATGAATAGATTCTCGGTGTAAATATGCCTTGTAGGGTGGATGAAAGTTCGGTAATCCGCATGCTAACAACTCTGTACTGATTATTTGTCGAATCCGAGATACATGAAGCGTGTTCCGAACACAAAATATCACGGTGAGCAAATCTATGTAAAATACATGTCTCTTGGGTAGAAATCGCTCCAAGAGCTTTTTCTGCAAATTCTGCTCATTTTCAAAACTGGCATTAAGAAAACCTTTCGAAATATGTGAAAATGGTTCAAAGTGTCAATATGGCTTTTATGGTTGATGAAAGTGCGGTAATCCCTATGCTAAAGACTCTGTAGTGAATATTTGTCGTATCCGTGATGCATGTAGCTTTTTCGGAACACGGAATTTCACGATGACGGGTTCTATGTAAATTACATGTCTATTGTGTAGAACTCGCTCCAAGGTGATTTTTCTGCGAAAACTGCATGATTTAAAAACTGACATTAGGAGAAATCTACTAAATCAGAAAAAACTTTCTATGTATAAATATGCATTGTAAGGTGGATGAAAGTTCAGTAATACACATGTTCACAACTCATTAAAGAATGTTTGTCAAATCCTTGATACATGTAACGTGTTCAAAACATGGAATGTCACGGTGAGTGAAACTCGGTAAATTACATATCTTTTGGGTAGAACTCGCTCCAAGAGCATTTTCCTGCCAAATCTGCCTCATTTTCAAACCTGGCATTAAAACTAAGCTGTGAAATCTCAGAAAATTCTTCAGTGTCATTAAGCCATGTATGGTGGATGAAAGTTCTGTAATCCACTTGCTAACAAATATGTAGTGAATATATGTCGAATCCGAGATGCATGTAGCGAGTTTGGAACACAGAATTTCACTGTGAGTGAATCCATGTAAATTACGTGTCTATTGTTTGAACCCACTCCAAGAGGTTTTTGCCGTGAAATCTGCCTCAGTTTCGACACTGGCTTTTGGAAAGCTCTGTGAAATCACAGAAAATGCTTCTAAGCATCAATAAGCTTTTATTGTGATGAAAGTCCTGTAATCCACATGCAAACATCTCTGTAGTGTATTTTTGTCGAATCCTATCTGCATGAAGCATGTTCAAAATATGGAATTTCACAGCGTGAGAATCTATTTAATTTACATATCTTTTGGGTAGAACACGCTCCAACAGTTTTTCCTTAGGAAACTGCCTGATTTCTGAAACTGCTATTAGGAAAATGCTGCAAACCGAGAGTTGATATTTCTAGGTGTAAATATGCCTTGTATGGTGGATGAAAGTTCTGTAATACACATGTACACAACTCATTGAAAATGTTACTCAAATCCGTGATGTATGTAGTGTGTTCGGAACACGGAATGTCACGTTGAAGGAAACTATGTAAATTACATATCTATTGGTGAGTACCCGCTCCAGGAGCAATTTACTGTAAAATCTACCTCTGTTTGGAAACTGGTGTTATGAAAACGCTGCAAAATCTGAGCAAAGGCTTTAAAGTGACATTATGTATTCAATGGTTTATTAAAGATTTGTAATTCACATTCTAACATCTCAGCTGTGAGCATTTGTTGAATCCATTGTGCACGTACCTTTTTCGGAACACGGAATGTTACGGTGACGGTATCTATGAAAATGGGATGTCTATTGGATCGAACATGCAGCAAGAGAATTTTTCTGCGAAAACTGCCTGATTTTCGTAACTGACGTAAGGAAAAATCTGCGAAATCTAAGTAAATATTTCTAGGTGTAAATAGGCCTTGTATTGTGGTTGAAACATCGGTAGTCCACATGCTCACGGTCATTAAATAATGTTTGTTGAAGCCGTGATTAATGTAACGTTTCCGGAACACTGATTGTCTCGGTGAGTGAAACTCGGAAAATAACAATTCTACTGGATAGAACTCGCTTGAATTGAATTTTTCAACGAAAATTCCATGATTTTTGAAACTGGATGTTAGGGAAAACCTGCAAAATCAGAATAAACACTTCTAGGTGTAAATATGCCTTGTATGATGGATGAAAGTTCGGTAATCCACATGCTCACACTAATTAAAGAATGTTTGTCGAATTCGTGATGCATGTAACGTGTTCAGAATACGGAATATCATATTGAAAGAAACAATGTAAATTACATGTTTATTGGGTAGAACTCACTTGAAGAGAATTTTTCTGTGAAACGTGCCTCATTTTCCAAACTGCCATTAGGAGAACACTGTGAAATCTGAGAAAATGCTTCTATGGTCAATATGCCTTGAATGGTGAATGAAATTCCGGTAATCAACATGTTATAACAGTTTAGTAATTATTTTTCAAACCGTGATTCATGGAGCGCTTTTGGAAAACGGAATTTCAGCGTAATGAAACAATTTAAATTACAATTCTATTTGGTAGAAATGGCTAGAATAGAATTTTTCTGCAAAAATTGCATGATTATCGAATCTGAAGTTTGGAGAAAGCTTCAAAATGAGAGTAAATATTTCTAGGTGTAAATATGCCTTTATGTTGGAAGAAAGTTCGGTAATCCACATTTTAACAAAATATTAAAGAATGTTTTTCTAATCCGTGATGCATATACTGTGTTCGGAACGTGGAATTTCACGGTGATTGAAACAATGTAAATTACTTCTCTATTGGGTAGAACTGGCTCCAAGAGAATTTTTCTGCCAAAACTGCTTCATTTTTGAAACTGGGGTTTGGAAAACGCTGCAAAATTTGAGAAAATATTTCTAAGTATCAATATTCAATCTAGTGGGATGAAAGTTCGTTAATCCACATGCTAACAAATCTGTAGTGAATAATTGTTGAATGAATTATACATGTAGCATGTTCGAAACACGGGATTTCACGGCCAGGGAGTTTATGTAAATTACATTTCTCCTGGTTAGAAATCACTCCAAGAGGTTTTTCCTGAGAAATCTGCCTGATTTTCAAAACTGGAATTAGGAAAACACTGCGAACTCAGATGAATAGATTCTCGGTGTAAATATGCCTTGTAGGGTGGATGAAAGTTCGGTAATCCGCATGCTAACAACTCTGTACTGATTATTTGTCGAATCCGAGATACATGAAGCGTGTTCCGAACACAAAATATCACGGTGAGCAAATCTATGTAAAATACATGTCTCTTGGGTAGAAATCGCTCCAAGAGCTTTTTCTGCAAATTCTGCTCATTTTCAAAACTGGCATTAAGAAAACCTTTCGAAATATGTGAAAATGGTTCAAAGTGTCAATATGGCTTTTATGGTTGATGAAAGTGCGGTAATCCCTATGCTAAAGACTCTGTAGTGAATATTTGTCGAATCCGTGATGCATGTAGCTTTTTCGGAACACGGAATTTCACGATGACGGGTTCTATGTAAATTGCATGTCTATTGTGTAGAACTCGCTCCAAGGTGATTTTTCTGCGAAAACTGCATGATTTAAAAACTGACATTAGGAGAAATCTACTAAATCAGAAAAAACTTTCTATGTATAAATATGCATTGTAAGGTGGATGAAAGTTCAGTAATACACATGTTCACAACTCATTAAAGAATGTTTGTCAAATCCTTGATACATGTAACGTGTTCAGAACATGGAATGTCACGGTGAGTGAAACTCGGTAAATTACATATCTTTTGGGTAGAACTCGCTCCAAGAGCATTTTCCTGCCAAATCTGCCTCATTTTCAAACCTGGCATTAAAACTAAGCTGTGAAATCTCAGAAAATTCTTCAGTGTCATTAAGCCATGTATGGTGGATGAAAGTTCTGTAATCCACTTGCTAACAAATATGTAGTGAATATATGTCGAATCCGAGATGCATGTAGCGAGTTTGGAACACAGAATTTCACTGTGAGTGAATCCATGTAAATTACGTGTCTATTGTTTGAACCCACTCCAAGAGGTTTTTGCCGTGAAATCTGCCTCAGTTTCGACACTGGCTTTTGGAAAGCTCTGTGAAATCACAGAAAATGCTTCTAAGCATCAATAAGCTTTTATTGTGATGAAAGTCCTGTAATCCACATGCAAACATCTCTGTAGTGTATTTTTGTCGAATCCTATCTGCATGAAGCATGTTCAAAATATGGAATTTCACAGCGTGAGAATCTATTTAATTTACATATCTTTTGGGTAGAACACGCTCCAACAGTTTTTCCTTAGGAAACTGCCTGATTTCTGAAACTGCTATTAGGAAAATGCTGCAAACCGAGAGTTGATATTTCTAGGTGTAAATATGCCTTGTATGGTGGATGAAAGTTCTGTAATACACATGTACACAACTCATTGAAAATGTTACTCAAATCCGTGATGTATGTAGTGTGTTCGGAACACGGAATGTCACGTTGAAGGAAACTATGTAAATTACATATCTATTGGTGAGTACCCGCTCCAGGAGCAATTTACTGTAAAATCTACCTCTGTTTGGAAACTGGTGTTATGAAAACGCTGCAAAATCTGAGCAAAGGCTTTAAAGTGACATTATGTATTCAATGGTTTATTAAAGATTTGTAATTCACATTCTAACATCTCAGCTGTGAGCATTTGTTGAATCCATTGTGCACGTACCTTTTTCGGAACACGGAATGTTACGGTGACGGTATCTATGAAAATGGGATGTCTATTGGATCGAACATGCAGCAAGAGAATTTTTCTGCGAAAACTGCCTGATTTTCGTAACTGACGTTAGGAAAAATCTGCGAAATCTAAGTAAATATTTCTAGGTGTAAATAGGCCTTGTATTGTGGTTGAAACATCGGTAGTCCACATGCTCACGGTCATTAAATAATGTTTGTTGAAGCCGTGATTAATGTAACGTTTCCGGAACACTGATTGTCTCGGTGAGTGAAACTCGGAAAATAACAATTCTACTGGATAGAACTCGCTTGAATTGAATTTTTCAACGAAAATTCCATGATTTTTGAAACTGGATGTTAGGGAAAACCTGCAAAATCAGAATAAACACTTCTAGGTGTAAATATGCCTTGTATGATGGATGAAAGTTCGGTAATCCACATGCTCACACTAATTAAAGAATGTTTGTCGAATTCGTGATGCATGTAACGTGTTCAGAATACGGAATATCATATTGAAAGAAACAATGTAAATTACATGTTTATTGGGTAGAACTCACTTGAAGAGAATTTTTCTGTGAAACGTGCCTCATTTTCCAAACTGCCATTAGGAGAACACTGTGAAATCTGAGAAAATGCTTCTATGGTCAATATGCCTTGAATGGTGAATGAAATTCCGGTAATCAACATGTTATAACAGTTTAGTAATTATTTTTCAAACCGTGATTCATGGAGCGCTTTTGGAAAACGGAATTTCAGCGTAATGAAACAATTTAAATTACAATTCTATTTGGTAGAAATGGCTAGAATAGAATTTTTCTGCAAAAATTGCATGATTATCGAATCTGAAGTTTGGAGAAAGCTTCAAAATGAGAGTAAATATTTCTAGGTGTAAATATGCCTTTATGTTGGAAGAAAGTTCGGTAATCCACATTTTAACAAAATATTAAAGAATGTTTTTCTAATCCGTGATGCATATACTGTGTTCGGAACGTGGAATTTCACGGTGATTGAAACAATGTAAATTACTTCTCTATTGGGTAGAACTGGCTCCAAGAGAATTTTTCTGCCAAAACTGCTTCATTTTAGAAACTGGGGTTTGGAAAACGCTGCAAAATTTGAGAAAATATTTCTAAGTATCAATATTCAATCTATTGGGATGAAAGTTCATTAATCCACATGCTAACAAATCTGTAGTGAATAATTGTTGAATGAATTATACATGTAGCATGTTCGAAATACGGGATTTCACGGCCAGGGAGTTTATGTAAATTACATTTCTCCTGGTTAGAAATCACTCCAAGAGGTTTTTCCTGAGAAATCTGCCTGATTTTCAAAACTGGAATTAGGAAAACACTGCGAACTCAGATGAATAGATTCTCGGTGTAAATATGCCTTGTAGGGTGGATGAAAGTTCGGTAATCCGCATGCTAACAACTCTGTACTGATTATTTGTCGAATCCGAGATACATGAAGCGTCTTCCGAACACAAAATATCACGGTGAGCAAATCTATGTAAAATACATTTCTCTAGGGTAGAAATCGCTCCAAGAGCTTTTTCTGCGAATTCTGCTCATTTTCAAAACTGGCATTAAGAAAACCTTTCGAAATATGTGAAAATGGTTCAAAGTGTCAATATGGCTTTTATGGTTGATGAAAGTGCGGTAATCCCTATGCTAAAGACTCTGTAGTGAATATTTGTCGAATCCGTGATGCATGTAGCTTTTTCGGAACACGGAATTTCACGATGACGGGTTCTATGTAAATTGCATGTCTATTGTGTAGAACTCGCTCCAAGGTGATTTTTCTGCGAAAACTGCATGATTTAAAAACTGACATTAGGAGAAATCTACTAAATCAGAAAAAACTTTCTATGTATAAATATGCATTGTAAGGTGGATGAAAGTTCAGTAATACACATGTTCACAACTCATTAAAGAATGTTTGTCAAATCCTTGATACATGTAACGTGTTCAGAACATGGAATGTCACGGTGAGTGAAACTCGGTAAATTACATATCTTTTGGGTAGAACTCGCTCCAAGAGCATTTTCCTGCCAAATCTGCCTCATTTTGAAACCTGGCATTAAACTAAACTGTGAAATCTGAGAAAATTCTTCAAAGTGTCAGTAAGCAATGTATGGTGGATGAAAGTTCTGTAATCCACTTGCTAACAACTCTGTAGTGAAAATTTGTCGAATCCGAGATGCATGTAGCGAGTTTGGAACACAGAATTTCACGGTGAATGAATCCATTTAAATTACATGTCTATTGTTTTGAACCCCCTTCAAGAGGTTATTGCCGTGAAATCTGCCTCAGTTTCGACACTGGCTTTTGGAAAGCTCTGTGAAATCAGAGAAAATGCTTCTAAGCATCAATATGCCTTTATTGTGATGAAAGTCCTGTAATCCACATGCAAACATCTCTGTAGTGTATTTTTGTCGAAACCTATCTGCATGAAGCATGTTCAAAATATGGAATTTAACAGCGGGAGAATCTATGTAATTTACGTATCTTTTGGGTAGAACACGCTCCAACAGTTTTTCCTTAGGAAACTGCCTGATTTTTGAAACTGCTATTAGGAAAATGCTGCAAACTCAGAGTTGATATTTCTAGGTGTAAATATGCCTTGTATGGTGGATGAAATTCTGTAATACACATGTACACAACTCATTGAATATGTTACTCAAATCCGTGATGTATGTAGTGTGTTCGGAACACGGAATGTCACGTTCAAGGAAACTATGTAAATTACATATGTATTGGTGAGAAACCGCTCCAGGAGCATTTTACTGTAAAATCTAACTCTGTTTGGAAACTGGTGTTCTGAAAACGCTGCAAAATCTGAGCAAATGCTTTAAAGTGACATTATGTCTTCAATGGTTTATTAAAGAAGTGTAATTCACATTCTAACAACTCAGCTGTGAGCATTTGTTGAATCAAATGTGCACGTACCTTTTTCGGAACACGGAATGTTACGGTGACGATATCTATGAAAATGGGATGTCTATTGGATCGAACATGCAGCAAGAGAATTTTTCTGCGAAAACTGCCTGATTTTCATAACTGACGTTAGGAAAAATCTGCGAAATCTAAGTAAATATTTCTAGGTGTAAATATGCCTTGTATTGTGGTTGAAATATCGGTAATCCACATGCTCACGGTCATTAAATAACGTTAGTTGAAGCCGTGATTTATGTAACGTTTTCGGAACACGGAATGTCTCGGTGAGTGAAACTCGGAAAATAACATTTCTACTGGATAGAACTCGCTTGAATTGAAATTTTCAGCGAAAATTTCATGATTTTTAAAACTGGATGTAAGGAAAAAGCTGTGAAATCTGAATAAAGTCTTCTAGTGTAAATATGCCTTGTATGGTGGATGAAAGTTTGGTAATCCACATGCTCACATAATTAAAGTATGTTTGTCGAATTCGTGATGCATGTAACGTGTTCGTAATACGGAATGTCATATTGAAGGGATCAATGTAAATTACATGTCTATTGGGTAGAACTCGCTTGAAGAGAATTTTTCTGCGAAACGTGCCTCATTTTCCAAACTGCCATTAGGAGAACCCTGTGAAATCTGAGAAAATGCTTCTTAGGGTCAATATGCCTTGAATGGTGAATGAAAGTCCGGTAATCCACATGTTAAATACAGTTTAGTAATTATTTTTCAAAACGTGATTCATGGAGCTCTTTTGGAAAATGGAATTTCAGCGTAATGGAACAATGTAAATTACAATTTTATTGGGTAGAACTAGGTAGAATAGAATTTTTCTGCGAAAATTGCATGATTATCGAATCTGAAGTTTGGAGAAAGCTTCAAAATGAGAGTAAATATTTCTAGGTGTAAATATGCCTTATGTTGGAAGAAAGTTCGGTAATCCACATTTTCAAAACATATTAAAGAATCTTTTTCTAATCCGTGATGCATATACTGTGTTCGGAACGTGGAAATTCACGAAGATTGAAACAATATAAATTACTTCTCTATTGGGTAGAACTTGCTCCAAGAGAATTTTTCTGCGAAAACTGCTTCATTTTTGAAACTGGGGTTTGGAAAATGCTTCAAAATTTGAGAAAATACTTTTAAGTATCAATATTCAATCTATTGTGATGAAAGTTCGGTAATCCACATGCTAACAAATCTGTAGTGAATAATTGTTGAATGAATTATACATGTAGCATGTTCGGAACACGGGATTTCACGGCCAGGGAGTTTATGTAAATTACATTTCTCTTGGTTAGAAATCACTCCAAGAGGTTTTTCCTGAGAAATCTGCCTGATTTTCAAAACTGGCATTAGGAAAACACTGCGAACTCAGATGAATAGATTCTCGGTGTAAATATGCCTTGTAGGGTGGATGAAAGTTCGGTAATCTGCATGCTAACAACTCTGTACTGATTATTTGTCGAATCCGAGATACATGAAGCGTGTTCCAAACACAAAATATCACGGTGAGCAAATCTATGTAAAATACATGTCTCTTGGGTAGAACTCGCTCCAAGAGCTTTTTCTGCGAATTCTGCTCATTTTCAAAACTGGCATTAAGAAAACCTTTAGAAATATGTGAAAATGGTTCAAAGTGTCAATATGGCTTTTATGGTTGATGAAAGTGCGGTAATCCTTATGCTAAAGACTCTGTAGTGAATATTTGTCGAATCCGTGATGCATGTAGCTTTTTCGGAACACGGAATTTCACGATGACGGGTTCTATGTAAATTGCATGTCTATTGTGTAGAACTCGCTCCAAGAGGATTTTTCTGCGAAAACTGCATGATTTAAAAACTGACATTAGGAGAAATCTACTAAATCAGAAAAAACTTTCTATGTATAAATATGCATTGTAAGGTGGATGAAAGTTCAGTAATACACATGTTCACAACTCATTAAAGAATGTTTGTCAAATCCTTGATACATGTAACGTGTTCAGAACATGGAATGTCACAGTGAGTGAAACTCGGTAAATTATATATCTTTTGGGTAGAACTCGCTCCAAGAGCATTTTCCTGCCAAATCTCCCTCATTTTCAAACCTGGCATTAAAACTAAACTGTGAAATCTGAGAAAATTCTTCAAAGTGTCAGTAAGCAATGTATGGTGGATGAAAGTTCGGTAATTCGCATGCTAACAACTCTGTAGTGAATATTTTTCAAATCCGAGATACATGAAGCGTGTTCCGAACACAAAATATCACGGTGAGCGAATCTATGTAAAATACATGTCTCTTGGGTAGAAATCGCTCCAAGAGCTTTTTCTGCGAATTCTGCCTCATTTTCAAAATTGGCATTAGGAAAACCATTTGAAATATGATAAAATTCTTCAAAGTGTCAATATGGCTTATATGGTGGATGAAAGTGCGGTAATACTTATGCTAAACTCTCTGTAGTGAATATTTTTCGAATCCGTGACGCATGTACCTTTTACGGAACACGGAATTTCACGATGATGGGTTCTATGTAAATTGCATGTCTATTGTGTATAACTCGCTCCAAGAGGATTTTTCTGCGAAAACTGCATGATTTAAACTGACATTAGGAGAAATCTACTAAATCAGAAAAAAAAATTTCTATGTATAAATATGCATTGTAAGGTGGATGAAAGTTTAGTAATACACATGTTCACCACTCATTAAAGAATGATTTTCGAATCCGTCCTGCATGAAACGTGTTCAGAACACGGAATGTCATGGTGAGTGAAACTCGGTAAATTACATATCTTTTGGGTAGAACTCACACCAAGAGCATTTTCCTGCCAAATCTGCCTCATTTTCAAACCTGGCATTAAAACTAACCTGTGAAATCTGAGAAAATTCTTCAAAGTGTCAGTAAGTCAAGTATGGTGGATGAAAGTGCTGTAATCCACTTGCTAACAACTCTGTAGTGAATGTTTTCGAATCCGAGATGCATGTAGCGTGTTCGGAACACGGAATTTCACGGTGAGCGAATCCATGGAAATTACATGTCTTTAGTTTTGAACCCGCTCCAAGAGATTTTTGCCGTGAAATCTACCTCAGTTTCGACACTGGTGTTTGGAAAGCTCTGTGAAATCTGAGAAAATGCTTCTAAGCATCAATATGCCTTTATTGTGTTGAAAGTCCTGTAATCCACATGCAAACATATCTTTAGTGTATATTTGTCGAATCCTATCTGCATGTAGCGTGTTCGAAGCACGGAATTTCACAGAGGGAGAATCTATGTAATTTACATATCTTTTGGGTAGAACACGCTCCAACAGATTTTTCCTTAGGAAACTGCCTGATTTTTGAAACTGCTATTAGGAAAATGCTGCTAACAGAGAGTTTATATTTCTACGTGTAAAAATGCCTTGTATGGTGAATGAAAGTTCTGTAATACACATGTACACAACTCATTAAAAATGTTTCTCAAATCCGTGATGTATGTAGTGTGTTCGGAACACGGAATGTCACGTTGAAGGAAACTATGCAAATTACATATATATTGGTGAGAACCCGCTCCAGGAGCATTTTACTGTAAAATCTACCTCTGTTTGGAAACTGGTGTTATGAAAACGCTGCAAAATCTGAGCAAAGTCTTTAAAGTGACATTATGTCTTCAATGGTTTACTAAAGAAGTGTAATTCATATTCTAACAACTCAGCTGTGAGCATTTGTTGAATCCAATGTGCACGTACATTTTTTGGAACACGGAATGTTACGGTGACGGTATCTATGAAAATGGGATGTCTATTGGATCGAACATGCAGCAAGAGAATTTTTCTACGAAAACTGCCTGATTTTTGTAACTGACGTTAGGAAAAAGCTGCGAAATCTAAGTAAATATTTCTAGGTGTAAATATGCTTTGTAATGTGGTTGAAACTTTGGTAATCCACATGCTCACAGTCATTAAATAATGTTTGTTGAAGCCGTGAATAATGTAACGTTTTCGGAACACAGAATGTCTCGGTGAGTGAAACACGGAAAATAACAATTCTACTGGATAGAACTCGCTTGAATTGAAATTTTCAGCGAAAATTTCATGATTTTAGAAACTGGATGTTAGGAAAAACTTTCGAAATCAGAATAAAAATTCTAGGGGTAAATATGCTCTGTATGGTTGATGAAAGTTCGGTAATCCACATGCTCACACTCATTAAAGAATGTTTTTCAAATTCGTGATGCATGTAACGTGTTCGGGATATGGAATGTCATATTGAAGGAAACAATGTAAATTATATGTCTATTGGGTAGAACTCGCTTGAAGAGAATTTTTCTGCGAAACGTGCCTCATTTTCAAAACTGCCAATAGGAGAAACCTGTGAAATCTGAGTAAATGCTTCTAAGTGTCTGTATGCCTTGAATGGTGAATGAAAGTCCGGTAATCCACATGTTAATAACAGTGTAGTAATTATTTTTCAAACCGTGATTCATGGAGTGCTTTTGGAAAACGGAATTTCAGCGTAATGAAACAATGTAAAATAAATTCTATTGGGTAGAACTAGATAGAATAGGATTTTTCTGCGAAAATTGCATGATTATCGAATCTGAAGTTTGGAGAAAGTTCAAAATGAGATTAAATATTTCTAGGTGCAAATATGCCTTTATGTTGGAAGAAAGTTCGGTAATCCACATTTTCACAACATATTAAAGAATCTTTTTCTAATCCGTGATGCATATACCGTGTCCGGAACGTGGAATTTCATGGTGATTGAAACAATTTTATTTACTTCTCTATTGGGTAGAAGTTGCTCCAAGAGAATTTTTCTGCGAAAACTGCTTCATTTTTGAAACTGGGGTTTGGAAAACGCTGCAAAATTTGAGAAAATAGTTCTAAGTATCAATATTCAATCTATTGTGATGAAAGTTCGGTAATCCACATGCTAACAAATCTGTAGTGAATATTTGTCGAAACCATTATGCATGTAGCATGTTTGGAACACGGAATTTCATGGCCAAGGAGTTTATGTAAATTACATTTCTCTTGGTTACAAATCACTCCAAGAAGTTTTTCTGAGAAATCTGCCTGATTTTTAAAGCTGGCGTTAGGAAAACCCTGCGAACTCAGATGAATAGATTCTCGGTGTAAATATGCCTTGTAGGGTGGATGAAAGTTCGGTAATCCGCATGCTAACAGCTGTGTAGTGAATATTTGTCGAATCCGCGATACATGAAGCGTGTACGGAACACAGAATATCACGGTGAGCGAATCTATGTAAAATACATGTCTCTTGGGTAGAACTCGCTCCAAAAGCTTTTTCTGCGAATTCTGCCTCATTTTCAAAACAGGCATTAGGAAAAGCTTTCGAAATAGTAGAAAATGCTTCAAAGTGTCAATATGGCTTTTATGTTGGATGAAAGTGCGGTAATCCTTATGCTAAAGACTGTGTAGTGAATATTTGTCGAATCCGTGATGCATGTAGCTTTTTCGGAACACGGAATTTCACGATGATGGGTTCTATGTAAATTGCATGTCTATTGGGTAGAACTCGCTCCAAGAGGATTTTTCTGCGAAATCTGCATGATTTAAAAACTGACATTAGAAGAAATCTACTAAATCAGAAAAAAAATTTCTTTGTATATATATATGCATTGTAAGCTGGAAGAAAGTTCAGTAATACACATGTTCACCACTCATTAAAATGTTTGTCGTGTCCGTGATGCATGTAACGTGTTCAGAACACGGAATGTCACGGTGACTGAAATTAGGTAAATTACACATCTTTTGGGTAGAACTCGCTCCAAGAGCATTTTCCTGCCAAATCTGCCTCATTTTCAAACCTGGCATGAAAACTAACCTGTGAAATCTGAGAAAATTCTTCAAAGTGTCTGTAAGTCATTTATGGTGAATGAAAATGCTGTAATCCACTTGCTAACAACTCAGTAGTGAATATTTATCAAATCCGAGATGCATGTAGCGTGTTCGGAACACGGAATTTCACGGTGAGCGAATCCATGTAAATTACATGTCTTTAGATTTGAACCTGCTCCAAGAGTTTTTACCGTGAAATCTGCCTCAGTTTCGAAACTGGCGTTTGGAAAGCTCTGTGAAATCAGAGAAAATGCTTCTAAGCATCAATATGCCTTGTATTGTGATGAAAGTCCTGTAATCCACATGCAAACATCTGTGTAGTGTATTTTTGTCGAATCCTATCTGCATGAAGCATATTCAAAATATGGAATTTCACAGCGGGAGAATCTATTTAATTTACATATCTTTTGGGTAGAACACGCTCCAACAGTTTTTTCCTTAGGAAACTGCCTGATTTTTGAAACTGCTATTAGGAAAATGCTGCAAACCCAGAGTTGATATTTCTAGGTGTAAATATGCCTTGTATGGCGGATGAAAGTTCTGTAATACACATGTACACAACTCATTGAAAATGTTACTCCAATCCATGATGTATGTAGTGTGTTCGGAACACGGAATGTCACGTTGAAGGAAACTATGTAAATTACATATCAATTGGTGAGTACCCGCTCCAGGAGCATTTTACTGTAAAATCTACCTCTGTTTGGAAACTGGTGTTATGAAAACGCTTCAAAATCTGAGTAAAGGTTTTAAAGTGACATTATGTCTTCAATGGTTTATTAAAGATGTGTAATTCACATTCTAACAACTCAGCTGTGAGTATTTGTTGAATCCATTGTGCACGTAACTTTTTCGGAACACGGAATGTTACGGTGACGGTATCTATGAAAATGGGATGTCTACTGGATCGAACATGCAGCAAGGGAATTTTTCTGCAAAAACTGCCTGATTTTCGTAAGTGACGTTAGGAAAAATCTGCGAAATCTATGTAAATATTTCTAGGTGTAAATATGTCTTGTATTGTGGTTGAAACATCGGTAATCCACATGCACACGGTCATTAAATAATGTTTGTCGAAGCTGTGATTAATGTAAAGTTTTCGGAACATGGAATGTCTCGGTGATTGAACCTCGGAAAATAACATTTCTACTGGATAGAACTCGCTTGAATTGAATTTTTCAGCGAAAATTTCATGATTTTCGAAACTGGATGTTAGAAAAAAACTGCGAAATCAGAATAAACACTTCTAGGTGTAAATATGTCTTGTATGGTGGATGAAAGTTCGGTAATGCACATGCTCACTCTCATTAAAGAAGGTTTGTCGAATTCGTGATGCATGTAACGTGTTCGGAATATGGAATGTCATATTGAAGGAAACAATGTAAATAACAAGTCTATTGGGTAGAACACGCTTGAAGAGAATTTTTCTGCGAAACGTGCCTCATTTTCCAAACTGCCATTAGGAGAACCCAGTGAAATCTGAGAAAATGCTTCTAAGAGTCAATATGCCTTGAATGGTGAATGAAATTCCGGTAATCCACATGTTATAACAGTTTAGTAATTATTTTTCAAACCGTGATTCATGGAGCGCTTTTGGAAAATGGAATTTCAGCGTAATGAAACAATTTAAATTACAATTCTATTTGGTAGAAATGGCTAGAATAGGATTTTTCTGCCAAAATTGCATGATTATCGAATCTGAAGTTTGGAGAAAGCTTCAAAATGAGAGTAAATATTTCTAGGTGTAAATATGCCTTTATGTTGGAAGAAAGTTCGGTAATCCACATTTTAACAAAATATTAAAGAATGTTTTTCTAATCCGTGATGCATATACCGTGTTCGGAACGTGGAATTTCACGGTGATTGAAGCAATGTAAATTACTTCTCTATTGGGTAGAACTGGTTCCAAGAGAATTTTTCTGCCAATACTGCTTCATTTTTGAAACTGGGGTTTGGAAAACGCTGCAAAATTTGAGAAAATATTTCTAAGTATCAATATTCAATCTATTGTGATGAAAGTTCGTTAATCCACATGCTAACAAATCTGTAGTGAATAATTGTTGAATGAATTATACATGTAGCATGTTCAGAACACGGGATTTCACGGCCAGGGAGTTTATGTAAATTACATTTCTCTTGGTTAGAAATCACTCCAAGAGGTTTTTCCTGAGAAATCTGCCTGATTTTCAAAACTGGAATTAGGAAAACACTGCGAACTCAGATGAATAGATTCTCGGTGTAAATATGCCTTGTAGGGTGGATGAAAGTTCGGTAATCCGCATGCTAACAACTCTGTACTGATTATTTGTCGAATCCGAGATACATGAAGCGTGTTCCGAACACAAAATATCACGGTGAGCAAATCTATGTAAAATACATGTCTCTTGGGTAGAAATCGCTCCAAGAGCTTTTTCTGCAAATTCTGCTCATTTTCAAAACTGGCATTAAGAAAACCTTTCGAAATATGTGAAAATGGTTCAAAGTGTCAATATGGCTTTTATGGTTGATGAAAGTGCGGTAATCCTTATGCTAAAGACTCTGTAGTGAATATTTGTCGAATCCGTGATGCATGTAGCTTTTTCGGAACACGGAATTTCACGATGACGGGTTCTATGTAAATTGCATGTCTATTGTGTAGAACTCGCTCCAAGGTGATTTTTCTGCGAAAACTGCATGATTTAAAAACTGACATTAGGAGAAATCTACTAAATCAGAAAAAACTTTCTATGTATAAATATGCATTGTAAGGTGGATGAAAGTTCACTAATACACATGTTCACAACTCATTAAAAATGTTTGTCAAATCCTTGATACATGTAACGTGTTCAGAACATGGAATGTCACGGTGAGTGAAACTCGGTAAATTACATATCTTTTGGGTAGAACTCGCTCCAAGAGCATTTTCCTGCCAAATCTGCCTCATTTTCAAACCTGGCATTAAAACTAAACTGTGAAATCTGAGAAAATTCTTCAAAGTGTCAGTAAGCAATGTATGGTGGATGAAAGTTCTGTAATCCACTTGCTAAGAACTCTGTAGTGAATATTTGTCGAATCCGAGATGCATGTAGTGAGTTTGGAACACAGGATTTCACGGTGAGTGAATCCATTTAAATTACATGTCTATTGTTTTGAACCCCCTTCAAGAGGTTTTTGCCGTGAAATCTGCCTCAGTTTCGACACTGGCTTTTGGAAAGCTCTGTGAAATCAGAGAAAATGCTTCTAAGCATCAATATGCCTTTATTGTGATGAAAGTCCTGTAATCCACATGCAAACATCTCTGTAGTGTATTTTTGTCGAAACCTATCTGCATGAAGCATGTTCAAAATATGGAATTTCACAGCGGGAGAATCTATGTAATTTAAATATTTTTTGGGTAGAACACGCACCAAAAGTTTTTCCTTAGGAAACTGCCTGATTTTTGAAACTGCTATTAGGAAAATGCTGCAAACCCAGAGTTGATATTTCTAGGTGTAAATATGCCTTGTATGGTGGATGAAAGTTCTGTAATACACATGTACACAACTCATTGAAAATGTTACTCAAATCCATGATGTATGTAGTGTGTTCGGAACACGGAATGTCACGTTGAAGGAAACTATGTAAATTACATATCAATTGGTGAGAACCCGCTCCAGGAGCATTTTACTGTAAAATCTACCTCTGTTTGGAAACTGGTGTTATGAAAACGCTGCAAAATCTGAGCAAATGCTTTAAAGTGACATTATGTCTTCAATGGTTTACTAAAGATGTGTAATTCACATTCTAAAAACTCAGCTGTGAGCATTTGTTGAATCCAATGTGCACATACCTTTTTTGGAACACGGAATGTTACGGTAGCGTTATCTATGAAAATGGTATATCTATTGTTTCGAACATGCAGCAAGAGAATTTTTCTGTGAAAACTGCCAGATTTTCGTAACTGACGTTAGAAATGTCTGTGAAATCTAAGTAAATATTTCTAGGGGTAAATATGCCTTGAATTGTGGTTGAAATTTCGGTTATCCACATGCTCACGGTCATTAAATAATGTTTGTTGAAGCTGTGATTAATGTAACGTTTTCGGAACACGGAATGTCTCGGTGAGTGAACCTCGGAAAATAACAATTCTACTGGATAGAACTCGCTTGAATTGAAATTTTCAGCGAAAATTTCATGATTTTTGAAACTGGATGTTAGGGAAAACCTGCAAAATCAGATTAAACACTTCTAGTTGTAAATATGCCTTGTATGGTGGATGAAAGTTCGGTAATCCTCATGCTCACACTCATTAAAGAATGTTTGTCGAATTCGTGATGCATGTAACGTGCTCGGATTACGGAATGTCATATTGAAGGAAACAATGTAAATTACATGTCTATAGGGTAGAACTCGCTTGAAGAGAATTTTTCTGCGATACGTGCCTCATTTTCCTAACTGCCATTAGGAGAACCCTGCGAAATCTGAGAAAATGCTTCTACGGTCAATATGCCTTGAATGGTGAATGAAAGTCCGGTAATCCACATGTTAATAACAGTTTAGTAATTATTTTTCAAACCGTGATTCATGGAGCGCTTTTGGTAAACAGAATTTCAGCATAATGAAACAATTTAAATTACAATTCTATTGGGTAGAACTAGATAGAATAGGACTTTTCTGCGAAAATTGCATGATTATTGAATCTGAAGTTTGGAGAAAGCTTCAAAATGAGAGTAAATATTTCTAGGTGCAAATAAGCCTTTATGTTGGAAGAAAGTACGGTAATCCACATTTTCACAACATATTAAAGAATCTTTTTCTAATCCGTGATGCATATACCGTGTCCGGAACGTGGAATTTCATGGTGATTGAAACAATTTTATTTACTTCTCTATTGGGTAGAACTTGCTCCAAGAGAATTTTTCTGCGAAAACTGCTTCATTTTTGAAACTGGGGTTTGGAAAACCCTGCAAAATTTGAAAAAATAGTTCTAAGTATCAATATTCAATCTATTGTGATGAAAGTTCGGAAATCCACATGCTAACAAATCTGTAGTGAATAATTGTTGAATCCATTATGCATGTAGCATGTTCGGAACACAGGATTTCACGGTCAGGGAGTTTATGTAAATTATATTTCTCTTGGTTAGAAATCACTCCAAGAGTTTTTTCCTGAGAAATCTGCCTGATTTTCAAAACTGGCATTAGGAAAACACTGCGAACTCAGATGAATAGATTCTCGGTGTAAATATGCCTTGTAGGGTGGATGAAAGTTCGGTAATTCGCATGCTAACAACTCTGTAGTGAATATTTTTCAAATCCGAGATACATGAAGCCTGTTCCGAACACAAAATATCACGGTGAGTGAATCTATGTAAAATACATGTCTCTTGGGTAGAAATCGCTCCAAGAGATTTTTCTGCGAATTCTGCCTCAATTTCAAAACTGGCATTAAGAAAACCTTTCGAAATATGTGAAAATGGTTCAAAGTGTCAATATGGCTTTTATGGTTGATGAAAGTGCGGTAATCCTTATGCTAAAGACTCTGTAGTGAATATTTGTCGAATCCGTGATGCATGTAGCTTTTTCGGAACACGGAATTTCACGATGACGGGTTCTATGTAAATTGCATGTCTATTGTGTAGAACTCGCTCCAAGAGGATTTTTCTGCAAAAACTGCATGATTTAAAAACTGACATTAGGAGAAATCTACTAAATCAGAAAAAACTTTCTATGTATAAATATGCATTGTAAGGTGGATGAAAGTTCAGTAATACACATGTTCACAACTCATTAAAGAATGTTTGTCGTGTCCGTGATACATGTAACGTGTTCAGAACATGGAATGTCACGGTGAGTGAAACTCGGTAAATTACATATCTTTTGGGTAGAACTCGCTCCAAGAGCATTTTCCTGCCAAATCTGCCTCATTTTCAAACCTGGCATTAAAACTAAGCTGTGAAATCTCAGAAAATTCTTCAGTGTCATTAAGCCATGTATGGTGGATGAAAGTTCTGTAATCCACTTGCTAACAAATATGTAGTGAATATATGTCGAATCCGAGATGCATGTAGCGAGTTTGGAACACAGAATTTCACTGTGAGTGAATCCATGTAAATTACGTGTCTATTGTTTGAACCCACTCCAAGAGGATTTTGCCCTGAAATCTGCCTCAGTTTCGACACTGGCTTTTGGAAAGCTCTGTGAAATCAGAGAAAATGCTTCTAAGCATCAATAAGCCTTTATTGTGATGAAAGTCCTGTAATCCACATGCAAACATCTCTGTAGTGTATTTTTGTCGAATCCTATCTGCATGAAGCATGTTCAAAATATGGAATTTCACAGCGGGAGAATCTATTTAATTTACATATCTTTTGGGTAGAACACGCACCAAAAGTTTTTCCTTAGGAAACTGCCTGATTTTTGAAACTGCTATTAGGAAAATGCTGCAAACCCAGAGTTGATATTTCTAGGTGTAAATATGCCTTGTATGGTGGATGAAAGTTCTGTAATACACATGTACACAACTCATTGAAAATGTTACTCAAATCCGTGATGTATGTAGTGTGTTCGGAACACGGAATGTCACGTTGAAGGAAACTATGTAAATTACATATCAATTGGTGAGAACCCGCTCCAGGAGCATTTTACTGTAAAATCTACCTCTGTTTGGAAACTGGTGTTATGAAAACGCTGCAAAATCTGAGCAAATGCTTTAAAGTGACATTATGTCTTCAATGGTTTACTAAAGATGTGTAATTCACATTCTAAAAACTCAGCTGTGAGCATTTGTTGAATCCAATGTGCACATACATTTTTTGGAACACGGAATGTTACGGTAGCGTTATCTATGAAAATGGTATATCTATTGTTTCGAACATGCAGCAAGAGAATTTTTCTGTGAAAACTGCCAGATTTTCGTAACTGACGTTAGAAATGTCTGTGAAATCTAAGTAAATATTTCTAGGGGTAAATATGCCTTGAATTGTGGTTGAAATTTCGGTTATCCACATGCTCACGGTCATTAAATAATGTTTGTTGAAGCTGTGATTAATGTAACGTTTTCGGAACACGGAATGTCTCGGTGAGTGAACCTCGGAAAATAACAATTCTACTGGATAGAACTCGCTTGAATTGAAATTTTCAGCGAAAATTTCATGATTTTTGAAACTGGATGTTAGGGAAAACCTGCAAAATCAGATTAAACACTTCTAGTTGTAAATATGCCTTGTATGGTGGATGAAAGTTCGGTAATCCTCATGCTCACACTCATTAAAGAATGTTTGTCGAATTCGTGATGCATGTAACGTGCTCGGATTACGGAATGTCATATTGAAGGAAACAATGTAAATTACATGTCTATAGGGTAGAACTCGCTTGAAGAGAATTTTTCTGCGATACGTGCCTCATTTTCCTAACTGCCATTAGGAGAACCCTGCGAAATCTGAGAAAATGCTTCTACGGTCAATATGCCTTGAATGGTGAATGAAAGTCCGGTAATCCACATGTTAATAACAGTTTAGTAATTATTTTTCAAACCGTGATTCATGGAGCGCTTTTGGTAAACAGAATTTCAGCATAATGAAACAATTTAAATTACAATTCTATTGGGTAGAACTAGATAGAATAGGACTTTTCTGCGAAAATTGCATGATTATTGAATCTGAAGTTTGGAGAAAGCTTCAAAATGAGAGTAAATATTTCTAGGTGCAAATAAGCCTTTATGTTGGAAGAAAGTACGGTAATCCACATTTTCACAACATATTAAAGAATCTTTTTCTAATCCGTGATGCATATACCGTGTCCGGAACGTGGAATTTCATGGTGATTGAAACAATTTTATTTACTTCTCTATTGGGTAGAACTTGCTCCAAGAGAATTTTTCTGCGAAAACTGCTTCATTTTTGAAACTGGGGTTTGGAAAACCCTGCAAAATTTGAAAAAATAGTTCTAAGTATCAATATTCAATCTATTGTGATGAAAGTTCGGAAATCCACATGCTAACAAATCTGTAGTGAATAATTGTTGAATCCATTATGCATGTAGCATGTTCGGAACACAGGATTTCACGGTCAGGGAGTTTATGTAAATTATATTTCTCTTGGTTAGAAATCACTCCAAGAGTTTTTTCCTGAGAAATCTGCCTGATTTTCAAAACTGGCATTAGGAAAACACTGCGAACTCAGATGAATAGATTCTCGGTGTAAATATGCCTTGTAGGGTGGATGAAAGTTCGGTAATTCGCATGCTAACAACTCTGTAGTGAATATTTTTCAAATCCGAGATACATGAAGCCTGTTCCGAACACAAAATATCACGGTGAGTGAATCTATGTAAAATACATGTCTCTTGGGTAGAAATCGCTCCAAGAGATTTTTCTGCGAATTCTGCCTCAATTTCAAAACTGGCATTAAGAAAACCTTTCGAAATATGTGAAAATGGTTCAAAGTGTCAATATGGCTTTTATGGTTGATGAAAGTGCGGTAATCCTTATGCTAAAGACTCTGTAGTGAATATTTGTCGAATCCGTGATGCATGTAGCTTTTTCGGAACACGGAATTTCACGATGACGGGTTCTATGTAAATTGCATGTCTATTGTGTAGAACTCGCTCCAAGAGGATTTTTCTGCAAAAACTGCATGATTTAAAAACTGACATTAGGAGAAATCTACTAAATCAGAAAAAACTTTCTATGTATAAATATGCATTGTAAGGTGGATGAAAGTTCAGTAATACACATGTTCACAACTCATTAAAGAATGTTTGTCGTGTCCGTGATACATGTAACGTGTTCAGAACATGGAATGTCACGGTGAGTGAAACTCGGTAAATTACATATCTTTTGGGTAGAACTCGCTCCAAGAGCATTTTCCTGCCAAATCTGCCTCATTTTCAAACCTGGCATTAAAACTAAGCTGTGAAATCTCAGAAAATTCTTCAGTGTCATTAAGCCATGTATGGTGGATGAAAGTTCTGTAATCCACTTGCTAACAAATATGTAGTGAATATATGTCGAATCCGAGATGCATGTAGCGAGTTTGGAACACAGAATTTCACTGTGAGTGAATCCATGTAAATTACGTGTCTATTGTTTGAACCCACTCCAAGAGGATTTTGCCCTGAAATCTGCCTCAGTTTCGACACTGGCTTTTGGAAAGCTCTGTGAAATCAGAGAAAATGCTTCTAAGCATCAATAAGCCTTTATTGTGATGAAAGTCCTGTAATCCACATGCAAACATCTCTGTAGTGTATTTTTGTCGAATCCTATCTGCATGAAGCATGTTCAAAATATGGAATTTCACAGCGGGAGAATCTATTTAATTTACATATCTTTTGGGTAGAACACGCTCCAACAGTTTTTCCTTAGGAAACTGCCTGATTTCTGAAACTGCTATTAGGAAAATGCTGCAAACCGAGAGTTGATATTTCTAGGTGTAAATATGCCTTGTATGGCGGATGAAAGTTCTGTAATACACATGTACACAACTCATTGAAAATGTTACTCAAATCCGTGATGTATGTAGTGTGTTCGGAACACGGAATGTCACGTTGAAGGAAACTATGTAAATTACATATCTATTGGTGAGTACCCGCTCCAGGAGCATTTTACTGTAAAATCTACCTCTGTTTGGAAACTGGTGTCATGAAAACGCTGCAAAATCTGAGCAAAGGCTTTAAAGTGACATTATGTATTCAATGGTTTATTAAAGATGTGTAATTCACATTCTAACAACTCAGCTGTGAGCATTTGTTGAATCCAATGTGCACGTACCTTTTTCGGAACACGGAATGTTACGGTGACGGTATCTATGAAAATGGGATGTCTATTGGATCGAACATGCAGCAAGAGAATTTTTCTGCGAAAACTGCCTGATTTTCGTAACTGACGTTAGGAAAAATCTGCGAAATCTAAGTAAATATTTCTAGGTGTAAATAGGTCTTGTATTGTGGTTGAAACATCGGTAGTCCACATGCTCACGGTCATTAAATAATGTTTGTTGAAGCCGTGATTAATGTAACGTTTCCGGAACACGGATTGTCTCGGTGAGTGAAACTCGGAAAATAACAATTCTACTGGATAGAACTCGCTTGAATTGAATTTTTCAGCGAAAATTTCATGATTTTCGAAACTGGATGTTAGGGAAAACCTGCGAAATCAGAATAAACACTTCTAGGTGTAAATATGCCTTGTATGATGGATGAAAGTTCGGTAATCCACATGCTCACACTAATTAAAGAATGTTTGTCGAATTCGTGATGCATGTAACGTGTTCAGAATACGGAATATCATATTGAAAGAAACAATGTAAATTACATGTTTATTGGGTAGAACTCACTTGAAGAGAATTTTTCTGCGAAACGTGCCTCATTTTCCAAACTGCCATTAGGAGAACACTGTGAAATATGAGAAAATGCTTCTATGGTCAATATGCCTTGAATGGTGAATGAAATTCCGGTAATCAACATGTTATAACAGTTTAGTAATTATTTTTCAAACCGTGATTCATGGAGCGCTTTTGGAAAACGGAATTTCAGCGTAATGAAACAATTTAAATTACAATTCTATTTGGTAGAAATGGCTAGAATAGAATTTTTCTGCCAAAATTGCATGATTATCGAATCTGAAGTTTGGAGAAAGCTTCAAAATGAGAGTAAATATTTCTAGGTGTAAATATGCCTTATGTTGGAAGAAAGTTCGGTAATCCACATTTTAACAAAATATTAAAGAATGTTTTTCTAATCCGTGATGCATATACCGTGTTCGGAACGTGGAATTTCACGGTGATTGAAGCAATGTAAATTACTTCTCTATTGGGTAGAACTGGCTCCAAGAGAATTTTTCTGCCAAAACTGCTTCATTTTTGAAACTGGGGTTTGGAAAACACTGCAAAATTTGAGAAAATATTTCTAAGTATCAATATTCAATCTATTGTGATGAAAGTTCGTTAATCCACATGCTAACAAATCTGTAGTGAATAATTGTTGAATGAATTATACATGTAGCATGTTCGAAACACGGGATTTCACGGCCAGGGAGTTTATGTAAATTACATTTCTCTTGGTTAGAAATCACTCCAAGAGGTTTTTCCTGAGAAATCTGCCTGATTTTCAAAACTGGAATTAGGAAAACACTGCGAACTCAGATGAATAGATTCTCGGTGTAAATATGCCTTGTAGGGTGGATGAAAGTTCGGTAATCCGCATGCTAACAACTCTGTACTGATTATTTGTCGAATCCGAGATACATGAAGCGTGTTCCGAACACAAAATATCACGGTGAGCAAATCTATGTAAAATACATGTCTCTTGGATAGAAATCGCTCCAAGAGCTTTTTCTGCGAATTCTGCTCATTTTCAAAACTGGCATTAAGAAAACCTTTCGAAATATGTGAAAATGGTTCAAAGTGTCAATATGGCTTTTATGGTTGATGAAAGTGCGGTAATCCTTATGCTAAAGACTCTGTAGTGAATATTTGTCGAATCCGTGATGCATGTAGCTTTTTCGGAACACGGAATTTCACGATGACGGGTTCTATGTAAATTGCATGTCTATTGTGTAGAACTCGCTCCAAGAGGATTTTTCTGCGAAAACTGCATGATTTAAAAACTGACATTAGGAGAAATCTACTAAATCAGAAAAAACTTTCTATGTATAAATATGCATTGTAAGGTGGATGAAAGTTCAGTAATACACATGTTCACAACTCATTAAAGAATGTTTGTCAAATCCTTGATACATGTAACGTGTTCAGAACATGGAATGTCATGGTGAGTGAAACTCGGTAAATTACATATCTTTTGGGTAGAACTCGCTCCAAGAGCATTTTCCTGCCAAATCTGCCTCATTTTCAAACCTGGCATTAAACTAAACTGTGAAATCTGAGAAAATTCTTCAAAGGGTCAGTAAGCAATGTATGGTGGATGAAAGTTCTGTAATCCACTTGCTAAAAACTATGTAGTGAAAATTTGTCGAATCCGAGATGCATGTAGCGAGTTTGGAACACAGAACTTCACGGTGAGTGAATCCATTTAAATTACATGTCTATTGTTTTGAACCCCCTTCAAGAGGTTATTGCCGTGAAATCTGCCTCAGTTTCGACACTGGCGTTTGGAAAGCTGTGTGAAATCAGAGAAAATGCTTCTAAGCATCAATATGCCTTTATTGTGATGAAAGTCCTGTAATCCACATGCAAACATCTCTGTAGTGTATTTTTGTCGAAACCTATCTGCATGAAGCATGTTCAAAATATGGAATTTCACAGCGGGAGAATCTATGTAATTTACATATCTTTTGGGTAGAACACGCTCCAACAGTTTTTCCTTAGGAAACTGCCTGATTTTTGAAACTGCTATTAGGAAAATGCTGCAAACCCAGAGTTGATATTTCTAGGTGTAAATATGCCTTGTATGGTGGATGAAATTCTGTAATACACATGTAGACAACTCATTGAAAATGTTACTCAAATCCGTGATGTATGTAGTGTGTTCAGAACACGGAATGTCACGTTGAAGGAAACTATGTAAATTACATATCTATTGGTGAGAAACCGCTCCAGGAGCATTTTACTGTAAAATCTACCTCTGTTTGTAAACTGGTGTTATGAAAACGCTGCAAAATCTGAGCAAATGCTTTAAAGTGACATTATGTCTTCAATGGTTTATTAAAGAAGTGTAATTCACATTCTAACAACTCAGCGGTGAGCAATTGTTGAATCCAATGTGCACATACCTTTTTAGGAACACAGAATTTTACGGTAACGTTATGTATGAAAATGGGATGTCTATTGGATCGAACATGCAGCAAGAGAATTTTTCTGCGAAAACTGCCTGATTTTCGTAACTGACGTTAGGAAAAGTCTGTGAAATCTAAGTAAATATTTCTAGGTGTAAATATGCCTTGAATTGTGGTTGAAATTTCGGTTATCCTCATGCTCACGGTCATTAAATAATTTTTGTTGAAGCCGTGATTAATGTAACGTTTTCGGAACACGGAAAGTCTCGGTGAGTGAAACTCGGAAAATAACATTTCTACTGGATAGAACTCGCTTGAATTGAAATTTTCAGCGAAAATTTCATGATTTTTGAAACTGGATGTAAGGAAAAAGCTGTGAAATCTGAATAAATTTTTCTAGTGTAAATATGCCTTGTACGGTGGATGAAAGTTTGGTAATCCACATGCTCACACTAATTAAAGTATGTTTGTCGAATTCGTGATGCATGTAACGTGTTCGGAATACGGAATGTCATATTGAAGGGATCAATGTAAATTACATGTCTATTGGGTAGAACTCGCTTGAAGAGAATTTTTCTGCGAAACGTGCCTCATTTTCCAAACTGCCATTAGGAGAACCCTGTGAAATCTGAGAAAATGCTTCTTAGGGTCAATATGCCTTGAATGGTGAATGAAAGTCCGGTAATCCACATGTTAATAACAGTTTAGTAATTATTTTTCAAAACGTGATTCATGGAGCTCTTTTGGAAAACGGAATTTCAGCGTAATGGAACAATGTAAATTACAATTTTATTGGGTAGAACTAGGTAGAATAGAATTTTTCTGCGAAAATTGCATGATTAACGAATCTGAAGTTTGGAGAAAGCTTCAAAATGAGAGTAAATATTTCTAGGTGCAAATAAGCCTTTATGTTGGAAGAAAGTACGGTAATCCACATTTTCACAACATATTAAAGAATCTTTTTCTAATCCGTGATGCATATAACTTGTTCGGAACGTGGACTTTCACGGTGATTGAAACAATGTAAATTACTTCTCTATTAGGTAGAAGTTGCACCAAGAGAATTTTTCTGCGAAAACTGCTTCATTTTTGAAACTGGGGTTTGGAAAACCCTGCAAAATTTGAAAAAATAGTTCTAAGTATCAATATTCAATCTATTGTGATGAAAGTTCGGAAATCCACATGCTAACAAATCTGTAGTGAATAATTGTTGAATCCATTATGCATGTAGCATGTTCGGAACACAGGATTTCACGGCCAGGGAGTTTATGTAAATTATATTTCTCTTGGTTAGAAATCACTCCAAGAGTTTTTTCCTGAGAAATCTGCCTGATTTTCAAAACTGGCATTAGGAAAACACTGCGAACTCAGATGAATAGATTCTCGGTGTAAATATGCCTTGTAGGGTGGATGAAAGTTCGGTAATTCGCATGCTAACAACTCTGTAGTGAATATTTTTCAAATCCGAGATACATGAAGCCTGTTCCGAACACAAAATATCACGGTGAGTGAATCTATGTAAAATACATGTCTCTTGGGTAGAAATCGCTCCAAGAGATTTTTCTGCGAATTCTGCCTCAATTTCAAAACTGGCATTAAGAAAACTTTTCGAAATATGTGAAAATGGTTCAAAGTGTCAATATGGCTTTTATGGTTGATGAAAGTGCGGTAATCCTTATGCTAAAGACTCTGTAGTGAATATTTGTCGAATCCGTGATGCATGTAGCTTTTTCGGAACACGGAATTTCACGATGACGGGTTCTATGTAAATTGCATGTCTATTGTGTAGAACTCGCTCCAAGAGGATTTTTCTGCGAAAACTGCATGATTTAAAAACTGACATTAGGAGAAATCTACTAAATCAGAAAAAACTTTCTATGTATAAATATGCATTGTAAGGTGGATGAAAGTTCAGTAATACACATGTTCACAACTCATTAAAGAATGTTTGTCGTGTCCGTGATACATGTAACGTGTTCAGAACATGGAATGTCACGGTGAGTGAAACTCGGTAAATTACATATCTTTTGGGTAGAACTCGCTCCAAGAGCATTTTCCTGCCAAATCTGCCTCATTTTCAAACCTGGCATTAAAACTAAGCTGTGAAATCTCAGAAAATTCTTCAGTGTCATTAAGCCATGTATGGTGGATGAAAGTTCTGTAATCCACTTGCTAACAAATATGTAGAGAATATATGTCGAATCCGAGATGCATGTAGCGAGTTTGGAACACAGAATTTCACTGTGAGTGAATTCATGTAAATTACGTGTCTATTGTTTGAACCCACTCCAAGAGGTTTTTGCCGTGAAATCTGCCTCAGTTTCGACACTGGCTTTTGGAAAGCTCTGTGAAATCAGAGAAAATGCTTCTAAGCATCAATAAGCCTTTATTGTGATGAAAGTCCTGTAATCCACATGCAAACATCTCTGTAGTGTATTTTTGTCGAAACCTATCTGCATGAAGCATGTTCAAAATATGGAATTTCACAGCGGGAGAATCTATTTAATTTACATATCTTTTGGGTAGAACACGCTCCAACAGTTTTTCCTTAGGAAACTGCCTGATTTCTGAAACTGCTATTAGGAAAATGCTGCAAACCGAGAGTTGATATTTCTAGGTGTAAATATGCCTTGTATGGTGGATGAAAGTTCTGTAATACACATGTACACAACTCATTGAAAATGTTACTCAAATCCGTGATGTATGTAGTGTGTTCGGAACACGGAATGTCACGTTGAACGAAACTATGTAAATTACATATCTATTGGTGAGTACCCGCTCCAGGAGCATTTTACTGTAAAATCTACCTCTGTTTGGAAACTGGTGTTATGAAAACGCTGCAAAATCTGAGCAAAGGCTTTAAAGTGACATTATGTATTCAATGGTTTATTAAAGATGTGTAATTCACATTCTAACAACTCAGCTGGGAGCATTTGTTGAATCCAATGTGCACGTACCTTTTTCGGAACACGGAATGTTACGGTGATGGTATCTATGAAAATGGGATGTCTATTGGATCGAACATGCAGCAAGAGAATTTTTCTGCGAAAACTGCCTGATTTTCGTAACTGACGTTAGGAAAAATCTGCGAAATCTAAGTAAATATTTCTAGGTGTAAATAGGTCTTGTATTGTGGTTGAAACATCGGTAGTCCACATGCTCACGGTCATTAAATAATGTTTGTTGAAGCCGTGATTAATGTAACGTTTCCGGAACACGGATTGTCTCGGTGAGTGAAACTCGGAAAATAAAAATTCTACTGGATAGAACTCGCTTGAATTGAATTTTTCAGCGAAAATTTCATGATTTTCGAAACTGGATGTTAGGGAAAATCTGCGAAATCAGAATAAACACTTCTAGGTGTAAATATGCCTTGTATGATGGATGAAAGTTCGGTAATCCACATGCTCACACTAATTAAAGAATGTTTGTCGAATTCGTGATGCATGTAACGTGTTCAGAATACGGAATATCATATTGAAAGAAACAATGTAAATTACATGTTTATTGGGTAGAACTCACTTGAAGAGAATTTTTCTGCGAAACGTGCCTCATTTTCCAAACTGCCATTAGGAGAACACTGTGAAATATGAGAAAATGCTTCTATGGTCAATATGCCTTGAATGGTGAATGAAATTCCGGTAATCAACATGTTATAACAGTTTAGTAATTATTTTTCAAAACGTGATTCATGGAGCGCTTTTGGAAAACGGAATTTCAGCGTAATGAAACAATTTAAATTACAATTCTATTTGGTAGAAATGGCTAGAATAGAATTTTTCTGCCAAAATTGCATGATTATCGAATCTGAAGTTTGGAGAAAGCTTCAAAATGAGAGTAAATATTTCTAGGTGTAAATATGCCTTATGTTGGAAGAAAGTTCGGTAATCCACATTTTAACAATATATTAAAGAATGTTTTTCTAATCCGTGATGCATATACCGTGTTCGGAACGTGGAATTTCACGGTGATTGAAACAATGTAAATTACTTCTCTATTGGGTAGAACTGGCTCCAAGAGAATTTTTCTGCCAAAACTGCTTCATTTTTGAAACTGGGGTTTGGAAAACACTGCAAAATTTGAGAAAATATTTCTAAGTATCAATATTCAATCTATTGTGATGAAAGTTCGTTAATCCACATGCTAACAAATCTGTAGTGAATAATTGTTGAATGAATTATACATGTAGCATGTTCGAAACACGGGATTTCACGGCCAGGGAGTTTATGTAAATTACATTTCTCTTGGTTAGAAATCACTCCAAGAGGTTTTTCCTGAGAAATCTGCCTGATTTTCAAAACTGGAATTAGGAAAACACTGCGAACTCAGATGAATAGATTCTCGGTGTAAATATGCCTTGTAGGGTGGATGAAAGTTCGGTAATCCGCATGCTAACAACTCTGTACTGATTATTTGTCGAATCCGAGATACATGAAGCGTGTTCCGAACACAAAATATCACGGTGAGCAAATCTATGTAAAATACATGTCTCTTGGATAGAAATCGCTCCAAGAGCTTTTTCTGCGAATTCTGCTCATTTTCAAAACTGGCATTAAGAAAACCTTTCGAAATATGTGAAAATGGTTCAAAGTGTCAATATGGCTTTTATGGTTGATGAAAGTGCGGTAATCCTTATGCTAAAGACTCTGTAGTGAATATTTGTCGAATCCGTGATGCATGTAGCTTTTTCGGAACACGGAATTTCACGATGACGGGTTCTATGTAAATTGCATGTCTATTGTGTAGAACTCGCTCCAAGAGGATTTTTCTGCGAAAACTGCATGATTTAAAAACTGACATTAGGAGAAATCTACTAAATCAGAAAAAACTTTCTATGTATAAATATGCATTGTAAGGTGGATGAAAGTTCAGTAATACACATGTTCACAACTCATTAAAGAATGTTTGTCAAATCCTTGATACATGTAACGTGTTCAGAACATGGAATGTCACGGTGAGTGAAACTCAGTAAATTACATATCTTTTCGGTAGAACTCGCTCCAAGAGCATTTTCCTGCCAAATCTGCCTCATTTTCAAACCTGGCATTAAACTAAACTGTGAAATCTGAGAAAATTCTTCAAAGTGTCAGTAAGCAATGTATGGTGGATGAAAGTTCTGTAATCCACTTGCTAAAAACTATGTAGTGAAAATTTGTCGAATCCGAGATGCATGTAGCGAGTTTGGAACACAGAACTTCACGGTGAGTGAATCCATTTAAATTACATGTCTATTGTTTTGAACCCCCTTCAAGAGGTTATTGCCGTGAAATCTGCCTCAGTTTCGACACTGGCGTTTGGAAAGCTGTGTGAAATCAGAGAAAATGCTTCTAAGCATCAATATGCCTTTATTGTGATGAAAGTCCTGTAATCCACATGCAAACATCTCTGTAGTGTATTTTTGTCGAAACCTATCTGCATGAAGCATGTTCAAAATATGGAATTTCACAGCGGGAGAATCTATGTAATTTACATATCTTTTGGGTAGAACACGCTCCAACAGTTTTTCCTTAGGAAACTGCCTGATTTTTGAAACTGCTATTAGGAAAATGCTGCAAACCCAGAGTTGATATTTCTAGGTGTAAATATGCCTTGTATGGTGGATGAAATTCTGTAATACACATGTAGACAACTCATTGAAAATGTTACTCAAATCCGTGATGTATGTAGTGTGTTCGGAACACGGAATGTCACGTTGAAGGAAACTATGTAAATTACATATCTATTGGTGAGAAACCGCTCCAGGAGCATTTTACTGTAAAATCTACCTCTGTTTGTAAACTGGTGTTATGAAAACGCTGCAAAATCTGAGCAAATGCTTTAAAGTGACATTATGTCTTCAATGGTTTATTAAAGAAGTGTAATTCACATTCTAACAACTCAGCGGTGAGCATTTGTTGAATCCAATGTGCACATACCTTTTTAGGAACACAGAATTTTACGGTAACGTTATCTATGAAAATGGGATGTCTATTGGATCGAACATGCAGCAAGAGAATTTTTCTGCGAAAACTGCCTGATTTTCGTAACTGACGTTAGGAAAAGTCTGTGAAATCTAAGTAAATATTTCTAGGTGTAAATATGCCTTGAATTGTGGTTGAAATTTCGTTTATCCTCATGCTCACGGTCATTAAATAATGTTTGTTGAAGCCGTGATTAATGTAACGTTTTCGGAACACGGAAAGTCTCGGTGAGTGAAACTCGGAAAATAACATTTCTACTGGATAGAACTCGCTTGAATTGAAATTTTCAGCGAAAATTTCATGATTTTTGAAACTGGATGTAAGGAAAAAGCTGTGAAATCTGAATAAATTTTTCTAGTGTAAATATGCCATGTACGGTGGATGAAAGTTTGGTAATCCACATGCTCACACTAATTAAAGTATGTTTGTCGAATTCGTGATGCATGTAACGTGTTCGGAATACGGAATGTCATATTGAAGGGATCAATGTAAATTCATGTCTATTGGGTAGAACTCGCTTGAAGAGAACTTTTCTGCGAAACGTGCCTCATTTTCCAAACTGCCATTAGGAGAACCCTGTGATATCTGAGAAATGCTTCTTAGGGTCAATATGCCTAAATGGTGAATGAAAGTCCGGTAATCCACATGTTAATAACAGTTTAGTAATTATTTTTCAAAACGTGATTCATGGAGCTCTTTTGGAAAACGGAATTTCAGCGTAATGGAACAATGTAAATTACAATTTTATTGGGTAGAACTAGGTAGAATAGAATTTTTCTGCGAAAATTGCATGATTAACGAATCTGAAGTTTGGAGAAAGCTTCAAAATGAGAGTAAATATTTCTAGGTGTAAATATGCCTTATGTTGGAAGAAAGTTCGGTAATCTACATTTTCAAAACATATTAAAAAATCTTTTTCTAATCCGTGATGCATATACCGTGTTCGGAACATGGAAATTCACGAAGATTGAAACAATATAAATTACTTCTCTATTGGGTAGAACTTGCTCCAAGAGAATTTTTCTGCGAAAACTGCTTCATTTTTGAAACTGGGGTTTGGAAAACGCTTCAAAATTTGAGAAAATACTTTTAAGTATCAATATTCAATCTATTGTGATGAAAGTTCGGTAATCCACATGCTAACAAATCTGTAGTGAATAATTGTTGAATGAATTATACATGTAGCATGTTCGGAACACGGGATTTCACGGCCAGGGAGTTTATGTAAATTACATTTCTCTTGGTTAGAAATCACTCCAAGAGGTTTTTCCTGAGAAATCTGCCTGATTTTCAAAACTGGCATTAGGAAAACACTGCGAACTCAGATGAATAGATTCTCGGTGTAAATATGCCTTGTAGGGTGGATGAAAGTTCGGTAATCCGCATGCTAACAACTCTGTACTGATTATTTGTCGAATCTGAGATACATGAAGCGTGTTCCGAACACAAAATATCACGGTGAGCAAATCTATGTAAAATACATGTCTCTTGGGTAGAAATCGCTCCAAGAGCTTTTTCTGCGAATTCTGCTCATTTTCAAAACTGGCATTAAGAAAACCTTTCGAAATATGTGAAAATGGTTCAAAGTGTCAATATGGCTTTTATGGTTGATGAAAGTGTGGTAATCCTTATGCTAAAGACTCTGTAGTGAATATTTGTCGAATCCGTGATGCATGTAGCTTTTTCGGAACACGGAATTTCACGATGATGGGTTCTATGTAAATTGCATGTCTATTGGGTAGAACTCGCTCCAAGAGGATTTTTCTGCGAAAACTGCATGATTTAAAAACTGACATTAGAAGAAATCTACTAAATCAGAAAAAAAATTTCTTTGTATATATATGCATTGTAAGCTGGAAGAAAGTTCAGTAATACACATGTTCACCACTCATTAAAATGTTTGTCGTGTCCGTGATGCATGTAACGTGTTCAGAACACGGAATGTCACGGTGACTGAAATTAGGTAAATTACACATCTTTTGGGTAGAACTCGCTCCAAGAGCATTTTCCTGCCAAATCTGCCTCATTTTCAAACCTGGCATGAAAACTAACCTGTGAAATCTGAGAAAATTCTTCAAAGTGTCTGTAAGTCATTTATGGTGGATGAAAGTTCTGTAATCCACTTGCTAACAAATATGTAGTGAATATATGTCGAATCCGAGATGCATGTAGCGAGTTTGGAACACAGAATTTCACTGTGAGTGAATCCATGTAAATTACGTGTCTATTGTTTGAACCCACTCCAAGAGGTTTTTGCCGTGAAATCTGCCTCAGTTTCGACACTGGCTTTTGGAAAGCTCTGTGAAATCAGAGAAAATGCTTCTAAGCATCAATAAGCCTTTATTGTGATGAAAGTCCTGTAATCCACATGCAAACATCTCTGTAGTGTATTTTTGTCGAATCCTATCTGCATGAAGCATGTTCAAAATATGGAATTTCACAGCGGGAGAATCTATTTAATTTACATATCTTTTGGGTAGAACACGCTCCAACAGTTTTTCCTTAGGAAACTGCCTGATTTCTGAAACTGCTATTAGGAAAATGCTGCAAACCGAGAGTTGATATTTCTAGGTGTAAATATGCCTTGTATGGCGGATGAAAGTTCTGTAATACACATGTACACAACTCATTGAAAATGTTACTCAAATCCGTGATGTATGTAGTGTGTTCGGAACACGGAATGTCACGTTGAAGGAAACTATGTAAATTACATATCTATTGGTGAGTACCCGCTCCAGGAGCATTTTACTGTAAAATCTACCTCTGTTTGGAAACTGGTGTCATGAAAACGCTGCAAAATCTGAGCAAAGGCTTTAAAGTGACATTATGTATTCAATGGTTTATTAAAGATGTGTAATTCACATTCTAACAACTCAGCTGGGAGCATTTGTTGAATCCAATGTGCACGTACCTTTTTCGGAACACGGAATGTTACGGTGACGGTATCTATGAAAATGGGATGTCTATTGGATCGAACATGCAGCAAGAGAATTTTTCTGCGAAAACTGCCTGATTTTCGTAACTGACGTTAGGAAAAATCTGCGAAATCTAAGTAAATATTTCTAGGTGTAAATAGGTCTTGTATTGTGGTTGAAACATCGGTAGTCCACATGCTCACGGTCATTAAATAATGTTTGTTGAAGCCGTGATTAATGTAACGTTTCCGGAACACGGATTGTCTCGGTGAGTGAAACTCGGAAAATAAAAATTCTACTGGATAGAACACGCTTGAATTGAATTTTTCAGCGAAAATTTCATGATTTTCGAAACTGGATGTTAGGGAAAATCTTCGAAATCAGAATAAACACTTCTAGGTGTAAATATGCCTTGTATGATGGATGAAAGTTCGGTAATCCACATGCTCACACTAATTAAAGAATGTTTGTCGAATTCGTGATGCATGTAACGTGTTCAGAATACGGAATATCATATTGAAAGAAACAATGTAAATTACATGTTTATTGGGTAGAACTCACTTGAAGAGAATTTTTCTGCGAAACGTGCCTCATTTTCCAAACTGCCATTAGGAGAACACTGTGAAATATGAGAAAATGCTTCTATGGTCAATATGCCTTGAATGGTGAATGAAATTCCGGTAATCAACATGTTATAACAGTTTAGTAATTATTTTTCAAACCGTGATTCATGGAGCGCTTTTGGAAAACGGAATTTCAGCGTAATGAAACAATTTAAATTACAATTCTATTTGGTAGAAATGGCTAGAATAGAATTTTTCTGCCAAAATTGCATGATTATCGAATCTGAAGTTTGGAGAAAGCTTCAAAATGAGAGTAAATATTTCTAGGTGTAAATATGCCTTATGTTGGAAGAAAGTTCGGTAATCCACATTTTAACAAAATATTAAAGAATGTTTTTCTAATCCGTGATGCATATACCGTGTTCGGAACGTGGAATTTCACGGTGATTGAAACAATGTAAATTACTTCTCTATTGGGTAGAACTGGCTCCAAGAGAATTTTTCTGCCAAAACTGCTTCATTTTTGAAACTGGGGTTTGGAAAACACTGCAAAATTTGAGAAAATATTTCTAAGTATCAATATTCAATCTATTGTGATGAAAGTTCGTTAATCCACATGCTAACAAATCTGTAGTGAATAATTGTTGAATGAATTATACATGTAGCATGTTCGGAACACGGGATTTCACGGCCAGGGAGTTTATGTAAATTACATTTCTCTTGGTTAGAAATCACTCCAAGAGGTTTTTCCTGAGAAATCTGCCTGATTTTCAAAACTGGAATTAGGAAAACACTGCGAACTCAGATGAATAGATTCTCGGTGTAAATATGCCTTGTAGGGTGGATGAAAGTTCGGTAATCCGCATGCTAACAACTCTGTACTGATTATTTGTCGAATCCGAGATACATGAAGCGTGTTCCGAACACAAAATATCACGGTGAGCAAATCTATGTAAAATACATGTCTCTTGGATAGAAATCGCTCCAAGAGCTTTTTCTGCGAATTCTGCTCATTTTCAAAACTGGCATTAAGAAAACCTTTCGAAATATGTGAAAATGGTTCAAAGTGTCAATATGGCTTTTATGGTTGATGAAAGTGCGGTAATCCTTATGCTAAAGACTCTGTAGTGAATATTTGTCGAATCCGTGATGCATGTAGCTTTTTCGGAACACGGAATTTCACGATGACGGGTTCTATGTAAATTGCATGTCTATTGTGTAGAACTCGCTCCAAGAGGATTTTTCTGCGAAAACTGCATGATTTAAAAACTGACATTAGGAGAAATCTACTAAATCAGAAAAAACTTTCTATGTATAAATATGCATTGTAAGGTGGATGAAAGTTCAGTAATACACATGTTCACAACTCATTAAAGAATGTTTGTCAAATCCTTGATACATGTAACGTGTTCAGAACATGGAATGTCACGGTGAGTGAAACTCAGTAAATTACATATCTTTTGGGTAGAACTCGCTCCAAGAGCATTTTCCTGCCAAATCTGCCTCATTTTCAAACCTGGCATTAAACTAAACTGTGAAATCTGAGAAAATTCTTCAAAGTGTCAGTAAGCAATGTATGGTGGATGAAAGTTCTGTAATCCACTTGCTAAAAACTATGTAGTGAAAATTTGTCGAATCCGAGATGCATGTAGCGAGTTTGGAACACAGAACTTCACGGTGAGTGAATCCATTTAAATTACATGTCTATTGTTTTGAACCCCCTTCAAGAGGTTATTGCCGTGAAATCTGCCTCAGTTTCGACACTGGCGTTTGGAAAGCTGTGTGAAATCAGAGAAAATGCTTCTAAGCATCAATATGCCTTTATTGTGATGAAAGTCCTGTAATCCACATGCAAACATCTCTGTAGTGTATTTTTGTCGAAACCTATCTGCATGAAGCATGTTCAAAATATGGAATTTCACAGCGGGAGAATCTATGTAATTTACATATCTTTTGGGTAGAACACGCTCCAACAGTTTTTCCTTAGGAAACTGCCTGATTTTTGAAACTGCTATTAGGAAAATGCTGCAAACCCAGAGTTGATATTTCTAGGTGAAAATATGCCTTGTATGGTGGATGAAATTCTGTAATACACATGTAGACAACTCATTGAAAATGTTACTCAAATCCGTGATGTATGTAGTGTGTTCGGAACACGGAATGTCACGTTGAAGGAAACTATGTAAATTACATATCTATTGGTGAGAAAACGCTCCAGGAGCATTTTACTGTAAAATCTACCTCTGTTTGTAAACTGGTGTTATGAAAACGCTGCAAAATCTGAGCAAATGCTTTAAAGTGACATTATGTCTTCAATGGTTTATTAAAGAAGTGTAATTCACATTCTAACTACACAGCGGTGAGCATTTGTTGAATCCAATGTGCACATACCTTTTTAGGAACACAGAATTTTACGGTAAAGTTATCTATGAAAATGGGATGTCTATTGGATCGAACATGCAGCAAGAGAATTTTTCTGCGAAAACTGCCTGATTTTCGTAACTGACGTTAGGAAAAATCTGCGAAATCTAAGTAAATATTTCTAGGTGTAAATAGGTCTTGTATTGTGGTTGAAACATCGGTAGTCCACATGCTCACGGTCATTAAATAATGTTTGTTGAAGCCGTGATTAATGTAACGTTTCCGGAACACGGATTGTCTCGGTGAGTGAAACTCGGAAAATAACAATTCTACTGGATAGAACTCGCTTGAATTGAATTTTTCAGCGAAAATTTCATGATTTTCGAAACTGGATGTTAGGGAAAACCTGCGAAATCAGAATAAACACTTCTAGGTGTAAATATGCCTTGTATGATGGATGAAAGTTCGGTAATCCACATGCTCACACTAATTAAAGAATGTTTGTCGAATTCGTGATGCATGTAACGTGTTCAGAATACGGAATATCATATTGAAAGAAACAATGTAAATTACATGTTTATTGGGTAGAACTCACTTGAAGAGAATTTTTCTGCGAAACGTGCCTCATTTTCCAAACTGCCATTAGGAGAACACTGTGAAATATGAGAAAATGCTTCTATGGTCAATATGCCTTGAATGGTGAATGAAATTCCGGTAATCAACATGTTATAACAGTTTAGTAATTATTTTTCAAACCGTGATTCATGGAGCGCTTTTGGAAAACGGAATTTCAGCGTAATGAAACAATTTAAATTACAATTCTATTTGGTAGAAATGGCTAGAATAGAATTTTTCTGCCAAAATTGCATGATTATCGAATCTGAAGTTTGGAGAAAGCTTCAAAATGAGAGTAAATATTTCTAGGTGTAAATATGCCTTATGTTGGAAGAAAGTTCGGTAATCCACATTTTAACAAAATATTAAAGAATGTTTTTCTAATCCGTGATGCATATACCGTGTTCGGAACGTGGAATTTCACGGTGATTGAAACAATGTAAATTACTTCTCTATTGGGTAGAACTGGCTCCAAGAGAATTTTTCTGCCAAAACTGCTTCATTTTTGAAACTGGGGTTTGGAAAACACTGCAAAATTTGAGAAAATATTTCTAAGTATCAATATTCAATCTATTGTGATGAAAGTTCGTTAATCCACATGCTAACAAATCTGTAGTGAATAATTGTTGAATGAATTATACATGTAGCATGTTCGAAACACGGGATTTCACGGCCAGGGAGTTTATGTAAATTACATTTCTCTTGGTTAGAAATCACTCCAAGAGGTTTTTCCTGAGAAATCTGCCTGATTTTCAAAACTGGCATTAGGAAAACACTGCGAACTCAGATGAATAGATTCTCGGTGTAAATATGCCTTGTAGGGTGGATGAAAGTTCGGTAATCCGCATGCTAACAACTCTGTACTGATTATTTGTCGAATCCGAGATACATGAAGCGTGTTCCGAACACAAAATATCACGGTGAGCAAATCTATGTAAAATACATGTCTCTTGGATAGAAATCGCTCCAAGAGCTTTTTCTGCGAATTCTGCTCATTTTCAAAACTGGCATTAAGAAAACCTTTCGAAATATGTGAAAATGGTTCAAAGTGTCAATATGGCTTTTATGGTTGATGAAAGTGCGGTAATCCTTATGCTAAAGACTCTGTAGTGAATATTTGTCGAATCCGTGATGCATGTAGCTTTTTCGGAACACGGAATTTCACGATGACGGGTTCTATGTAAATTGCATGTCTATTGTGTAGAACTCGCTCCAAGAGGATTTTTCTGCGAAAACTGCATGATTTAAAAACTGACATTAGGAGAAATCTACTAAATCAGAAAAAACTTTCTATGTATAAATATGCATTGTAAGGTGGATGAAAGTTCAGTAATACACATGTTCACAACTCATTAAAGAATGTTTGTCAAATCCTTGATACATGTAACGTGTTCAGAACATGGAATGTCACGGTGAGTGAAACTCAGTAAATTACATATCTTTTGGGTAGAACTCGCTCCAAGAGCATTTTCCTGCCAAATCTGCCTCATTTTCAAACCTGGCATTAAACTAAACTGTGAAATCTGAGAAAATTCTTCAAAGTGTCAGTAAGCAATGTATGGTGGATGAAAGTTCTGTAATCCACTTGCTAAAAACTATGTAGTGAAAATTTGTCGAATCCGAGATGCATGTAGCGAGTTTGGAACACAGAACTTCACGGTGAGTGAATCCATTTAAATTACATGTCTATTGTTTTGAACCCCCTTCAAGAGGTTATTGCCGTGAAATCTGCCTCAGTTTCGACACTGGCGTTTGGAAAGCTGTGTGAAATCAGAGAAAATGCTTCTAAGCATCAATATGCCTTTATTGTGATGAAAGTCCTGTAATCCACATGCAAACATCTCTGTAGTGTATTTTTGTCGAAACCTATCTGCATGAAGCATGTTCAAAATATGGAATTTCACAGCGGGAGAATCTATGTAATTTACATATCTTTTGGGTAGAACACGCTCCAACAGTTTTTCCTTAGGAAACTGCCTGATTTTTGAAACTGCTATTAGGAAAATGCTGCAAACCCAGAGTTGATATTTCTAGGTGTAAATATGCCTTGTATGGTGGATGAAATTCTGTAATACACATGTAGACAACTCATTGAAAATGTTACTCAAATCCGTGATGTATGTAGTGTGTTCGGAACACGGAATGTCACGTTGAAGGAAACTATGTAAATTACATATCTATTGGTGAGAAACCGCTCCAGGAGCATTTTACTGTAAAATCTACCTCTGTTTGTAAACTGGTGTTATGAAAACGCTGCAAAATCTGAGCAAATGCTTTAAAGTGACATTATGTCTTCAATGGTTTATTAAAGATGTGTAATTCACATTCTAACAACTCAGCGGTGAGCATTTGTTGAATCCAATGTGCACATACCTTTTTAGGAACACAGAATTTTACGGTAACGTTATCTATGAAAATGGGATGTCTATTGGATCGAACATGCAGCAAGAGAATTTTTCTGCGAAAACTGCCTGATTTTCGTAACTGACGTTAGGAAAAGTCTGTGAAATCTAAGTAAATATTTCTAGGTGTAAATATGCCTTGAATTGTGGTTGAAATTTCGGTTATCCTCATGCTCACGGTCATTAAATAATGTTTGTTGAAGCCGTGATTAATGTAACGTTTTCGGAACACGGAAAGTCTCGGTGAGTGAAACTCGGAAAATAACATTTCTACTGGATAGAACTCGCTTGAATTGAAATTTTCAGCGAAAATTTCATGATTTTTGAAACTGGATGTAAGGAAAAAGCTGTGAAATCTGAATAAATTTTTGTAGTGTAAATATGCCATGTACGGTGGATGAAAGTTTGGTAATCCACATGCTCACACTAATTAAAGTATGTTTGTCGAATACGTGATGCATGTAACGTGTTCGGAATACGGAATGTCATATTGAAGGGATCAATGTAAATTACATGTCTATTGGGCAGAACTCGCTTGAAGAGAACTTTTCTGCGAAACGTGCCTCATTTTCCAAACTGCCATTAGGAGAACCCTGTGATATCTGAGAAATGCTTCTTAGGGTCAATATGCCTAAATGGTGAATGAAAGTCCGGTAATCCACATGTTAATAACAGTTTAGTAATTATTTTTCAAAACGTGATTCATGGAGCTCTTTTGGAAAACGGAATTTCAGCGTAATGGAACAATGTAAATTACAATTTTATTGGGTAGAACTAGGTAGAATAGAATTTTTCTGCGAAAATTGCATGATTAACGAATCTGAAGTTTGGAGAAAGCTTCAAAATGAGAGTAAATATTTCTAGGTGTAAATATGCCTTATGTTGGAAGAAAGTTCGGTAATCCACATTTTCAAAACATATTAAAAAATCTTTTTCTAATCCGTGATGCATATACCGTGTTCGGAACATGGAAATTCACGAAGATTGAAACAATATAAATTACTTCTCTATTGGGTAGAACTTGCTCCAAGAGAATTTTTCTGCGAAAACTGCTTCATTTTTGAAACTGGGGTTTGGAAAACGCTTCAAAATTTGAGAAAATACTTTTAAGTATCAATATTCAATCTATTGTGATGAAAGTTCGGTAATCCACAGGCTAACAAATCTGTAGTGAATAATTGTTGAATGAATTATACATGTAGCATGTTCGGAACACGGGATTTCACGGCCAGGGAGTTTATGTAAATTACATTTCTCTTGGTTAGAAATCACTCCAAGAGGTTTTTCCTGAGAAATCTGCCTGATTTTCAAAACTGGCATTAGGAAAACACTGCGAACTCAGATGAATAGATTCTCGGTGTAAATATGCCTTGTAGGGTGGATGAAAGTTCGGTAATCCGCATGCTAACAACTCTGTACTGATTATTTGTCGAATCTGAGATACATGAAGCGTGTTCCGAACACAAAATATCACGGTGAGCAAATCTATGTAAAATACATGTCTCTTGGGTAGAAATCGCTCCAAGAGCTTTTTCTGCGAATTCTGCTCATTTTCAAAACTGGCATTAAGAAAACCTTTCGAAATATGTGAAAATGGTTCAAAGTGTCAATATGGCTTTTATGGTTGATGAAAGTGTGGTAATCCTTATGCTAAAGACTCTGTAGTGAATATTTGTCGAATCCGTGATGCATGTAGCTTTTTCGGAACACGGAATTTCACGATGACGGGTTCTATGTAAATTGCATGTCTATTGTGTAGAACTCGCTCCAAGAGGATTTTTCTGTGAAAACTGCATGATTTAAAAACTGACATTAGGAGAAATCTACTAAATCAGAAAAAACTTTCTATGTATAAATATGCATTGTAAGGTGGATGAAAGTTCAGTAATACACATGTTCACAACTCATTAAAATATGTTTGTCAAATCCTTGATACATGTAACGTGTTCAGAACACGGAATGTCACGGTGAGTGAAACTCGGTAAATTACATATCTTTTGGGTAGAACTCGCTCCAAGAGCATTTTCCTGCCAAATCTGCCTCATTTTCAAACCTGGCATTAAAACTAAACTGTGAAATCCGAGAAAATTCTTCAAAGTGTCAGTAAGCAATGTATGGTGGATGAAAGTTTGGTAATTCGCATGCTAACAACACTGTAGTGAATATTTTTCAAATCCGAGATACATGAAGCGTGTTCCGAACACAAAATACCACGGTGAGCGAATCTATGTAAAATACATGTCTCTTGGGTAGAAATCGCTCCAAGAGCTTTTTCTGCGAATTCTGCCTCATTTTCAAAATTGGTATTAGGAAAACCATTTGAAATATGATAAAATTCTTCAGAGTGTCAATATGGCTTATATGGTGGATGAAAGTGCGGTAATACTTATGCTAAACTCTCTGTAGTGAAAATTTTTCGAATCCGTGATGCATGTAACTTTTTCGGAACACGGAATTTCACGATGATGGGTTCTATGTAAATTGCATGTCTATTGTGTATAACTCGCTCCAAGAGGATTTTTCTGCGAAAACTGCATGATTTAAACTGACATTAGGAGAAATCTACTAAATCAGAAAAAAAACTTTCTATGTATAAATATGCATTGTAAGGTGGATGAAAGTTCGGTAATACACATGTTCACCACTCATTAAAGAATGATTTTCGAATCCGTCCTGCATGAAACGTGTTCAGAACACGGAATGTCATGGTGAGTGAAACACGGTAAATTACATATCTTTTGGGTAGAACTCACACCAAGAGCATTTTCCTGCCAAATCTGCCTCATTTTCAAACCTGGCATTAAAACTAACTTGTGAAATCTGAGAAAATTCTTCAAAGTGTCAGTAAGTCTAGTATGGTGGATGAAAGTGCTGTAATCCACTTGCTAACAACTCTGTAGTGAATGTTTTCGAATCCGAGATGCATGAAGCATGTTCGGAACAAGGAATTTCACGGTGAGCGAATCCATGTAAATTACATGTCTTTAGTTTTGAACCCGCTCCAAGAGATTTTTGCCGTAAAATCTGCCTCAGTTTCGACACTGGTGTTTGGAAAGCTCTGTGAAATCTGAGAAAATGCTTCTAAGCATCAATATGCCTTTATTGTGTTGAAAGTCCTGTAATCCACATGCAAACATATCTTTAGTGTATATTTGTCGAATCCTATCTACATGAAGCATGTTCAAAATATGGAATTTCACAGCGGGAGAATCTATGTAATTTACAAATCTTTTGGGTAGAACCCGCTCCAAAGTTTTTTCCTTAGTAAACTGCCTGATTTTTGAAACTGCTATTAGGAAAATGCTGCAAACTCAGAGTTGATATTTCTAGGTGTAAATATGCCTTGTATGGTGGATGAAATTCTGTAATACACATGTACACAACTCATTGAAAATGTTACGCAAATCCGTGATGTATGTAGTGTGTTCGGAACACGGAATGTCACGTTCAAGGAAACTATGTAAATTACATATCTATTGGTGAGAAACCGCTCCAGGAGCATTTTACTGTAAAATCTACCTCTGTTTGGAAACTGGTGTTATGAAAACGCTGCAAAATCTGAGCAAATGCTTTAAAGTGACATTATGTCTTCAATGGTTTATTAAAGAAGTGTAATTCACATTCTAACAACTCAGCTGTGAGCATTTGTTGAATCAAATGTGCACATACCTTTTTCGGATCACGGAATGTTACGGTGACGTTATCTATGAAAATGGGATGTCTATTGGATCGAACATGCAGCAAGAGAATTTTTCTGCAAAAACTGCCTGATTTTCGTAACTGACGTTATGAAAAAGCTGCGAAATCTAAGTAAATATTTCTTGGTGTAAATATGCCTTGTATTGTGGTTGAAACATCGGTAATCCACATGCTCACGGTCATTAAATAACATTAGTTGAAGCCGTGATTAATGTAACGTTTTCGGAAAACGGAATGTCTCGGTGAGTGAAACTCGGAAAATAACAATTCTACTGGATAGAACTCGCTTGAATTGAAATTTTCAGCGAAAATTTCATGATTTTAGAAACTGGATGTTAGGAAAAACTTTCGAAATCAGAATAAAAATTCTAGGGGTAAATATGCTCTGTATGGTTGATGAAAGTTCGGTAATCCACATGCTCACACTCATTAAATAATGTTTTTGAAATTCGTGATGCATGTAACGTGTTCGTGATACGGAATGTCATATTGAAGGAAACAATGTAAATTATATGTCTATTGGGTAGAACTCGCTTGAAGAGAATTTTTCTGCGAAACGTGCCTCATTTTCAAAACTGCCAATAGGAGAAACCTGTGAAATCTGAGTAAATGCTTCTAAGTGTCTGTATGCCTTGAATGGTGAATGAAAGTCCGGTAATCCACATGTTAATAACAGTGTAGTAATTATTTTTCAAACCGTGATTCATGGAGTGCTTTTGGAAAACGGAATTTCAGCGTAATGAAACAATGTAAAATAAATTCTATTGGGTAGAACTAGATAGAATAGGATTTTTCTGCGAAAATTGCATGATTATCGAATCTGAAGTTTGGAGAAAGTTCAAAATGAGATTAAATATTTCTAGGTGCAAATATGCCTTTATGTTGGAAGAAAGTTCGGTAATCCACATTTTCACAACATATTAAAGAATCTTTTTCTAATCCGTGATGCATATACCGTGTCCGGAACGTGGAATTTCATGGTGATTGAAACAATTTTATTTACTTCTCTATTGGGTAGAACTTGCTCCAAGAGAATTTTTCTGTGAAAACTGCTTCATTTTTGAAACTGGGGTTTGGAAAACGCTGCAAAATTTGAGAAAATATTTCTAAGTATCATTATTCAATCTATTGTGATGAAAGTTCGGTAATCCACATGATAACAAATCTGTAGTGAATATTTGTCGAAACCATTATGCATGTAGCATGTTTGGAACACGGAATTTCATGTCCAAGGAGTTTATGTAAATTACATTTCTCTTGGTTACAAATCACTCCAAGAAGTTTTTCTGAGAAATCTGCCTGATTTTTAAAGCTGGTGTTAGGAAAAACCTGCGAACTCAGATGAATAGATTCTCGGTGTAAATATGCCTTGTAGGGTGGATGAAAGTTCGGTAATCCGCATGCTAACAACTGTGTAGTGAATAATTGTCGAATCCGCGATACATGAAGTGTGTACGGAACACAGAATATCACGGTGAGCGAATCTATGTAAAATAAATATCCCTTGGGTAGAACTCGCTCCAAGAGCTTTTTCTGCGAATTCTGCCTCATTTTCAAAACAGGCATTAGGAAAAGCTTTCGAAATATGAGAAAATGCTTCAAAGTGTCAATATGGCTTTTATGTTGGATGAAAGTGCGGTAATCCTTATGCTAAAGACTGTGTAGTGAATATTTGTCGAATCCGTGATGCATGTAGCTTTTTCGGAACACGGAATTTCACGATGATGGGTTCTATGTAAATTGCATGTCTATTGGGTAGAACTCGCTCCAAGAGGATTTTTCTGCGAAAACTGCATGATTTAAAAACTGACATTAGAAGAAATCTACTAAATCAGAAAAAAAATTTCTTTGTATATATATGCATTGTAAGCTGGAAGAAAGTTCAGTAATACACATGTTCACCACTCATTAAAATGTTTGTCGTGTCCGTGATGCATGTAACGTGTTCAGAACACGGAATGTCACGGTGACTGAAATTAGGTAAATTACACATCTTTTGGGTAGAACTCACTCCAAGAGCATTTTCCTGCCAATTCTGCCTCATTTTCAAACCTGGCATGAAAACTAACCTGTGAAATCTGAGAAAATTCTTCAAAGTGTCTGTAAGTCATTTATGGTGGATGAAAGTGCTGTAATCCACTTGCTAACAACTCGGTAGTGAATATTTAACAAATCCGAGATGCATGTAGCGTGTTCGGAACACGGAATTTCACGGTGAGCGAATCCATGTAAATTACATGTCTTTAGATTTGAACCCGCTCCAAGAGTTTTTACCGTGAAATCTGCCTCAGTTCCGAAACTGGCGTTTGGAAAGCTCTGTGAAATCAGAGAAATTGCTTCTAAGCATCAATATGCCTTGTATTGTGATGAAAGTCCTGTAATCCACATGCAAACATCTGTGTAGTGTATTTTTGTCGAATCCTATCTGCATGAAGCATATTCAAAATATGGAATTTCACAGCGGGAGAATCTATTTAACTTACATATCTTTTGGGTAGAACACGCTCCAACAGTTTTTTCCTTAGGAAACTGCCTGATTTTTGAAACTGCTATTAGGAAAATGCTGCAAACCCAGAGTTGATATTTCTAGGTGTAAATATGCCTTGTATGGCGGATGAAAGTTCTGTAATACACATGTACACAACTCATTGAAAATGTTACTCCAATCCATGATGTATGTAGTGTGTTCGGAACACGGAATGTCACGTTGAAGGAAACTATGTAAATTACATATCTATTGGTGAGTACCCGCTCCAGGAGCATTTTACTGTAAAATCTACCTCTGTTTGGAAACTGGTGTTATGAAAACGCTGCAAAATCTGAGTAAAGGATTTAAAGTGACATTATGTTTTCAATGGTTTATTAAAGATGTGTAATTCACATTCTAACAACTCAGCTGTGAGTATTTGTTGAATCCATTGTGCACGTACCTTTTTCGGAACACGGAATGTTACGGTGACGGTATCTATGAAAATGGGATGTCTACTGGATCGAACATGCAGCAAGGGAATTTTTCTGCAAAAACTGCCTGATTTTCGTAATTGACGTTAGGAAAAATCTGCGAAATCTATGTAAATATTTCTAGGTGTAAATATGCCTTGTATTGTGGTTGAAACATCGGTAATCCACATGCACACGGTCATTAAATAATGTTTGTTGAAGCTGTGATTAATGTAAAGTTTTCGGAACATGGAATGTCTCGGTGATTGAACCTCGGAAAATAACAATTCTACTGGATAGAACTCGCTTGAATTGAATTTTTCAGCGAAAATTTCATGATTTTCGAAACTGGATGTTAGAAAAAACCTGCTAAATCAGAATAAACACTTCTAGGTGTAAATATGTCTTATATGGTGGATGAAAGTTCGGTATTACACATGCTCACTCTCATTAAAAAAGGTTTGTCGAATTCGTGATGCATGTAACGTGTTCGGAATATGGAATGTCATATTGAAGGAAACAATGTAAATAACAAGTCTATTGGGTAGAACTCACTTGAAGAGAATTTTTCTGCGAAACGTGCCTCATTTTCCAAACTGCCATTAGGAGAACCCAGTGAAATCTGAGAAAATGCTTCTAAGAGTCAATATGCTTTGAATGGTGAATGAAATTCCGGTAATCCACATGTTATAACAGTTTAGTAATTATTTTTCAAACCGTGATTCACGGAGCGCTTTTGGAAAATGATATTTCAGCGTAATGAAAAAATTTAAATTACAATTCTATTTGGTTGAAATGGCTAGAATAGAATTTTTCTGCCAAAATTGCATGATTATCGAATCTGAAGTTTGGAGAAAGCTTCAAAATGAGAGTAAATATTTCTAGGTGTAAATATGCCTTTATGTTGGAAGAAAGTTCGGTAATCCACATTTTAACAAAATATTAAAGAATGTTTTTCTAATCCGTGATGCATATACCGTGTTCGGAACGTGGAATTTCACGGTGATTGAAACAATGTAAATTACTTCTCTATTGGGTAGAACTGGCTCCAAGAGAATTTTTCTGCCAAAACTGCTTCATTTTTGAAACTGGGGTTTGGAAAACGCTGCAAAATTTGAGAAAATATTTCTAAGTATCAATATTCAATCTATTGTGATGAAAGTTCGTTAATCCACATGCTAACAAATCTGTAGTGAATAATTGTTGAATGAATTATCCATGTAGCATGTTCGGAACACGGGAATTCACGGCCAGGGAGTTTATGTAAATTACATTTCTCTTGGTTAGAAATCACTCCAAGAGGTTTTTCCTGAGAAATCTGCCTGATTTTCAAAACTGGAATTAGGAAAACACTGCGAACACAGATGAATAGATTCTCGGTGTAAATATGCCTTGTAGGGTGGATGAAAGTTCGGTAATCTGCATGCTAACAACTCTGTACTGATTATTTGTCGAATCCGAGATACATGAAGCGTGTTCCGAACACAAAATATCACGGTGAGTGAATCTATGTAAAATACATGTCTCTTGGGTAGAAATCGCTCCAAGAGATTTTTCTGCGAATTCTGCTCATTTTCAAAACTGGCATTAAGAAAACCTTTCGAAATATGTGAAAATGGTTCAAAGTGTCAATATGGCTTTTATGGTTGATGAAAGTGCGGTAATCCTTATGCTAAAGACTCTGTAGTGAATATTTGTCGAATCCGTGATGCATGTAGCTTTTTCGGAACACGGAATTTCACGATGACGGGTTCTATGTAAATTGCATGTCTATTGTGTAGAACTCGCTCCAAGGTGATTTTTCTGCGAAAACTGCATGATTTAAAAACTGACATTAGGAGAAATCTACTAAATCAGAAAAAACTTTCTATGTATAAATATGCATTGTAAGGTGGATGAAAGTTCAGTAATACACATGTTCACAACTCATTAAAGAATGTTTGTCAAATCCTTGATACATGTAACGTGTTCAGAACATGGAATGTCACGGTGAGTGAAACTCGGTAAATTACATATCTTTTGGGTAGAACTCGCTCCAAGAGCATTTTCCTGCCAAATCTGCCTCATTTTCAAACCTGGCATTAAAACTAAACTTTGAAATCTGAGCAAATTCTTCAAAGTGTCAGTAAGCAATGTATGGTGGATGAAAGTTCTGTAATCCACTTGCTAACAACTCTGTAGTGAATATTTGTCGAATCCGAGATGCATGTAGTGAGTTTGAAACACAGGATTTCACGGTGAGTGAATCCATTTAAATTACATGTCTATTGTTTTGAACCCCCTTCAAGAGGTTTTTGCCGTGAAATCTGCCTCAGTTTCGACACTGGCGTTTGGAAAGCTCTGTGAAATCAGAGAAAATGCTTCTAAGCATCAATATGCCTTTATTGTGATGAAAGTCCTGTAATCCACATGCAAACATCTCTGTAGTGTATTTTTGTCGAAACCTATCTGCATGAAGCATGTTCAAAATATGGAATTTCACAGCGGGAGAATCTATGTAATTTAAATATTTTTTGGGTAGAACACGCAGCAAAAGTTTTTCCTTAGGAAACTGCCTGATTTTTGAAACTGCTATTAGGAAAATGCTGCAAACCCAGAGTTGATATTTCTAGGTGTAAATATGCCTTGTATGGTGGATGAAATTTCTGTAATACACATGTACACAACTCATTGAAAATGTTACTCAAATCCGTGATGTACGTAGTGTGTTCGGAACACGGAATGTCACGTTGAAGGAAACTATGTAAATTACATATCAATTGATGAGAACCCGCTCCAGGAGCATTTTACTGTAAAATCTACCTCTGTTTGGAAACTGCTGTTATGAAAACGCTGCAAAATCTGAGCAAATGCTTTAAAGTGACATTATGTCTTCAATGGTTTACTAAAGATGTGTAATTCATATTCTAAAAACTCAGCTGTGAGCATTTGTTGAATCCAATGTGCACATACCTTTTTCGGAACACGGAATGTTACGGTAACGTTATCTATGAATATGGTATATCTATTGTTTCGAACATGCAGCAAGAGAATTTTTCTGTGAAAACTGCCAGATTTTCGTAACTGACGTTAGGAAATGTCTGTGAAATTTAAGTAAATATTTCTAAGGGTAAATATGCCTTGAATTGTGGTTGAAATTTCGGTTATCCACATGCTCACGGTCATTAAATAATGTTTGTTGAAGCCGTGATTAATGTAACGTTTTCGGAACATGGAATGTCTCATTGAGTGAACCTCAGAAATTAACAATTCTACTGGATAGAACTCGCTTGAATTGAAATTTTCAGCGAAATTTTCATGATTTTCGAAACTGGGTGTTAGGAAAAAACTGCAAAATCAGATTAAACACTTCTAGTTGTAAATATGCCTTGTATGGTGGATGAAAGTTCGGTAATCCTCATGCTCACACTCATTAAAGAATGTTTGTCGAATTCGTGATGCATGTAACGTGCTCGGATTACGGAATGTCATATTGAAGGAAACAATGTAAATTACATGTCTATAGGGTAGAACTCGCTTGAAGAGAATTTTTCTGCAAAACGTGCCTCATTTTCCTAACTGCCATTAGGAGAACCCTGTGAAATCTGAGAAAATGCTTCTATGGTCAATATGCCTTGAATGGTGAATGAAATTCCGGTAATCCACATGTTAATAACAGTGTAGTAATTATTTTTCAAACCGTGATTCATGGAGCGCTTTTGGTAAACGGAATTTCAGCATAATGAAACTATTTAAATTACAATTCTATTGGGTAGAACTAGATAGAATATGATTTTTCTGCGAAAATTGCATGATTATTGAATCTGAAGTTTGGAGAAAGCTTCAAAATGAGAGTAAATATTTCTAGGTGCAAATAAGCCTTTATGTTGGAAGAAAGTACGGTAATCCACATTTTCACAACATATTAAAGAATCTTTTTCTAATCCGTGATGCATATAACTTGTTCGAAACGTGGACTTTCACGGTGATTGAAACAATGTAAATTACTTCTCTATTGGGTAGAAGTTGCACCAAGAGAATTTTTCTGCGAAAACTGCTTCATTTTTGAAACTGGTGTTTGGAAAACCCTGCAAAATTTGAAAAAATAGTTCTAAGTATCAATATTCAATCTATTGTGATGAAAGTTCGGAAATCCACATGCTAACAAATATGTAGTGAATAATTGTTGAATCCATTATGCATGTAGCATGTTCGGAACACAGGATTTCACGGCCAGGGAGTTTATGTAAATTATATTTCTCTTGGTTAGAAATCACTCCAAGAGATTTTTCCTGAGATATCTGCCTGATTTTCAAAACTGGCATTAGGAAAACACTGCGAACTCAGATGAATAGATTCTCGGTGTAAATATGCCTTGTAGGGTGGATGAAAGTTCGGTAATCCGCATGCTAACAACTCTGTAGTGAATATTTTTCAAATCCGAGATACATGAAGCCTGTTCCGAACACAAAATATCACGGTGAGTGAATCTATGTAAAATACATGTCTCTTGGTTAGAAATCGCTCCAAGAGATTTTTCTGCGAATTCTGCCTCAATTTCAAAACTGGCATTAAGAAAACCTTTCGAAATATGTGAAAATGGTTCAAAGTGTCAATATGGCTTTTATGGTTGATGAAAGTGCGGTAATCCTTATGCTAAAGACTCTGTAGTGAATATTTGTCGAATCCGTGATGCATGTAGCTTTTTCGGAACACGGAATTTCACGATGACGGGTTCTATGTAAATTGCATGTCTATTGTGTAGAACTCGCTCCAAGGTGATTTTTCTGCGAAAACTGCATGATTTAAAAACTGACATTAGGAGAAATCTACTAAATCAGAAAAAACTTTCTATGTATAAATATGCATTGTAAGGTGGATGAAAGTTCAGTAATACACATGTTCACAACTCATTAAAGAATGTTTGTCGTGTCCGTGATACATGTAACGTGTTCAGAACATGGAATGTCACGGTGACTGAAACTCGGTAAATTACATATCTTTTGGGTAGAACTCGCTCCAAGAGCATTTTCCTGCCAAATCTGCCTCATTTTCAAACCTGGCATTAAAACTAAGCTGTGAAATCTCAGAAAATTCTTCAGTGTCATTAAGCCATGTATGGTGGATGAAAGTTCTGTAATCCACTTGCTAACAAATATGTAGTGAATATATGTCGAATCCGAGATGCATGTAGCGAGTTTGGAACACAGAATTTCACTGTGAGTGAATCCATGTAAATTACGTGTCTATTGTTTGAACCCACTCCAAGAGGTTTTTGCCGTGAAATCTGCCTCAGTTTCGACACTGGCTTTTGGAAAGCTCTGTGAAATCAGAGAAAATGCTTCTAAGCATCAATAAGCCTTTATTGTGATGAATGTCCTGTAATCCACATGCAAACATCTCTGTAGTGTATTTTTGTCGAATCCTATCTGCATGAAGCATGTTCAAAATATGGAATTTCACAGCGGGAGAATCTATTTAATTTACATATCTTTTGGGTAGAACACGCTCCAACAGTTTTTCCTTAGGAAACTGCCTGATTTTTGAAACTGCTATTAGGAAAATGCTGCAAACCGAGAGTTGATATTTCTAGGTGTAAATATGCCTTGTATGGCGGATGAAAGTTCTGTAATACACATGTACACAACTCATTGAAAATGTTACTCAAATCCGTGATGTATGTAGTGTGTTCGGAACAAGGAATGTCACGTTGAAGGAAACTATGTAAATTACATATCTATTGGTGAGTACCCGCTCCAGGAGCATTTTACTGTAAAATCTACCTCTGTTTGTAAACTGGTGTTATGAAAACGCTGCAAAATCTGAGCAAAGGCTTTAAAGTGACATTATGTATTCAATGGTTTATTAAAGATGTGTAATTCACATTCTAACAACTCAGCTGTGAGCATTTGTTGAATCCAATGTGCACGTACCTTTTTCGGAACACGGAATGTTACGGTGATGGTATCTATGAAAATGGGATGTCTATTGGATCGAACATGCAGCAAGAGAATTTTTCTGCGAAAACTGCCTGATTTTCGTAACTGACGTAAGGAAAAATCTGCGAAATCTAAGTAAATATTTCTAGGTGTAAATAGGCCTTGTATTGTGGTTGAAACATCGGTAGTCCACATGCTCACGGTCATTAAATAATGTTTGTTGAAGCCGTGATTAATGTAACGTTTCCGGAACACGGATTGTCTCGGTGAGTGAAACTCGGAAAATAACAATTCTACTGGATAGAACTCGCTTGAATGAATTTTTCAACGAAAATTCCATGATTTTTGAAACTGGATGTTAGGGAAAACCTGCGAAATCAGAATAAACACTTCTAGGTGTAAATATGCCTTGTATGATGGATGAAAGTTCGGTAATCCACATGCTCACACTAATTAAAGAATGTTTGTCGAATTCGTGATGCATGTAACGTGTTCAGAATACGGAATATCATATTGAAAGAAACAATGAAAATTACATGTCTATTGGGTAGAACTCACTTGAAGAGAATTTTTCTGCGAAACGTGCCTCATTTTCCAAACTGCCATTAGGAGAACACTGTGAAATCTGAGAAAATGCTTCTATGGTCAATATGCCTTGAATGGTGAATGAAATTCCGGTAATCAACATGTTATAACAGTTTAGTAATTATTTTTCAAACCGTGATTCATGGAGCGCTTTTGGAAAACGGAATTTCAGCGTAATGAAACAATTTAAATTACAATTCTATTTGGTAGAAATGGCTAGAATAGACTTTTTCTGCGAAAATTGCATGATTATCGAATCTGAAGTTTGGAGAAAGCTTCAAAATGAGAGTAAATATTTCTAGGTGTAAATATGCCTTTATGTTGGAAGAAAGTTCGGTAATCCACATTTTAACAAAATATTAAAGAATGTTTTTCTAATCCGTGATGCATATACCGTGTTCGGAACGTGGAATTTCACGGTGATTGAAACAATGTAAATTACTTCTCTATTGGGTAGAACTAGCTCCAAGAGAATTTTTCTGCGAAAACTGCTTCATTTTTGAAACTGGGGTTTGGAAAACGCTTCAAAATTTGAGAAAATACTTTTAAGTATCAATATTCAATCTATTGTGATGAAAGTTCGGTAATCCACATGCTAACAAATCTGTAGTGAATAATTGTTGAATGAATTATACATGTAGCATGTTCGGAACACGGGATTTCACGGCCAGGGAGTTTATCTAAATTACATTTCTCTTGGTTAGAAATCACTCCAAGAGGTTTTTCCTGAGAAATCTGCCTGATTTTCAAAACTGGCATTAGGAAAACACTGCGAACTCAGATGAATAGATTCTCGGTGTAAATATGCCTTGTAGGGTGGATGAAAGTTTGGTAATCCGCATGCTAACAACTCTGTACTGATTATTTGTCGAATCCGAGATACATGAAGCGTGTTCCGAACACAAAATACCACGGTGAGCGAATCTATGTAAAATACATGTCTCTTGGGTAGAAATCGCTCCAAGAGCTTTTTCTGCGAATTCTGCCTCATTTTCAAAACTGGTATTAGGAAAACCATTTGAAATATGATAAAATTCTTCAAAGTGTCAATATGGCTTATATGGTGGATGAAAGTGCGGTAATACTTATGCTAAACTCTCTGTAGTGAAAATTTTTCGAATCCGTGATGCATGTACCTTTTTCGGAACACGGAATTTCACGATGATGGGTTCTATGTAAATTGCATGTTTATTGTGTATAACTCGCTCCAAGAGGATTTTTCTGTGAAAACTGCATGATTTAAACTGACATTAGGAGAAATCTACTAAATCAGAAAAAAAACTTTCTATGTATAAATATGCATTGTAAGGTGGATGAAAGTTCGGTAATACACATGTTCACCACTCATTAAAGAATGATTTTCGAATCCGTCCTGCATGAAACGTGTTCAGAACACGGAATGTCATGGTGAGTGAAACACGGTAAATTACATATCTTTTGGGTAGAACTCACACCAAGAGCATTTTCCTGCAAAATCTGCCTCATTTTCAAACCTGGCATTAAAACTAACTTGTGAAATCTGAGAAAATTCTTCAAAGTGTCAGTAAGTCTAGTATGGTGGATGAAAGTGCTGTAATCCACTTGCTAACAACTCTGTAGTGAATGTTTTCGAATCCGAGATGCATGAAGCATGTTCGGAACAAGGAATTCCACGGTGAGCGAATCCATGTAAATTACATGTCTTTAGTTTTGAACCCGCTCCAAGAGATTTTTGCCGTAAAATCTGCCTCAGTTTCGACACTGGTGTTTGGAAAGCTCTGTGAAATCTGAGAAAATGCTTCTAAGCATCAATATGCCTTTATTGTGTTGAAAGTCCTGTAATCCACATGCAAACATATCTTTAGTGTATATTTGTCGAATCCTATCTGCATGAAGCGTGTTCAAAATATGGAATTTCACAGCGGGAGAATCTATGTAATTTACATATATTTTGGGTAGAACACGCTCCAAAAGTTTTTTCCTTAGTAAACTGCCTGATTTTTGAAACTGCTATTAGGAAAATGCTGCAAACTCAGAGTTGATATTTCTAGGTGTAAATATGCCTTGTATGGTGGATGAAATTCTGTAATACACATGTACACAACTCATTGAAATTGTTACGCAAATCCGTGATGTATGTAGTGTGTTCGGAACACGGAATGTCACGTTCAAGGAAACTATGTAAATTACATATCTATTGGTGAGAAACCGCTCCAGGAGCATTTTACTGTAAAATCTACCTCTGTTTGGAAACTGGTGTTATGAAAACGCTGCAAAATCTGAGCAAATGCTTTAAAGTGACATTATGTCTTCAATGGTTTATTAAAGAAGTGTAATTCACATTCTAACAACTCAGCTGTGAGCATTTGTTGAATCAAATGTGCACATACATTTTTCGGATCACGGAATGTTACGGTGACGTTATCTATGAAAATGGGATGTCTAATGGATCGAACATGCAGCAAGAGAATTTTTCTGCGAAAACTGCCTGATTTTCGCAACTGATGTTAGGAAAAATCTGCGAAATCTAAGTAAATATTTCTTGGTGTAAATATGCCTTGTATTGTGGTTGAAACATCGGTAATCCACATGCTCACGGTCATTAAATAACGTTAGTTGAAGCCGTGATTAATGTAACGTTTTCGGAACACGGAATGTCTCGGTGAGTGAAACTCGGGAAATAAAAATTCTACTGGATAGAATTCGCTTGAATTGAAATTTTCAGCGAAAATTTCATGATTTTTGAAACTGGATGTAAGGAAAAATCTGTGAAATCTGAATAAAGTCTTCTATTGTAAATATGCCTTGTATGTTGGATGAAAGTTTGGTATTCCACATGCTCTCACTAATTAAAGTATGTTTGTCGAATTCGTGATGCATGTAACGTGTTCGGAATACGGAATGTCATATTGAAGGGATCAATGTAAATTACATGTCTATTGGGTAGAACTCGCTTGAAGAGAATTTTTCTGCGAAACGTGCCTCATTTTCCAAACTGCCATTAGGAGAACCCTGTGAAATCTGAGAAAATGCTTCTTAGGGTCAATATGCCTTGAATGGTGAATGAAAGTCCGGTAATCCACATGTTAATAACAGTTTAGTAATTATTTTTCAAAACGTGATTCACGGAGCTCTTTTGGAAAACGGAATTTCAGCGTAATGGAACAATGTAAATTACAATTTTATTGGGTAGAACTCGGTAGAATAGAATTTTTCTGCGAAAATTGCATGACTATCGAATCTGAAGTTTGGAGAAAGCTTCAAAATGAGAGTAAATATTTCTAGGTGTAAATATGCCTTATGTTGGAAGAAAGTTCGGTAATCCACATTTTCAAAACATATTAAAGATTCCTTTTCTAATCCGTGATGCATATACCGTGTTCGGAACGTGGAAATTCACGAAGATTGAAACAATATAAATTACTTCTCTATTGGGTAGAACTTGCTCCAAGAGAATTTTTCTGCGAAAACTGCTTCATTTTTCAAACTGGGGTTTGGAAAACGCTTCAAAATTTGAGAAAATACTTTTAAGTATCAATATTCAATCTATTGTGATGAAAGTTCGGTAATCCACATGCTAACAAATCTGTAGTGAATAATTGTTGAATGAATTATACATGTAGCATGTTCGGAACACGGGATTTCACGGCCAGGGAGTTTATGTAAATTACATTTCTCTTGGTTAGAAATCACTCCAAGAGGTTTTTCCTGAGAAATCTGCCTGATTTTCAAAACTGGAATTAGGAAAACACTGCGAACTCAGATGAATAAATTCTCGGTGTAAATATGCCTTGTAGGGTGGATGAAAGTTCGGTAATCCGCATGCTAACAACTCTGTACTGATTATTTGTCGAATCCGAGATACATGAAGCGTGTTCCGAACACAAAATATCACGGTGAGCAAATCTATGTAAAATACATGTCTCTTGGGTAGAAATCGCTCCAAGAGCTTTTTCTGCGAATTCTGCTCATTTTCAAAACTGGCATTAAGAAAACCTTTCGAAATATGTGAAAATGGTTCAAAGTGTCAATATGGCTTTTATGGTTGATGAAAGTGCGGTAATCCTTATGCTAAAGACTCTGTAGTGAATATTTGTCGAATCCGTGATGCATGTAGCTTTTTCGGAACACGGAATTTCACGATGACGGGTTCTATGTAAATTGCATGTCTATTGTGTAGAACTCGCTCCAAGAGGATTTTTCTGCGAAAACTGCATGATTTAAAAACTGACATTAGGAGAAATCTACTAAATCAGAAAAAACTTTCTATGTATAAATATGCATTGTAAGGTGGATGAAAGTTCAGTAATACACATGTTCACAACTCATTAAAGAATGTTTGTCAAATCCTTGATACATGTAACGTGTTCAGAACATGGAATGTCATGGTGAGTGAAACTCGGTAAATTACATATCTTTTGGGTAGAACTCGCTCCAAGAGCATTTTCCTGCCAAATCTGCCTCATTTTGAAACCTGGCATTAAACTAAACTGTGAAATCTGAGAAAATTCTTCAAAGCGTCAGTAAGCAATGTATGGTGGATGAAAGTTCGATAATTCGCATGCTAACAACTCTGTAGTGAATATTTTTCAAATCCGAGATACATGAAGCGTGTTCCGAACACAAAATACCACGGTGAGCGAATCTATGTAAAATAAATGTCTCTGGGTAGAAATCGCTCCAAGAGCTTTTTCTGCGAATTCTGCCTCATTTTCAAAATTGGCATTAGGAAAACCATTTGAAATATGATAAAATTTTTCAAAGTGTCAATATGGCTTATATGGTGGATGAAAGTGTGGTAATACTTATGCTAAATTCTCTGTAGTGAATATTTTTCGAATCCGTGACGCATGTACCTTTTTCGGAACACGGAATTTCACGATGATGGGTTCTATGTAAATTGCATGTCTATTGTGTATAACTCGCTCCAAGAGGATTTTTCTGCGAAAACTGCATGATTTAAACTGACATTAGGAGAAATCTACTAAATCAGAAAAAAAACTTTCTATGTATAAATATGCATTGTAAGGTGGATGAAAGTTCAGTAATACACATGTTCACCACTCATTAAAGAATGATTTTCGAATCCGACCTGCATGAAACGTGTTCAGAACACGGAATGTCATGGTGAGTGAAACACGGTAAATTACATATCTTTTGGGTAGAACTCACACCAAGAGCATTTTACTGCCAATTCTGCCTCATTTTCAAACCTGGCATTAAAACTAACTTGTGAAATCTGAGAAAATTCTTCAAAGTGTCAGTAAGTCAAGTATGGTGGATGAAAGTGCTGTAATCCACTTGCTAACAACTCTGTAGTGAATGTTTTCGAATCCGAGATGCATGTAGCGTGTTCAGAACACGGAATTTCACGGTGAGCGAATCCATGTAAATTACATGTCTTTAGTTTTGAACCCGCTCCAAGAGATTTTTGCCGTGAAATCTGCCTCAGTTTCGACACTGGTGTTTGGAAAGCTCTGTGAAATCTGAGAAAATGCTTCTAAGCATCAATATGCCTTTATTGTGTTGAAAGTCCTGTAATCCACATGCAAACATATCTTTAGTGTATATTTGTCGAATCCTATCTGCATGAAGCGTGTTCAAAATATGGAATTTCACAGCGGGAGAATCTATGGAATTTACATATCTTTTGGGTAGAACACGCTCCAACAGTTTTTTCCTTAGTAAACTGCCTGATTTTTGAAACTGCTATTAGGAAAATGCTGCAAACTCAGAGTTGATATTTCTAGGTGTAAATATGCCTTGTATGGTGGATGAAATTCTGTAATACACATGTACACAACTCATTGAAATTGTTACGCAAATCCGTGATGTATGTAGTGTGTTCGGAACACGGAATGTCACGTTCAAGGAAACTATGTAAATTACATATCTATTGGTGAGAAACCGCTCCAGGAGCATTTTACTGAAAATCTACCTCTGTTTGGAAACTGGTGTTATGAAAACGCTGCAAAATCTGAGCAAATGCTTTAAAGTGACATTATGTCTTCAATGGTTTATTAAAGAAGTGTAATTCACATTCTAACAACTCAGCTGTGAGCATTTGTTGAATCAAATGTGCACGTACCTTTTTCGGAACACGGAATGTTACGGTGATGGTATCTATGAAAATGGGATGTCTATTGGATCGAACATGCAGCAAGAGAATTTTTCTGCGAAAACTTCCTGATTTTCGTAACTGACGTTAGGAAAAATCTGCGAAATCTAAGTAAATATATCTCGGTGTAAATATGCCTTGTACTGTGGTTGAAACTTCGGTAATCCTCATGCTCATGGTCATTAAATAATGTTTGTTGAAGCCGTGATTAATGTAACGTTTTCGGAACACGGAATGTCTCGGTGAGTGAAACTCGGAAAATAACAATTCTACTGGATAGAACTCGCTTGAATTGAAATTTTCAGCGAAAATTTCATGATTTTCGAAACTGGATGTAAGGAAAAACCTGCAAAATCACAATAAAAATTTCAAGGTGTAAATATGCCTTGTATTATGGATGAAAGTTCGGTAATCCACATGCTTACACTCATTAAATAATGTTTGTCGAATTCGTGATGCATGTAACGTGTTCGGAATACGGAATGTCATATTGAAGGAAACAATGTAAATTACATGTCTATTGGGTAGAACTCGCTTGAAGAGAATTTTTCTGAGAAACGTGCCTCATTTTCCAAACTGCCATTAGGAGAACACTGTGAAATCTGAGAAAATGCTTCTTAGGGTCAATATGCCTTGAATGGTGAATGAAAGTCCGGTAATCCACATGTTAATAACAGTGTAGTAATTATTTTTCAAACCGTGATTCATGGAGCGCTTTTGGAAAACGGAATTTCAGCGTAATGAAAAAATGTAAATTTAATTCTAATGGGTAGAACTAGATAGAATAGGATTTTTCTGCGAAAATTGCATGATTATTGAATCTGAAGTTTGGAGAAAGTTCAAAATGAGATTAAATATTTCTAGGTGCAAATATGCCTTTATGTTGGAAGAAAGTTCGGTAATCCACATTTTCACAACATATTAAAGAATCTTTTTCTAATCCGTGATGCATATACCGTGTCCGGAACGTGGAATTTCATGGTGATTGAAACAATTTTATTTACTTGTCTATTGGTTAGAAGTTGCTCCAAGAGAATTTTTCTGAGAAAACTGCTTCATTTTTGAAACTGGGATTTGGAAAACGCTTCAAAATTTGAGAAAATACTTTTAAGTATCAATATTCAATCTATTGTGAGAAAAGTTCGGTAATCCACATGCTAACAAATCTGTAGTGAATAATTGTTGAATGCATTATGCATGTAGCATGTTCGGATCACGGGATTTCATGGCCAGGGAGTTTATGTAAATTACATTTCTCTTGGTTAGAAATCACTCCAAGAGGTTTTTCCTGAGAAATCTGCCTGATTTTCAAAACTGGCATTAGGAAAACACTGCGAACTCAGATGAATAGATTCTCGGTGTAAATATGCCTTGTAGGGTGGATGAAAGTTCGGTAATCTGCATGCTAACAACTCTGTAGTGAATATTTGTCGAATCCGAGATACATGAAGCGTGTTCCGAACACAAAATTTCACGGTGAGCAAATCTATGTAAAATACATGTCTCTTGGGTACAAATCGCTCCAAGAGCTTTTTCTGCGAATTCTGCTAATTTTCAAAACTGGCATTAAGAAAACTTTTCGAAATATGTGAAAATGGTTCAAAGTGTCAATATGGCTTTTATGGTTGATGAAAGTGCGGTAATCCTTATGCTAAAGACTCTGTAGTGAATATTTGTCGAATCCGTGATGCATGTAGCTTTTTTGGAACACGGAATTTCACGATGACGGGTTCTATGTAAATTGCATGTCTATTGTTTAGAACTCGCTCCAAGAGGATTTTTCTGCGAAAACTGCATGATTTAAAAACTGACATTAGGAGAAATCTACTAAATCAGAAAAAACTTTCTATGTATAAATATGCATTGTAAGGTGGATGAAAGTTTGGTAATACACATGTTCACAACTCATTAAAGAATGTTTGTCAAATCCTTGATACATGTAACGTGTTCAGAACATGGAATGTCACGGTGAGTGAAACTCGGTAAATTACATATCTTTTGGGTAGAACTCGCTCCAAGAGCATTTTCCTGCCAAATCTGCCTCATTTTCAAACCTGGCATTAAAACTAAACTGTGAAATCTGAGAAAATTCTTCAAAGTGTCAGTAAGCAATGTATGGTGGATGAAAGTTCTGTAATCCACTTGCTAACAACTCTGTAGTGAATATTTTCGAATCCGAGATGCATGTAGCGAGTTTGGAACACAGGATTTCACGGTGAGTGAATCCATTTAAATTACATGTCTATTGTTTTGAACCCCCTTCAAGAGGTTTTTGCCGTGAAATCTGCCTCAGTTTCGACACTGGCGTTTGGAAAGCTCTGTGAAATCAGAGAAAATGCTTCTAAGCATCAATATGCCTTTATTGTGATGAAAGTCCTGTAATCCACATGCAAACATCTCTGTAGTGTATTTTTGTCGAAACCTATCTGCATGAAGCATGTTCAAATTATGGAATTTCACAGCGGGAGAATCTATGTAATTTAAATATTTTTTGGGTAGAACACGCACCAAAAGTTTTTCCTTAGGAAACTGCCTGATTTTTGAAACTGCTATTAGGAAAATGCTGCAAACCCAGAGTTGATATTTCTAGGTGTAAATATGCCTTGTATGGTGGATGAAAGTTCTGTAATACACATGTACACAACTCATTGAAAATGTTACTCAAATCCGTGATGTATGTAGTGTGTTCGGAACACGGAATGTCACGTTCAAGGAAACTATGTAAATTACATATCAATTGGTGAGAACCCGCTCCAGGAGCATTTTACTGTAAAATCTACCTCTGTTTGGAAACTGGTGTTATGAAAACGCTGCAAAATCTGAGCAAATGCTTTAAAGTGACATTATGTCTTCAATGGTTTATTAAAGAAGTGTAATTCACATTCTAACAACTCAGCTGTGAGCATTTGTTGAATCAAATGTGCACATACATTTTTCGGATCACGGAATGTTACGGTGACGTTATCTATGAAAATGGGATGTCTATTGGATCGAACATGCAGCAAGAGAATTTTTCTGCGAAAACTGCCTGATTTTCGCAACTGACGTTAGGAAAAATCTGCGAAATCTAAGTAAATATTTCTTGGTGTAAATATGCCTTGTATTGTGGTTGAAACATCGGTAATCCACATGCTCACGGTCATTAAATAACGTTAGTTGAAGCCGTGATTAATGTAACGTTTTCAGAACACGGAATGTCTCGGTGAGTGAAACTCGGGAAATAAAAATTCTACTGGATAGAATTCGCTTGAATTGAAATTTTCAGCGAAAATTTCATGATTTTTGAAACTGGATGTAAGGAAAAATCTGTGAAATCTGAATAAAGTCTTCTATTGTAAATATGCCTTGTATGTTGGATGAAAGTTTGGTATTCCACATGCTCTCACTAATTAAAGTATGTTTGTCGAATTCGTGATGCATGTAACGTGTTCGGAATACGGAATGTCATATTGAAGGGATCAATGTAAATTACATGTCTATTGGGTAGAACTCGCTTGAAGAGAATTTTTCTGCGAAACGTGCCTCATTTTCCAAACTGCCATTAGGAGAACCCTGTGAAATCTGAGAAAATGCTTCTTAGGGTCAATATGCCTTGAATGGTGAATGAAAGTCCGGTAATCCACATGTTAATAACAGTTTAGTAATTATTTTTCAAAACGTGATTCACGGAGCTCTTTTGGAAAACGGAATTTCAGCGTAATGGAACAATGTAAATTACAATTTTATTGGGTAGAACTCGGTAGAATAGAATTTTTCTGCGAAAATTGCATGACTATCGAATCTGAAGTTTGGAGAAAGCTTCAAAATGAGAGTAAATATTTCTAGGTGTAAATATGCCTTATGTTGGAAGAAAGTTCGGTAATCCACATTTTCAAAACATATTAAAGATTCTTTTTCTAATCCGTGATGCATATACCGTGTTCGGAACGTGGAAATTCACGAAGATTGAAACAATATAAATTACTTCTCTATTGGGTAGAACTTGCTCCAAGAGAATTTTTCTGCGAAAACTGCTTCATTTTTCAAACTGGGGTTTGGAAAACGCTTCAAAATTTGAGAAAATACTTTTAAGTATCAATATTCAATCTATTGTGATGAAAGTTCGGTAATCCACATGCTAACAAATCTGTAGTGAATAATTGTTGAATGAATTATACATGTAGCATGTTCGGAACACGGGATTTCACGGCCAGGGAGTTTATGTAAATTACATTTCTCTTGGTTAGAAATCACTCCAAGAGGTTTTTCCTGAGAAATCTGCCTGATTTTCAAAACTGGAATTAGGAAAACACTGCGAACTCAGATGAATAAATTCTCGGTGTAAATATGCCTTGTAGGGTGGATGAAAGTTCGGTAATCCGCATGCTAACAACTCTGTACTGATTATTTGTCGAATCCGAGATACATGAAGCGTGTTCCGAACACAAAATATCACGGTGAGCAAATCTATGTAAAATACATGTCTCTTGGGTAGAAATCGCTCCAAGAGCTTTTTCTGCGAATTCTGCTCATTTTCAAAACTGGCATTAAGAAAATCTTTCGAAATATGTGAAAATGGTTCAAAGTGTCAATATGGCTTTTATGGTTGATGAAAGTGCGGTAATCCTTATGCTAAAGACTCTGTAGTGAATATTTGTCGAATCCGTGATGCATGTAGCTTTTTCGGAACACGGAATTTCACGATGACGGGTTCTATGTAAATTGCATGTCTATTGTGTAGAACTCGCTCCAAGAGGATTTTTCTGCGAAAACTGCATGATTTAAAAACTGACATTAGGAGAAATCTACTAAATCAGAAAAAACTTTCTATGTATAAATATGCATTGTAAGGTGGATGAAAGTTCAGTAATACACATGTTCACAACTCATTAAAGAATGTTTGTCAAATCCTTGATACATGTAACGTGTTCAGAACATGGAATGTCATGGTGAGTGAAACTCGGTAAATTACATATCTTTTGGGTAGAACTCGCTCCAAGAGCATTTTCCTGCCAAATCTGCCTCATTTTGAAACCTGGCATTAAACTAAACTGTGAAATCTGAGAAAATTCTTCAAAGCGTCAATAAGCAATGTATGGTGGATGAAAGTTCGATAATTCGCATGCTAACAACTCTGTAGTGAATATTTTTCAAATCCGAGATACATGAAGCGTGTTCCGAACACAAAATACCACGGTGAGCGAATCTATGTAAAATAAATGTCTCTGGGTAGAAATTGCTCCAAGAGCTTTTTCTGCGAATTCTGCCTCATTTTCAAAATTGGCATTAGGAAAACCATTTGAAATATGATAAAATTTTTCAAAGTGTCAATATGGCTTATATGGTGGATGAAAGTGTGGTAATACTTATGCTAAATTCTCTGTAGTGAATATTTTTCGAATCCGTGACGCATGTACCTTTTTCGGAACACGGAATTTCACGATGATGGGTTCTATGTAAATTGCATGTCTATTGTGTATAACTCGCTCCAAGAGGATTTTTCTGCGAAAACTGCATGATTTAAACTGACATTAGGAGAAATCTACTAAATCAGAAAAAAAACTTTCTATGTATAAATATGCATTGTAAGGTGGATGAAAGTTCAGTAATACACATGTTCACCACTCATTAAAGAATGATTTTCGAATCCGACCTGCATGAAACGTGTTCAGAACACGGAATGTCATGGTGAGTGAAACACGGTAAATTACATATCTTTTGGGTAGAACTCACACCAAGAGCATTTTACTGCCAATTCTGCCTCATTTTCAAACCTGGCATTAAAACTAACTTGTGAAATCTGAGAAAATTCTTCAAAGTGTCAGTAAGTCAAGTATGGTGGATGAAAGTGCTGTAATCCACTTGCTAACAACTCTGTAGTGAATGTTTTCGAATCCGAGATGGATGTAGCGTGTTCAGAACACGGAATTTCACGGTGAGCGAATCCATGTAAATTACATGTCTTTAGTTTTGAACCCGCTCCAAGAGATTTTTGCCGTGAAATCTGCCTCAGTTTCGACACTGGTGTTTGGAAAGCTCTGTGAAATCTGAGAAAATGCTTCTAAGCATCAATATGCCTTTATTGTGTTGAAAGTCCTGTAATCCACATGCAAACATATCTTTAGTGTATATTTGTCGAATCCTATCTGCATGAAGTGTGTTCAAAATATGGAATTTCACAGCGGGAGAATCTATGGAATTTACATATCTTTTGGGTAGAACACGCTCCAACAGTTTTTTCCTTAGTAAACTGCCTGATTTTTGAAACTGCTATTAGGAAAATGCTGCAAACTCAGAGTTGATATTTCTAGGTGTAAATATGCCTTGTATGGTGGATGAAATTCTGTAATACACATGTACACAACTCATTGAAATTGTTACGCAAATCCGTGATGTATGTAGTGTGTTCGGAACACGGAATGTCACGTTCAAGGAAACTATGTAAATTACATATCTATTGGTGAGAAACCGCTCCAGGAGCATTTTACTGAAAATCTACCTCTGTTTGGAAACTGGTGTTATGAAAACGCTGCAAAATCTGAGCAAATGCTTTAAAGTGACATTATGTCTTCAATGGTTTATTAAAGAAGTGTAATTCACATTCTAACAACTCAGCTGTGAGCATTTGTTGAATCAAATGTGCACGTACCTTTTTCGGAACACGGAATGTTACGGTGATGGTATCTATGAAAATGGGATGTCTATTGGATCGAACATGCAGCAAGAGAATTTTTCTGCGAAAACTTCCTGATTTTCGTAACTGACGTTAGGAAAAATCTGCGAAATCTAAGTAAATATATCTCGGTGTAAATATGCCTTGTACTGTGGTTGAAACTTCGGTAATCCTCATGCTCATGGTCATTAAATAATGTTTGTTGAAGCCGTGATTAATGTAACGTTTTCGGAACACGGAATGTCTCGGTGAGTGAAACTCGGAAAATAACAATTCTACTGGATAGAACTCGCTTGAATTGAAATTTTCAGCGAAAATTTCATGATTTTCGAAACTGGATGTAAGGAAAAACCTGCAAAATCACAATAAAAATTTCAAGGTGTAAATATGCCTTGTATTATGGATGAAAGTTCGGTAATCCACATGCTTACACTCATTAAATAATGTTTGTCGAATTCGTGATGCATGTAACGTGTTCGGAATACGGAATGTCATATTGAAGGAAACAATGTAAATTACATGTCTATTGGGTAGAACTCGCTTGAAGAGAATTTTTCTGAGAAACGTGCCTCATTTTCCAAACTGCCATTAGGAGAACACTGTGAAATCTGAGAAAATGCTTCTTAGGGTCAATATGCCTTGAATGGTGAATGAAAGTCCGGTAATCCACATGTTAATAACAGTGTAGTAATTATTTTTCAAACCGTGATTCATGGAGCGCTTTTGGAAAACGGAATTTCAGCGTAATGAAAAAATGTAAATTTAATTCTAATGGGTAGAACTAGATAGAATAGGATTTTTCTGCGAAAATTGCATGATTATTGAATCTGAAGTTTGGAGAAAGTTCAAAATGAGATTAAATATTTCTAGGTGCAAATATGCCTTTATGTTGGAAGAAAGTTCGGTAATCCACATTTTCACAACATATTAAAGAATCTTTTTCTAATCCGTGATGCATATACCGTGTCCGGAACGTGGAATTTCATGGTGATTGAAACAATTTTATTTACTTGTCTATTGGTTAGAAGTTGCTCCAAGAGAATTTTTCTGAGAAAACTGCTTCATTTTTGAAACTGGGGTTTGGAAAACGCTTCAAAATTTGAGAAAATACTTTTAAGTATCAATATTCAATCTATTGTGAGAAAAGTTCGGTAATCCACATGCTAACAAATCTGTAGTGAATAATTGTTGAATGCATTATGCATGTAGCATGTTCGGATCACGGGATTTCATGGCCAGGGAGTTTATGTAAATTACATTTCTCTTGGTTAGAAATCACTCCAAGAGGTTTTTCCTGAGAAATCTGCCTGATTTTCAAAACTGGCATTAGGAAAACACTGCGAACTCAGATGAATAGATTCTCGGTGTAAATATGCCTTGTAGGGTGGATGAAAGTTCGGTAATCTGCATGCTAACAACTCTGTAGTGAATATTTGTCGAATCCGAGATACATGAAGCGTGTTCCGAACACAAAATTTCACGGTGAGCAAATCTATGTAAAATACATGTCTCTTGGGTACAAATCGCTCCAAGAGCTTTTTCTGCGAATTCTGCTAATTTTCAAAACTGGCATTAAGAAAACTTTTCGAAATATGTGAAAATGGTTCAAAGTGTCAATATGGCTTTTATGGTTGATGAAAGTGCGGTAATCCTTATGCTAAAGACTCTGTAGTGAATATTTGTCGAATCCGTGATGCATGTAGCTTTTTTGGAACACGGAATTTCACGATGACGGGTTCTATGTAAATTGCATGTCTATTGTTTAGAACTCGCTCCAAGAGGATTTTTCTGCGAAAACTGCATGATTTAAAAACTGACATTAGGAGAAATCTACTAAATCAGAAAAAACTTTCTATGTATAAATATGCATTGTAAGGTGGATGAAAGTTTGGTAATACACATGTTCACAACTCATTAAAGAATGTTTGTCAAATCCTTGATACATGTAACGTGTTCAGAACATGGAATGTCACGGTGAGTGAAACTCGGTAAATTACATATCTTTTGGGTAGAACTCGCTCCAAGAGCATTTTCCTGCCAAATCTGCCTCATTTTCAAACCTGGCATTAAAACTAAACTGTGAAATCTGAGAAAATTCTTCAAAGTGTCAGTAAGCAATGTATGGTGGATGAAAGTTCTGTAATCCACTTGCTAACAACTCTGTAGTGAATATTTTCGAATCCGAGATGCATGTAGCGAGTTTGGAACACAGGATTTCACGGTGAGTGAATCCATTTAAATTACATGTCTATTGTTTTGAACACCCTTCAAGAGGCTTTTGCCGTGAAATCTGCCTCAGTTTCGACACTGGCGTTTGGAAAGCTCTGTGAAATCAGAGAAAATGCTTCTAAGCATCAATATGCCTTTATTGTGATGAAAGTCCTGTAATCCACATGCAAACATCTCTGTAGTGTATTTTTGTCGAAACCTATCTGCATGAAGCATGTTCAAAATATGGAATTTCACAGCGGGAGAATCTATGTAATTTAAATATTTTTTGGGTAGAACACGCACCAAAAGTTTTTCCTTAGGAAACTGCCTGATTTTTGAAACTGCTATTAGGAAAATGCTGCAAACCCAGAGTTGATATTTCTAGGTGTAAATATGCCTTGTATGGTGGATGAAAGTTCTGTAATACACATGTACACAACTCATTGAAAATGTTACTCAAATCCGTGATGTATGTAGTGTGTTCGGAACACGGAATGTCACGTTGAAGGAAACTATGTAAATTACATATCAATTGGTGAGAACCCGCTCCAGGAGCATTTTACTGTAAAATCTACCTCTGTTTGGAAACTGGTGTTATGAAAATGCTGCAAAATCTGAGCAAATGCTTTAAAGTGACATTATGTCTTCAATGGTTTACTAAAGATGTGTAATTCACATTCTAAAAACTCAGCTGTGAGCATTTGTTGAATCCAATGTGCACATACCTTTTTCGGAACACGGAATGTTACGGTAACGTTATCTATGAAAATGGTATATCTATTGTTTCGAACATGCAGCAAGAGAATTTTTCTGTGAAAACTGCCAGATTTTCGTAACTGACGTTAGAAAATGTCTGTGAAATCTAAGTAAATATTTCTAGGGGTAAATATGCCTTGAATTGTGGTTGAAATTTCGGTTATCCACATGCTCACGGTCATTAAATAATGTTTGTTGAAGCCGTGATTAATGTAACGTTTTCGGAACACGGAATGTCTCGGTGAGTGAACCTCGGAAAATAACAATTCTACTGGATACAACTCGCTTGAATTGAAATTTTCAGCGAAAATTTCATGATTTTCGAAACTGGGTGTTAGGAAAAAACTGCAAAATCAGATTAAACACTTCTAGTTGTAAATATGCCTTGTATGGTGGATGAAATTTCGGTAATCCTCATGCTCACACTCATTAAAGAATGTTTGTCGAATTCGTGATGCATGTAACGTGCTCGGATTACGGAATGTCATATTGAAGGAAACAATGTAAATTACATGTCTATAGGGTAGAACTCGCTTGAAGAGAATTTTTCTGCGAAACTTGCCTCATTTTCCTAACTGCCATTAGGAGAACCCTGTGAAATCTGAGAAAATGCCTCTATGGTCAATATGCCTTGAATGGTGAATGAAAGTCCGGTAATCCACATGTTAATAACAGTGTAGTAATTATTTTTCAAACCGTGATTCATGGAGCGCTTTTGGAAAACGGAATTTCAGCATAATGAAACTATTTAAATTACAATTCTATTGGGTAGAACTAGATAGAATAGGATTTTTCTGCGAAAATTGCATGATTATTGAATCTGAAGTTTGGAGAAAGCTTCAAAATGAGAGTAAATATTTCTAGGTGCAAATAAGCCTTTATGTTGGAAGAAAGTACGGTAATCCACATTTTCACAACATATTAAAGAATCTTTTTCTAATCCGTGATGCATATAACTTGTTCGGAACGTGGACTTTCACGGTGATTGAAACAATGTAAATTACTTCTCTATTGGGTAGAAGTTGCACCAAGAGAATTTTTCTGCGAAAACTGCTTCATTTTTGAAACTGGGGTTTGGAAAACCCTGCAAAATTTGAAAAAATAGTTCTAAGTATCAATATTCAATCTATTGTGATGAAAGTTCGGAAATCCACATGCTAACAAATCTGTAGTGAATAATTGTTGAATCCATTATGCATGTAGCATGTTCGGAACACAGGAATTCACGGCCAGGGAGTTTATGTAAATTATATTTCTCTTGGTTAGAAATCACTCCAAGAGGTTTTTCCTGAGAAATCTGCCTGATTTTCAAAACTGGAATTAGGAAAACACTGCGAACTCAGATGAATAGATTCTCGGTGTAAATATGCCTTGTAGGGTGAATGAAAGTTCGGTAATCTGCATGCTAACAACTCTGTAGTGAATATTTTTCAAATCCGAGATACATGAAGCCTGTTCTGAACACAAAATATCACGGTGAGTGAATCTATGTAAAATACATGTCTCTTGGGTAGAAATCGCTCCAAGAGATTTTTCTGCGAATTCTGCCTCAATTTCAAAACTGGCATTAAGAAAACTTTTCGAAATATGTGAAAATGGTTCAAAGTGTTAATATGGCTTTTATGGTTGATGAAAGTGCGGTAATCCTTATGCTAAAGACTCTGTAGTGAATATTTGTCGAATCCGTGATGCATGTACCTTTTTCGGAACACGGAATTTCACGATGACGGGTTCTATGTAAATTGCATGTCTATTGTGTAGAACTCGCTCCAAGGTGATTTTTCTGCGAAAACTGCATGATTTAAAAACTGACATTAGGAGAAATCTACTAAATCAGAAAAAACTTTCTATGTATAAATATGCATTGTAAGGTGGATGAAAGTTCAGTAATACACATGTTCACCACTCATTAAAGAATGATTGTCGAATCCGTGATGCATGTAACGTGTTCAGAACACGGAATGTCATGGTGAGTGAAACTCGGTAAATTACATATCTTTTGGGTAGAACTCGCTCCAAGAGCATTTTCCTGCCAAATCTGCCTCATTTTCAAACCTGGCATTAAAACTAAGCTGTGAAATCTCAGAAAATTCTTCAGTGTCATTAAGCCATGTATGGTGGATGAAAGTTCTGTAATCCACTTGCTAACAAATATGTAGTGAATATATGTCGAATCCGAGATACATGAAGCGTGTTCAGAACACGGAATGTCATGGTGAGTGAAACTCGGTAAATTACATATCTTTTGGGTAGAACTCGCTCCAAGAGCATTTTCCTGCCAAATCTGCCTCATTTTCAAACCTGGCATTAAAACTAAACTGTGAAATCTGAGAAAATTCTTCAAAGTGTCAGTAAGCAATGTATGGTGGATGAAAGTTCTGTAATCCACTTGCTAACAACTCTGTAGTGAATATTTGTCGAATCCGAGATGCATGTAGCGAGTTTGGAACACAGGATTTCACGGTGAGTGAATCCATTTAAATTACATGTCTATTGTTTTGAACCCCCTTCTAGAGGTTTTTGCCGTGAAATCTGCCTCAGTTTCGACACTGGCGTTTGGAAAGCTCTGTGAAATCAGAGAAAATGCTTCTAAGCATCAATATGCCTTTATTGTGATGAAAGTCCTGTAATCCACATGCAAACATCTCTGTAGTGTATTTTTGTCGAAACCTATCTGCATGAAGCATGTTCAAAATATGGAATTTCACAGCGGGAGAATCTATGTAATTTAAATATTTTTTGGGTAGAACACGCACCAAAAGTTTTTCCTTAGGAAACTGCCTGATTTTTGAAACTGCTATTAGGAAAATGCTGCAAACCCAGAGTTGATATTTCTAGGTGTAAATATGCCTTGTATGGTGGATGAAAGTTCTGTAATACACATGTACACAACTCATTGAAAATGTTACTCAAATCCGTGATGTATGTAGTGTGTTCGGAACACGGAATGTCACGTTGAAGGAAACTATGTAAATTACATATCAATTGGTGAGAACCCGCTCCAGGAGCATTTTACTGTAAAATCTACCTCTGTTTGGAAACTGGTGTTATGAAAATGCTGCAAAATCTGAGCAAATGCTTTAAAGTGACATTATGTCTTCAATGGTTTACTAAAGATGTGTAATTCACATTCTAAAAACTCAGCTGTGAGCATTTGTTGAATCCAATGTGCACATACCTTTTTCGGAACACAGAATGTTACGGTAACGTTAACTATGAAAATGGTATATCTATTGTTTCGAACATGCAGCAAGAGAATTTTTCTGTGAAAACTGCCAGATTTTCATAACTGACGTTAGAAAATGTCTGTGAAATCTAAGTAAATATTTCTAGGGGTAAATATGCCTTGAATTGTGGTTGAAATTTCGGTTATCCACATGCTCACGGTCATTAAATAATGTTTGTTGAAGCCGTGATTAATGTAACGTTTTCGGAACACGGAATGTCTCGGTGAGTGAACCTCAGAAAATAACAATTCTACTGGATACAACTCGCTTGAATTGAAATTTTCAGCGAAAATTTCATGATTTTCGAAACTGGGTGTTAGGAAAAAACTGCAAAATCAGATTAAACACTTCTAGTTGTAAATATGCCTTGTATGGTGGATGAAAGTTCGGTAATCCTCATGCTCACACTCATTAAAGAATGTTTGTCGAATTCGTGATGCATGTAACGTGCTCGGATTACGGAATGTCATATTGAAGGAAACAATGTAAATTACATGTCTATAGGGTAGAACTCGCTTGAAGAGAATTTTTCTGCAAAACGTGCCTCATTTTCCTAACTGCCATTAGGAGAACCCTGTGAAATCTGAGAAAATGCTTCTATGGTCAATATGCCTTGAATGGTGAATGAAAGTCCGGTAATCCACATGTTAATAACAGTGTAGTAATTATTTTTCAAACCGTGATTCATGGAGCGCTTTTGGAAAACGGAATTTCAGCATAATGAAACTATTTAAATTACAATTCTATTGGGTAGAACTAGATAGAATAGGATTTTTCTGCGAAAATTGCATGATTATTGAATCTGAAGTTTGGAGAAAGCTTCAAAATGAGAGTAAATATTTCTAGGTGCAAATAAGCCTTTATGTTGGAAGAAAGTACGGTAATCCACATTTTCACAACATATTAAAGAATCTTTTTCTAATCCGTGATGCATATAACTTGTTCGGAACGTGGACTTTCACGGTGATTGAAACAATGTAAATTACTTCTCTATTGGGTAGAAGTTGCACCAAGAGAATTTTTCTGCGAAAACTGCTTCATTTTTGAAACTGGGGTTTGGAAAACCCTGCAAAATTTGAAAAAATAGTTCTAAGTATCAATATTCAATCTATTGTGATGAAAGTTCGGAAATCCACATGCTAACAAATCTGTAGTGAATAATTGTTGAATCCATTATGCATGTAGCATGTTCGGAACACAGGAATTCACGGCCAGGGAGTTTATGTAAATTATATTTCTCTTGGTTAGAAATCACTCCAAGAGGTTTTTCCTGAGAAATCTGCCTGATTTTCAAAACTGGAATTAGGAAAACACTGCGAACTCAGATGAATAGATTCTCGGTGTAAATATGCCTTGTAGGGTGGATGAAAGTTCGGTAATCTGCATGCTAACAACTCTGTAGTGAATATTTTTCAAATCCGAGATACATGAAGCCTGTTCCGAACACAAAATATCACGGTGAGTGAATCTATGTAAAATACATGTCTCTTGGGTAGAAATCGCTCCAAGAGATTTTTCTGCGAATTCTGCCTCAATTTCAAAACTGGCATTAAGAAAACTTTTCGAAATATGTGAAAATGGTTCAAAGAGTTAATATGGCTTTTATGGTTGATGAAAGTGCGGTAATCCCTATGCTAAAGACTCTGTAGTGAATATTTGTCGAATCCGTGATGCATGTAGCTTTTTCGGAACACGGAATTTCACGATGACGGGTTCTATGTAAATTGCATGTCTATTGTGTAGAACTCGCTCCAAGAGGATTTTTCTGCGAAAACTGCATGATTTAAAAACTGACATTAGAAGAAATCTACTAAATCAGAAAAAACTTTCTATGTATAAATATGCATTGTAAGGTGGATGAAAGTTCAGTAATACACATGTTCACCACTCATTAAAGAATGTTTGTCGTGTCCGTGATACATGTAACGTGTTCAGAACATGGAATGTCACGGTGAGTGAAACTCGGTAAATTACATATCTTTTGGGTAGAACTCGCTCCAAGAGCATTTTCCTGCCAAATCTGCCTCATTTTCAAACCTGGCATTAAAACTAAACTGTGAAATCTGAGAAAATTCTTCAAAGTGTCAGTAAGCAATGTATGGTGGATGAAAGTTCTGTAATCCACTTGCTAACAACTCTGTAGTGAATATTTGTCGAATCCGAGATGCATGTAGCGAGTTTGGAACACAGGATTTCACGGTGAGTGAATCCATTTAAATTACATGTCTATTGTTTTGAACCCCCTTCTAGAGGTTTTTGCCGTGAAATCTGCCTCAGTTTCGACACTGGCGTTTGGAAAGCTCTGTGAAATCAGAGAAAATGCTTCTAAGCATCAATATGCCTTTATTGTGATGAAAGTCCTGTAATCCACATGCAAACATCTCTGTAGTGTATTTTTGTCGAAACCTATCTGCATGAAGCATGTTCAAAATATGGAATTTCACAGCGGGAGAATCTATGTAATTTAAATATTTTTTGGGTAGAACACGCACCAAAAGTTTTTCCTTAGGAAACTGCCTGATTTTTGAAACTGCTATTAGGAAAATGCTGCAAACCCAGAGTTGATATTTCTAGGTGTAAATATGCCTTGTATGGTGGATGAAAGTTCTGTAATACACATGTACACAACTCATTGAAAATGTTACTCAAATCCGTGATGTATGTAGTGTGTTCGGAACACGGAATGTCACGTTGAAGGAAACTATGTAAATTACATATCAATTGGTGAGAACCCGCTCCAGGAGCATTTTACTGTAAAATCTACCTCTGTTTGGAAACTGGTGTTATGAAAATGCTGCAAAATCTGAGCAAATGCTTTAAAGTGACATTATGTCTTCAATGGTTTACTAAAGATGTGTAATTCACATTCTAAAAACTCAGCTGTGAGCATTTGTTGAATCCAATGTGCACATACCTTTTTCGGAACACAGAATGTTACGGTAACGTTAACTATGAAAATGGTATATCTATTGTTTCGAACATGCAGCAAGAGAATTTTTCTGTGAAAACTGCCAGATTTTCATAACTGACGTTAGAAAATGTCTGTGAAATCTAAGTAAATATTTCTAGGGGTAAATATGCCTTGAATTGTGGTTGAAATTTCGGTTATCCACATGCTCACGGTCATTAAATAATGTTTGTTGAAGCCGTGATTAATGTAACGTTTTCGGAACACGGAATGTCTCGGTGAGTGAACCTCAGAAAATAACAATTCTACTGGATACAACTCGCTTGAATTGAAATTTTCAGCGAAAATTTCATGATTTTCGAAACTGGGTGTTAGGAAAAAACTGCAAAATCAGATTAAACACTTCTAGTTGTAAATATGCCTTGTATGGTGGATGAAAGTTCGGTAATCCTCATGCTCACACTCATTAAAGAATGTTTGTCAAATTCGTGATGCATGTAACGTGCTCGGATTACGGAATGTCATATTGAAGGAAACAATGTAAATTACATGTCTATAGGGTAGAACTCGCTTGAAGAGAATTTTTCTGCGAAACGTGCCTCATTTTCCTAACTGCCATTAGGAGAACCCTGTGAAATCTGAGAAAATGCTTCTATGGTCAATATGCCTTGAATGGTGAATGAAAGTCCGGTAATCCACATGTTATTAACAGTGTAGTAATTATTTTTCAAACCGTGATTCATGGAGCGCTTTTGGAAAACGGAATTTCAGCATAATGAAACTATTTAAATTACAATTCTATTGGGTAGAACTAGATAGAATAGGATTTTTCTGCGAAAATTGCATGATTATTGAATCTGAAGTTTGGAGAAAGCTTCAAAATGAGAGTAAATATTTCTAGGTGCAAATAAGCCTTTATGTTGGAAGAAAGTACGGTAATCCACATTTTCACAACATATTAAAGAATCTTTTTCTAATCCGTGATGCATATAACTTGTTCGGAACGTGGACTTTCACGGTGATTGAAACAATGTAAATTACTTCTCTATTGGGTAGAAGTTGCACCAAGAGAATTTTTCTGCGAAAACTGCTTCATTTTTGAAACTGGGGTTTGGAAAACCCTGCAAAATTTGAAAAAATAGTTCTAAGTATCAATATTCAATCTATTGTGATGAAAGTTCGGAAATCCACATGCTAACAAATCTGTAGTGAATAATTGTTGAATCCATTATGCATGTAGCATGTTCGGAACACAGGAATTCACGGCCAGGGAGTTTATGTAAATTATATTTCTCTTGGTTAGAAATCACTCCAAGAGGTTTTTCCTGAGAAATCTGCCTGATTTTCAAAACTGGAATTAGGAAAACACTGCGAACTCAGATGAATAGATTCTCGGTGTAAATATGCCTTGTAGGGTGGATGAAAGTTCGGTAATCTGCATGCTAACAACTCTGTAGTGAATATTTTTCAAATCCGAGATACATGAAGCCTGTTCCAAACACAAAATATCACGGTGAGTGAATCTATGTAAAATACATGTCTCTTGGGTAGAAATCGCTCCAAGAGATTTTTCTGCGAATTCTGCCTCAATTTCAAAACTGGCATTAAGAAAACTTTTCGAAATATGTGAAAATGGTTCAAAGAGTTAATATGGCTTTTATGGTTGATGAAAGTGCGGTAATCCCTATGCTAAGGACTCTGTAGTGAATATTTGTCGAATCCGTGATGCATGTAGCTTTTTCGGAACACGGAATTTCACGATGACGGGTTCTATGTAAATTGCATGTCTATTGTGTAGAACTCGCTCCAAGGGGATTTTTTTGCGAAAACTGCATGATTTAAAAACTGACATTAGGAGAAATCTACTAAATCAGAAAAAACTTTCTATGTATAAATATGCATTGTAAGGTGGATGAAAGTTCAGTAATACACATGTTCACCACTCATTAAAGAATGTTTTTCGTGTCCGTGATACATGTAACGTGTTCAGAACATGGAATGTCACGGTGAGTGAAACTCGGTAAATTACATATCTTTTGGGTAGAACTCGCTCCAAGAGCATTTTCCTGCCAAATCTGCCTCATTTTCAAACCTGGCATTAAAACTAAGCTGTGAAATCTCAGAAAATTCTTCAGTGTCATTAAGCCATGTATGGTGGATGAAAGTTCTGTAATCCACTTGCTAACAAATATGTAGTGAATATATGTCGAATCCGAGATGCATGTAGCGAGTTTGGAACACAGAATTTCACTGTGAGTGAATCCATGTAAATTACGTGTCTATTGTTTGAACCCACTCCAAGAGGTTTTTGCCGTGAAATCTGCCTCAGTTTCGACACTGGCTTTTGGAAAGCTCTGTGAAATCAGAGAAAATGCTTCTAAGCATCAATAAGCCTTTATTGTGATGAAAGTCCTGTAATCCACATGCAAACATCTCTGTAGTGTACTTTTGTCGAATCCTATCTGCATGAAGCATGTTCAAAATATGGAATTTCACAGCGGGAGAATCTATTTAATTTACATATCTTTTGGGTAGAACACGCTCCAACAGTTTTTCCTTAGGAAACTGCCTGAATTTTGAAACTGCTATTAGGAAAATGCTGCAAACCGAGAGTTGATATTTCTAGGTGTAAATATGCCTTGTGTGGTGGATGAAAGTTCTGTAATACACATGTACACAACTCATTGAAAATGTTACTCAAATCCGTGATGTATGTAGTGTGTTCGGAACACGGAATGTCACGTTGAAGGAAACTATGTAAATTACATATCTATTGGTGAGTACCCGCTCCAGGAGCATTTTACTGTAAAATCTACCTCTGTTTGTAAACTGGTGTTATGAAAACGCTGCAAAATCTGAGCAAAGGCTTTAAAGTGACATTATGTATTCAATGGTTTATTAAAGATGTGTAATTCACATTCTAACAACTCAGCTGTGAGCATTTGTTGAATCCATTGTGCACGTACCTTTATCGGAACACGGAATATTACGGTGACGGTATCTATGAAAATGGGATGTCTATTGGATCGAACATGCAGCAAGAGAATTTTTCTGCGAAAACTGCCTGATTTTCGTAACTGACGTTAGGAAAAATCTGCGAAATCTAAGTAAATATTTCTAGGTGTAAATAGGCCTTGTATTGTGGTTGAAACATCGGTAGTCCACATGCTCACGGTCATTAAATAATGTTTGTTGAAGCCGTGATTAATGTAACGTTTCCGGAACACGGATTGTCTCGGTGAGTGAAACTCGGAAAATAACAATTCTACTGGATAGAACTAGCTTGAATTGAAATTTTCAGCGAAAATTCCATGATTTTTGAAACTGGATGTTAGGGAAAACCTGCGAAATCAGAATAAATACTTCTAGGTGTAAATATGCCTTGTATGATGGATGAAAGTTCGGTAATCCACATGCTCACACTAATTAAAGAATGTTTGTCGAATTCGTGATGCATGTAACGTTCTCGGATTACGGAATGTCATATTGAAGGAAACAATGTAAATTACATGTCTATAGGGTAGAACTCGCTTGAAGAGAATTTTTCTGCGAAACGTGCCTCATTTTCCTAAATGCCATTAGGAGAACCCTGTGAAATCTGAGAAAATGCTTCTATGGTCAATATGCCTTGAATGGTGAATGAAATTCCGGTAATCCACATGTTAATAACAGTGTAGTAATTATTTTTCAAACCGTGATTCATGGAGCGCTTTTGGAAAACGGAATTTCAGCGTAATGAAACAATTTAAATTACAATTCTATTTGGTAGAAATGGCTAGAATAGAATTTTTCTGCCAAAATTGCATGATTATCGAATCTGAAGTTTGGAGAAAGCTTCAAAATGAGAGTAAATATTTCTAGGTGTAAATATGCCTTTATGTTGGAAGAAAGTTCAGTAATCCACATTTTAACAAAATATTAAAGAATGTTTTTCTAATCCGTGATGCATATACCGTGTTCGGAACGTGGAATTTCACGGTGATTGAAACAATGTAAATTACTTCTCTATTGGGTAGAACTGGCTCCAAGAGAATTTTTCTGCCAAAAGTGCTTCATTTTTAAAACTGGGGTTTGGAAAACGCTGCAAAATTTGAGAAAATATTTCTAAGTATCAATATTCAATCTATTGTGATGAAAGTTCGTTAATCCACATGCTAACAAATCTGTAGTGAATAATTGTTGAATGAATTATACATGTAGCATGTTTGAAACACGGGATTTCACGGCCAGGGAGTTTATGTAAATTGCATTTCTCTTGGTTAGAAATCACTCCAAGAGGTTTTTCCTGAGAAATCTGCCTGATTTTCAAAACTGGAATTAGGAAAACACTGCGAACTCAGATGAATAGATTCTCGGTGTAAATATGCCTTGTAGGGTGGATGAAAGTTCGGTAATCCGCATGCTAACAACTCTGTACTGATTATTTGTCGAATCCGAGATACATGAAGCGTGTTCGGAACACAAAATATCACGGTGAGCAAATCTATGTAAAATACATGTCTCTTGGGTAGAAATCGCTCCAAGAGCTTTTTCTGCGAATTCTGCTCATTTTCAAAACTGGCATTAAGAAAACCTTTCGAAATATGTGAAAATGGTTCAAAGAGTTAATATGGCTTTTATGGTTGATGAAAGTGCGGTAATCCTTATGCTAAAGACTCTGTAGTGAATATTTGTCGAATCCGTGATGCATGTAGCTTTTTCGGAACACGGAATTTCACGATGACGGGTTCTATGTAAATTGCATGTCTATTGTGTAGAACTCGCTCCAAGAGGATTTTTCTGCGAAAACTGCATGATTTAAAAACTGACATTAGGAGAAATCTACTAAATCAGAAAAAACTTTCTATGTATAAATATGCATTGTAAGGTGGATGCAAGTTCAGTAATACACATGTTCACAACTCATTAAAGAATGTTTGTCAAATCCTTGATACATGTAACGTGTTCAGAACATGGAATGTCACGGTGAGTGAAACTCGGTAAATTACATATCTTTGGGTAGAACTCGCTCCAAGAGCATTTTCCTGCCAAATCTGCCTCATTTTGAAACCTGGCATTAAACTAAACTGTGAAATCTGAGAAAATTCTTCAAAGTGTCAGTAAGCAATGTATGGTGGATGAAAGTTCTGTAATCCACTTGCTAACAACTCTGTAGTGAAAATTTGTCGAATCAGAGATGCATGTAGCGAGTTTGGAACACAGAATTTCACGGTGAGTGAATCCATTTAAATTACATGTCTATTGTTTTGAACCCCCTCAAGAGGTTATTGCCGTGAAATCTGCCTCAGTTTCGACACTGGCGTTTGGAAAGCTCTGTGAAATCAGAGAAAATGCTTCTAAGCATCAATATGCCTTTATTGTGATGAAAGTCCTGTAATCCACATGCAAACATCTCTGTAGTGTATTTTTGTCGAAACTTATCTGCATGAAGCATGTTCAAAATATGGAATTTCACAGTGGGAGAATCTATGTAATTTATATATCTTTTGGGTAGAACACGCTCCAACAGTTTTTCCTTAGGAAACTGCCTGATTTTTGAAACTGCTATTAGGAAAATGCTGCAAACCCAGAGTTGATATTTCTAGGTGTAAATATGCCTTGTATGGTGGATGAAATTCTGTAATACACATGTAGACAACTCATTGAAAATGTTACTCAAATCCGTGATGTATGTAGTGTGTTCGGAACACGGAATGTCACGTTGAAGGAAACTATGTAAATTACATATCTATTGGTGAGAACCCGCTCCAGGAGCATTTTACTGTAAAATCTACCTCTGTTTTTAAACTGGTGTTATGAAAACGCTGCAAAATCTGAGCAAATGTTTTAAAGTGACATTATGTCTTCAATGGTTTGTTAAAGAAGTGTAATTCACATTCTAACAACTCAGCGGTGAGCATTTGTTGAATCCAATGTGCACATACCTTTTTAGAAACACAGAATTTTACGGTAACGTTATCTATGAAAATGGGATGTCTATTGGATCGAACATGCAGCAAGAGAATTTTTCTGCGAAAACTGCCTGATTTTCGTAACTGACGTTAGGAAAAGTCTGTGAAATCTAAGTAAATATTTCTATGTGTAAATATGCCTTGAATTGTGGTTGAAATTTCGGGTATCCTCATGCTCACGGTCATTAAATAATGTTTGTTGAAGCCGTGATTAATGTAACGTTTTCGGAACACGGAAAGTCTCGGTGAGTGAAACTCAGAAAATAACATTTCTACTGGATAGAACTCGCTTGAATTGAAATTTTCAGCGAAAATTTCATGATATTTGAAACTGGATGTAAGGAAAAAGCTGTGAAATCTGAATAAAGTCTTCTAGTGTAAATATGCCTTGTATGGTGGATGAAAGTTTGGTAATCCACATGCTCACACTAATTAAAGTATGTTTGTCGAATTCGTGATGCATGTAACGTGTTCGGAATACGGAATGTCATATTGAAGGGATCAATGTAAATTACATGTCTATTGGGTAGAACTCGCTTGAAGAGAATTTTTCTGCGAAACGTGCCTCATTTTCCTAACTGCCATTAGGAGAACCCTGTGAAATCTGAGAAAATGCTTCTTAGGGTCAATATGCCTTGATTGGTGAATGAAAGTCCGGTAATCCACATGTTAATAACAGTGTAGTAATTATTTTTCAAACCGTGATTCATGGAGCTCTTTTGGAAAACGGAATTTCAGCGTAATGGAACAATGTAAATTACAATTTTATTGGGTAGAACTAGGTAGAATAGAATTTTTCTGCGAAAATTGCATGATTAACGAATCTGAAGTTTGGAGAAAGCTTCAAAATGAGAGTAAATATTTCTAGGTGTAAATATGCCTTATGTTGGAAGAAAGTTCGGTAATCCACATTTTCAAAACATATTAAAGAATCTTTTTCTAATCCGTGATGCATATACCGTGTTCGGAACGTGGAAATTCACGAAGATTGAAACAATATAAATTACTTCTCTATTGGGTAGAACTTGCTCCAAGAGAATTTTTCTGCGAAAACTGCTTCATTTTTGAAACTGGGGTTTGGAAAACGCTGCAAAATTTGAGAAAATACTTTTAAGTATCAATATTCAATCTATTGTGATGAAAGTTCGGTAATCCACATGCTAACAAATCTGTAGTGAATAATTGTTGAATGAATTATGCATGTAGCATGTTCGGAACACGGGATTTCACGGCCAGGGAGTTTATGTAAATTACATTTCTCTTGGTTAGAAATCACTCCAAGAGTTTTTTCCTGAGAAATCTGCCTGATTTTCAAAACTGGCATTAGGAAAACACTGTGAACTCAGATGAATAGATTCTCGGTGTAAATATGCCTTGTAGGGTGGATGAAAGTTCGGTAATCCGCATGCTAACAACTGTGTAGTGAATATTTGTCGAATCCGCGATACATGAAGCGTGTACGGAACACAGAATATCACGGTGAGCGAATCTATGTAAAATAAATATCCCTTGGGTAGAACTCGCTCCAAGAGCTTTTTCTGCGAATTCTGCCTCATTTTCAAAACAGGCATTAGGAAAAGCTTTCGAAATATGAGAAAATGCTTCAAAGTGTCAATATGGCTTTTATGTTGGATGAAAGTGCGGTAATCCTTATGCTAAAGACTGTGTAGTGAATATTTGTCGAATCCGTGATGCATGTAGCTTTTTCGGAACACGGAATTTCACGATGATGGGTTCTATGTAAATTGCATGTCTATTGGGTAGAACTCGCTCCAAGAGGATTTTTCTGCGAAAACTGCATGGTTTAAAAACTGACATTAGAAGAAATCTACTAAATCAGAAAAAAAATTTCTTTGTATATATATGCATTGTAAGCTGGAAGAAAGTTCAGTAATACACATGTTCACCACTCATTAAAATGTTTGTCGTGTCCGTGATGCATGTAACGTGTTCAGAACACGGAATGTCACGGTGACTGAAATTAGGTAAATTACACATCTTTTGGGTAGAACTCGCTCCAAGAGCATTTTCCTGCCAAATCTGCCTCATTTTCAAACCTGGCATGAAAACTAATCTGTGAAATCTGAGAAAATTCTTCAAAGTGTCTGTAAGTCATTTATGGTGGATGAAAGTGCTGTAATCCACTTGCTAACAACTCGGTAGTGAATATTTATCAAATCCGAGATGCATGTAGCGTGTTCGGAACACGGAATTTCACGGTGAGCGAATCCATGTAAATTACATGTCTTTAGATTTGAACCTGCTCCAAGAGATTTTACCGTGAAATCTGCCTCAGTTTCGAAACTGGCGTTTGGAAAGCTCTGGGAAATCAGAGAAATTGCTTCTAAGCATCAATATGCCTTGTATTGTGATGAAAGTCCTGTAATCCACATGCAAACATCTGTGTAGTGTATTTTTGTCGAATCCTATCTGCATGAAGCATATTCAAAATATGGAATTTCACAGCGGGAGAATCTATTTAATTTACATATCTTTTGGGTAGAACATGCTCCAACAGTTTTTTCCTTAGGAAACTGCCTGATTTTTGAAACTGCTATTAGGAAAATGCTGCAAACCCAGAGTTGATATTTCTAGGTGTAAATATTCCTTGTATGGCGGATGAAAGTTCTGTACTACACATGTACACAACTCATTGAAAATGTTACTCCAATCCATGATGTATATAGTGTGTTCGGAACACGGAATGTCACGTTGAAGGAAACTATGTAAATTACATATCTATTGGTGAGTACCCGCTCCAGGAGCATTTTACTGTAAAATCTACCTCTGTTTGGAAACTGGTGTTATGAAAACGCTGCAAAATCTGAGTAAAGGATTTAAAGTGACATTATGTCTTCAATGGTTTATTAAAGAAGTGTAATTCACATTCTAACAACTCAGCTGTGAGTATTTGTTGAATCCATTGTGCACGTACCTTTTTCGGAACACGGAATGTTACGGTGACGGTATCTATGAAAATGGGATGTCTATTGGATCGAACATGCAGCAAGAGAATTTTTCTGCAAAAACTGCCTGATTTTCGTAAGTGACGTTAGGAAAAATCTGCGAAATTTATGTAAATATTTCTAGGTGTAAATATGCCTTGTATTGTGGTTGAAACATCGGTAATCCACATGCACACGGTCATTAAATAATGTTTGTCGAAGCTGTGATTAATGTAAAGTTTTCGGAACATGGAATGTCTCGGTGATTGAACTTCGGAAAATAACAATTCTACTGGATAGAACTCGCTTGAATTGAATTTTTCAGTGGAAATTTCATGATTTTCGAAACTGGATGTTAGGAAAAACCTGCGAAATCAGAATAAACACTTCTAGGTGTAAATATGTCTTGTATGGTGGATGAAAGTTCGGTAATGCACATGCTCACTCTCATTAAAGAATGTTTGTCGAATTCGTGATGCATGTAACGTGCTCAGATTACGGAATGTCATATTGAAGTAAACAATGTAAATTACATGTCTATAGGGTAGAACTCGCTTGAAGAGAATTTTTCTGCGAAACGTGCCTCATTTTCCTAACTGCCATTAGGAGAACCCTGTGAAATCTGAGAAAATGCTTCTATGGTCAATATGCCTTGAATGGTGAATGAAAGTCCGGTAATCCACATGTTATTAACAGTGTAGTAATTATTTTTCAAACCGTGATTCATGGAGCGCTTTTGGAAAACGGAATTTCAGCATAATGAAACTATTTAAATTACAATTCTATTGGGTAGAACTAGATAGAATAGGATTTTTCTGCGAAAATTGCATGATTATTGAATCTGAAGTTTGGAGAAAGCTTCAAAATGAGAGTAAATATTTCTAGGTGCAAATAAGCCTTTATGTTGGAAGAAAGTACGGTAATCCACATTTTCACAACATATTAAAGAATCTTTTTCTAATCCGTGATGCATATAACTTGTTCGGAACGTGGACTTTCACGGTGATTGAAACAATGTAAATTACTTCTCTATTGGGTAGAAGTTGCACCAAGAGAATTTTTCTGCGAAAACTGCTTCATTTTTGAAACTGGGGTTTGGAAAACCCTGCAAAATTTGAAAAAATAGTTCTAAGTATCAATATTCAATCTATTGTGATGAAAGTTCGGAAATCCACATGCTAACAAATCTGTAGTGAATAATTGTTGAATCCATTATGCATGTAGCATGTTCGGAACACAGGAATTCACGGCCAGGGAGTTTATGTAAATTATATTTCTCTTGGTTAGAAATCACTCCAAGAGATTTTTCCTGAGAAATCTGCCTGATTTTCAAAACTGGAATTAGGAAAACACTGCGAACTCAGATGAATAGATTCTCGGTGTAAATATGCCTTGTAGGGTGGATGAAAGTTCGGTAATCTGCATGCTAACAACTCTGTAGTGAATATTTTTCAAATCCGAGATACATGAAGCCTGTTCCGAACACAAAATATCACGGTGAGTGAATCTATGTAAAATACATGTCTCTTGGGTAGAAATCGCTCCAAGAGATTTTTCTGCGAATTCTGCCTCAATTTCAAAACTGGCATTAAGAAAACTTTTCGAAATATGTGAAAATGGTTCAAAGAGTTAATATGGCTTTTATGGTTGATGAAAGTGCGGTAATCCCTATGCTAAAGACTCTGTAGTGAATATTTGTCGAATCCGTGATGCATGTAGCTTTTTCGGAACACGGAATTTCACGATGACGGGTTCTATGTAAATTGCATGTCTATTGTGTAGAACTCGCTCCAAGAGGATTTTTCTGCGAAAACTGCATGATTTAAAAACTGACATTAGAAGAAATCTACTAAATCAGAAAAAACTTTCTATGTATAAATATGCATTGTAAGGTGGATGAAAGTTCAGTAATACACATGTTCACCACTCATTAAAGAATGTTTGTCGTGTCCGTGATACATGTAACGTGTTCAGAACATGGAATGTCACGGTGAGTGAAACTCGGTAAATTACATATCTTTTGGGTAGAACTCGCTCCAAGAGCATTTTCCTGCCAAATCTGCCTCATTTTCAAACCTGGCATTAAAACTAAACTGTGAAATCTGAGAAAATTCTTCAAAGTGTCAGTAAGCAATGTATGGTGGATGAAAGTTCTGTAATCCACTTGCTAACAACTCTGTAGTGAATATTTGTCGAATCCGAGATGCATGTAGCGAGTTTGGAACACAGGATTTCACGGTGAGTGAATCCATTTAAATTACATGTCTATTGTTTTGAACCCCCTTCTAGAGGTTTTTGCCGTGAAATCTGCCTCAGTTTCGACACTGGCGTTTGGAAAGCTCTGTGAAATCAGAGAAAATGCTTCTAAGCATCAATATGCCTTTATTGTGATGAAAGTCCTGTAATCCACATGCAAACATCTCTGTAGTGTATTTTTGTCGAAACCTATCTGCATGAAGCATGTTCAAAATATGGAATTTCACAGCGGGAGAATCTATGTAATTTAAATATTTTTTGGGTAGAACACGCACCAAAAGTTTTTCCTTAGGAAACTGCCTGATTTTTGAAACTGCTATTAGGAAAATGCTGCAAACCCAGAGTTGATATTTCTAGGTGTAAATATGCCTTGTATGGTGGATGAAAGTTCTGTAATACACATGTACACAACTCATTGAAAATGTTACTCAAATCCGTGATGTATGTAGTGTGTTCGGAACACGGAATGTCACGTTGAAGGAAACTATGTAAATTACATATCAATTGGTGAGAACCCGCTCCAGGAGCATTTTACTGTAAAATCTACCTCTGTTTGGAAACTGGTGTTATGAAAATGCTGCAAAATCTGAGCAAATGCTTTAAAGTGACATTATGTCTTCAATGGTTTACTAAAGATGTGTAATTCACATTCTAAAAACTCAGCTGTGAGCATTTGTTGAATCCAATGTGCACATACCTTTTTCGGAACACAGAATGTTACGGTAACGTTAACTATGAAAATGGTATATCTATTGTTTCGAACATGCAGCAAGAGAATTTTTCTGTGAAAACTGCCAGATTTTCATAACTGACGTTAGAAAATGTCTGTGAAATCTAAGTAAATATTTCTAGGGGTAAATATGCCTTGAATTGTGGTTGAAATTTCGGTTATCCACATGCTCACGGTCATTAAATAATGTTTGTTGAAGCCGTGATTAATGTAACGTATTCGGAACACGGAATGTCTCGGTGAGTGAACCTCAGAAAATAACAATTCTACTGGATACAACTCGCTTGAATTGAAATTTTCAGCGAAAATTTCATGATTTTCGAAACTGGGTGTTAGGAAAAAACTGCAAAATCAGATTAAACACTTCTAGTTGTAAATATGCCTTGTATGGTGGATGAAAGTTCGGTAATCCTCATGCTCACACTCATTAAAGAATGTTTGTCAAATTCGTGATGCATGTAACGTGCTCGGATTACGGAATGTCATATTGAAGGAAACAATGTAAATTACATGTCTATAGGGTAGAACTCGCTTGAAGAGAATTTTTCTGCGAAACGTGCCTCATTTTCCTAACTGCCATTAGGAGAACCCTGTGAAATCTGAGAAAATGCTTCTATGGTCAATATGCCTTGAATGGTGAATGAAAGTCCGGTAATCCACATGTTATTAACAGTGTAGTAATTATTTTTCAAACCGTGATTCATGGAGCGCTTTTGGAAAACGGAATTTCAGCATAATGAAACTATTTAAATTACAATTCTATTGGGTAGAACTAGATAGAATAGGATTTTTCTGCGAAAATTGCATGATTATTGAATCTGAAGTTTGGAGAAAGCTTCAAAATGAGAGTAAATATTTCTAGGTGCAAATAAGCCTTTATGTTGGAAGAAAGTACGGTAATCCACATTTTCACAACATATTAAAGAATCTTTTTCTAATCCGTGATGCATATAACTTGTTCGGAACGTGGACTTTCACGGTGATTGAAACAATGTAAATTACTTCTCTATTGGGTAGAAGTTGCACCAAGAGAATTTTTCTGCGAAAACTGCTTCATTTTTGAAACTGGGGTTTGGAAAACCCTGCAAAATTTGAAAAAATAGTTCTAAGTATCAATATTCAATCTATTGTGATGAAAGTTCGGAAATCCACATGCTAACAAATCTGTAGTGAATAATTGTTGAATCCATTATGCATGTAGCATGTTCGGAACACAGGAATTCACGGCCAGGGAGTTTATGTAAATTATATTTCTCTTGGTTAGAAATCACTCCAAGAGGTTTTTCCTGAGAAATCTGCCTGATTTTCAAAACTGGAATTAGGAAAACACTGCGAACTCAGATGAATAGATTCTCGGTGTAAATATGCCTTGTAGGGTGGATGAAAGTTCGGTAATCTGCATGCTAACAACTCTGTAGTGAATATTTTTCAAATCCGAGATACATGAAGCCTGTTCCGAACACAAAATATCACGGTGAGTGAATCTATGTAAAATACATGTCTCTTGGGTAGAAATCGCTCCAAGAGATTTTTCTGCGAATTCTGCCTCAATTTCAAAACTGGCATTAAGAAAACTTTTCGAAATATGTGAAAATGGTTCAAAGAGTTAATATGGCTTTTATGGTTGATGAAAGTGCGGTAATCCCTATGCTAAGGACTCTGTAGTGAATATTTGTCGAATCCGTGATGCATGTAGCTTTTTCGGAACACGGAATTTCACGATGACGGGTTCTATGTAAATTGCATGTCTATTGTGTAGAACTCGCTCCAAGGGGATTTTTTTGCGAAAACTGCATGATTTAAAAACTGACATTAGGAGAAATCTACTAAATCAGAAAAAACTTTCTATGTATAAATATGCATTGTAAGGTGGATGAAAGTTCAGTAATACACATGTTCACCACTCATTAAAGAATGTTTTTCGTGTCCGTGATACATGTAACGTGTTCAGAACATGGAATGTCACGGTGAGTGAAACTCGGTAAATTACATATCTTTTGGGTAGAACTCGCTCCAAGAGCATTTTCCTGCCAAATCTGCCTCATTTTCAAACCTGGCATTAAAACTAAGCTGTGAAATCTCAGAAAATTCTTCAGTGTCATTAAGCCATGTATGGTGGATGAAAGTTCTGTAATCCACTTGCTAACAAATATGTAGTGAATATATGTCGAATCCGAGATGCATGTAGCGAGTTTGGAACACAGAATTTCACTGTGAGTGAATCCATGTAAATTACGTGTCTATTGTTTGAACCCACTCCAAGAGGTTTTTGCCGTGAAATCTGCCTCAGTTTCGACACTGGCTTTTGGAAAGCTCTGTGAAATCAGAGAAAATGCTTCTAAGCATCAATAAGCCTTTATTGTGATGAAAGTCCTCTAATCCACATGCAAACATCTCTGTAGTGTACTTTTGTCGAATCCTATCTGCATGAAGCATGTTCAAAATATGGAATTTCACAGCGGGAGAATCTATTTAATTTACATATCTTTTGGGTAGAACACGCTCCAACAGTTTTTCCTTAGGAAACTGCCTGAATTTTGAAACTGCTATTAGGAAAATGCTGCAAACCGAGAGTTGATATTTCTAGGTGTAAATATGCCTTGTGTGGTGGATGAAAGTTCTGTAATACACATGTACACAACTCATTGAAAATGTTACTCAAATCCGTGATGTATGTAGTGTGTTCGGAACACGGAATGTCACGTTGAAGGAAACTATGTAAATTACATATCTATTGGTGAGTACCCGCTCCAGGAGCATTTTACTGTAAAATCTACCTCTGTTTGGAAACTGGTGTTATGAAAACGCTGCAAAATCTGAGCAAAGGCTTTAAAGTGACATTATGTATTCAATGGTTTATTAAAGATGTGTAATTCACATTCTAACAACTCAGCTGTGAGCATTTGTTGAATCCATTGTGCACGTACCTTTTTCGGAACACGGAATGTTACGGTGACGGTATCTATGAAAATGGGATGTCTATTGGATCGAACATGCAGCAAGAGAATTTTTCTGCGAAAACTGCCTGATTTTCGTAACTGACGTTAGGAAAAATCTGCGAAATCTAAGTAAATATTTCTAGGTGTAAATAGGCCTTGTATTGTGGTTGAAACATCGGTAGTCCACATGCTCACGGTCATTAAATAATGTTTGTTGAAGCCGTGATTAATGTAACGTTTCCGGAACACGGATTGTCTCGGTGAGTGAAACTCGGAAAATAACAATTCTACTGGATAGAACTAGCTTGAATTGAAATTTTCAGCGAAAATTCCATGATTTTTGAAACTGGATGTTAGGGAAAACCTGCGAAATCAGAATAAATACTTCTAGGTGTAAATATGCCTTGTATGATGGATGAAAGTTCGGTAATCCACATGCTCACACTCATTAAAGAATGTTTTTCAAATTCGTGATGCATGTAACGTTCTCGGATTACGGAATGTCATATTGAAGGAAACAATGTAAATTACATGTCTATAGGGTAGAACTCGCTTGAAGAGAATTTTTCTGCGAAACGTGCCTCATTTTCCTAAATGCCATTAGGAGAACCCTGTGAAATCTGAGAAAATGCTTCTATGGTTAATATGCCTTGAATGGTGAATGAAATTCCGGTAATCCACATGTTAATAACAGTGTAGTAATTATTTTTCAAACCGTGATTCATGGAGCGCTTTTGGAAAACGGAATTTCAGCGTAATGAAACAATTTAAATTACAATTCTATTTGGTAGAAATGGCTAGAATAGAATTTTTCTGCCAAAATTGCATGATTATCGAATCTGAAGTTTGGAGAAAGCTTCAAAATGAGAGTAAATATTTCTAGGTGTAAATATGCCTTTATGTTGGAAGAAAGTTCGGTAATCCACATTTTAACAAAATATTAAAGAATGTTTTTCTAATCCGTGATGCATATACCGTGTTCGGAACGTGGAATTTCACGGTGATTGAAACAATGTAAATTACTTCTCTATTGGGTAGAACTGGCTCCAAGAGAATTTTTCTGCCAAAAGTGCTTCATTTTTAAAACTGGGGTTTGGAAAACGCTGCAAAATTTGAGAAAATATTTCTAAGTATCAATATTCAATCTATTGTGATGAAAGTTCGTTAATCCACATGCTAACAAATCTGTAGTGAATAATTGTTGAATGAATTATACATGTAGCATGTTTGAAACACGGGATTTCACGGCCAGGGAGTTTATGTAAATTGCATTTCTCTTGGTTAGAAATCACTCCAAGAGGTTTTTCCTGAGAAATCTGCCTGATTTTCAAAACTGGAATTAGGAAAACACTGCGAACTCAGATGAATAGATTCTCGGTGTAAATATGCCTTGTAGGGTGGATGAAAGTTCGGTAATCCGCATGCTAACAACTCTGTACTGATTATTTGTCGAATCCGAGATACATGAAGCGTGTTCGGAACACAAAATATCACGGTGAGCAAATCTATGTAAAATACATGTCTCTTGGGTAGAAATCGCTCCAAGAGCTTTTTCTGCGAATTCTGCTCATTTTCAAAACTGGCATTAAGAAAACCTTTCGAAATATGTGAAAATGGTTCAAAGAGTTAATATGGCTTTTATGGTTGATGAAAGTGCGGTAATCCTTATGCTAAAGACTCTGTAGTGAATATTTGTCGAATCCGTGATGCATGTAGCTTTTTCGGAACACGGAATTTCACGATGACGGGTTCTATGTAAATTGCATGTCTATTGTGTAGAACTCGCTCCAAGAGGATTTTTCTGCGAAAACTGCATGATTTAAAAACTGACATTAGGAGAAATCTACTAAATCAGAAAAAACTTTCTATGTATAAATATGCATTGTAAGGTGGATGCAAGTTCAGTAATACACATGTTCACAACTCATTAAAGAATGTTTGTCAAATCCTTGATACATGTAACGTGTTCAGAACATGGAATGTCACGGTGAGTGAAACTCGGTAAATTACATATCTTTGGGTAGAACTCGCTCCAAGAGCATTTTCCTGCCAAATCTGCCTCATTTTGAAACCTGGCATTAAACTAAACTGTGAAATCTGAGAAAATTCTTCAAAGTGTCAGTAAGCAATGTATGGTGGATGAAAGTTCTGTAATCCACTTGCTAACAACTCTGTAGTGAAAATTTGTCGAATCAGAGATGCATGTAGCGAGTTTGGAACACAGAATTTCACGGTGAGTGAATCCATTTAAATTACATGTCTATTGTTTTGAACCCCCTCAAGAGGTTATTGCCGTGAAATCTGCCTCAGTTTCGACACTGGCGTTTGGAAAGCTCTGTGAAATCAGAGAAAATGCTTCTAAGCATCAATATGCCTTTATTGTGATGAAAGTCCTGTAATCCACATGCAAACATCTCTGTAGTGTATTTTTGTCGAAACTTATCTGCATGAAGCATGTTCAAAATATGGAATTTCACAGTGGGAGAATCTATGTAATTTATATATCTTTTGGGTAGAACACGCTCCAACAGTTTTTCCTTAGGAAACTGCCTGATTTTTGAAACTGCTATTAGGAAAATGCTGCAAACCCAGAGTTGATATTTCTAGGTGTAAATATGCCTTGTATGGTGGATGAAATTCTGTAATACACATGTAGACAACTCATTGAAAATGTTACTCAAATCCGTGATGTATGTAGTGTGTTCGGAACACGGAATGTCACGTTGAAGGAAACTATGTAAATTACATATCTATTGGTGAGAACCCGCTCCAGGAGCATTTTACTGTAAAATCTACCTCTGTTTTTAAACTGGTGTTATGAAAACGCTGCAAAATCTGAGCAAATGTTTTAAAGTGACATTATGTCTTCAATGGTTTGTTAAAGAAGTGTAATTCACATTCTAACAACTCAGCGGTGAGCATTTGTTGAATCCAATGTGCACATACCTTTTTAGAAACACAGAATTTTACGGTAACGTTATCTATGAAAATGGGATGTCTATTGGATCGAACATGCAGCAAGAGAATTTTTCTGCGAAAACTGCCTGATTTTCGTAACTGACGTTAGGAAAAGTCTGTGAAATCTAAGTAAATATTTCTATGTGTAAATATGCCTTGAATTGTGGTTGAAATTTCGGGTATCCTCATGCTCACGGTCATTAAATAATGTTTGTTGAAGCCGTGATTAATGTAACGTTTTCGGAACACGGAAAGTCTCGGTGAGTGAAACTCAGAAAATAACATTTCTACTGGATAGAACTCGCTTGAATTGAAATTTTCAGCGAAAATTTCATGATATTTGAAACTGGATGTAAGGAAAAAGCTGTGAAATCTGAATAAAGTCTTCTAGTGTAAATATGCCTTGTATGGTGGATGAAAGTTTGGTAATCCACATGCTCACACTAATTAAAGTATGTTTGTCGAATTCGTGATGCATGTAACGTGTTCGGAATACGGAATGTCATATTGAAGGGATCAATGTAAATTACATGTCTATTGGGTAGAACTCGCTTGAAGAGAATTTTTCTGCGAAACGTGCCTCATTTTCCTAACTGCCATTAGGAGAACCCTGTGAAATCTGAGAAAATGCTTCTTAGGGTCAATATGCCTTGATTGGTGAATGAAAGTCCGGTAATCCACATGTTAATAACAGTGTAGTAATTATTTTTCAAACCGTGATTCATGGAGCTCTTTTGGAAAACGGAATTTCAGCGTAATGGAACAATGTAAATTACAATTTTATTGGGTAGAACTAGGTAGAATAGAATTTTTCTGCGAAAATTGCATGATTAACGAATCTGAAGTTTGGAGAAAGCTTCAAAATGAGAGTAAATATTTCTAGGTGTAAATATGCCTTATGTTGGAAGAAAGTTCGGTAATCCACATTTTCAAAACATATTAAAGAATCTTTTTCTAATCCGTGATGCATATACCGTGTTCGGAACGTGGAAATTCACGAAGATTGAAACAATATAAATTACTTCTCTATTGGGTAGAACTTGCTCCAAGAGAATTTTTCTGCGAAAACTGCTTCATTTTTGAAACTGGGGTTTGGAAAACGCTGCAAAATTTGAGAAAATACTTTTAAGTATCAATATTCAATCTATTGTGATGAAAGTTCGGTAATCCACATGCTAACAAATCTGTAGTGAATAATTGTTGAATGAATTATGCATGTAGCATGTTCGGAACACGGGATTTCACGGCCAGGGAGTTTATGTAAATTACATTTCTCTTGGTTAGAAATCACTCCAAGAGTTTTTTCCTGAGAAATCTGCCTGATTTTCAAAACTGGCATTAGGAAAACACTGTGAACTCAGATGAATAGATTCTCGGTGTAAATATGCCTTGTAGGGTGGATGAAAGTTCGGTAATCCGCATGCTAACAACTGTGTAGTGAATATTTGTCGAATCCGCGATACATGAAGCGTGTACGGAACACAGAATATCACGGTGAGCGAATCTATGTAAAATAAATATCCCTTGGGTAGAACTCGCTCCAAGAGCTTTTTCTGCGAATTCTGCCTCATTTTCAAAACAGGCATTAGGAAAAGCTTTCGAAATATGAGAAAATGCTTCAAAGTGTCAATATGGCTTTTATGTTGGATGAAAGTGCGGTAATCCTTATGCTAAAGACTGTGTAGTGAATATTTGTCGAATCCGTGATGCATGTAGCTTTTTCGGAACACGGAATTTCACGATGATGGGTTCTATGTAAATTGCATGTCTATTGGGTAGAACTCGCTCCAAGAGGATTTTTCTGCGAAAACTGCATGGTTTAAAAACTGACATTAGAAGAAATCTACTAAATCAGAAAAAAAATTTCTTTGTATATATATGCATTGTAAGCTGGAAGAAAGTTCAGTAATACACATGTTCACCACTCATTAAAATGTTTGTCGTGTCCGTGATGCATGTAACGTGTTCAGAACACGGAATGTCACGGTGACTGAAATTAGGTAAATTACACATCTTTTGGGTAGAACTCGCTCCAAGAGCATTTTCCTGCCAAATCTGCCTCATTTTCAAACCTGGCATGAAAACTAACCTGTGAAATCTGAGAAAATTCTTCAAAGTGTCTGTAAGTCATTTATGGTGGATGAAAGTGCTGTAATCCACTTGCTAACAACTCGGTAGTGAATATTTATCAAATCCGAGATGCATGTAGCGTGTTCGGAACACGGAATTTCACGGTGAGCGAATCCATGTAAATTACATGTCTTTAGATTTGAACCTGCTCCAAGAGATTTTACCGTGAAATCTGCCTCAGTTTCGAAACTGGCGTTTGGAAAGCTCTGGGAAATCAGAGAAATTGCTTCTAAGCATCAATATGCCTTGTATTGTGATGAAAGTCCTGTAATCCACATGCAAACATCTGTGTAGTGTATTTTTGTCGAATCCTATCTGCATGAAGCATATTCAAAATATGGAATTTCACAGCGGGAGAATCTATTTAATTTACATATCTTTTGGGTAGAACACGCTCCAACAGTTTTTTCCTTAGGAAACTGCCTGATTTTTGAAACTGCTATTAGGAAAATGCTGCAAACCCAGAGTTGATATTTCTAGGTGTAAATATTCCTTGTATGGCGGATGAAAGTTCTGTACTACACATGTACACAACTCATTGAAAATGTTACTCCAATCCATGATGTATATAGTGTGTTCGGAACACGGAATGTCACGTTGAAGGAAACTATGTAAATTACATATCTATTGGTGAGTACCCGCTCCAGGAGCATTTTACTGTAAAATCTACCTCTGTTTGGAAACTGGTGTTATGAAAACGCTGCAAAATCTGAGTAAAGGATTTAAAGTGACATTATGTCTTCAATGGTTTATTAAAGAAGTGTAATTCACATTCTAACAACTCAGCTGTGAGTATTTGTTGAATCCATTGTGCACGTACCTTTTTCGGAACACGGAATGTTACGGTGACGGTATCTATGAAAATGGGATGTCTATTGGATCGAACATGCAGCAAGAGAATTTTTCTGCAAAAACTGCCTGATTTTCGTAAGTGACGTTAGGAAAAATCTGCGAAATTTATGTAAATATTTCTAGGTGTAAATATGCCTTGTATTGTGGTTGAAACATCGGTAATCCACATGCACACGGTCATTAAATAATGTTTGTCGAAGCTGTGATTAATGTAAAGTTTTCGGAACATGGAATGTCTCGGTGATTGAACTTCGGAAAATAACAATTCTACTGGATAGAACTCGCTTGAATTGAATTTTTCAGTGGAAATTTCATGATTTTCGAAACTGGATGTTAGGAAAAACCTGCGAAATCAGAATAAACACTTCTAGGTGTAAATATGTCTTGTATGGTGGATGAAAGTTCGGTAATGCACATGCTCACTCTCATTAAAGAATGTTTGTCGAATTCGTGATGCATGTAACGTGCTCAGATTACGGAATGTCATATTGAAGTAAACAATGTAAATTACATGTCTATAGGGTAGAACTCGCTTGAAGAGAATTTTTCTGCGAAACGTGCCTCATTTTCCTAACTGCCATTAGGAGAACCCTGTGAAATCTGAGAAAATGCTTCTATGGTCAATATGCCTTGAATGGTGAATGAAAGTCCGGTAATCCACATGTTAATAACAGTGTAGTAATTATTTTTCAAACCGTGATTCATGGAGCGCTTTTGGTAAACGGAATTTCAGCATAATGAAACTATTTAAATTACAATTCTATTGGGTAGAACTAGATAGAATAGGATTTTTCTGCGAAAATTGCATGATTATTGAATCTGAAGTTTGGAGAAAGCTTCAAAATGAGAGTAAATATTTCTAGGTGCAAATAAGCCTTTATGTTGGAAGAAAGTACGGTAATCCACATTTTCACAACATATTAAAGAATCTTTTTCTAATCCGTGATGCATATAACTTGTTCGGAACGTGGACTTTCACGGTGATTGAAACAATGTAAATTACTTCTCTATTGGGTAGAAGTTGCACCAAGAGAATTTTTCTGCGAAAACTGCTTCATTTTTGAAACTGGGGTTTGGAAAACCCTGCAAAATTTGAAAAAATAGTTCTAAGTATCAATATTCAATCTATTGTGATGAAAGTTCGGTAATCCACATGCTAACAAATCTGTAGTGAATAATTGTTGAATCCATTATGCATGTAGCATGTTCGGAACACAGGAATTCACGGCCAGGGAGTTTATGTAAATTATATTTCTCTTGGTTAGAAATCACTCCAAGAGTTTTTTCCTGAGAAATCTGCCTGATTTTCAAAACTGGCATTAGGAAAACACTGCGAACTCAGATGAATAGATTCTCGGTGTAAATATGCCTTGTAGGGTGGATGAAAGTTCGGTAATTCGCATGCTAACAACTTTGTAGTGAATATTTTTCAAATCCGAGATACATGAAGCCTGTTCCGAACACAAAATATCACGGTGAGTGAATCTATGTAAAATACATGTCTCTTGGGTAGAAATCGCTCCAAGAGATTTTTCTGCGAATTCTGCCTCAATTTCAAAACTGGCATTAAGAAAACTTTTCGAAATATGTGAAAATGGTTCAAAGTGTTAATATGGCTTTTATGGTTGATGAAAGTGCGGTAATCCCTATGCTAAAGACTCTGTAGTGAATATTTGTCGAATCCGTGATGCATGTAGCTTTTTCGGAACACGGAATTTCACGATGACGGGTTCTATGTAAATTGCATGTCTATTGTGTAGAACTCGCTCCAAGAGGATTTTTCTGCGAAAACTGCATGATTTAAAAACTGACATTAGGAGAAATCTACTAAATCAGAAAAAACTTTCTATGTATAAATATGCATTGTAAGGTGGATGAAAGTTCAGTAATACACATGTTCACCACTCATTAAAGAATGTTTGTCGTGTCCGTGATACATGTAACGTGTTCAGAACATGGAATGTCACGGTGAGTGAAACTCGGTAAATTACATATCTTTTGGGTAGAACTCGCTCCAAGAGCATTTTCCTGCCAAATCTGCCTCATTTTCAAACCTGGCATTAAAACTAAGCTGTGAAATCTCAGAAAATTCTTCAGTGTCATTAAGCCATGTATGGTGGATGAAAGTTCTGTAATCCACTTGCTAACAAATATATAGTGAATATATGTCGAATCCGAGATGCATGTAGCGAGTTTGGAACACAGAATTTCACTGTGAGTGAATTCATGTAAATTACGTGTCTATTGTTTGAACCCACTCGAAGAGGTTTTTGCCGTGAAATCTGCCTCAGTTTCGACACTGGCTTTTGGAAAGCTCTGTGAAATCAGAGAAAATGCTTCTAAGCATCAATAAGCTTTTATTGTGATGAAAGTCCTGTAATCCACATGCAAACATCTCTGTAGTGTATTTTTGTCGAATCCTATCTGCATGAAGCATGTTCAAAATATGGAATTTCACAGCGGGAGAATCTATTTAATTTACATATCTTTTGGGTAGAACACGCTCCAACAGTTTTTCCTTAGGAAACTGCCTGAATTTTGAAACTGCTATTAGGAAAATGCTGCAAACAGAGAGTTGATATTTCTAGGTGTAAATATTCCTTGTATGGCGGATGAAAGTTCTGTAATACACATGTACACAACTCATTGAAAATGTTACTCCAATCCATGATGTATATAGTGTGTTCGGAACACGGAATGTCACGTTGAAGGAAACTATGTAAATTACATATCTATTGGTGAGTACCCGCTCCAGGAGCATTTTACTGTAAAATCTACCTCTGTTTGGAAACTGGTGTTATGAAAACGCTGCAAAATCTGAGTAAAGGATTTAAAGTGACATTATGTCTTCAATGGTTTATTAAAGAAGTGTAATTCACATTCTAACAACTCAGCTGTGAGTATTTGTTGAATCCATTGTGCACGTACCTTTTTCGGAACACGGAATGTTACGGTGACGGTATCTATGAAAATGGGATGTCTATTGGATCGAACATGCAGCAAGAGAATTTTTCTGCAAAAACTGCCTGATTTTCGTAAGTGACGTTAGGAAAAATCTGCGAAATTTATGTAAATATTTCTAGGTGTAAATATGCCTTGTATTGTGGTTGAAACATCGGTAATCCACATGCACACGGTCATTAAATAATGTTTGTCGAAGCTGTGATTAATGTAAAGTTTTCGGAACATGGAATGTCTCGGTGATTGAACTTCGGAAAATAACAATTCTACTGGATAGAACTCGCTTGAATTGAATTTTTCAGTGGAAATTTCATGATTTTCGAAACTGGATGTTAGGAAAAACCTGCGAAATCAGAATAAACACTTCTAGGTGTAAATATGTCTTGTATGGTGGATGAAAGTTCGGTAATGCACATGCTCACTCTCATTAAAGAATGTTTGTCGAATTCGTGATGCATGTAACGTGCTCAGATTACGGAATGTCATATTGAAGTAAACAATGTAAATTACATGTCTATAGGGTAGAACTCGCTTGAAGAGAATTTTTCTGCGAAACGTGCCTCATTTTCCTAACTGCCATTAGGAGAACCCTGTGAAATCTGAGAAAATGCTTCTATGGTCAATATGCCTTGAATGGTGAATGAAAGTCCGGTAATCCACATGTTAATAACAGTGTAGTAATTATTTTTCAAACCGTGATTCATGGAGCGCTTTTGGTAAACGGAATTTCAGCATAATGAAACTATTTAAATTACAATTCTATTGGGTAGAACTAGATAGAATAGGATTTTTCTGCGAAAATTGCATGATTATTGAATCTGAAGTTTGGAGAAAGCTTCAAAATGAGAGTAAATATTTCTAGGTGCAAATAAGCCTTTATGTTGGAAGAAAGTACGGTAATCCACATTTTCACAACATATTAAAGAATCTTTTTCTAATCCGTGATGCATATAACTTGTTCGGAACGTGGACTTTCACGGTGATTGAAACAATGTAAATTACTTCTCTATTGGGTAGAAGTTGCACCAAGAGAATTTTTCTGCGAAAACTGCTTCATTTTTGAAACTGGGGTTTGGAAAACCCTGCAAAATTTGAAAAAATAGTTCTAAGTATCAATATTCAATCTATTGTGATGAAAGTTCGGTAATCCACATGCTAACAAATCTGTAGTGAATAATTGTTGAATCCATTATGCATGTAGCATGTTCGGAACACAGGAATTCACGGCCAGGGAGTTTATGTAAATTATATTTCTCTTGGTTAGAAATCACTCCAAGAGTTTTTTCCTGAGAAATCTGCCTGATTTTCAAAACTGGCATTAGGAAAACACTGCGAACTCAGATGAATAGATTCTCGGTGTAAATATGCCTTGTAGGGTGGATGAAAGTTCGGTAATTCGCATGCTAACAACTTTGTAGTGAATATTTTTCAAATCCGAGATACATGAAGCCTGTTCCGAACACAAAATATCACGGTGAGTGAATCTATGTAAAATACATGTCTCTTGGGTAGAAATCGCTCCAAGAGATTTTTCTGCGAATTCTGCCTCAATTTCAAAACTGGCATTAAGAAAACTTTTCGAAATATGTGAAAATGGTTCAAAGTGTCAATATGGCTTTTATGGTTGATGAAAGTGCGGTAATCCTTATGCTAAAGACTCTGTAGTGAATATTTGTCGAATCCGTGATGCATGTAGCTTTTTCGGAACACGGAATTTCACGATGACGGGTTCTATGTAAATTGCATGTCTATTGTGTAGAACTCGCTCCAAGAGGATTTTTCTGCGAAAACTGCATGATTTAAAAACTGACATTAGGAGAAATCTACTAAATCAGAAAAAACTTTCTATGTATAAATATGCATTGTAAGGTGGATGAAAGTTCAGTAATACACATGTTCACCACTCATTAAAGAATGTTTGTCGTGTCCGTGATACATGTAACGTGTTCAGAACATGGAATGTCACGGTGAGTGAAACTCGGTAAATTACATATCTTTTGGGTAGAACTCGCTCCAAGAGCATTTTCCTGCCAAATCTGCCTCATTTTCAAACCTGGCATTAAAACTAAGCTGTGAAATCTCAGAAAATTCTTCAGTGTCATTAAGCCATGTATGGTGGATGAAAGTTCTGTAATCCACTTGCTAACAAATATATAGTGAATATATGTCGAATCCGAGATGCATGTAGCGAGTTTGGAACACAGAATTTCACTGTGAGGGAATTCATGTAAATTACGTGTCTATTGTTTGAACCCACTCGAAGAGGTTTTTGCCGTGAAATCTGCCTCAGTTTCGACACTGGCTTTTGGAAAGCTCTGTGAAATCAGAGAAAATGCTTCTAAGCATCAATAAGCCTTTATTGTGATGAAAGTCCTGTAATCCACATGCAAACATCTCTGTAGTGTATTTTTGTCGAATCCTATCTGCATGAAGCATGTTCAAAATATGGAATTTCACAGCGGGAGAATCTATTTAATTTACATATCTTTTGGGTAGAACACGCTCCAACAGTTTTTCCTTAGGAAACTGCCTGAATTTTGAAACTGCTATTAGGAAAATGCTGCAAACCGAGAGTTGATATTTCTAGGTGTAAATATGCCTTGTATGGTGGATGAAAGTTCTGTAATACACATGTACACAACTCATTGAAAATGTTACTCAAATCCGTGATGTATGTAGTGTGTTCGGAACACGGAATGTCACGTTGAAGGAAACTATGTAAATTACATATCTATTGGTGAGTACCCGCTCCAGGAGCATTTTACTGTAAAATCTACCTCTGTTTGGAAACTGGTGTTATGAAAACGCTGCAAAATCTGAGCAAAGGCTTTAAAGTGACATTATGTCTTCAATGGTTTATTAAAGATGTGTAATTCACATTCTAACAACTCAGCTGTGAGCATTTGTTGAATCCATTGTGCACGTACCTTTTTCGGAACACGGAATGTTACGGTGACGGTATCTATGAAAATGGGATGTCTATTGGATCGAACATGCAGCAAGAGAATTTTTCTGCGAAAACTGCCTGATTTTCGTAACTGACGTTAGGAAAAATCTGCGAAATCTAAGTAAATATTTCTAGGTGTAAATAGGCCTTGTATTGTGGTTGAAACATCGGTAGTCCACATGCTCACGGTCATTAAATAATGTTTGTTGAAGCCGTGATTAATGTAACGTTTCCGGAACACGGATTGTCTCGGTGAGTGAAACTCGGAAAATAACAATTCTACTGGATAGAACTAGCTTGAATTGAAATTTTCAGCGAAAATTCCATGATTTTTGAAACTGGATGTTAGGGAAAACCTGCGAAATCAGAATAAATACTTCTAGGTGTAAATATGCCTTGTATGATGGATGAAAGTTCGGTAATCCACATGCTCACACTAATTAAAGAATGTTTGTCGAATTCGTGATGCATGTAACGTTCTCGGATTACGGAATGTCATATTGAAGGAAACAATGTAAATTACATGTCTATAGGGTAGAACTCGCTTGAAGAGAATTTTTCTGCGAAACGTGCCTCATTTTCCTAACTGCCATTAGGAGAACCCTGTGAAATCTGAGAAAATGCTTCTATGGTCAATATGCCTTGAATGGTGAATGAAATTCCGGTAATCCACATGTTAATAACAGTGTAGTAATTATTTTTCAAACCGTGATTCATGGAGCGCTTTTGGAAAACGGAATTTCAGCGTAATGAAACAATTTAAATTACAATTCTATTTGGTAGAAATGGCTAGAATAGAATTTTTCTGCCAAAATTGCATGATTATCGAATCTGAAGTTTGGGGAAAGCTTCAAAATGAGAGTAAATATTTCTAGGTGTAAATATGCCTTTATGTTGGAAGAAAGTTCGGTAATCCAAATTTTAACAAAATATTAAAGAATGTTTTTCTAATCCGTGATGCATATACCGTGTTCGGAACGTGGAATTTCACGGTGATTGAAACAATGTAAATTACTTCTCTATTGGGTAGAACTGGCTCCAAGAGAATTTTTCTGCCAAAAGTGCTTCATTTTTAAAACTGGGGTTTGGAAAACGCTGCAAAATTTGAGAAAATATTTCTAAGTATCAATATTCAATCTATTGTGATGAAAGTTCGTTAATCCACATGCTAACAAATCTGTAGTGAATAATTGTTGAATGAATTATACATGTAGCATGTTTGAAACACGGGATTTCACGGCCAGGGAGTTTATGTAAATTACATTTCTCTTGGTTAGAAATCACTCCAAGAGGTTTTTCCTGAGAAATCTGCCTGATTTTCAAAACTGGAATTAGGAAAACACTGCGAACTCAGATGAATAGATTCTCGGTGTAAATATGCCTTGTAGGGTGGATGAAAGTTCGGTAATCCGCATGCTAACAACTCTGTACTGATTATTTGTCGAA